>NC_133524.1:127978000-128609000 GCF_049354715.1 Callithrix jacchus
CAGTTCCCATTTTTTGAGGAATGTATATAGGTTAGCTTGACTATCCTCTAACTATGCCTGCTGCTATGGCCTTTACCAGGAAATTATTGGCACAAAACTACCCAAAGTAGTAAGAGGCATGAGCAGATGTAATGGGTGTTGATCTGTCATAATGAAATAATGACAACATTTATATCCTTTGTGCATAAAAAGTTACTTATAAAACATTGCTTCAAGTATAGAGGGAAAGGTTCAAGACATCATGATATTGCTGAAGCAGAATAACTTGGCTATAAAAATAATCACAAAGATTGATTTAGTTTTTAAAATGATGATCCTTCATTAAATCCAAGGAGTATTCACTAAAAATACCAACCTAGATCAATGGCAAACTGTAATATCAAGAAATTGGCATAGGATGGATTAAGTGATACTTTGAAGAGAACTTTGGAAACAGATTATGCCAAGCCCACAAGGCAACTGAGTCAAAAGAAGCTGCATACCCACATGATATGAGACCATTCTATGTATCTAGAAATTAATCCATGGACTACACTAGATTTCCATTTGAAGATGGTGCTGCCTTCATCACTGAGCACTCAACATTCATGGATTGATGGGCACAGCACTTCAGCACAATACACAATCAGCCATCCAATTTGCCCTTCTTATTTTCATAACATTCCCTCATTTTGACGTGAGTATAGAACACTGTATCTGTTGTGCCTGTTATTAAGGCAGTAACCATCATCTGGTAGAGTAGCGAGTACTAATAGAATTCTTACACAAGAACAACAACAAAAAAAAAACAAAAACAAAAGCAGCAGCCCAAAATGCACCAAAAGACTGTTTCAGTTATTTAATCACTCATGAGAGAAGAAATAGTACACAGACGAATTTCAACAGTGTTTCAATTATACGAACTCAAGAGAAGTAGGAAATGCTGTAGTAACCACTGAGGTATGTTATTTGCGTATTACAGATATGACACTAGTACAATGCACATAGGTCAATTACCCTCAATTTAACTTTCATGCATGTCATGGATAAGAACTACAAAGCTCTTGTGAATGCATGGAACTCTGATTAATGTGCTATCTGGCAAATTAAATAATTGTTTGAAAGGCTTTATATATTTGAAATATTAAGGTTTTTACTAAAATATGAGAATGTAAGGATTATGTAAATCATCTTTAGCCTCTGTGACTGGTCATCAGGACAGTAACATGATGCAAACATTACTTTAAAAACACTGGCTACAGTGAGTAGACAACTTACTTAAATAATTAAGTGGCTTATTAATATTCATTCGCTATTATATATTTTGTCTTTAAATTAAACACTTTCCAAGCTTTAAAGTTGCAGGGCAATACTCATTTTGTAAACAGTTACCTTCCTTAGTACTTTTCTTCAAAATGTTTAGTTTATGGCACTCTTTTGCCTTTAAATGGAATTACTGACCTGAGTGTATTCATGATTAGGAAGATTACACATTTCCTTCCACATTCTATGATGTTTGGAAAGACAGAATTTACAAAGTCTACAAGGAACTCTATTATCAGTGTAACCATAAAAACAGTTATACTTAGCTTGAACAACTAATATCACACAGCAATTAGATTTGGTCATGTATATTTGGAACATGAGTTTGTAATTTTCAATAATAAACCCTAACGAAATAGAGCTTTATTAAAGCATGCCAACAACAAACACTTAGTTGATAGGAAGAAAACCTTTTATTTAATTCACTTCTATAGTGAAAATGGTTTTCCATTTACACTAGCTCACTGCAATCTCCAAAATAATCAAAGAATTAGATAGAGAAGATACCATCCATCTGTTAGAGATGAAATCACTCAAGGTTTGTGAGGTTGAGTTGCCTGAGGTTAGATACAGTAATGAGGCTGGGGCAGTACCCCAGATCTGAAACGACACATGCAAAGTTCCTACTGCAGTTCCTAACTCTCTATATGGACTGGATGAAAGATGCCTCCTTTTTTCTCCCAACTAACTCAGCATTCTTTCCACTTCAAGGCACTGCCCAATCCTGTAGCAGCAGATTTAAATAATACACAAAAAAATTGTAGAAGAATTTAAGTGGAACCGAAATGAAGAAAACAAAATAAGCTCTTTAGTCATAATGTCTACCACAAATAAAAGCAATTCAGAGATTTTCAATGGTAGAAATTACCTTTATCTTTACAATAACAAGTTTCAATTCTTAAAATGGAATGGTCTGCAAGTTAAAAAAAAAAAACCTAGTAATCACAAAATAAGTAAAAATAACTCCTTAAGTAGTACAGAGTGAGCATCTCTAATCTGAAAACCTGAAGTATAAAATGCTCCAAAAGTCTCAACTTTTTAAGTGCCAATATGATGTCACATGGGTGGCTGAGATAGATAGTGACTCTTTTGTTTTCTGAGAGTTGAATGTATACAGCTTTGTTTCATGCACAAAATTATTTAAAATATTGTATAAAATTACCTTCAGGCTATGTATAAAAAGTATATATAAAATGTAAATGAATTTCATGTTTAGACTGGAGTCCCATCCTCAAGATATCTCTTTATGGATATGCAAATATTCCAAAATCCCAAACACTTTGTCTCAAGCATTTCAGATTAGAGATACTTAATCTGTATCTCACTTAAGAAAATGTTGCCTGAGGAAACCATCACACGAAGGGATACATCTCTGTTAGCCAATGCAGCCATAAATAAAAATGTTAATGAGGTAAAATTGGTCATGATGAGGGTAAAATAACATCAAAAAACTGAAAATGTTCTTGTTAAACTTAATTCATTTTGATATATTTTGAAAAAAATCTCAAATTCATTGTAGTAAATCTTATTAATTAAATTAGAAATCCATTACAATTTATTGCTTCTATGTTTTAATTTGTAATTTGTATCCTTAATTTAAGGATAACTATGAATAAAACATGAAAATCAGTACATTTTCTTTTTCTGCAATCATATATGTCTTATTCTACATAATATCTCATCTGCCCTTATATTTTCTTTGTAATCTAGTAGATTATACTCAGGCTTGATGACCTTGGTAATAGGACTTTCCTTATAAAATATACACACAAATCTGAAATTGGTCAATCAGCTGTCCAGGAGAAAAATCAAGTGAACGTAGTTTTGTAGCAATATGTTTAAGTTAAAGGTTCAAAATATACTTTGAGGCACTTCAAAATGCCATAATTTTCCTTCCGGAAACCTCATACTCCCTCAATCTGACTTATTTATTCTCTAAAAGCTGACTGGGCCCTGCCAAGTGCATTTTGGTACTATGGACAATAAGCTATAATTCAGTGAAGGGCTTCTCTACGTTACAGAAGGATTATGATCACTATATTTAACATCTAAATCATATACAAAAAAGTAAACAATAGCAACACTACAATCCCTCACTCCTACAAAAATTCTTGAATTTTTATTCTTTAAGTGTATCTGTCTTGATAAGTGGTCTTCAGTGAAATGAGCTTTAGACTTGGCTTAGCTCTACAAACACAAAGACTTAAGACATTTTGTCATTAAGACATTCTGACTTTAAAACCTTCTATCTTGACATTCTGTCTTGAAAAAAATTCTCATTTTCATGCTATTATTTTTACTCTTTTCAAAGCACATCATATTTCAAAAACATAGAAATCAACAAATGTAAATTATGTGCATTCAGATGGGACTCACCTTTAGAGAATCAAAACAGGCTACCACACGACCATTTTCCACATGGCAAACTCTTGGTGGATGGGCAAACTTGCAATCTGCATCAGCTCGAAAGCAAGTTCCTCTCTGAAATTCTCTACAAACTTCTAAAGTCAGCCACTTGGTATCACGAATCAGGGCAACATTGACAGCCGTCATATTGAAAGCAAAATTAAAATCCAGTGTACCCTCTTAAGTACAATATTATCGTCGACTGTTTAAGGATTAAAAATGAATTAAACTAAGTTGAAGAGATAACAGGTGGTTTTGGTGAAACATCTATTTGCTGGCACTTAGGTTTTCATTAAAGTCAAATCTGGTCTAGTCAAACAAAAAGCCAATCATAAAAACTCTATGAGAATAACTAAAAATCTAATGAGAGACCAACTCCTAAGAAGCCAACTGTTTGTTCCTTTGCCGAATTTATGTGAAATAACCGGCAGACTTTCAAAAGAATTCTCTGCTCTGCAGTTGATGTTTTCAATTATTCTTGCAAAAAACATATGCTGCTGGCTGCCCTTTGATTTGTGGAATGGTCTCAGATCAGGAGGAGAAAACTTTTTCTCCTTATTTATTAGCTATAAATAGTAAGATTGGGAAGGATGTTAGAAACCCAAAAAAGTTTTGTTGCAAAATCAAGTGGAGGGAAAATAACTAAGAAAATTGAGAATCACAGAAAAAGGAAATGGACCAGCTGCTGACAGTAAACTACAAGCACACCAGGTTCGGCGGGGAGGTGGAGAGGGCAGGGAACGTTATGTTAGGGAGAGGGGTTTATAAAGAGACAGCTCTAGAGTAGAATCCAAGCAGCAGAGTTTTCAGAAAAGGCACTTTTCAGAACCTGCAAGAAAAAAATAAATAAAATTAGCTAAAATAATACAATGCTTCCGTTTCAAACTTTAGATTTGGAAAAGAAGTAACTATATCCTATTTAAAACAGGAAGCATCTAGATACTGACGGTGCAGCATAGTACAGTCAGCTTTGTCAATAAAAAAGGGCATTTCCCAGTATAAAACTGTATAGTAAAAGCAAGCAACTGCTTAGATTCACTGTTGTAGTACAAGACTGGGCAGCAATCTCACATAAGGTAGAGTGGAGGATGGAAATGTAAAATGTGCTTCAGAAAGATGTGCACATGTACCCCAGAACCTAAAGTACAACTTTATATATATTTAAGAAAAAGAAGATACCCTAAGGGTGTATCATAATTACGTTGTATACATGGCATAGCTATGGAATACCATGCAGCCGTTAAAATGAAAGAAGCAGATATATGGGTTCTGATGTGTAGAGATCACCAAGATTTACCAAGTTCGGCCGGGCGCGGTGGCTCAAGCCTGTAGTCCCAGCACTTTGGGAGGCAGAGGCGGGTGGATCACGAGGTCAAGATATCAAGACCATCCTGGTCAACATGGTGAAACCCCGATTCCACTAAAAATACAAAAAATTAGCTGGGCACGGTGGCGCGTGCCTGTAATCCCAGCTACTCAGAAGGCTGAGGCAGGAGAATTGCCTGAACCCAGGAGGCGGAGGTTGCGGTGAGCCGAGATCGCGCCATTGCACTCCAGCCTGGGTAACAAGAGCGAAACTCCGTCTCAAAAAAAAAAAAAAAAAGATTTACGCAGTTCAAATAAATGCATATTGCATGTAATATATATGTGTTATGATTTATGGAAAAATCCATAAAACAATAATATATTTCCCTACGTGCATAAAGAGATGAATATCTGGAATAATTCACAGCAAGCTGATAATAATGGCTCACTCAGTATGATTAAGGGTGAGTCAAAGGGCTCTTTTTTGTATAAGTTGTATTTTTTGCATAAAAATGTATTCAAGTCTCTATTTGATAAGAACCAATAATAAGTGCAAGTTATAAATAAATAAAACTGAGTGGATAAAAAATCATTTGAAAAGATACTGGATTTTTTTTTTCTGTGTAGCCTCCTTAGTCTCTATGAACGGAAATTGGAACAACTCAGAAAAAGGTTTCAGCATGTACAAACAAGTGAGACAGAATGTGCTGTTTAACGAAATAAATAGATTAAATATGATGCAGCTTTACGGTTTGCAGTTTAAGTCAGTGTGAACCAGTTACAATTTCCAGTGACAGCTGAGAAGGTACAGGAAAGGTGAATTTACTGGCCTATGCCATAAACACATATTGAAATAGCACTAATTTGTAAAAGTGAGCTCTGAGTATTAGAAAAATCAACTGTTAGCTTTGTTGAAAAATGAGATTAAAGTTCTTAAAAATATTTCATTTAATTTTTTGGACAATATTTTCAACAACTTTACAAAATCTAAATTTTCTTTGTCTTTTCCATATTTAAGATGAAATTCGATATCACATCACTTTTCAAATATCATTGAGAAATTAAGTACCTAGAAAATTCAAATAAGGTTATCTACTCAAGAGCAAAACACGTTTTTCTCTGAGTCATTCTTCATGGAAATTTTTCTAAAATGGGTTCATTCGATGTAACTTTGTCTTCCTTAAACATATTGAACATAATTTGGACTCTAATTAAAGACTTGGAGCCGTTAATTGTCACATCCACTGTCACTTCTCTGACTGTCACAATATCTACCACAGTGAATTTTCCACCTCTCTTCCAGAAAACCTAATAGCCAATCATGAATGTTGTATAACAATTAATGACCCACTGAATGAGGGGCCTATGGAACAAGATGCAGAGCTTTCTCACAGCAGTTCTAAGACTGCTCTTACTTCTTTGGGGGCCCTTATGTATCAAGTTGCATGCAGGGCCATGTTCTAGAGGGTTAAAGTTGCAGGCAAAGGACTTCTAGAAAAATGTATTTTTAAAACAACCCGATAGAGGAAATGCAGGACAAAATCACGATGTGATGACCACTTCACTCTCATTAATCTAACTATAACTTTAAAAGACAGAAAAATTGGAGAAATTGGAGCCCTCACACATTGTGGCTGGGAATATGAAATAGTGCAGTTTCTGTGGCAAACTGTCGGACAGTCCCCCACTTCCACGGCTCAGTATATACCCAAAGTATCTGAAAACAAGGGATAAAGAAATCCTCCTACAAATCCTTGTACTTCAGTGTTCACAGCAACACTATTCACAATAGCCAAAAGTAGGAATAACTGAAGCGTCATTAACAGATGACTGGATAACCAAAATCTGATATATCCACACAATGGAATGTTATTTGGCCATAAATAAGAATGAAGTACTGATGCATGCTAGAAGGATGAACCTTGAAAACATTATGCTAAGTGAAAGAAACTTGTCACAAAAGGCCACATATTGTATGATTCCATTTATATGAAGAGTTCAGAGTAGCCAAATCTACAGACACAGAAGGTAGATTAGTAGTTGCCAGGGGTTGGGATAAGGGTGAATGACTGCTTAATGGGTACAGGGTCTCCTTTGGCGGGGTGATGAAAATGTTCTGGAATTAGATACTGGTGATGATTGCATGATTTTTGAAATATCATAACCCATTCACTGAATTATACACTTTAAATAGATGAATTGGATGTATACGAATAATTCCATCCCAACAAAGCTGTTATATATATTTTTTAAAGTCTAAAGAGACATGACACCAAATACAGCCTGACTAGTGATGGGATTAGCTATCCCAAGCTTTCTGAATTTCTCCTTAGCCACAGATTTTTTCTTAGTAGTGTTACTAAGTCGAATTTCAAGAGTAAATTCATTTCCACACTGTAACTGACTTAATGTAGTTTTTCATAAAAAACTACTCTGAAAGAGTATGATATTCCAACTTAATCCCACAACTGAATTACATAGTTTGCCTGAACACATTTGGAAGAAAAATGACTAAAAAGATCTATCTATGTAAGATCTGCTCAAAACATAAACAGTGAGGGTCTGGAGAAAGATTTTTTCTACAGAGGTCCATCAAGTATAGAAACATAATAAATAATACATGTGAATTCTGAAGTTTTACAAATGAAAAATGCAAACAAGAACTGGCTTCTGGCCATGCATTTTATGTAATATCAGAGATAGGGGAAGTAGGAATTTTCTTTTTTAAAATTTTGGCCTGTAACCTTTGATGAAGCTCCGGCCAATTCTTCAAAGCAGTTCTATCCACCACATGTCTTCCTTCAGACTGGAACTATTTTAGGGGCTGACTCAGAAGAAACTAAGTGCAACACTTAACGGAGCTGGCGCAAAGATGGGGAGAAGTTCTCTCATGCAGCTCTGTTTGACTATGTATAAAAGGCAGAGAGAAGTGCTGGTTTTCTCCGTATTCTTAAGATCAATTTTGTTTTGTGGATAATACAGCTTTGTCTTCACTACCTTAGACTTAAGTAACAGGAATACAGTTCTGCTTCTTATGATTTATAGTCTTCTAAAGTGGAACATGAAAAGTTACCATTTCTTAGTGCATTTGTACTTTATTGTACTTGCAGTTTACAAGTGCTTGTATTTCATTGATGTTTTGATCTCTCAAAAATATTCTAAAGCATGAGTAATAACTCAAAACACTGATGACTGAAATCAAGCTCGTAGAGGTTAAATTACTTATTTGAAGTTACAAAGCCTAGTGGTAGTGTCATATCTCCAGGCAAGATCTTCTGACTCCAAATCTCATGCATAAATTCTAGCCGAGAAATGTCATAGATAGCATTGCTTATCTCTCTTGGGAATCTTAAACAAGGGAAACCTGTCATTTCTGTAGAGTACTTATGGTTCGTTCTCAGAATTACATTCATGCTTGATGTATCAACATTTTCATAATCTCCGTAAATTGTACTCAACCAACATTAATCCAGCATCTACTGTGTGCCAAACATTGTTCTAGGTACTGAACAAGACTTATAAGGTCCTTGCTCTCGTGGAACATGCTATGCTCATTTAAATAAAGAAGTAACTTGATGTACAAGGAAGTAAAATGAGTACTAGAATTTATGAAGAGCTGGAAGTAAACACTAGGAATTCTGTCTTCAGCACAAACCTCTAACTCATCATGAATGATACACCAAGCACCATGACTTAAGAATATACTTAAACACACACTCAAATACTGCTACATAGAAGTAAGTCATCAAGAGGAATATCTTAAAATTATACTATGACTTATTGCTCTCCAGATTCCTCTTAGAGAGGGCAACTACTGTTCTCATCTTACAGATGGGGAAATGAGGGTGGAGAAAGTTGAGTAATTTAACTTGCACAACTTCATGAAGCTAGCAGGTGATCAAGCCATGGTTCAAACTCAGGCAGCCTGACTCCAGAGTCCCTTCCTCCACTTAACCATGCCACAATACTGTGTTACTCTTACAGCATCTATTACATTCTTTCTCATGCTTGCTGGCTGGGACCTTAACCTTCCTCTCTTATTAGATTTAAATGCCTTAAGAATAGAGATCACGTCTTCCTCTGCTTTGCTGGCTCTATCTTGTCATTGAGGGTTAGGGTAGCATTCCCTAGGATTTTTACTTTGAAAACTATAAAGATTAAATGGTAATTTAACATTAACCCTTCTGTTGTATGACACTAGAAGAGTTTTGTCAGTTGGGCATCCTCTAGGCTAGAGCTTTGGCCACCTGTTAGTTTTGAATCAATCAAACCTGTGAAGTTGAATATTTTCTCACAATTCTAGCCTTCAAATTGGGATGACAATACCTAGGATTCTTCATATATAATGAATTCAATCTCCCCAAAGAATGACCTACTCCGGTCCATTTGACAGCAACAAGATCTTATAAAAATATTAAATTCCCAGATGATTTCTGTTTGTGTTCTTGGATAGTAGGTTTATCTTCAAAATGTTTTTGCTTAATAATAGGTGTGGTGAAACTGAACTGGTAGTGGGAGTAAGTAATACATTCTTAAGTATTCTTCCATGAAAATAAAATAGTTAATTTTAACATTTTTAAAAAGATATACTTTAAAGGTTTAATGGAAAAAGAAATAGGTGAATAAATAAATGAAAGGATGACTCAGTTTCAGTTTAAAGGATTCTTTCTTCCAATCAAAGCCACTCATTTTAATTTCCTCAGAGGGCTTTTTACTTTCCCTTTGTTTTAAATTTTACTTTAAGTTCTGGGGCACATGTGCAGAGCATGCAGGTTTGTTACATAGGTATACATGTGCATTGGCGGTTTGCTGCATCCATCACCCCGTCATCTACATTAGGTATTTCTCCTAATGTTATCCCTCCCCAATCCCCCCAACCCCTGCTATCTCTCCCCACCCCCAACCCCCCAACAGGCCACGATGTGCGATGTTCCACTCCCTGTGTCCATGTGCATTCATTGTTCAACATCCACTTATGAGTGAGGTCATGTGGTATTTGCTTTTCTGTTCTTGTGTCATTTTGCTGAGGATGATAGTTTCCATGTTCATCCATGTCCCTGCAAAGGACATGAACTCATCCTTTTTCATGGCTGCATAGTATTCCATAGTGCATATGTGCCATATTTTCCTTATCCAATCTATCCTTGATGGGCATTTTGGTTGGTTCCAACTTTTTCCTATTGTAAACAGTGCTGCAATAAACATATGTGTGCATGTGTCTTTATGATACAATATTTTCTAATCCTTTGGGTATATATCAGTAATGGGCTTGTTGGGTCAAATGGTATTTCTATTTCTAGATCTTTGAGGAACCACCACACTGTCTTCCACAATGGTTGAACTAATTTACATTCCCACAAACAGCGTAAAAGCATTCTTATTTCTCCACATCCTCTCCAGCATCTGTTGTTTTGTGATTTTTTAATGATCGCCATTCTAACTGGTGTGAGATGGTATGTCAATGTGATTTTGATTTGCATTTCTCTAATGACCAATGATGAGGAGGTTTTTTTCATGTTGGTTGGCTACATAAATGTCTTCTTGAAAAGACACTTTTCTTCTATGAAAAGTGTCTGTTCATATCCTTTGCCCACTTTTTGATGGGGTTGTTTTTCCTGTAAATTTATTTAAGTTATTTGTAGATTCTAGATATTAGCCCTTTGTCAGATGGTAGACAGAAAAAATTTTTGCCCATTCTTTTGGTTGTTCATTCACTCTAATGATAGTTTCTTTTGCTGTACAGAAGGTCTTAAGTTTAATTAGATCTCATTTGCCTATTTTGGCTTTTGTTGCCATTGCTTTCGGTGTTTTAGTCATGAAGTCACTGCCTGTGTCTATGTCCTGAATGGTATTGCCTAGATATTCTTCTAGGTTTCTGTGGTGCTAGGTCTTATGTTTAAATCTTTAATCCATCCGGAGTTAATTTTTGTATAACATGTAAGGAAGGGATCCAGTTTCAGCCTTCTGCATATGGCTAGCCAGTTTTCCCAACACCATTTATTAAATAGGAAATTATTTTCCCATTGCTTGTTTTTGTCAGGTTTGTCAAAGATCAGATGGTTGTAGATGTATGGCATTACTTCTGAGGCCTCTGTTCTGTTCCATTGGTCTATATCTGTTTTGGTACCAGTACCATGCTGCTTTGATTATTGCAGCTTTGTAGTAGAGTTTGAAGTCAGGTAGCATGCTGCCTTCAGCTTTGTGGGGTTTTTGTTTGTTTGCTTGTTTTTGCTTAGGATTGTCTTGGCTATGTGGGCTCTCTTTTGGTTCCATATGAAGTTTAAGGTGGTTTTTTCCAAGTCTGTGAAGAAAGTCAAGGGTAGCTTGATGCGGATAGCATTTAATCTATAAATTACATATGGCAGTATGGCCATTTTCATGATATTGATTCTTCCTAACAAGCTGAATAAATATTTAATAATAGCTTTTGTGGTGTGTGTGTGTGTGTGTGTGTATGTGTATGTTCAATCAAATCTTATCAATAAATATCTGGCCACAAAAATTTAATATGATTCAATTCAATATGTACTTTGAGAGAACCATAAACACTTCCTTTTTTCTTTTTCTCATTGAGACAGAGTTTCCCTCTGTTGCCCAGGCTGGAGTGTAATGGCACAATCTCTGTTCATTGCAACCTCCTCCTCCAGGCTCAAGCAATTCTCATGCCTCAGCCTCCCGAGGACCTGGGATTACAGATATGTGTCTCCATGCCCAGATAATTTTTGTATTTTTAGTAAAGATGGGGTTTTGCCATGTTGGCCAGGCTGGCCTGGAACTCCTGGCCTCAAGTGACCTGCCCACCTCAGTCTCCCAAAGTGCTAGGATGACAGGTGTGAGCCACTGTGCCCGTCTGCATGAACACTTGCAAACCACTGGGGTGCTGGTTAAAGACTTAGAGCAGGAATTTACAGGATGCCTCTATAGTCAAAACATTATTATTCAAATTTAGTTCCTGGTATAAGCTTATTCTTTAGCAAAATGTAACCGGAAAAAACCATCCCAGTTGAAAGTTTTGACTTTTAACTGATGCTCATCTATGAGAATCCTAGACAAGACACAACATAAGGAAAATGTAAAAACTTTTATTTTAAAATTATATACAGAACAGATTCTCTATGAAGTGCAACCTTTGGGAAAAAGTACTGTAGTTTCCATTATTTTTGAGGATTTACATTTTTTTCTCATGGAAGTTATCTTGAAAGTAAAACAAGAGAAGAAAGACATGTTTTCTTCTAATTTAATAGAAATAGCAACTTATAACAGAGCTGTTTGCAAGGCCATTACCAGGAGGTACTTTTGCCTCAGTTTTCCTATACTTTCTTTGTTTCCTACTTTCTTCTGCCTTCCCTCCACAAAACAGCACATAACAGAAACACTGCCAGTGCCTGGTCCAGAATATCACAAAGATTTTTGGCACCTAAACCAATCACTGAAGAGGTCTTCCTATAAATGCATTTATCAACCCCTGAATAAACAATGAAAACAATGTTTTCTTTCTTTCCATTTTAAACTTTCCTTACATCTGTATTACTTCTGAATTTCTTGTGGCCATTTATTTTGGCTCTACAAATATATGACACACCTGCCATACACTGCTTGAATTGGATGGCTGACAAGATTTAAAAGCCTTCCAGTTCGCAAATTTGCTTCAAGTTCTGTTTCCCTCACGTGTTTTGGTTAGTGGTCCAGGGCCACACATTCTTTAAGGAATATAAGAGGTGCTCAGCACTGCAAATGGAAACCATGATTTCATAGGCATCTTAAAGAAAACCAAGTCTTCTCTCCAGAAAAAAAAGGTCATAAAAATAAGGATATTTTGCCTATGTACAGAACTTTTTCATTAACTTTTTTTAAAGCTTTGCTGCATTTTTGGGAAAAGCAAAGTATCTAGGCCAGAATGCACCATTCCTCATGGTACAGTCCCTCATGGCTTCCCTTGGCTAGAAGAGGGAGTTTTCCAACCCCTTGCACTTCCTTGGTGACCCTGCTTTGGCTCACCCTCTGTGGACTGTACCTACTGTTTAACCATTCCCAGTGAAATGAGCCAGTTATCTCAGTTGGATATGCAGAAATCACCTACCTTCTGCATTGATCTTGGTGGGAGCTGCAGACTGGAACTGTTCCTATTCAGTCATCTTGGTCCACACCCAGAATCTGCCATTTAAATATGTTAAACTAGCCCAATTTAAATATAAAACAACTGAAAACTTGGATCGTAAATATAGTTGTTATTAAATCACACTAGTTAAGTGCTTGCTTATGTGCATGTGACAGAAATCTCAATGCCATTAAAAGGTCTTCTTTCACCAAAAACTGGATTTCAACTTGAAGGCAACAGGAATTTGATACATTTGGCAATTCCAGTCCTATAATGCTCAAGCATTTGAGATGACTGAAATACAAAATGGGTCCCAAGACTGATTCCATTTAATACCTGCAGGGTGATTTTGCTGATGATTAACTCAGCAGATATTTATCAAGCATCCACTATGATCTAGGCCCTGATCTAGGTAATGGGGAAGCAAAAGTGAACAAGGCAAAAGCCCTGTCCTTTGACTTTTACATTCGAGTGGGTGGCAGCAGGGGAGGACTGGCCAGAGAGGCAGAAAATACAAAAAGAAACATATCCATCATTCATTTTATCCAATCAACAAATATTTAATATCAAGGCAGATAAAACCTTTAAAAATGTTCATATAGGAAAATACCAATCAACAAACATGTTTTGTACACCATCTGCACAGAACTGTATCACGTGCTTCTTGGGAATTAGAAGAACCTTAAGGTACTGCCTCTGCACTCAAGAAGCCCCTAATTTAGTTGAGGAGGTAAGAACAACATATATGATATGTCTGCAAACAATGCAGACAATTAAGAACAAAATTTGGTAACAGTAACAACAAACGTGATGACAGTTCTAAGAACAGAGCATCACTGAGGTCTAGAGTAGTCAAAGAAGTTTTCAAGAAGAAAGGGGAGCTGGGCCTTACAGAATGAGAAGGATCTAGGTGAAGGCAAGAGGGGCAGAGAGTATTTCTGAAAAGGGGAACAGCATGAATAAGGGCTGGAAGATCAAATTGGGCACCTGGTGTGTATAGGATGATAAGCATACATGGCCTGGTTAGGATGGTATGTTTATACTAGGGAAGAAAAATAATGTTTAGGTGGTTTCTGAAGAACCTGGAAAGCAACCCAAAAAGTATATATTTGTTATAGAAGGAGGAGCCTCTCTCACAGACTTGAAGCAGAGTAGAATCTTAGAGGCCATAAATGTAGAATGTTGAAAATGATCTGCTCCTGGAAAATTGTTTTACTTAAGGAACCCACAGCACAGAGTCAGAGTAAAGTTCATGCATTCAACACACTGTGGAAGAACAAAAGGTGAAGCGAAAGTAGATAAAGGTCAGAGTGTTTTTCTCCATTTTACAGGCTCCATGAGGCCAAAACAGAGTAATTCAGGACCGGTCAACATAAAAAGGTTGGGAAACAGAAAATTACAGCTTCTTGTTTGCATTTTGCTACCTACCCATAATTTATCAATGACCCCAGTCATTAAGGATGCATAACTGCATTCCTATTTTCTGAACTGACTCAAACCCTTTTCAATCTTTATCTCTATAATAGAAATTCCTCTTAAAAATATAGTTGAACTTTCAACTGGGATGGTTTTTTCCAGTTACATTTTGCTAAAGAATAAGCTCATACCAGGAACTAAATTTGAATAATAATGTTTTGGCTATAGTGGCATCCTGTAAATTCCTGCTATAGGTCTTTAACCAGCATCCCAGTGGTTTGAAAGTGTTCATGCAGACGGGCACAGTGGCTCACGCCTGTCATCCTAGCACTTTGGGAGACTGAGGTGGGCAGGTCACTTGAGGCCAGGAGTTCCAGGTCAGCCTGGCCAACATGGCAAAACCCCATCTTTACTAAAAATACAAAAATTATCTGGGCATGGAGACACATGTCTGTAATCCCAGGTCCTCGGGAGGCTGAGGCATGAGAATTGCTTGAGCCTGGGAGGAGGAGGTTGCAATGAACGGAGATTGTGCCATTACACTCCAGCCTGGGCAACAGAGGGAAACTCTGTCTCAATGAGAAAAAGAAAAAAGGAAATGTTTATGGTTCTCTCAAAGTACATATTGAATTGAATCAAATTAAATTTTCGTGGCCAAGATATTCATTGATAAGATTTGGTTGAACATTCACACACACACACACACACACACACACACATCAAAAGCTATTACTAAAGGTTTATTCATCCCTTAAACACTTATAAACAGCCCAAGTAATTTTGTAGTCAAACATGAGGGACACATAAGGATGATTTTTTGGCAGAGAGGTAAACTAAGGTAGCATCTATGTGATTTAATGTTGTAAAGAGATTCACTATCATACCTAATAGGCATCCAGTGAGGGCTTCCTTACCTGAATTCATCACTGATATTAAAGCCAATAAATTCAGATTCTCAATATCCATACTAAGTACTCTCTCCTTATCAGGAGCACTTATAAAACTAGTGAAAAAACAGAGAAAAAAGCTTTGTGGTTGAAAATGTTGGGAGAGTCCCAAATGTATCCTAATTTCAAAGACCAGTGCCAAACTCTCCAGCAGCCTTGAAGGGAGTTTTCTGGGAAAGCGAATTTTCTAGGAAAGTGTACACAAGAGCTCTAACCCTTTGTGTCTGAACTTCCTGTTTCTAGAGGCATTATTTCATATTCATATCACAAACATGACCGAAATACGTATCTACAAACCAATTGCCTAGAGTTCATTGGAAAGTTGGCTGCTTTAGTAAAAAGTTACGAGTAAAATGCTGGAAGGACAGACAGGATAGAATCTTAAGGTCTACATTTCCCAATCTTTACACAGGCCTAAAGGTATCCTTCTTTAAAATTTTCTAAAATTAAAAAATGCATTTTTCTCTTGATATTCCAACGTGATTTACGCCTAACTAAAAATTATGAGCCTTTCTTTATGGAAAAATTTAGAGAAAGTGTAAAATAGGCTTGCTTTTAAACACATTTTAATTGACTGTTGAACAAGTGGTGAACGCCCTTGTAAATACTAACGAAAGGTGTGTAAATATAATACAGTCATTATAAAGTCATCTTTCTGGCCCATATAAATAGTTCTCTTCAATCTCCCAAGTTCCATTGCAATAAATCTGCAAAGAAAGATTATAGAACTGCCAAAGTAGAGGGAGGCTGGAAAGGAGATTGGTTTAATTATAACATCAAATTGGAAAGCAACACTTTGCCCCCATAATCTAATACTCATCTTCCATAAAAACAATGCTATGATACCTATCAGTTTCAACTCTGATCTGCTTCAATAAATGGGGAAACAACTTCTGTGCTGACTTTTGCAAGGTATGTGTTTTAAATCCAAGTTTTGGATATAAAAAAGGAATATGGACAATCAAGTATACATCAAATATGAAAATATTCCAAATAAAATGAGCTCATAATAGAGTTATCAAAGCCAGTAGAGGCAAAGTAACCTGCTGATTATTTCAACCTTAAACAGAGGCCCAGAAGGGTTCATTTACTTGGCTAAAATGCCTAAAATTCTTAGTGTGCACATGAAGAGCTCATGCTGTAATTTCATCTTATCTGATGTCTTGGCAATCTGTGATCAGAATGGGTAGGCAGAGTCCCAGAAGTTTAACCCAATTGTCCTCATTCATTAGTTGATTTTGATGGCTCATATTTATGTTGGAACTTAACTCCTGGCTACGGAGACATTTTCACAGTACTGAAAACCGGAAGGGCACCTTCTGTAGCTTTAAATCCCTGGAGAAAGGCAATCCCTTGCTTCTGAGGTTATAAAGATTCATTGACTTCTACGGGCCTGTGTCTTCCATTAATTTCAACACAACTGCTGTGACACCCTTGTTCAGTTTCAGAGAACAACATCTTCTTTGTACATGTGGTTTTGTTTCCATTTCCTCTCTATTATTGGTTGTCCAAACTTGGGATTCAGCTTTTCTATCATACTCTATCTGATCCTCTCTACTTTCTAAAACCTGTTAGAATCAGATTTAGTTTATCTGTTTGTGACCATCTGACCCTCCTGGCCACAGTCTATTGCAAGCCAAAACTTGTAAGATCTGGCACATTTCTTCTGTTATACAAATATTTAGTTTTCTCTCTTTTTCCTGTTTCTACCTCTGTGAGCCCATTTCTCCTGTTATCATCTGGTCTGGATAAACTGTGTCAATATAAAATATTGTCTATATTAATTTCTAATCAGCTGGGATACTGGAAATTGTATTAAGAATTCTAAGAGTGTGTTTAGGGTTGACAAAATAACCACTAGAACACAATGAGGAAGATAAATTTGCTTTGCTGAGCATACTATATGATGTATTCTAAAGCCAGTATCTGTGTTATTAACTAATAGGTATTTCTGTCTTCCAAGGTCAATCTATTGCTTATTATTATTATTTTTTTTTGAGATGGAGTTTTCGCTCTTGTTACCCAGGCTGGAGTGCAATGGCACGATCTCGGCTCACCGCAACCTCTGCCTCCCGAGTTCAAGTAATTCTCCTGCCTCAGCCTCCCGAGTATCTGGGTTTACAGGCATGTGCCACCATGCCCAGCTAATTTTTTGTATTTTTAGTAGAGACGGGGTTTCACCATGTTGACCAGGATGGTCTCAATCTCTTGACCTCGTGATCCGCCCACCTCGGCCTCCCAAAGTGCTGGGATTATAGGCTTGAGCTACCGCGCCCAGCCATCTATTGATTATTAAGTCATAGATATTAGTAACAGTTAACATGTATGGAGCTCTTATTCTGTGCCAGATACTGTACTAGGCATTTTATATTCATTTTCTCATCTAATCATCCCCAATATCCTGCAAGGTACATACTTTTAAAAATGTTAAAATTTCATTTAAAAACAAAATCAGTCTTTCACAAATTTCAATTCTAGACTTGTCACCAAGACATTGTATTGAATTTTTCAAGATTTAAAGTTCTCCGAAATCATAAGAGTCATAAACACCAATAAAAAATCTCCAAGTTCTCATTCCCTCTCCCCCAGATTCCTGAAATTACAATAAGAAAGCTTACTACTTCCTTTCCAGGGAACCCAGAGCATCCTGAATTGCTTATAATTTGGAAGGTATATGTTTTCATACATATCTGGCAAATAAGTTAGATACTGCTTGACACATTGGGTTTTAAATCATCATTCAAAAGAACAAGTGGTTCAGAAATCTGGCATCCAGCTGGCAGAATGGAAGCATAAAAGCCCTTGGGCACAGTAGATCCTTCCCCAATAATAAATATTTTTCTGCCTTAACATGGCTATCCAAATCAAAGTGAAATCTCTGAACCAAGATTTGGAATTATGAAAAAACTATGAAACTATAATATTACAACAAGACTGTTGGTACTTTCACAAATTCAACTCTGTTGCTAACTTATAAACTTACTATATCAAAATCTGGATCATGCAAGTCATAAAAAGAAGGTAAAATATTTTTTTTCTTTTTTTAATTACATTTTAGGTTTTGGGGTACATGTGAAGAACATGCAAGATTGTTGCATAGGTACACACGTGGCAGTGTGATTTGCTGCCTTCCTCCCCATCACCTATATCTGGCATTTCTCCCCATGCTATCTCTCCCCAACTCCCCATCCCCCACTGTCCCTCCCCTATTTCCCCCCGACAGACCCCAATATCATACTGAATGGGCAAAAACTGGAAGCATTCCCTTTGAAATCTGGCACTAGACAAGGATGCCCTCTCTCACTACTCCTATTCAAGATAGTATTGGAAGTTCTAGCCAGAGCAATCAGGCAAGAAAAAGAAATAAAGGGTATTCAAATAGGAAAGGATGAAGTCAAATTGTCTCTATTTGCAGACAACATGATAGTATATCTAGAACACCCCATCATCTCAGCCCAAAATCTCCTGAAACTGATAAGCAACTTCAGCAAAGTCTCGGATACAAAATCAATGTGCAAAAACCCAAGCATTCCTATACACCAACAACAGATTTAAAGAAAGCCAAATCAAGAACGAACTGCCATTCACAATTGCTACCAAGAGAATAAAATGCCTAGGAATACAACTAACAAAGAACGTAAAGGACCTCTTCAAGGAGAACTACAAACCACTGCTCAACGAAATAAGAGAAGACACAAACAGATGGAGAAACATTCCATGCTCATGGTTAGGAAGTATCAATATTGTGAAAATGGCCATACTGCCCAAAGTAATTTACAGACTCAGTGCTACCCCCATCAAGCTACCAATGACCTTCTTCACAGAACTGGAAAAAACCACCTTGAACTTCATATGGAACCAAAAGAGAGCCCACATAGCCAAGTCAATTCTAAGCAAAAAGAACAAAGCGGGAGGCACCACACTACCAGACTTCAAACTATACTACAAAGCTACTGTAATCAAAACAGCATGGTACTGGTACCCAAACAGAGATATAGACCAATGGAATAGAACAGAGGCCTTGGAGGCAACACCACACATCTACGACCATCTGATCTTTGACAAACCTGACAAAAGCAAGCAATGAGGAAAGGACTCCATGTTTAACAAATGGTGTTGGGAAAACTGGCTAGCCATGTGCAGAAAGCAGAAACTGGACCCCTTCTTGACACCTTACACTAAAATTAACGCCAGATGGATTAAAGACTTAAACATAAGACCTAACACCATAAAAAGCTTAGAAGAAAACCTAGGCAAAACCATTCAGGACATAGGCATAGGCAAGGACTTCATGACTAAAACACCAAAAGCATTGGCAACAAAAGCCAAAATAGATAACTCAGATCTAATTAAACTCAAGAGCTCCTGTACAGCAAAAGAAATAGTCATTAGAGTGAATCGGCAACCAACAGAATGGGAAAAAATTTTTGCAATCTACCCATCTGACAAAGGGCTGATATCCAGAATCTACAAAGAACTAAAACAGATTTACAAGAAAAAAACAAATAAGCCCATTCAAAAATGGGCGACGGAGATGAACAGACACTTTACAAAAGAAGACATACATGAGGCAAAATATGTTTTAAAAGATTTTACCACATGATGTTTTCAGGACAAGATCTGAGTAAGAGCCTACAAAGAAAACAAGGATTTGAAAATAAAATCAAGGGAAATCCTGAAATCAAACCAGCAAGGAAGTCTGTACATGGTACTAACAAATATGGAAAATAAGAAGGTACCTATAGATTAAAAATCATCTCAAAAAATCAACTCAGCTTAAATGGCTAAGCAAAAAAGAAGGAGTTGAAAAAGGAGGAGACAGAGGAGAAGGAAAAAGGAGGAGACAGAGGAGAAGGAGTGGTGGCTTAAATAGTAATTTAAAGAGGGCATTCACGTTTATACTGAGGTGAAAGGAAAGTCCATCAAAGCTGATTTTGGTGCCACCATGTTGCATTCACCAATTTAAAATCATATACATATACATTACTGAGGTGATGAGAAAAATAAGGTTTACATTATATCATCTATATCACTAAGTACTGAATGGTTTAAGCTATTAAATTTGACAGCCATATAATTCCATATACAGAAAGGGAAGCAAAATGCCTTCATTCTACCTAAAATAACAGTATAATCCTACAAAAGATCATAAAGGTTCTCAGCAAACACAAACTTCTTCAACTCACACTGACATAAAACTAGGCTGAAATTCCCAGGGTCTAATATGGATGGCATTATCAGTTATGTGTACTACTAAACACTTGTTCCATTGAAGATACTCAAGCCTCAAACAGCAAAGCAGCTTTCACATTAGTAATTACTGAAACAACAAAACTCATGTTTTCAGGTTTGTCCAAAGTCAGATAAGATTCATTTAGTAAAGGATAAGAATTTTGAGAATTCTAGAGTTGGAAATAACTCTTAAAGATCAAGTCAAGCTCATTACCTTCAAGCAGGTAACTGTAGGCCTCTAAACCTTTCAGGGTAGATGGCTTATATCCATTTATTCAATGTATATCAATAGCAGTTATCTATAATTAACCTTTTATAAATTTATTAACTAAACCAACACTTAGGAAGAACTAACTCAGGGCCACATAACTAGATGTTGAATGTACAAACATGGATAAGCCACAGTCCCTCATGTTTACATTTTATTTTCAAAATTTCAAACACATTTCAAAAAATGTCTTAGTGGATAAATGATATGATTTTAGGAATCCTGATGTTATATACCCTTCATTTAAAAAACAAAAAACTTATGTGTAAGCCCACAGCGTTACTGAAGAATAGGCCAAACCAATAACATCACTAGGAACTGGTCCATTTTCTGTTGCTATAAAGGAATATCTGAGACTGAGCAATTTATAAAGAAAAGTTGTTTATTTTGGCTCATGGTTCTGAAGGTAGAAAAGTCCAAGATTAGGCATTCCTTCTGGTGTGGGCTTTGTGCTACTTCAACTCATAATGGAAAGTAGAACAAGAAGTAGGTAAATGCAAAAAAGAGGGTGACAAAGTGGTTGGCCCACTTTATAACAACACACTTTCATGAGAATAAACCCAGTCTTAAGAGAATTGCATTAATCTACTTGTGAGGGTGGAATTCCCATGATGTAAACACTTCTTAAAGGCCTCACTTCCTCTCAATACCATTACATTGGCAACTAAATTTGAAGATGAGTCTTGGCAGGGGCAAACCACATCCCAACCAAGGCAGAACCCATCTATCCCTTGACCATGTTCCTCAGGTCTCTTTTCACTATCATTTGAGCCGTAGTTTTGTCTCCTCAACAAACATCCATGTGACTTTCCTGAACATCAACTCTGCCTCCTTCTAGAAGAAGGCTTCCAAAGCCTTCATGGTTGAAATTTGTTCTACATGATGCCTTCTCTTCCTCACCCTTAATCACTCCAGCATGGACTACAATATGGTTTCCATCTATCATTCTATTAAAACTCCCCTAGATTCAATGACTGCATTCAAATACAACATTAATTTGAATTGAATATTACCTCTCCTAGTATAGTACTTGGAATACTAGATTCTCAATAAATACTAGCTGAGTTGAAATTTGTAGAAATAATAAAGGTGGTGTGCATTATATAGGAGTTGCTCATTAAATGCAACTTCACATTATCAGTTGTGTAAAAGTCTGCATATTTACAACAATGTTTTCTTTCATTTGTTTTCCAAATATGTGTTACGTACTAGCACAAGGCAGTGGACATGGTTCCTGTTCTCATGAACTTTAATAGTCTAACAAACTATAATTTCCATGCCACATACTTAATAAACCTGTGTATAGAAAGAAGAGTACATAAATTTTATTTTAAAAAATATATTTAAAGGTATCATAGAATTATGGAATGTGCTTCCTTAGAAAGGGAGAAATCCTATACTCATTCCTCTAGAGCCAGCTTTTGAATTACATCAAGTAAAAGGAAACAATGGGTACTCAAAACACTGTTCAAAGAGACCTCGCCACCATGAACCCATTAGATTAAGGTTGTGTATTTCTGTGAATGCTTTCAGAGCAGAACCTAGCCTGGTGCCTAATACTTAAAAGGCTCTCAGCCTACTTTTTGTACTTTTTTTTCCCTTTTGCAGGTGAGGAAACTAAGACCCAGAGAAGTGAAAAAAGTATATTGTTGTATACACTACAGAATAAGGTTTAGAATCACAAAGACCTGAATTTGAACCTCTGTCAAAATATTTAAACTCAGTATTTCAGTCTCCTAACAGGAATAAATCATATGACAGATGTGTAAATGCTTGGTGTGAAGTCGGTATTCAATAAAGCCAAGATCCCAGTTAATGACAGACATGGTAAATTGGTTAGGAATTTAAAGAAAATAAAAAAAATGAGTAAATTATAGTATTTATTTGGTGTTTTAGGCTTGACTTCAGTCAACGTGAATCTTTCAATTAAGTGTGGGAGAGTGCAAGGGACCTAGATGGAAAAAAGTTAATGGTTGCCCAAGGGATAGAAAACAGAGCTGATGTAACAGCATTCTTAGAGACGATAGTAAAACTTACCCAGATATTAGCAATGTCAATTACTTAAATAGGCAAAAATTTTATATAATCAAAATAAATTAAGGTAGAGTGCTTCAAAGTGACATAAACAGAACAAATGAACGCAGTACCTCTTCCAGATCTTTTAAGATTAATTTTTAAATAAGTAAATAAAATTCTCATGAAAAACTGGAAACATTAAATAACTAGGTACTTACTTATGAAAACAACAGAGAAACAAAATTAAACATCCTAGATTTTTTTGAGACCCATAACAGTTATCCCGGCATAGCACAGTGGTTAAAAATAAGATTCTAGAGTCAGAAGACCTTGTTTATCATTCTACGTCTTACTAACTCATTGAAAATCCTGGGCAAGTTACCTAAATAATCTGTACTTCAGTTTCCTCTTCCATAAAATAGTGTCAGTAATAGAATCTGTCTCCTAGGGTCATTTTGTAGATTGAAATTAGTTAATATTTATAAAGGACTTAGAATAATGTCTGGCACAGAGTAAATACTAATTAAGTGCTTCTGAAATAAATCACCTGAACTTATCTCATTCAGTGTGGAAATATAAATCTGACAAACCTCATCTCATTACTTTACAGTAACTCAATTTTTTAAATCATTATTACTTTTTATTTCAACAGCATTTGAGGTACAAGTGGTTTTTGGTTACACGGATGAATTCTATAGTGGTGAATTCTGAGATTTTGGTGCACCGATTACCTGAGCAGTGTACCATGCACCGAATAGGTAGTCTTTTATCCTTTACTCGGGCCTCTCAATTTCCTACCATGAATCCCCAAAGTCCATTACATCACTCTGTATGTCATTGTGTCCTCATAGCTTAGCTCCCTCTTATAAGTGAGAACATATGGTATTTGGTTTTGCATTCTTGGGTTACTTCACTTAGAATCATGGCCTCTAGCTCCATCCAAGTTGCTGCATAGGACATTATTTTGCTCCTTTTTTATGGCTGTAATGACTCAATTTTTAAAAAATAATTTGTTATGTATCTGCTCTGAAGCCATCAATGTCCTCATATAAATACTTACAAAATTATAAATTCTGGACATGAACACAGATGAACAAGAAAAAATAAAGACAAATGGTTCACTTGCTTTATGTTTTTCCAGAAAGATCAACAGGTAAAAGGTACAGCGAGATGTACTTTAGCTTAACACAGTGAAGAGCCTTCTCACAGCTTCAGCTCTCCAACAGTATGCTGAAAGGCTTTTCTGGGTGGTGCACTCCTCTTCACTGGGTTTCTGTCACAGTGGATGGGAAGTTGGGCTAGAAACCCCCAAATGACTACACAAGGCTAAGATATGATGTCAATAACTTATTATTATAGTATAGATTTCTATCCTGTATGCTAGGGGCATAGCACTGCATTTGGTTTTTGGTTGACACAAAATGCATACAAGATAGTTTCTTCTCCCAGTGAGTTTATAATCTAGTTGGGGAGATAATTTTACCCCAAAACTGTTAGAGGCAGCATTGGATTAAGTTCTGAATTTCACTTGCTTCTTATTAAAAAAAATATAAAATAACAAGCATTGCTCTTTTAGAATGCATTCTCTTATCCAAAGGCAATATTTCTTGTAGATCACAATGATTTTACCTATGTGAACAAAAAAATAATAATAATCATTGCAGAGCTCTTATTTTCCTTTAACATGAATGGGAATATGGTATATCTAACAAGATATCCCAAAGGCAAAGCACTGCATTAATAGCAGAAGATTCAGAAAATGCAAGAAATAAAAATAAAAATAATGAACATATACATTTCTATTATACATAAGAATCTGTTCTTTTTATGGGAATTTGATTTATGGGACGTTGAGTAGTTCAGTCATGAATGTAAGCAGACCTGAAGCTAAGATGCATTCCCCCACATTTTTGCTTTAATATGAAAGCCCGAATTACAGACTAACAGTGTGGACAGTGATGATCTACAGGCCAACTCCCTCATTTTTCAGAGAAGACAATAGGACTCCGGAGGATAAATCACACAGTCATAGTTACAAAGAGTGACAGAGCCAGCACAAGGGCTCAGTTCTGACAACTAGAGTTGAATATTTTGTTCTACATTTTGGAGAAAGTTTAAATCTCAATCTCTTTCCCAATCTCAATCTTTTTCTCCCTCTCCCCCAACTCCTCTTTCTCTTTACAGTTAAACTCTCAATTTTCATGGCATGATAGTACATGTGGTCAAATAACTAAAGCAACCATTCTATTTATTTGAAAGGAAAGTTGAAATAAATGCCTTAAAAAATGCAGTAGAAAGAAACTATTGGCCTCCTTTTGCAAAGTAGACTGTAAAACTGCTGGGAATCTACTAGCGAAGTTAACAGGCAATTTCATGATTTGATGCAAATTAGTTTTTATACCAATCCAAGCATCAAAGTCCAAAAGAAAGTACAAGTTAGAATGAGTGACAAGCTGGAAGCTAGCTGGTGGAAGAGAGATCATTGCAGGATTTTTTCAGAGACTAAGGAAACACACAGCCACATGTCTACATATGTATACTATACTATTATAGACCCGTGTGTCTAGAGGGGTGAGTGTGCACCTGCACTGTGTGTGTGTGTGTGTGCGTGCGCGTGTATGTTGCTATTTTTGGACACGGGTGTGGAATCTTACGTCCAATGGCCAAAAAGGAGCTAAACCTACTGATACACTGTATTTAATATGTGACACGGTTCTTTCCTATATAAAATTGCTAGGGCTTAACACTTCAACTGAAACCCAACTAACCCAGACTTTAGTTATTTAGGGCACTTAGAACTAGCAGCAAAACAATTAACTAGGACAATGGAAGAGAAAGCTATAAGCAAAGAGCCTGCAGGAAGCTGTCCATACGCATATGGCCCAGAGCTTTTTAACAAACAAAAAATTTTGAATAACACAAAGAGTCAAATTCTTCTTTAAAGAAAACTAAAGAAAGCACATGAGGTGATTTAAAACCTTTAGAGTTTGGTGAAAGAAAAGTACTCATAATTATGCACTTTCATTTATTTAAATTTTATTTAAAAATGCATACCAATCTGACTATACTTGGAAGCTGATTGAATATTTATATTGAGGCCGAGCACAGTGGCTCATGCCTGTAATCCCAGCACTGGGAGGCTGAGGCAGGAGGATCACCTGAGGTCAGGAGTTTGAGACCAGCCTGACCAATGGGGCGAAACCCCATCTCTACTAAAAATACAAAAATTAGCCAGGAATGGTGGCTCACGCCTGTAGTCCCAGCTACTTGGGAGGCTGAGGCAGGAGAATCACCTGAACGATTGAGGCAGAGCTTGCACTGAGCCAAGATGGCGCCACTGCACTCCAGCCTGGGTGACAGAGCAAAACTCCGTCTCAAAAAACAAAAATAATATTTATATTGACTATTTTAATAATTTCCATTTAAAAAACCGAATTCGGTTGTGTACTATAAACCTATTCTCACTGTTATCCACACATGGCAAGCCCAGATGGTTACAACTTACAACCACACACCACCTCACCTAGTGGCAGATAACGGAATTTCAAGCATAGTGGCTAGTTCAAAATGAGTTTTGCACACAATTTAAACAGAAATATGTATCCGATAAAATGTTAAGAAATTACTATTGCCATGCATTTCAATTACTGCTTTTTCTCATTTTGTGGTATTTCAGTTATATATAGATTATTAGAACTGAATCAATTGCATAGCAATTCCTATCACTGTGTAAAATCTAGAAATAAATGGATTTCTCATTTATAATCTATCAAACAAACATGATCTGTATATGTCCCAAAGTTAACAAAGGTTAAGCAATCACTGTCCCTAAAAAAATTTGTCTGCAATTTTTAAGGGGTTAGGGGAGAATAATGTGGCATGGGATTATGAATAAGAAAAATGGATATATGAGAAAAATAGCTTTTCTTTCTCTGTTTCATGAGAAGATAATGCGCAATATTGTCCAAATCAGTAGACATATGAAATAGATTGAATTAATGAAAATATTGAGTGAATTTTTAGATTGTGGTGGCTAAAAACCACTTTTGATAGAAACCGTTTCAAAATACCATTTCTTCTTTTTGTCTTAGTAAACAGTATATCGTAAACTGAATTAAAACTTTCTCTCATTACTAAAGAATGTGGTTATATTTTTCTTAACACTGAATCCTTGGTAAACTCACATTTTTCCTAATGATCAAATCCAAATAAAGCTTTTGTCAACTGTGGGTTTCAGACAGTTGGGTCCACTTAATTAATATTTCATTGTACCTGAGAAAATGTATCAGTAGCCCTCACTGAAAAGAAATAATATGATCATACAGTGTAAATAAATATCTTATGATGCTAAGTTAAAATCAAGTATATCTGCTCCTCACAATTGCAAAGGTTGATAAAATAACAGTAAAGAATGAGGGACTTTTGGTTTTCACATCTAAGTGGGAACTCAGAAGTGAGACTTAAAACCCCAGAAACACATTGATTCTCTTTGCAATTTCTTTATGAGGTTATTCAGGCCAATCGAAAATCAGGAAGACCATTAGTGTTAAGTAGAATGGTACTGTAACAACTAAAGATGTAACCACACAAATATCGTATTGTATTGGCTATCCAAATACATTTGTTATGCTAAGGAGAAGTAAGAAGAGCTTGTTTTAAAAACCATCTGGCTGGGTACAGTGGCTCACATCTGTAATCCTAGCACTTTGGGAGGCTGAGACAGGCGGACCATTAGAGGTCAGGTGTTCAAGACCAGCCTGGCCAACATGGTGAAACCCCATCTCTACTAAAAATACTAATTAAAAATTAGCTGGGCATGGTAGCGTGCATCTGTAATCCCAGCTACTCGGGAGGCTAAGGCAGGAGAATTGTTTAAACAGGAGGCAGGGGTTGCAGTGAGCCGATATTGCACCACTGCACTACAGCTTGGGCGACAGGGCAAGACTCTGTCTCAAAATAAATAAATAAATAATAAAAAATTAAAAATAGGGAACTAAAACAGACTTTTTTTGCTAAGCACATAGTAGGTTTTCAAAAATATATTAGCATATATAAGATTCTAATATAGAGACTATCAAAAAGCTTACCTCTGGTAAATCACTGTGCGTGTGCATATTTGATCATAGAAAAGTCGAGGGCACATCTTGTAAGGTGTAAGTTACCATGTATTTATTTTGATATGGCAGTGGTAATACTTTTAAATAAATTAGAATATTTGTTGCTCATTACACTATGAATGGTACAAAACTAAACTTTAAGAGCTATGGTTCTGGAAACAATGCATGTGGTTATTGGCACACACAAACAGCATTTACATCTGTATAATATTACCTTATCTGTATTATAGCACAGGGTATTGTGAGCATTCATATTCACACAGCACTTGAAAATTTTCATATGATAAGCAAAGTATTATTGATAGTTTTTAAAAGTTTCACTGATAAATCGAACCTTAAATAGTTGGTATTCTTCATCTTTGTTCTTCTTTTAGTTCACATTTCTATTTTTAAATAATGCACAAACATTTTGAAGCATATAATACTAATGAGAAAAGTAATTTTCCCTCCAAATACAAATGCATATTTATAAAAAAGTAGAAGATATACATGTAAAAATTCAACAGTGACACCAGTTCATTTTAGACATTTCCTCAACAGGCTCCCTTATACTATTATCAGTGAGATGTCTAATAATTCTTCAATCATATTTCTTTGAAAAAAAGAGACTAAGTAGATTAATATGTGTTCTTTTATCTCACAAACAAACTCTATGAGTTTGATAGTGTTTTCACTGAGAGCAGATACTTCTTTATAATGCTGGCTCTGGTCCCAAAATAATTTTCTCACTGCCATAATTTCCATAACAAATAATTTTGACTAATATTGGAAGCCCATCAGATAGTACAACAGTCCGTAAGTTCACATAAAGTTCTTATTACAACACCTCATTTATTGGAAAAATGTCAGGCAAGGAGATCAATAAGAATAAGATTTCAAAAAATAAAACCCTTATAAATTAATATGTGTCTCTTTTAATCAATCTTTGGATAGAAATATTTCTGAAATGCTTGGTAAAACTTTGTTCTCCCATAGACATGAGACAGTGAGAAAAGTAATGCTTTTTCTGATAATTCTAGGTTATCATTAGAAAGAAACTTTAGTAATGCCTTGAAGGATATACTGGGCACTTTGTTAAATGGCTCCAAATGTGTGTGTGTGTGGTGTCTTCATTTCCACTTTTTACAGTTTGTCTGTCTCCTTCCTCACTGGCAGCTATTTATTGGCCACGAGTTCACTATGCCTTTGCCTCTATTAAGTTCCCCACAAACACACTGGTTAAATTTTCTGTGGTTTGCAAAGTCACATTCAATCAAATAAACTACAGCAAACAATTGCTCTGTGTAAGGTATTAAATCAAGAGTCTTTAAGATTTGGGTCTTAAAATATAAATGACATGGGCTCTTGAGTGTTCTTAGAGAGGGCCTTGGGGGGTTTCCTTATGAGTATGTTAAAAGCTTTAGGACCCGGCCTTCATGAGATCTACAATGTCTGTTAAAAGTTGAGGTCTGGAAGTAGTATCCCATTTCCTTATGAGATACAACTCTTCTCTCAGAAGTCTAGCTGATGTTTAAGAAGCAATCAGGGGAAAACTGTTCAGAAAAAGGCTGTGAATGTCACAGAGCGCCAATGGCCTGGGCAGTGAGTCAGGGGACTGACATCATAGTAAACCATGAGCCAGGAATGATACTCAAAATATTAAACAATTCTTATATCATGGTCACAGGCCAATCAAGACTGATGGTGTTCTGCCAGGTGTTGCCATTTTTGTTGCTGAATCATGGGGGGTTGTCAGGGAGTGAGCATTGGAAAGGGTAGTGCAGGCAGTGTCTATTTACCAACCAGTAAGGAAGTATTTCAATAAATATTTAATACTATATGGCCATACACATGCATACTACCAGACTATTACACAGTTACTTTGTGCTGGGTGCTTGCTAATGCACACCACAAATTCAGATCCCTTGACATTATATGCACAACATGAAGGGATACACAAGAACTTAGTTGGACTTGAGTCCATGAGCAAGAGGGAGGATTAGATTTTCCAGGAAGCCAAGTAGGAGAAAGCATAGTTTGGATGCCTAGAGAGAGACACAGCCCTCTTTAGGTCTAAAATATGACTAAAAGGCATGCCAATAATTAGGAAATACGAGGAAACTGGTTATTGCTGTTTCTATTTATCTTAGTAAAAGCTCTGGAGAATTAGTCACTGAACACAATAAAATTTCTAGAGATAATTACAGCAGGTTATAAAGACTATTTGTTGGTAAATTTGTAAACCCAACTTAACTACTTGTGCATTTTATTTAAGGGAAGTTCTGATTAAAAATTTATAATGATCATACACATAAGGACTATAATTCATTTTCTTGTTGGGACTGAGGAAACTTTCTTGTGGACATAACAGTAATATGTTTACATTTAATGACCAAGAAAAAATTGTGATCTAAATACAATGATGAGACATTCTTAACAACTTGGTTCCAAAAGGTTAAAAGTGCAAAGTGAATCTCCTGTAAACCCTACATTGAGTTGCACATAGTATAGCATCTTGTCTCAAAAGTCTTCTATTTTGCTGTGCCAAACTAGCTCCATCATTTTTTATACCATTTTCAAGGTTTATACTTGTGCTTAATCCTGAAAATGACTATATATCATCACTGTACTAGAAATAATAAATATGAAGCAATATTGAAAGGTGAAAGGTTATTAGTAATCTGCATCTGCACTAAGGCAAAAACAATCATCTCAATGTTAATTTGTTATTATTCTAAATTATTAGATTATTACTATTAGTAATAGGAGTATTAATAACAATAATAATAATAATAGTATTCTATTATTACTTTGTATGTGTCCATTTTTGGCCAAGCAGGACTCCCAAACACTGCCCTAGACAGCATATTTGCCAATGATGCTACTGGCTGACTAAAAAAAAAATGCCCTTGTAAATCACAAGACTGGCAAACGGAATGGCATCAATGCAGTCAAGAAGTGTGAATTCAACCCTGTTTACACTTTATTTCCTATGGATTTGTAACTATGCATCAAACATTTTGAAAGCACTGATCCTTTGGCATGAAATAATGTGTGAGCTATAGAGATTTTATCAAGCTAACTGATAGATAGGCCTGTGACATTATAAAACTCTGGGACCATGTAAAAGGAGCAGAAAAGATCAACGCTCACCTCTTATTTTCAAGTACAGATACTAGAAAATCTAGTTGGCTTTTGGTGTGAGAACACTCAAGAACTATAAGTCCCTGTAAAAGAAACATTCAATTTCCAATTACTTGAATGTCATTTAATGGTGAGTGTATATGATTTATGAAGAACAGATTAATAAAACATGGCATTTCAGTTGAATTGAAAATGTAACAGAAAATATGCATGTGTTTTCCATGTGCAAGGCACTGTTTTTAGCACATATTAATTCATTTACTGCTCATAACTATTCTGAAAGGCAGGTTCCATTATTGTATCCATTTCACAGATGAGGAAACTGAGACAGAGAGAGGCTAAGTAACTTGGTTCAAAGTTATGTAGCAGATGAGTGGAAGAGCTAGGATCAAAATCAGGCATACTCCAAAATGCTTCTTGTCAATCACCTCTCTGTACTGCCTCCAATGGGCACAAAAATATACAAACATAATCTAAAATTTATTCATGTCTGTTACCAGAGATTTTGGCACATAAAAAATCCAAGTACTTTTTGAAAAAATATAAACAGTGATTTTTAGTATTATTTACTAATATTTGCAACTATCACTACAGTAAATTTTGTAATATTCTCACTCCCCCACCAAAGAAACCCCATTCCTCTTAGGCTGTACTCCCACCCCTTATTCCCTAAGCAGCCACTACTAATCTGCTTTCTTGTCCCTGGACTTGCCTATTCTGAACATTTCATATAAATGGAATCATATAGTATGTGGTCTTTAGTGTCTGCCTTTTTTCATTTATTACAATGTTTCTTTCCTATTTTATAATTCCATGATTTTTTTATTTTTTTATTGCATTTTAGGTTTTGGGGTACATGTGCAGAACGTGCAAGATAGTTCATCTATGTTGTAGCATGTATCGATACTCCATTCCTTTCTGTTACTGAGTATTGTTCCATTGTGTGGGTATGCCACATTTGGCTTACCTATTCATTAGTTGATGGACATTTGGGCTGTTCCCATTTTTTGGCTATTGTGACTAAATCAGTACACATGTTTTAAAACAACATGATTAAAATAAAGTAATCATGTTTGAAAACAACATGATTAGGATAAAGAAGGACATCCAAGGCAATAGAGGCAATGATGCTTTGTGATGCTCAATTTATAGAAAAATGTCTAGGTCCCTTACATTAACACTAAAATTCATTTACTTACATGTTAAGAGTTATATCCTCAGCACATAGAAACATGGCTGACTCAGTATGTGCTCAATAAAGTATATTAAATGAACAACACAATGCAAAAAAAAAAAAACCCCAAAAATTGAAATTGGGGTGAAAAGGAGAGTGAATTAAAGTCTCCTAAAGGAAACATTCCTAGAAAAGTATCAGGAACTACCTCAATTAAATAATAGTAAATCTCACTGTAATACAACTTTTAAAAGTCTGAAACATTTAGGATTGCTATTACTGCCAATATTATGCCAAATAGTCTTATCCTGCACAAGTGTATTATTAATCACATGATGCTTTCCCCCCTCAACTTTTAAAAGTTTATAATTCTATAATTCAGAAGCGAATTGTAATGTCTGTCGCATCCATTCGTGCAGCACTCTCTTTATCCAGTGCACAATCCTAGGTGGCTAACACACTGTGAAAGAGACAAGCAGTAAACTCAAGTTCCCAATCAAACCTTTTTTTTATATTTCCATAATATAACCCTGGGGATTATAGGTATAGACTAATGTTAGAGCATCAAGTTCAAGTTTTGATGCTACTGTTTACTCGCAGCACGTCTTTGGGCATACTACTTCCTCTCTCTGAGCCCCAGATTCCCCATCTGTAAAAAGGAGATAAGTAAGAACACCAAATTCATAGTGTTGCTGTGAGGATTAGATGAGATAGTGTGTGTAACGTGCTTACCAAAGAGACTCACACATAGTAAGTAGCTGTTACTACTAAGAACAAAGTACAAAATTACATCACCTCTTCCCACCACTTCTTAATATGATATCATATTCCTTTTATTTTCCTTTTTTTTCCCTAGTGGATTGTTCTACAGTTAGACCCACTCTGAAACTAAAAACTACCTATCAATTAATACTACATTTAAATAAAAAGATATGATTAAGTGATTTGTTGTAGGTGTGTTATTACAAGAGAAAACACAATTGAAAAACTTTCACAACTGCTACACATCTATAACTGGGCCAGGTTCAGTAGCTCACACCTGTGAGCTACTCCCAATCCCAACACTTTGGGAGGCTGAGGCAGAAGGATCACTTGAGACCAGGAGTTCAAGACCAGCCTGCATGACACAGCGGACCCTGTCTATAAAAAGAAAAAAAAATTCTTTTTAATTAAGCGTGGTGGCACATGTCTCTGATGCCAGCTACTCAGGAGGCTGAGGTGGGAGGATTGCTTGAGCCCAGGAGTTTGGGCTACAGTGAGCTATGATTGTGCCACTAGCACTGCAGCCTGGGCCACAGAGTCAGACCCGCATTTTGTAAAATAAAAATACAACGTAACTGCAAGCTACTACATAGCTGTGATTTAAATATAAGTTAAAGCTGCTCTTATGTTTATTTGTCTTTGTGCATGCTGCAGGAGGGAAGGAAAGATATGTAGCACTTAGGATGCCCTGTTATAAACTTATCATATGTAGTCTGTAAATACACTTTGCAAACAAAAAGAAGACATGCTATCTAATATATTTTGTTGCCGGAGCAATTTTCCAAGATTATAAGTACGGTGATTTCCTGGCTAAGACTGCCTTGAGAGGATGCCAGCATTGATATGCTATAGAAGGTCAACTGCAGATGTCACACACAACTGCTATACCTAACTTTTCTCCATGTATTTTGTAGATTTGCTTTTTTTCGTGTGAAATTGTGTAGGCTTATTGACTAGAGTCAGATAAGTTAGCTCCCTTCCCCTTTGCGCCAACTGCTCTACACATCTAAGGGTACAATTTTCAATTTGAGTATTGGAAGAATCAAATTCCTGGCAAGAAAAGAGGAGACAGAACTTTGGATGTCAATATGGATATTTAGGAACATTGATGCTGTACCAGGAACTGGGGCTAAAGGACTAAATATAAGCTTGCACTTTCAGACAAAAGAGAACTCTGATGATGTACATACACAAGAGAAATTGATTGAAATTTGAATTGGAGGAAGTGAATACCTCTTAAAGATCACAAGTCCTTCAAACTAGGCTTCTCTGTCTTTGAATAAGGCAAGGTACTTATCATCCTAAAGGAAATGTTTCTCTCAACTAAAATGCAGCTGGGCAGAGATGGAGGCAAAAACTTTTTCATGAAAAGCCAGTTTAAGACATTTTAAGAGGGATATGTTTGGAAATACTCTCTCACCACTCAATTGTGTCTTCTTTGCTGGAATTTTTCCACTATAAGCTCAAACACGTCGTCATTTCTTTGGTATTTATTGTAATATTAATCATACAGACACATGCCCCCAAAATATAACGCAGTAAAGAATTTTGGGGAAAACACATTTTTCTATAGGTTTCCAATTTTAATTCCTTTAATTTCAATGTGTAAAACTTGTTCAAAAATGTAATTTTACAGAGGAAAAGGATTCTAAGAATGTTGATTATTGATACTACCCAAACCCAAAAAGGATATGTTTGCAAATTGAACTTCTTTACTGAATCCAGTAAATAATCATCATAATATTAAACCACAGAGCAGACCCTGAAAGTGGGGCTAAGATTCCTATGAGGTATAGCTAATTGGTAACACCGAACGTGGACTTAGAGGGGATATCACACTAAATTAATTAGTTAAGAGATGCAGAGTTCACAGCTTGATTACCAAGCTGTCTGATTGCCTCAAAACAATAGCCTTAATTTAAACCAACCATATAAACTTGCTTTCCTTTGCAGTCCTTCCAATTATCAAGCAAACAGTTGCAAATCATTGATCACAGGCTTATTAAGCTCATTCATGCTATTATTTCAGAACTTAAACCTGCCGAATATTTTTATTTCAACAAAGTAAAATTATAGCCTCCGTAATTTAAGTGTAAAGCCATTTGATTTTCTTCTCTATATAGGATACCATAAAATCTATTTTTCCCAGTATAAAATAATAAAGAAATTTATACTAGAAACCATAAACAAAAAATTAAAAGCGAAATTCCTGTATTCACTTCAGAAATGCGTTTAACAAACTTTTTTCTCTAGCATTGGGGGAAATATTTTAATCTAAGGTCCTGTTGATTTTGTGCAAGGTGTTCTTTTGGCATGAAGATGTAATTAATCTACTTTGATCCCTATTGATAGAGTATTCTTAAATTCTTATCAACAAGTAATGTTTGCAACAGTAACTTGAAATGCAGCAGAAAAAGCCAAAAGCTGATATTTAAAGGAATGCACACACACGCACGCATACACACATGCACCTAAAAAAAAACCCATATGCATACACATGTGTACATATATTTTTAGGAATGTAGCTTTAATGCAATTTAATTCTCAGAATGTGGTATTTGTTTCAACCTCAATTTCTAAGGCATTCCACCTAATAAATCTTTTTTATCCTAGAACATGTGGCAAAATAAACACAGTGTTGAAAATGCTGGTTTAGATCATTAGCATCTCTACAATATAATTTCAAATATTTAAGTTTTTCCATGCATTTGCATTGAAAAATTTCCATCATTTTCCGCTTCAGAGTAAAAAGAAATTTGCAGAATCTCAGAGCGGCATCACCTTTTGTTTGACTAGAATCAACCTAGACATTAAACTAAAAGGTAGAGAAGGTAGAGATATTTTCTACCAATAATCATAAGCTTCTGAAAAAGGGGAAATAAATATATTCTTCTAGATGGGAAGATGGGGAGGGTGATTAAAATGAGGGGAGTTGAACCAGACCTGAGGTTTATTTTTATTTTTATTACAAGTTGATATATAAAACCCATGAAAAACTGAACTTGTCAGATACAACATATGGGAAGTAATGCCTATGGTAAATTTCCAAATTTATGAAAGACACCAATCCTAGTGTAAAGGCAAATAATAGAGTAAAAGTATATCCTTGATAGTTATATTTGAATTCTCATTTTTATAGCTTTTCCCAACCCTCTCTTTCATTTTCATTGAGCCTGTGCTGTAAAAAGATGTCAGTCACATTTTCACTATTTCAGTAGCACTGTCTTGCCTCTGAAGCCATTTAAAAATAATCCTGTTATTTTGGCAGAATTCCACTGTCTTTCACCCTCCTCCTCCCACCCCCCCCCTTTTTTTTGGTTGTAGCTATCCCAGTTCTTTTATGAACAACCCTAATCCTCCTTTTTGCCTTTAAGGCAAAAAGAATAAAGAAGACCCAAAGTTCAGGCTCACCAGAGTTCTGCATAAATTACTTGATCAGACTGCACAATTAGTACTGTGCCTATTAACAGAGATGTTGGGCAAGTAGGGTAGCCACTCAGAACATATTCCATGCCTGACACTTTCGATATTCTCTTCTGCTTCCTTCTCATCAGCCAGTAAGTACATCTAAGTCATCTCTATCCTAGTAACAAAACCTTTCCTTCCCTTGATGTAATTTCCTTTTGAAGTTCCAACATATCTCATCCTTTATCATCATATAGCTCAAAAATTCATCATTACCACTTTCACTTTCCAACTTTTCATTTACTCCTCAACCCACTGGAAACCAGCTTCTTGGCTCTCCAAAGTCACCAACAACCTTTTCAATGCCCAAACCAGTGGCCTCAACTTACATAATTTCTGTGGTATCTGTTGATTGTTCTCTTCTAGAAATTTTCTTTGCCCTTTGCTTCTATAACAAAAAAATTCCTCCGGTGTGGTTTAACTTGGGCTGCACTGGACACTCCTAGGGTTGAGGGATTAATTTTCAACATCTCGCTCTGTTATTTTCTCTGCATTCTGGACCAGTTTAATCCAATTTTGTTCTAGATTTTTCTACATGGCTTTCATTAGCACTTAACTCCACATCATTTCACACTCCTAACTCCTCACTCTACATCCATCTCTCAAGCCTCTTCCTCTGATTCTCCTATCCTACTGTAGCACCATCCATCAAATAGTGAAAGCAGTCTTTTGTTACATCAAGATGGGTAAGAGATTAGTGTTGGCTTGATTTATAATGAAATAAATATCTTCATGGATGAAAGAGGCAGGCCATGGGCCATTAGATGGTCCCCAAGTGAAGCAAGACAGAAAAGCAAAGATTGTGGGTTGGAGGTGTTGTATATAAAAAGTGAGCAGGGGACTTGAAGATAGAATTTTTAGCCTGATATGTATCTGTTAGATGCCAGAGAAAGTATTTGCCTGACTAAAACCAATTCTATTTCATAACAAAAAAAAAACTGTCATAACAAAATGAAAGTACCTAGCAGAGCATCTGGCACACAGTAATTGTTCAATAAATGTCAGTTGACTCTGAATAAACACCTATTACAGGACATTTTTATTGGGTGTGAAAATGGGGGTTCAAATTTTATTCCTATATATAAACTCCTGCCTACAGATACTAAGATTGATTTAAAAGTATAATACATTCCTGGAAGTGAGGGTGGCTGTAAACACTATTTCTCCTGCCACCCAAGTGCTACAAGAGCCCACGTCAAACTGCCTGGGCCTGCCAACATAAGGACATGTCAAGGGAAGTCTCAGGCCTCTAACATTTTACATGGTTCAATTCTGTACCATTATTCGCACCAACCCAATCAGAAAGGGACCCTTAACAGCACAGAACCCATAGTTTTTTACTGTATTTTCTGACTTCCTATTTCTTAAGTCTTTCTTGCTCTAGGAAGCAAAAAGTATAAAGTCTCAATAGTCTGGATGCGTGCTTCACAAGAGTCTCTTTATAGGGATCCAAGGAAACCCTACTTATTTTAACTTTAAAAATCTGCCATTTCAAGAGGGTTTTGTTTTCTTCTGTTTTAATGATTATCTAACATGAGGAATAATATGAGCCAAAGCTCATCTCCTGGATCTGAGATGGTTAGGCTTTATTTCAACATGATTACATTTATTTATTTATTTATTTTTATTTTTTAAAATAAAAGTGAGTACATAGAAGGTATATATACTTTGTTTTCCTTATGTCCAAATAATTGCAGGCTTCCTGAGAGTGCTAATGGTTGCAATTCTTGGGACCAAGGGGCTTCCCTCATTTATGAATTTAGGGAAAATTCTGCTAACAGCAATACAGCATTTCAAACTTCTTTCGGATTTCATGAAAATGAGGAATGTGGTATAAGGGATTCCGCAAGCAAAATACCAGCAAACTGTGCAGCTCTTTCTCTCTTTCCTTCCTCCTCCTCCATTCTACAAGAAACTTTGCCTCCACGGTCTCATTGCCTACCGAAGAAAATTTCCGCTCACAAGAAACAAAACAAACTCACCTGTCAAAAGTCTTGAGTTCCGTGTATACCTTAAAGTTTCATATGTAATATGGAAGGTGTGTTACATAACAGGTCATAATATTTCCCAGACAGCCTGATGAAAGCTAGAATGCTGCATTAAATGAATGATAGGTTGGGGTTTAGTTGGCTTGAGCACTCCCTTTCCCATAGCTTTTGCTTATCACTATTAATTTTTCAAGCACCGCATAACAAAAAATCCCAGAAGGCTAACGTGCAAAAGGTAGCTGACACCCAAAACAATGACTAATTTTGTTTCCCTAAAACACACAATCAACTACATGCTTCCTACAGCTGAACACCCTGAATAACTCACACTACTCAAACCTCCTACACCTTATTTAACCGACTCTATACTACTCTGTAAATGTTTACAGTGAAATAGATGCTTAAAGGCAAAAGTATTCTATAACCCCCCCCCCAAATATGTATTACTGCTTTCTAAAGATCTCAGCATCAGACTAAGAAAGTTCAAACCCTTAACTCCCAGGATGAGGGCATGTATTCAGTTTCACCCATCAACATTTTTTAGTTTTTATCATCATGAACAGAATAATGTATATAATCGGTTTTGTTAGTGATGATGTATGTCTTTTTTTTTTTTTTTTTTAATGGAGTCTCACTCTGTTGCCCAGGCTGGAATGCAATGGCGTGATCTTGGCTCACTGCAACCTCCACCACCCGGATTCAAGTGATTTTCCTGCCTCAGGCACCCACTACTGCGCCTGGCTAGTTTTTGTATTTTTAGTAGAGACAGAGTTTCACCATGTTGGTCAGGCTGGTCTCAAACTCCCGATGTAACTCTTTATTATGGTACTTAATTTGTTTTGCATCTCATTCCATAAATTGATTGCTAATTATGCAATCAGTAGATGTAAAAGTCTTTTTCTATTCTTAACAATATTTAAATGTACTATATCTGACGAGGGAGATACAAACTCACAATCACAGAGTTTAGTCACTAACTCATAAAAGCTGACATTTTATTTTCAGAGCAGTCACTTTAGTTTAACATTCAAATATCTATAAAGCCTTACTGCATGTCAAGTCCTCAAAGTTGAGGAAGTAACAGTGCTTTAAGGCTCTGAAGGATATCCACAGGAAGAGACCTTTGGGAATGAATTCAGTATGTCCCAGACAGAAAGAGATTTAATGACACTGGGAGGGAAATGGAGGAGAGGTGAGGATGAAGACAAACTCTTCATGATCCTACCGGAAATGCAATAGTACCCCAGAAGGCAATATTTTCCTCCCCCTGCCAATCATTTAATTCTAAGAAATATGCACAAATTGGCCAGACTTCTAAGGATGATTCCAATATCCCAATGGGTCACATTCAGTAGTTAATCTCCTATCTGTTCATGTGAGTAAATCTTATTTGTTCCTACTACTAGGCTCAATACTGATTAGTACCAAGAAAAGAATGATTGGAAAAACTATGTGGCTATTTTTTTTCATTTCTGTAATCATTCCCATTAATATTCTAGGTATATTTAACAGACTTTCAGCTTATGCCTCATCTACAATTTTAAAATTCATTTTAAAGTGTGCCTTTGTTCATTGCAGAAAAAACAGACACCCACAGGTTTTTCCAGCATAAACATTTATATTTATTTATCAACCAGCTTGTTTCCTTCTTGTAAACACATTCTCTCTTGGTATGACCATTTTTGATTTATTAAAATTAAAAACAATTTTTTTGCCCTTTAACTTATATTTCACTCCGTAAAATGAGCTGGATTTTCTTCCAACATTTAATATTTTTGGATAATTCTTTTGCAGTTCGAAGCAACTCAATTGTCCCAATATTTTTAGCTGGCATTTTTTGTTTTTGTTGTTGTTAAATATTATTTTTTGGCTTTTTTCCCCAGACAGTTTCATTTTTGGTGTCCTAATATTCTAGCAATACCACGTAGTAAATACATAATATATAAAGTTTCTGCCTTCAGGACTGCAAAATACCTTGGACATTAAATCTTAGAGCACATCTATAGCAATATCTTACTGTTCAGTTTGAAAAGATGCATAACTATCAGATACTGAACCAACAGCCCTGGGTATGTCATCACCAAAGCCCTCAGCATTCCTTGAGCATCTTCCCTTCAAAAAAAAAAAGAGGAAAAATATTTCTGAGACAGAAATAACATCCACTAAAACACTGACTTTTAAACCTTTCTGACAGCAACAAATAGTAAGAAACACAATTTACATTGTAACTCAGTATATATGTGCATGGATTTGAAATAATAGGTTCACCCAAAATACCTAATCTTACTACATGACACATGTTGATATTTTCTTACTATTTAATGCAATTCTGTTTAATAGAAATGCTAATCACAACCTACTAAATGGATTTCATTATGCACTAATGAGTTGTTGCCTACCACTGAAAACTACAATGACAGAATAAATAGACTTTCCTAATACCACAAGGTAATGCTGTTGGATCCAAATATAGTAGAGTAAACCTACATTAATTTTGATGCCACTAGTTCAAATTGTGATAACTGAACCTGAACCAGCTTGAAATATATATTTTAGATTACCTATAAAGAAAGGTTTTGCTAAAAAGTATAATAATGTCCAGGCCAGGCGCGGTGGCTCACGCCTGTAATCCCAGTAGTTTGGGAAGCCGAGGCAGGCAGATCACCTGAGGCAGGAGTTCAAGATCAGCCTGAGCAACATGGTGAAACCCCATCTCTATTAAAAATACAAAAATTAGCTGGGTATGGTGGTGGGCACCCATAATCCCAGCTACTCAGGAGTCTGAGGAGGGAGAATCACTTGAACCTGGGAGGCAGAGGTTGCAATGAGCTGAGATTGTACCACTGCACACTAGCCTGGGCGAAAGAGTGCGACTCTATCTCCAAAAATAAAAATAAATATAAGTATAAATGCATAAATAAATACAGTTATGTTGCTAATGATAAATGTGTGTAAATATTCAGGCCAATCGACTTACAAAAAATCTTTCTTCTTAGTCCAAATCAGTTTGTAAATCGAATACTGTCTTTAATCTGAGCTAACAAAATTTTAGTGTATCTTAACATTCAAACTAAAAAATGTTCAAAAATTAAAATAATGTTTTGAAATATATATGTTTTATTTAATCAGCCACTTTTGTGTTTATAAATCTGCTCTGGGCATCGTCTAATAATAACAACAGTAATGAGTATACAGGTTATTTGTGGAACATTTTGAACTTCAGAAAAGCCTTTCACTTTTGTGAACTGGTAATGACCAGCAATCCCTGGATTACTGAATATTTAAAAAGCATGTAATGACATTTGCCAGACTCAAAAATGAAACTTAATATTTGGTTTGTTCTGCATGTGACAGATTACTCAGTTCCATGAAGAAATGCAGGTGTCTGGCCGTCAATGATTGCCTCTATTTCAGAGATTCAGCCCACCCCTGCCATCCCCCATCCAAATTTGGAAGATACGAAAGACATTTAAATTTCAAGGTAAAGGACCAAGCCAAGTTGTGGAGTCAGGGATATTGCGGCGGGGGGGGGGGGGGCGGGGGTAGAAGTTGTCACATAGCCTCCTTTATGTGGAGGTACCTACCAAAAAACTCAGAACAGATGTTTGTCTTTTATAAACATTTAACTTTTTAGCAAATTGAAGGTTTAGTTAGGAAGCTAAGGGAGTGAAGGGCAGGCCAGGAAGTCAGGCATTCCTGGATGTGAACCCAGCCTCGATCTTATTCTGTTTTTGCTCTAAATCAATGCCAAACTCTTCACACCTCAGCTGTTTTATAGCAGGCAAGAATTATACTGAGGACAAAACTGTTTCCTGGAAATGTCACGGGTTAAATGATTGCTATTACAGCTCTCAGTGGTACTTCCACAAAAGGCAAAGCACTCTTCATGTGTATTATTTACTTTCATTATATTAGTAGATCAAAGTAAAACATCTATATGCTGCTAAACTGTCCATGAAAACAAACCATTCTTTCCATTCCTTTCCAAGTTTTTGTCCACTTTACTAATGATCAGTTATTCCACCAATTAGGAAACTCAATCATGTGATCTTAAAGGTTTTTCAAGTAGCTGTAACAATGAGTTAAGAATTATGTGGTAGGCAGTTAATGGCAAATTCAGGGCCCTCAACTTCATTCGGCCAGTCTCTATTGGACCATCAACCTATAGGAAATGCCCTCCCATCAAAGGCCCAATTTGGCAACCTACGGGAAAGAGGTAGTTTGGCCCTGTTAGTTTATTTGTGGAACCAGATCCAGTCACTTATTAGGAAAAGCAGCTCAATTCTCCATATGGATGAGGAGGCACCAATCCATACCCAGCTCGGCCCACGGTACTCTGGGCTCTTCAAAGGGCAGAATGTGGTTTCACTTTCTCCCCGCCACTTCATGAGAAAAGCAGCCTGGTCGCTTCCTGGCATTTAATGAATGGTCCTCTCTCCATGGATTTGGACTGTTGGTCCTTCCAACCAGTCATTAGCTGGCAGGAAATGCCCTCCTCAGCAATCACTATTGTGTAAATAAAGCCATAAACTTTCGAAGGCCCATGCAATCCCAGACCACAAAGCTGCACGTGTGGGGGGGGGGTGGGGGGGGGAGAGGGACCTTGATTGTAAAAGCACTGCCTTTCAAATTAAACTCAAACCACATGATACAGTTCATAAAATATACGAAACATGCAGCCCAGTGACAGATTTATTGTGGCCTTACAGAATAAAGAAAAAAAAAAACTCTATATGGAAAACACAGCTACTTTTGACTCAAATAGCCCCCAAACAGGAAGTTAAAAGCAAATCAGCCAGCTGTGGCCTCACTAAGTTATGAAGGGGACCAGTGCAACCAGCATTTCCTGTCATTGCTTGTCACTGTTTCTGAGTGCCTCTGTCTGAACTGTTTTCTTAGATGGCTAAAAATATTACAGAGATTTCTTTGGGGATAGACACAAGGCAACAAGGAGGCCTATTATATGATCTAGGCTTGAAAGTGAAAAATGTAACTTTTATCCAAAAAACATTCACTTAACACAGGTTATAGATCCAGTCACTTGAACCCCTGCATTTTAATGAATACTGGAATAAAAGCCCATATTTGTAAAAGCATTTAGAATCAGATCTTAGATTGCTTAGCTGTTTCCTGTTAATTTAGGATCAATGTTCAGAAACACAATTTTCATGTGCCTTGATTTGTGACAGAGCTGGAGACTACAATATCCCAGAAAACTAGCTTCTTAGAGTTCCTGTCTCATCATGATCATCATCATCGTCATCCCACAAAATGACCTGTGCCAGTTCAAAGTATGCGCATGTAAGAGAGTTCTCTAAATCAAATCACATTTCAGATCCTTTCAAGAGGATGTGATGAAGATGATGACATTCTTCACAAAATACGGAGTCAGTCTTGTCTTTTTTTCAACACTGCAAAATGCCAAGCCCTAGGACACATCTTTCTAGCCTGTCAACTTCTCAATCACAAAACAGCTTTGGAGGAAGAGTTTCGGTAAGAAAGCAAAAGCATTCTGCCCTGGTATTGTTGCCGCACTGAATCTCAGTGTACCCAAATGAATTCCCCAGCAAAACCAGGTTTATCTCTCAGAGAAAGATAGGATTAAACATGGGGTAGAGGGGCAACTTGCGAGCCAGTCAAAAGTCCCACCAAAACATGGATGAGCCTGGAGGACATTATGTTATATGAAATAAACCAGGGTTAGAAATATACATACTGCATGTTCTCACTCATATGTGGAAGCTGAAAGAGTTGATCTCACAGAAGCAGTGAGTAAAACAGTGGTAACTAGAGCCTGGGAAGGGTAGGGGTTGGGAAATAGCCAAAGATTGATTAATGAACACAAAACTATAGTTACACAGGAGGAATAAACTGTAGTGTTCTATAGCACAGTAGGGTGACAATAACAACACTTCAGTTTATATTTTCAAGTAGCTAGAAGAGAGGATTTTGAAAGTTCCCAACACAAAGAAATGACAAATGTTTGAGGTGATGGATATGCTAAATACCCTGATTTGATCATTACACATTGTATGACATATTGAAATATCATACTCTACCCCATAAATATTACAATTATTAAGTGTCAACTAAAAATACACATGTAAATTTGTAAAAAGAACTCCCAGACCCTCCCTCTGGTCAATCAACAGGCGTTATCCCTTCCTCCTCATTTGGATTGGTGACACTGATTTTCAAGTCATCTTCTATGGTGAATGGGACCTACCCTGAACTGAAGTTTAGAGGTGGACATGGAGCCCTTCACTGCTCATACTGGTCTCCTCCCTGGTTCTGCTGTCATCATATCTAAACGTCATGATGACCATTTACCTAAGGCCTCAAATTCACAAATTGCCTCAGATGCAGATGTTCAACACTATCTCCAGATAGATTTATGTATTTTGACCGTATATTTTCATTTGCATTACAAAGTAGATTTAATCATTGTAAACATATAACGTACACCACAAAAAGTCCTGCTGAAATCCAAGGTCCGTCTCAAAAAAAGGGCCTCCCTTGGGGAGTCTGTCAATCTGAGTCTGGCCTTAGCCCTGGCTTCAGAAAGCCAACAGAGTTCATAATGACACAGCCGCTGTCTGCAGCTGAGGCCGCTGCTATAGGCATTCATGAAACATATCAGATTACACAGGCATGGTACCCCAACCCCTCCCCAATGATTTTATGTATTTGGAAGTCCTTAAATATAAAATATAACTCTATAACATGTACCGTGTTTCACTTCATATATCTGGGTGAGCTAATAAGGTTTCTATTTATGTTGTCCAATTACTTGGGGGAAAATACTGACATAAAAGAGTTGGGAGTTTAAATTTTTCTCAAAATCACTTCTGAAAGAAATGCCCCTATCCTTTCTTTGGGATCCCCAAGGATCACAGACAGCAATTTTTAAAATATCAATGCACCCTTTCGCAAAACAGCACCCCCAACTGGTCCATTATCAAATGCCTACTTTTCCGAGGTTAAATGTGATCCCCACCTCTGTGCCATGGGTCTTGAATTTGTCACTACATATTTTAAATGGAACTCAGAAAAAAAGTGTTCTGAGTATATAGTATATAAATCCAACCTTAAAACAGCCACCTTAATATTATATATTTTGACAATCTCATTTTCCCCATTCATAAATTAAGTAACTGAGTAATTATTTCATGAGATATATGCCCAGTTAATATTCTCCAGGGTATTTTCTTTTGCTTTGTTTTGTTTTCCTGTATAGAAGTTGAGTACTACAAAACAAAAGGTAAAATGCAAGCTGTCTGGTTCTTTCACTCTCTCATTTCGCTAATAGACCACCCCTCCCATGCCACTCTCCAACACAACCTCTTGTTTAGTTACTTTGTACTACCACATAAGGAGAAATTGCAAGCACTGTACCTAAAGACGGATTATCCTCTGGGCACAAAAGATGATTGTGGTGGATCTGAAATGACAGCTCTTGTCTCTTCTACTGTGTGGACTTTGCTTTCTGGACACAAGAAAAAGAGGCGCTATTCATACCTGTATCTTGGTAAATAAAAACCTATGCAAATCCAGCCTCTAAATGGGCAATTAGCATCTGACTGAAAATGAGACAGCTCCCAGTGTCCTTTTTGGATTTTGTCTGTAACTTCATCACTTCCTCAACTATACATGATGGGAGGCATCAGAGTCACAGTATTTCTGTTTTTTTTTCTTTATTTTTAACCTGGTGAAACAGTTAAAGAACTGTTTCTATGTAAACATTTCTATAATGAAGGCTGATATCCCTTGGATGTGAGGAGGTATTCTAAATGCAACTACAAGTGAAAGAAAAGTAGCAGAAGCCAGTCCTCAAAGTCTCAGCCCCAAAGCTGGCACTGTTGCATCTCCTTGGACTTGAGTTGCTCCTGTGGCCTCCAACAGTCATTCAGTCTAGTGTTCAGTCTGCTTATTGGTGTTGATTTTTCTTTTGTTAATAAAAAACAGAAATAATGCTACAAGGAAGAATGTTTGTAACATGCAAAAACAAGTTAGAAAGATTAATATAATCTTTCATTTATTTAACAAACTTTTACTGAGAACCAACTATTTAGTAGGCACAGGGGATATGAAGTAAAGAGACCCAATAACCACTGCTTAATGAAGAGTTACTGGTACATTCAAGGAAATCTTAGTAAACCTGAAGAAACCTTTCTCAATTTTTCACACCAGTTGAAGGCAATGGCAGGACGCTCAGGATTCTAAGAATCCAATATGAGCAATTTTAAGCTAATTTGAATGATCCTAAATGGAAAATAAAATCCAGTAAACTATCAGACTCCAGGATGCTTCCATGGCTTAAAGAGATCAAATGACCTCTAGTCTCTACTGCCAACCCCCTGCATTTGTGTCCAGGTTGCCTTTTCTCAATGGGAGGCCATTTCTTTCTAACCTCTTCAGGTTCACTCACTGTCTTGGCTCAAAACAAACTCCTGCCTCAAATCAGAAAACACATCATTTCTTTTCCTTCTGAGCCAAATTAATGCTGATACAAGCAAAATTTGAGAGTCAACATAATATTTTAGGAAGCAGGTCTAATTGAGTCCTATGCTTGGGCTTCTTGAAAACCACCATATACATACAAAGGGAGAACACACACACACACACACACACACACACACACATTTAAATCAAGCCTCCTTTTATTCTTGCTTCCTCTTGAGTTCTGAGCAAAGCATCTTTTTTTCTGAAAGTTAACTGCCTGGAGTTGAACAATCAGAGCCCTGGCTCTTTTCCTGAGCCTCAGAGAGGCATCACTATATCAAATATTTATTATAGTTTACGGTGAATGCTTTTTCTTTTATTCTTAGAATTGGAGGAATGCTGTAAAAATAGGTATTTTTCTATAATCTTCCAGTGAGAAAGCAATGTATATCTGCATAAATTGTTCCAAATTGACCACTAATTTGCACATTCATATATGTGTGTGTTTGTATGCCTAGACAATTTGGAAGTCCCGTTATTTCTTAAATAAAAATGATAAGGTCCTAATTCCCAGATTATATTGTTTTCCCCATCAATCTTTAAAAAACCCTGTCATTCAATCTAATACCAAGCACATCCAAACGATGGGTTAAGATTGAAGTTTTACTAGAATGATCTGAAAAAAATATTTCCTTATCCCTTTCAGGTCATGTGGAGGTTATTAACATCCAATAAGACAATTAATACCTTATTTACCCTAATTCTCAAAGTTGCCTTTCCAACACTGTCATTTGGCTATCTTGAGGCAACAGATAATCATTTAGGAAGAACAGAACGTCATGGAACCATCTGGTATCCGTAAGACATAAAAACCCACGTTATTATAGATCTAATTGCTTTCTTTCAGTCATAATTTATGTTTGTTTGCTGGATGGTTAATTGACAATTAAACAACTTGCTCCCAGACACAGTTTCTTCTCTTTCAGGAAAAGTGTCCATCTCATTTTGGCTGAGGCTCAGGTTTCTTTCTATATTTTAAGTGAGAGCTACATCACACCTAGAGAAAGGCAGAAAAATCCCACAAACACAACTTCTGATTTCTATTTTCTTGACATCACATACATTTGTAATGGGGAAAAATCCATCTGTCCTGCCTAGTAGACATTGCCATAAGAAAACTCAACAGCATGAAAGAACCTTGGTAAAGTAAAGATGAGTGTCGCCTTCATGCTCTTACAGACACTCGATAGTGTTAACATGGCAGTGACCATTATCTAATTTTAATTACAGGATCAAATTACTTGTCAAAAACGTACTATAACTTATGTACTGTTGGCTATGTCCCAATCCCTATTTGTAAGCCTATCAGACAACATTATTTATTTCAAAACAGAAAAATTCTGCCACCTTCCTGAATTTATTGTACTATTAGCAGAATAAAAGTAAAATGTTATCAATAGAAATCTTTATCATTTTAGAGCATTTCACTCCATTCACTCCCCTCCTCCCTCACACATAAAGGCAGCTGGGTGAAGAACAAAACTCTACTAAACCATATTGTCAACATCTGCACAACAGTCAAGAGGCTGTCACTGCTCCAGCATGTGCTATATGTACTATACAGTCACACAAAAGACAAAACCTTTTTTATTCCCAAGCCACTGTGATTACTGGGAAGTATCACAGTGAAGCTGGATAGATAATAATACACCTACTAGACAAAAAGATGAAGTACACAAGTGCCTGGAAGTACAGTGAGAGCCAAGAGAACCCACTGAGTTGCCTGTACATACGATGCAGGCAACTAGGCGAATGTACATACTAATTTTTGATTGTTTAGGTTCTTGTGAGTGCACAAAAATGCCTTCTGCTTAAATTAAAAGCTGTACCCAAAATCTATTCCGCTGTGAGTTTATAAGCTATTCATTTTTCTTTTTAATGCAACATTTATTAAGCACCTACTTTGTGCAAAGCATTATTTAGGTAGAGGGTAGGTGCAAGAGAATACTAAAGGTACTTTGCTACCAGCTGATAATCATAAAAAGCAGCTGTTGTGAAATGCCCGAAGTGGACAGTTGAGGAAAAAGGTACTTTATAATAGTCCTGGGAGTCGTTATGATTGCTTAAAGTAGCAAAGGAAATTAGAGAAATGAAGTAGCCCTTAGAAGTAGAGCAAAGCATGCAGTCACCACTTGTAGCCCAGCACTATATCAATTCTCTCTCAAAACTTTTTTTTTTTTACAAACTCCTTCACTTATGTTTTCATATAAGGTCTCCAATCTCATCACTGTATGAGGCAGCAGAATGTTAACTGGCAAAATTTCCCCCAGTTTGTCTATTCTGGCCTCAAGGTTTAGTATTTTCCCTTTTTTTTAAGGATGCATTTGGTCCAAAGTCTTTTAGCAGCAAGGCAGCACATCGAGAAGCAAGCTGTTCTGAACTGGGATCTAAGTCCATATTCGCTAAAAATGGGATAAGTTGTTTTTCTCATCCTCTCTTTACCAAAATACAAGTGTTTATTGCTGTACCTGAAGGAACTCTCATTTTAGACATGAAGCAATGAATTGCCCCACATACTTCTCTCAAGAATAATATGAAAAAATGCTGAAAATTTGTTGTATAGTAAATTCCACTGTAAACAGTTTGATTGTTTGTTTCTAGGTAGACTACAGCACCTGGGCAGAAAACAACACCATACTTTAATAAATGAAAAACAATATTTTTCTCCCTTTCCCCACACTTGCTAAATTTAGTAGCAGGAGTGTCTACCAACCAAGTAGTTTCTACTGCTTTGGGAGAAGTGAACAGCAATAGAATATTATCAGCTGAGCTGTGGGCAAAAGCCCATTTTAGTCTATGTTTGAAGAAGTTTTGGTAAATATGAAAGCATCCACCAAAGGTATTACACATAAAAAAACAAGTTAAAAACTACTTTAAAAAGTAAACATTCAGGACTAGATTTTCATGGGCCAAGCAGAAAATAGGAATATAATCAGGAAAAATCTGAGGTGTCTGATAAGCCTAGTTGTCAATAAACCTTTCATCAGAGGGGAAAGAAAACAAAACAATTTAGATAAATTGTATCAAACATGGATGTTAAGTTATTCCCACATACCACCAGTCTGTTTTCCGAACATTATATCAGTAATGACCCAAACGTTTATTGACTAAGGCAGAGTCCGCTTAATAAAAAAAAGTACCAATCATTTCAAAATTAAATCTTGCAAGTTTTGTTTTAATTGATGCTTTCCCATGAAGTCTACACACGAATACGGAGAGTCTGTGAGGGTCCCAGCTCAATTTACAGGGATGTAAGAACATCTAGGAGAAAATAATTCCTGTAAAACATATTAATTAGAGCCACAAAAAATTTATCTGTTCTATTTATCTATCAATCAATCAAGAATGGTCCAAAAAACACACAGTAGGTCTACTATCCTAATTACGAAACTACAACAATGAATCACTTAAATGTCAACTTTCATTACTCATCTGGGTTTAATTTCGTTTTCTTACCATAAAAGCTTATTGTGTGACTGTTAAAAACTAAAGTTATCTTTTTAATAGTCTCCTAAAATCTACCCTCATGCCCTTCAAACCCCAGTAGCAAAAGCAAGCTGCCCAAATGTGTTGACTCTGGGCGGGAAGAGACAAGGTTCTGCAAGGAAGCTGTGGCACTGCTCATGATACCGCGTGAAAACGGGGAAATTAGTTGTTAAAAAGCATTTGCTGCTGATATGCCATGCTAGAATTTCCCTTAAATTAAAAAGAGATAGAGAAGAAAGTAGAAAAAAGGAAGAAGGAAGGGGAGGAGGAGGAGGAGGAGGAGGAAGAGGAAGAAGAAAAAGCAGGAGGAGGAGGAAAGGAGGAAAAAAATAAAGCTCTAAAATCGCAACAAAGTTGCAGGATGACTTTTCCTTCTGTTTGCTATTTTGTAAAATAAAGTTTAAGAGGCATTATTTCCTCGGGGTCCTAGGAAGGCAGCCACTCTTAAAAATCCCAAATCATGTCCAGCCTTACCTTACGCTGTTAGCGCAAACCCAGGGGCTAAGGGGCCCTGATCTCAGCGGCAGCAGCGGGGGCAGAGGCAGCGGCACATGCCATCTGTTAGCGGCAGAAGCAAAAGCAGCGCTGCGCGAGGTGGCCCCGGTGCCGGGAGAGCCTTTAGCAGGGGTGCATACTGAATGCCGCCATTTTAAAGCGAGATTCCTGAAATCATTAGATATAAGCAAATTAAAGCCCGCCCCACCTCCAGAACTTCAGGGCTGGGACTTGCAACCCGGCTCCAAGTCGGCGGCTCTGGGGTATAAAATGTCAAGTCTACAGACAAGCGCACGCGGACTCTAGGACGGAGGCGACGGTCCCCCCTCTCCCTTCTGCCCCCTTGGCCCCCTCGTGCTTTTGCAAGACTCCTTTCGGTTCCAGGGCCCAGAATATTTTCTTTTCTGGGCTCCTCGGGGCCCCTTCCAGGGCCCGGCTGGCGGGCTGTGGGGGGAAGGGACGGGGCCCCCGGCCGGCCCTCCCCGCTTCTCCCAGGCTCTTGGTTCAGTCCACTCGGAGCACACCTCGGAGCGCCCCAGCTCCCTTGCCGCGGCCGGGCGTGGGGCTCCCGCCCGGGCTCGCAGCTGCCATGGCAACCCCGGTCCCAACCCCGCCCGGCAGTCGCCAAAGGCGTGCCCTGCTCCCGGGCCAGTGTCCTCCGCCGGACGCCAGACGTCCCCTCGCGAAGCCCTGTCGACCCCGGGCAGCCCGGGCCCCCGAGGCTCCGTGCGTCCCGCGCCGGACACACGCGGCACGCGGAGGGAAACGGCGCGGGCTAGGGGGCTTTGGGCGCCAAAACGGCAACTCCCGCGAAACTCCGCCGGCCAGCGGAGCTGCGCGCCGGCAACCGGAGCGCCGGACTCAGAAGCGGCGCACGCGACCTGCCCCCCGGCCCCGCCCCGCCGCGACCGGCCAGGTAGCGCCGCGCACCCCGCGTCGCCAGTGCCGCCGCGAACCTCACCTGGCTCGGCGCGCCGCTGCGGGACTGGCGGGAATACGGCCCCGGGCCGCCTCGGCTCCCGCGCCCACCCGGGACTCTCTGGCCTCCTCCTCCCTCTCGCTGCTCCTAAAGAGCGCCAAAAAGTCGCGCTTCGGCTCACGCTCCGAGTGCGGGCACTTTCTTCCTGTAGGGCGCTGTTTCGTCGCGAAATATATTCTTTGTGTGGTTCGCTCACTGGTGCCTGGTTCTCCGAGAGCGCAGCGCGGGCTTTATTCTCAGGGGGTGTGGCGCCTCGCCCCCAAACCCAGCGGCCCAACCCCCCTGCACAGACCCTTTGTCATTTCATTGGGGGGGGGGCAAATCATAACGCTCAGATTTTATAAAAGCGAAAACAAACGGCGCACGCACACATCCCCAGAGGCGGGGGTGGAGTGGGGGTGCAAAGTTTCTGCCGCTTCAGGATCTGAAGTGCCAGTGAGAAAGGCAGTGTGCTTCACAGCGGGACGCTCATAGACACTGCCCAGACAGGTGAGGCGAAATGGGTCCTTTCAAAATTCATCTGAGTCGATAAACATGCCCACTCACTATAGGCTAAATAAATACATTCATACTCACCAGCTGCCTTCCTGGAGGTTTTTCCTTTCATAAATGCCCCAGTCCTTTATTTCCCTCTAAGAATTTCAGACAGGGAAATGCTGATGAGTGCAATCCGTTCCCCTTCTTCCACGGAGTTTGCAGGAGTAGGAACCCTGAGGTAAGGTTCCAGACACTTTGGAAAATGGACAAAGCAAATGCAGTTTTATATCTTGATTAAAACGTGTGCATCTGCACAGCGAAATTACAAGTTTCCATTTAATGCAAGTGTAATAGGAGCACCAGCTGTCCCTTAATTGGAGCCCCACAATAATAAATGCGTGCTTTTATTTAATTTTACGAAGACAATTGTAGTTGATAACACACACATATGCAGGACCGTCAGTGACAAGCTCATAGCAATTCATGTCTGCTTTCCTGTAATCAACTGCTTCACCCGGGGACAGAGTTCTACATGCTCTGCACAAAGTGCAAAACATTGGAGGAGATATTCAAGCAGCAGTTAGGTCGAAAAGTGGAGTGAATTCTCAGGCTAATTATACTTTTTAATTCTGATGGACTGATCCAAATAGAATTCTCCAGCTAATTTTAGGCAAGAAATCAATCTGTTAAGTCCAAGATAATAGGAGTAGGATGGTAATGGTTGGGAGAAGAAGACTGAGTACAAACTGCCCTTCAAATAATTGCGAAAAACCCCGATAGTGTTTGGCGAGTACGGTGAAAGTCATCGGGACAACGTGCAGGGATGGTGTCCGAAAGTTTGTTATATTGGGTAGAAACCTAGCATAAGTCAAGAGAGTAGGAGTTTCTAGTTATTTGAATTTGAGGAAAGTGGGAAAAGATGCTAACTCCTAACCACCTCTCCCCACCTTCCTTCAAATTTGCCAAGTTGCCTGAACTGCTATAAAAGTCAAATGTCTCTGACATGCATGAAGTGGCTTGGGATGTCCAAGATCTACCACAGCAAAAAGTAGGCAGTGTTGGCTATCATAGTCAGCTAGAGAGAAGGGCATGGCTGAATTACCTAACTTTACACCCAATGATCTAACAAATGAGGAACTGTTATCACAGTGAGTCAACAAAGGAGTCTCTATATTAAACATAACTTGGGTGAACACCAGTTCTCTTACCTCTGTCCACCATTGCAAGCCACATCTGTGGGACAGTCAGGGTTTTGCTAATTCCACGAAAGCTGGCTCAGTCTGATTGAACTGCTGAAATAATTGTTTTATCTTGCATTTAAGGCATAAATAGGTCAATTGGCTATTTCTTGGGATACTTTAGCTTCAACATTGTCTCCTGGGCTTTTAATTTCTGGCCAGTGAAAATTGCAAATGAGACTTTATTATTCTCTCTTTCCCACACTGGAGGGGAAAGCAACCTTATAAACAAAGTTTAGCCTGGTAAACTGCCTTTCTTTATCCAGGGTGGCAAGACCTCCACAAATGAAGCTAGGCAAATTTCCATGCCACCAGGCCACTGGGTAATGTTGTAAAAGGCCCTAAGAAATTGCTACTCCTTCCCCTCAGCATTTTTCAAAGGCCAATTTGCTCTCTGGGGTGGACTCACCTTGGAATCACTTTCTTTCCATTTTAGTAGAGTGGTTAGAGCAAGCCAATATTTTCTCTTCTGTTCTTCTCTTTAGGCATATTTGGTGGCATGACCCAGGAAAAACAGAATCTTGTACTGACTGATATGCCAGATGAATTCTTACAATAATATATGTACATTATAGTCTTGGAATACATATGCCTGTTCCCCATCGCATTTTGAGATCATCTGAGAACCACTATCCTGATAAATCTTCAAAAGTCAGTGTCTTGCAACTCTTGGATTTAAAAATTAACTCTTGGATTTAATATAAAGACTCCTGGCTGGGTGGGGTGGCTCACGCCTCGTAATCCTAGCACTTTGGGAGGCCAAAGTGGGCAGATCACTTGAGGTCAAGAGTTCCAGACCAGCCTCACCAACATGGTGAAACCCCATCTCTACTAAAAATACAAAGCTTAGCTGGTCATGGCGACATGTGCTTGTAATTCCAGCTACTCAGGAGGCTGGCAAAAGAATCGCTTGAGCCCGAGATTGTACCACTGCATTCCAGCCTGGGCGACAGAGTGCAACTCTGTCTCAAATAATAATAACAATAAGAATAAATAAGTCCCGTCCCTCTCTCCTAGCCAGTCAATGCAGGTGTGTAAGCAAACATTTCAACAAACCTACGGGACATACTTTCTCTGCCCTAACTAGGTCTTATCGCTTGAGATGGACACTTACTCAAATGTAAGGCTAGGACTCTAGATAAGGATGGAGTAACCTCTCAAGTATCATGTTCTTTCAATAAATATAATTAACTTTGACTGATGCAGAAAATAATTCTAAAAGTTATGTAATGGTTTAGTAACAAAAAGATTATTGTAATCCACCACCAAACAAATGTTGCTGTGTTTTTAAAGATGTCAGATAGGTGAAACATTAGACTCATGCATGTATCAGTGCACCAGGGTCTGGAGAAGTTTTTGAACTTTCAACATATTTGATCAGAATTATCCTTTTAATCCTCTGCTATGCCACATAACTCATTTATTATTATTTTAAACAGTCAACGTGTACTATTGGACATACGGGCAAGGCTGTGCTATGGACAAAAGGTCAAACATCTCTTTTCTGTTTTGAGCCTGTGAAATTATTCTCACCAGCCTATCAACAATAGTATTATTTGCTACTGCTGTGTTCTAGTGATGGCCCCACAGCATTATTTGTGGTCATTCCATACAGAAGCCTCTGGCTATTTAAGGGTGGTTCAAGAGTTAAAGACACTGATTATTCATTCATTCTTGAAGAGTCTTTTCATTCAGTTGGGAATTTGGACTTTGGGGTTCACACAAAGGTTCCTACTAAACAGATGGGGGAAAAAAGCGGAATCTGGTTCTTAAAAAGGTTTAACCAATTAACTAAAGGTTGGCTTCCAAGGTAACCCCTATGTAAAATGATATAGACTGTATTCTTACAGAAGAAACTGTAATGCAATTTAGTAACTAGTTGAATGCAGAGACAATTGCAAGCATAGATAATAAATTGGTCGACAACTCTCAAGTTGCAAAGAAAATGTCTGAAACTCAGGGGTTTTTTTTTTTCACCTGGATAGAATTGTCAGAGTTATTTGGACATATTCTAATAAACACAGAGGAAAAGAGGATAAATATTAGAAAACCACATCCTTCAAAGCACACCTGGGCCTGATAGATTTACAGAGTGATTTCTCTTCCAAGTCTTTTAAGAACATATTATACGAATTATCCTTGATTATTGAAAAGTATGGTATATTTCTTAAAATTGCCCTCAGAGGGAAATATGCTAAGAATAATACAGATAAAAATAACACGAAAAGGTAAGAATAATTCAAAATGAAAGCATGATATAAAAAAGAAAATCAGGCCCTTTTCTCACTTAGGAATAGATAATTGTAACAGTAACCATTTAATGTGGAACTACTCCATGCTAGGCACTGTACTAAATATTTTTCACACATTAGCTAATTTAATTCTCATAGCAATCCTTATAAGGTAAATATTTTTATGTCCCCATAAAAATAGGAGAACTGAGGCTTGCCAAAAGTAAGAAAAAGTTATTAGGTAGCAAAACTACAATTCTACACTATTTTTCTCTGATGACAGGGCTCATGTTTTAACTCTGATGACAGGGCTCTGTTTTAACTACCAGACAGTACTGAGTAAAGCTCCTATGAGATCCAATTGGATTTAAACTCAAGCACCTGCTCCGTCAGGTATGCCACACTGTCTCTCATTGATGTGGGCATTTTAACACAAATTCTATGAATACAATACAATACAGACATTTATTAAACTAATTTTGTCTTGATTAAATATTGTTTATCCCAGAAATGTAAAGATAATTTCAACAACTATCATTATATTGAAAAATATATGATTATCCCAGTAAATGCCAAAAAAAGGTATTCATAAAATCCAACTCCTATTGATGGTTATGTCAGGAATACTGAACTATGTCTGTGACACAGTGAAAAATGTATACTCAAAAAACAAAGAACTAACCTCCTACCTATTGACAAAACATTATTTTCTAAAAAGCTGAACTAAAATAAGACTGTTTTAATCATTTGTAAGTCTAGTGCTTCTGATAAATGTTTGATTTGGCAATAAGATATAAAGATAGATTAGAAATAAATATTGGAAAGGAAGAAACTATGGAGAATTTTTACATCAAAGACTATTTTTTAAATATCAGTTTTAGGTCCACAGCAGAACTGAAATGTGTAGAGATTTCTCATATAGCCTGCCCCCAACACATGTACAATCTTTCCAGTTATTAACATCCAACTGATGAGCCAACATTGACACATAATTATCATTCAACCAACAGTTTACATTAGAGTTCATTGTCAAAATTCTATAAGTTTGGACAAATGTATAATGACATTATCTACCATTATAGTATCATACAGACTATTTTCAATGCCCCAAAAATCAAAGATTGAAAATTTTTAGATAACGTTGCTGTATACCTAGAAAATCCACCTAATTAACTGAAAGAGATTAGACATTACTAGAGTTCTCGAGGCTGCAGTGGGCCATAATTGCAGCACTGCACTCCAGCCTGGGCAATAGAGCAAGACCTTGTCTCAAAAAAATAAAAAGCAAAATCAATTAAAATATTTGGAAATAAGCCAATACACAGAAGATTGTGAGAAAAAGAAATAATATAAAACCTTAATGGCCGAAATAAAGAAAAATTTGAATAAATGTAAAGCCATTCTGTGTTTCTGAATGTAATGACCAATAGTGTGAACATGACACTTCTTCACAGGTCGATTTACAAGTGTGGACAATTCAAATGAAGATATCCATTATCTCAAAAAATGACACATTAGCAATTGTATATGAGTGTCCTAGAACAGCAAAAGTCTAAAATAATTCCCAAATACTGGAATGTATTATAAGCTAACCTTAGTTAAAATAGTAGAATTCTGATGCAAATCAAAAATACAGATCAGTAAATGGGACCTTGAGACCTGGGGAAAGCCCTAGTAAATGTAAGAATTGAATGTTTGATGACCAAAGCATAACAAAACAATGGGGAAAACACTCATTATTTAATAAATTCACTTGGAGTTACTCATCATCATTATGGAGAGGAATTAACATAAGCTTTTCTCTCTTACAATCTATAAAAATTCTTTCTACATAAGCTAAAAATTTTAATATTTTAAGAAAAGTTTAAAAACTAGAAGGAACAGACTATTTAACCATAAGACTAGACTATTTAAATCAACTATGGGGATTTTTTTTAAGTTTTGAAATAATAGAAAACATTACGAAGACTGGTCAGAGTACAACATGATACAGCAATGTAAAACCAGGATCAACACTGAGATTAAATGGTGGAAATGCTAGGAACGTCAGAGATAAATTAATATCATCTAAAGTATATTCAGAAGTACTACAAATCTAGAAGATCCCCAAGATCCCCAAGGGACAAATGGTCAAAGAACATCATCATGCTAAAAGCAATATATATGTATATATATATATATGCATAGTTCAAAGTAGGAAGTACCATTTGATACTAATTCAATTGCCCAAATTAACAGTTTACAAAACCCAATACTATACGGGCTCTGGAAGAAAAGACTTATTCAAGTTGCTAATAGCATTTCAAAAAGAGTCAAGAAATATAAAAATATTCGGTCTTGGACCCAGGGATTCTAATCCTGTAAATTACCCTAAATTAATAATTCAAATGAAGAAAAAAAGCAACCTTAGTTAGAATACAAAAGAAATCCTTAAAATAACCTGAATATTAAAAAATAGGGGAACGCTTAAGCTATTTATTATATACTAATTCAATAAAATGATTTGAATCCTGTAATAAAAAAACAGAAAACTGCATAAATATAATATTAATAAAAGGTTAAAATGCAAAATAGTATTTATCACTTTGATTACATCCAGGCATATTCATTTGCTTTTTAAAAAAGTTAAAATGGGGATATTATTTTATTTTATTTTATTTTATTTTATTTTATTATTTTTGCATTCTGTCTAATAAAACACTATTGAATTGGAGAAATAAATAATTCAATGGGAGAGTCAGACCACTATTTCAAATGAACTACTTCTATTCATTTCACCTTGTGCCATTTCTTCTTCTCTTTCTCTGTATCTGTCAACATCTGTTCTTTTACCTTCTATGAATATTTTTTCTGGCACTTTGTCTCTTTCTTCATTTTTCCCTATTGCAACTGTATTTCTTTTTTTCCTCTATCACCCCTTTTACTACACCTTTTTTCCCCCTTTTACCCTTCTTAGCTTTCTTTCTGCCTCTGTTCTTGGAATGGTTAAAATATGGGACAGGAATGTTTTTTATTTGTTTTATCTGTTGAATAAAACATTGCTTTTGTTCATTTTTAAAGTGAATGAGCTGAATTCATTATTTTTAAATTCTGTGATAAAGGGCACTCAAATTGAATTGTCTTTTAATTATTTATGCATGGGCAAGGCCAAATCAAAAGCTTCTTCAAGGCCCTAAACTATGTCAAGTGGAAAATACTACATATCATAATTACATTAGATTTATCATCACAGGAAGAAAAATGAACATAAACATGAAATATTTACATTTGTATGTACAGAAAACCCTGCTATCCCAATTTTTGAGTTTTCAACTATCTGCCTCTTAATTATGCTAAAACATGCTCTTAACTCTCATGAGACATGTTGATGCAATAATTATGATCTCTTATTTTGCATTCAAGATATTGTGAATGTAATATCAATATGAATGGGTGCCTTTAATCATGGAACCTGAGATGAAACTGAATGACAATGCACAAATGCGTAGAATGGGCAAGAAGCTAAAGAATATCTGTTGCTAGTATAGTGACCTTGGGCAAGTTATTCTCTCTCAGCTTCTTCATAAATGAAATGAAGATAATACTAGTAACTTTTTGAAGTATATATTGTAGGATCAATATATGACAAAGTTTTGAAAGCACTTAACATAGTACCTGACACACGGTAAGTGCTCCATTAGTGAGAGAATGTGAGAGACATTGCAGATTTGGAGGCACAGTGTGTACGTTAGCTTGAGAAGAGATTGGCTTACCTACAGTCATACTGAAGAGTTACTTTGGAGAATCATCCTTTTACTTTTAGAAAATAGGATTAGTCACACTTCAGCTGTTCTTTGCCAAACCTGCAGAGCAACCCCCAGTCTGAGCATTCCTTCTTTTTTGGGGGATAGAGTGGAGTGGGAGAAGGAGGGCTCAAGAGGTAGTCCCTTGTCAACCTTGTGCAGCATAGGAGGGAAAAGGGCAATATCAACCTCAGAGTATCTTAAGCTGCTATGAGCAAGGTCAAAGTGCCCTGTCTCTGCTCTGCCAAACATGGGACATGGTTACTATACCCCAGTAATGGGATTAGAGTGCATGCCTTAATGATGAGTCTCTATGAGCCAATTGTTTTGTCTGATCTATCCACTGATTCTATGAAGGAAAAGGAGACTTGAACCTGAGACACTGATAGAAATAGGTTAGTGATTAAGGGCATAGATCCTGGAGCCACACTTCATGGGTTCGCATGATAGCAGTGTGACCTCAAACAACTTCCTTACCCTCTCTGTGCCTCAGTTCTTTGTTAAAAAAGTGAGATAATGATGGTACTTACTTCATGGGGTTTGCGGTGGGAATTAAATGAGATCACATGTCTCAATCACTTAGAATGCTGCCTATCAGATCATCATGAGTATTGTCTATTGTTATCCAGGTAAAATAGCACATTCCTCAGCTTCTCTTGCGATCAGGAGAATTTTCTTCATGGGTCCAAGAAAATGCATTCCAAATGCAAAAAACAAGAGGATTCTGTGTTTTCTCTTTGATCCAAATTTGGTTGGGGCATAATAAAATCTATAAGACAGTGAAGTGGCTTTGGCACCAGGAAGATTTTGCGAATGGCCATAGAAACCAGACCGAGGCTAATCCTGAAAGCCTGGGTCATGTGGGGGCACTCTCTTCCTCTCTAGACTGCAATGAGACCTAAAATTTCCTGCCATCATGCCTTAATGTCTTCAAAAAACCCCTCTCTAAATGAACAAATTACCCGGGAAGAATAACACATCAACCTGTTAGCTGGATGAACACTTTAGCAGAGATTACTTTTTATCAGATTACTTAGCTTCTGGGAGTTGTACCCTGAAGCCAGCAGATGAAGGATGGCTAAATGACACTACTAGGGAAAGAAGGGGGAAAGAGCATTGGGAGGCAGCCTAAGGGCTACCCGGGACTAAAGCTGGGCATAGCCAGGGTCTGTACTGTCTCCTGGATGGAGCATAGAGCTTCCTTAGCCCTACTGTCTTCCCTGCTCCCTTTGACATGATTTTTTTTTTTTTTTTTTTTTTTTGAGACGGAGTTTCGCTCTTGTTACCCAGGCTGGAGTGCAACGGCGCGATCTCGGCTCACCGCAACCTCCGCCTCCTGGGTTCAGGCAATTCTCCTGCCTCAGCCTCCTGAGCAGCTGGGATTACAGGCACGCGCCACCATGCCCAGCTAATTTTTTGTATTTTTAGTAGAGACGGGGTTTCACCATGTTGACCAGGATGGTCTCGATCTGTTGACCTCATGATCCACCCTCCTTGGCCTCCCAAAGTGCTGGGATTACAGGCTTGAGCCACCGCGCCCGGCCTGACCTGATTGTTTTTCATTTTCCTATTTTCATGTGTATCATACATCACCTAGAAGAGGGTCAAAAACACAATCAACAGATACGTATTAAGTACCTACTGAGTGAATAAGTACCTAGAGAAGACAGATGCCTCCCCATTCCTCCCCAAGACAGGAGAGGGATGTCCTGTGTGGAACACAGCTAGGTTTGGCTCAATAACTACTGACTAGGAGGGGCTATAATTTAGAGGTTGGCCCACTCCATAAGATGGGGTAGGTACCTGTGGCTGGGAACTTAACATGTACTAAGAAAGCACTTACAAATAACGAGAAGGGGGATATTGAATATCCCCAACACAAATAAATGGTAAATGTTCAACATAAGGAATATGCTAATTACCCTGATCCCATTCTGTACAATATGTGTATTGAAACATCACTATGTACCCCAGAAATAGGTACAATTATTATAAGTCAATTAACAAATAAAAGGAAAAAAAGAAAGTACTCACAAAATGGCTAGAGCATAGTCATGGACACTGCAGAAGCAAGGATATCTGAGCAGAGAGGCAGCATATACTATTCAAGAAAGTAGCAAGGCAGGACTGATTCCAAGAACCAGAACAAAGCTGAGTTTTCAAGAGAAAGGAAATGAAAAAAAGAGAAAGAGAAAAAAAACAGCTTTTTAATCCAGTGCCTTCTTTGTACCAGGCACTCTCACTGACCTTATCACGTGTATTCTTCATAATAGGACCGAAATGAATTCTTGCCTCTATTTGTTCAATAAATGGAAAACTAATAGAAAAGCTGAGAAATTTGTAGCATAATATTGTAGCTACATGTAGATTTAGCTGCCTGGGTTTGGCTCCTGCTGTGCCAGTTATCAGCTGTGTGATCCTGCGCAAGGTAGTTAACCTCTCTGTTCCTTAGTTTCCTCTTAGAGGATAATAATAGTACCTGCTTTATCGAATAAATAAGCTTTTTTATCAATAAAGCTTAATTGAGTTGCTATTGACAAAGCACTGAGAACAGTGCCTGCCACATATGGAATGTTATATAAGTGTGTGGTAAATAAAATAATCTTCCCAACGTTATACAGCCATTATGAGAAGGAGGCAGGACCTGAGCCCAGGTCCAAATGCTTCAGTCCTAGCACAATTCCTACCTCATCCATTAACCTCAAGTATGACGTCTCTTCAAGGACTCCTTGAAGGCCCCTATCCCCCAGGAAACTTACCCAGTCCATGCCTACTTTGATTCCCAGCTTCATATCCAGTTTCAGACTGCTTGCCTAATGACTTCCATTCTTCCTATACATTATCTTGTTTTCCAAACTAGTTCATACACCTCTTCTTGAGAGTTCACTTGCTTATTTTCACCCCCCAAAGTGCCTAGCATTTCCTCTGTGTATCGAGTTGAAACACTGAGTGGTCTTAGCAAAGTTTTGAGTGGGACATGCATATGGCAGGGCATAGAAGTCTGGAATCCTTCAGTCTTATAAAGCTCACATTTTCCACATCTGCCCATCCATTTTCACAGTTCTGGTTTCATTCCTAACCAATGGCTGAAAGAAATAGACATTCTGGTTTTTAACTCATTCTATATAAATTTTAGTATGGTTTTTGTATTTTTAAAACAATTCTCTCAGCTATCATCATTTTAAAGCATTTGCTGAAGCACAGTTAATAAGAGAGAGAAAGAAACAGAGACAGAGATTGAGAAACAGAGAAACAACATGGCACCACCAACATTCCTGTAGAAACATAATTTTCTATGTTATCCCTTCCCAGGCATATGGCACTGAGTCATAATAAATAAGAGTAATGGAAAATGGCCAAATGTGCGTTGGTATACTGGAGCTAAGTACAAAAGGAGATATAAAGTTATTTTTAAGATACACTCTATTTCTAAAGTGCTTTCAAAGTCTTAAATATACTGAACAGCCATATCTCTAAAGGGAAAGAAATGTACGTAAGTTTTAAAAACACTTGCTGAGATAGTAAATGAATGTGTTCGATTTCCCTGATCAGAGGCTTTCATTCCAATTTGATACAAGCCATAAATGAAATGACTTGGCTGATTATAAGTCAGTTCCCCATGAACATTTGTTTACATCTGAAAGCCACTACACATAATTGCTGTCTCTGCTCAGGGGAGGCCCAGCTGGGATTACAGGAACTGTTGCAAGGTTCTACTGAGGTGTGATCACCAGCTACGGCATGAACCTGGCACTGCAAGTCCACACTCTGTCTGCTTTGGCAATTGGATCTATCAGTCTTCCTCCTTCACACAGCTAAAATTAGCCAAAAGACAGCAGAAGTCTTGGGAAGGAAGACATGGGTCTGAATGTTATTGGGTCTGATTTACATTCAGACCCCAAGTCTGCTTTGCTCCTGAGAGAGAGCCCGTAATTATACATAAGTTACTGTGTTCTTCCAAAAGCCAATAATAGTGCATTTTCATTGATGGAGGGAAGGGTGAAGTTGAAGATAAGGCAGTATAACGGGCATACCATAAATATTGATTTCTCTGAAAAAATGGAAATTGACAATTTACCTTAATCATTTTCTTTGGAAGAAAAAAATCGGTCTATTAGATTTGAAAAATAAGGGGAGGTAAATATGAAACTGCTTCTTCCCTTTATTAACAAATTTAAATTTAAAATAAACCAGTTTAACAGCTGTCTGTACATTGGGGATAATAATGGTATCTACCTCAAAAGGTAGTTGTGAAGTTGAACGAATTTAGAACTTTTGTAAGTTTTAGAACAGTGTAACCCTATATGTCTCCCAAATAAATGAAAAAACCCTAAGAAGAAAACCCTATTAACATTAGTATAATCTTCCATTTTGCGTAGCTAACATTCCCATTTAAATGATAGCATGTAAAAAATTCATGGTACAATATTCGTTTGCATGTTTTACGCATAGCACACATTTACTTTCTGATTGTAATGTGACCCAAAGGAAGTTAAATCCTAGCTTGAGAGTCAGTATCATTGCCTCTAGCATTACTGATTTATTGCATATTCTTAGATAACTCATCCATCATCTTACTCCCTCTGATATACGTATCTTAACTCAAAAAAGGGTTATAGGCCTCTATCACAAATATGCTTAAAATGATCGAGGAAACAGGCGAGATCATAATCCCTAACCCTTGTCTTTACTGTTAACAAATAATAATAAAGCCAGATTACTAGATTTGGTCTGTTGTTACTGTTTTGTTTCATGTTCAAATCTTGTCAAATAAAACCCTCTGATTATGGCTTAATAAAGAAGTACCTTGAAGTTGGTCATGTAAGTAACTCCAGTAACATTTCCAGAAGGTGGACTCATTAGAAAATGAGATTCAGATTAATGGGGGAGAAGAGGAGATTTTTCTTTCTTTATGCAATAAAAATGATCACCGGTGAGGCTGTCCCAGCAGCATGGACGCCCCTTCACTCCTGAATGAGGATAACACATGTGCTAACTGATCTAACCTCTCAGTTATGGATGATTAGAAATACAGCCCTTTACCAACCCCAAGACGTCACTCTTGTAGATAAACCATCAGCCCTGGTGACAACCCACTAGAAAAAAGGTTCATGAAGACCCAACGTCCAGGCTGTCTTGGGTGGTTCTGGCTGAGCCGAATAAACCTGATGGGGAGGGAAAGGGAGGGAACACTAAATTGTTCTAATCATTCTCTCTAACCTCCCATGTCCCATAGAAGAATGTAACTTCGTTTCTGTGGAATTCTTCAAGTTAATGGTTCAGGTTTCCTTTTGTATTTATGAGGGCAACACTGACCTGTTATTGCTCTTCAGAAGTGTGATACCAAAGGCCTTTGTAGCAATGGCAAGATGGTATCCAATTCTGCCTCCAACACAGATTTTAGGCCGCTCATTTTCCCTCTGCAGGCCTCATTTTCTTCATCAGTAATGGTGTTGCCTGATCTGTTCATTATTACGATACTTTTTTTTGAGACAGGGTCTTACTCTGTTGCCCAGGCTAGAGTGTAGTGGTACCATCTCAGCCCACTGCAACCTCCGCCTCCTGGGTTCAAGTGATTCTCCTACCTCAGCCTTCCAAGTAGCTGAGATTACAGGCATGTGCCACCATGCCTAGCTAATTTTTGTATTTTTAGCAGAGATGGGGTTTCTCCATGTTTGCCAGGCAGGTCTTGAACTCCTGATCTCAGGTGATTCACCTGCCTTGGCCTCCAAAGTGCTGGGATTACAGACGTGAGCCACCGTGCCCAGCCCTACTATGATTTTTTTTAACTTACTTTTGCAAAACTGATCATTCTCCCCTTTGTGCTCCCACTGTGTGTTGGACACAACTCAGCCTCTCCACTTTCCACTCTCTGCTAATGCACTATTCCAATAGTCCTTGAACTCTTTCAGAGCATGGACTATATCTTACTTATATTTGTATTACTATCACCTCGAATGCAGTGAGCACTCAAACATGTTTGATAGATAATTGAAGGAAGGAAGGCATAAATGAATACGTGAGTGAAATGAGTTGGACTAGGTATCTTCTGAGACCTCTCAACTACAGTACTTTTCCATCCCAATTCAGACCACAGTTTGTATAGTTTCAAACTGTGGAGCAGTACGTTTCCATCCCAATTCAAACCACAGTTTGTATAGGTTCAGCCATAGATATTAGAATGATTCAGAAGGAATGGAGAAATTATAGATAAGTAGTTTAAATATCTTGTATTTTGTACACTGCCTCCCGCAATTTTTACTCATCTTTGTCTTCTTCATCCTACGATGAGACCTATTTTCATCTTTTCTAAGGCAAAGAAAAAAATGACATTTGTATTTCTCCACCAGCCTTTGTCACTGTTTATTATAAAAATAATACTTTTCAGCTCATTAAAACCAGCCCATATATGATACAGTATCCCCTTTTTGTACAAACCTGCATCCTTTTCACCAGATACACATAAACTGATTATATGCCATAACCAGCCAATCTTAGCCACAGTGTACTCTCTTTCCACAACTACTGAGGGCTGCAATTAGCATAACTTCAGCATCTTTCCCCATGTGTCTGAAGACTTCGGCAGCCAGCTTTGGAGTGCAGGCTTTCTGGCCAGTGCAGGTTTCCCCACATTGCAGATGCAATCGTAATTTCTGCCAGTTGCTTGAAGGTTCTGATTACTTGGCTGACAGTTAAATGGGAGTGTAACTTTAATACGTCTTAGACCTTTACATTTTACATTGGTCAGAGAAAAAAGCAACTTTAAAAAATGGAGTATACTGAAGTGGTACATTTTTCCAAGTTGTCACTGCTTTTTCTTTCTGTTATTCCATGAAATATAAAAGGGCCAACAGTCACATACAAATAATAAAGGTGCTTTTACTAAATAGAAAAGGGGAGTGTGAGAGAGAGAGGGAGAGAAAGAGACACAGAGGAGGTGCACATAAGAAGGGAAATATGGAAGAACTGTTGATTTCTCTCAATAGTGCTTCTATGAAACAATTTCTTTAATGGACCTAGGAAGGCAGACCAAGGAGGAGAGTATGAAGAAAGGCAGTGTGATTTAAGCTGATGGTTCATAACAATGTGTAATGAATGACTAAGGCTTAGTTCAAAGTCCAAAAGGAACACTCCAGCCTTGGCTGTAAAAATCAAAAGTCAAAATATGCATTAGGGGTGGCCCTCTGTAGCCAGCACCATCCCTATTCCAGTGTTCCTTGTCTCTAAAGGACGCATATGCCACAAAAGCAAACTATTCACAAATGAACATTCTTGAAGAACTACTTGTGTGCTCCTTTGCTGCATAATGGTCCAACAACAGAACCCCCTGACTGTGCCATTGCACAATGCAATGGAAAATCTCAAAGCTGGCAGCCCTGTGTCTGTAGCTTCCAAGAATCCTAACCAAGGTCAATTACCAGATACTTGCTCTTGCAGACAAAGCATTACAACAAGAAGTATCAGGGCCTCTCACAGGAGTATAAAAATTTACTTAAACTTTGGGAAGGAATAAAAAGTTTTCCTACTCTTCTTTCCACTTCTGCTATGCAATGTGCTGTGTGGAAGTGGGCTACATGCTCTGCCACCAAGAGTCGGCTGCATTTCAATGGCAAAGAAGAAAGGCACCACAGAACTGCGAATTTTTCTTAATACTCCTAAGGATGATTTCTCTTGAATCCTATTATGTATTTCTCAGCATATTTTGGTTATGGGATCCTTGCTTAAAGTCCCTTTAACATTGTGACCACCCAGAATTAAAAGGATATTGACTGCCAGTGATTACACTTGTTTCTCAGTCCTGACCTGAGTCACAGTTCCCTTCAGAAAGATTTGGAATAAGTTACCTAGATTTTAGGTTTCCTCAATCCAATCAACAGAGACAATTCTCTTCACTAAGATGTTTCCTACATCATCAGGACATCAAATCATTCTTCATTTTGATCCTAGGGTAATGCCTACTGAGGGCCTGAAGTGGCCAAGTGTTATTTAAGCGAAGCCTAGGGTTTTTAAAGTAAGTGACTTCTGCTCAGTGCTTCAAGGCTTTGTTTTACAGAAGTTGAGGTCAGTGAAAGTGAAGTTATACTTAATTCATCAGGGAACAAGCTCATCTACCCTGTAATGACCACTGCCTGCCTAAAATGCAATGAGACCACTTTGAAAGAAAATCTCAGCACTTGAAACATCCAAATGACCTTTGTCTTTCAAAAGTAGCGTTTTCACTGCCAGAACTTCACATTTTGGAACTCGTCTTGGGGAAATGTCTTTAGAGCCAGTATCTGAGTCATAAAAGAAAAACAGTCATTTCTTCAGATCCATACCTAGTGGGTGAACATAAACAGCATTGCTCAGTTTGATCCAACACCTGCCCTGCATTAGACTTTGCTTCCAGAGAAGGTGTCTTTTCCCAAAATTAAATCCATTCTCAGAAGAGCAAACTTATACACCACTGAGAGTCATTAAGAATGGTCTCAGAAGATACTTTCCAAAGAGGGGGGGTCATTAACCAAACCAAAATAAGTGTATAGCCCTAAAAGGGTCAGCACTAATTTATATTTAAATTACTAAATGTTGTTTAAATACTGTGTGTACAGGGGGGAGAAAACTTAGCTTAAAGTGGATTTAAAAATCCAGGTGTTCCCATTTCTAACAATGGGAATAAAAACTCTGACTTCAAATGGTCGTTGTGATAAATAGTCAAGATATGTGGATATCTTTTGTAGACCCTAAGGTGCGCATTCAAGAGTAAAGTGTATGTAAATAAACATAGACATTTATGCACATCTACACACTACATAAAACTAGTGCCTTAAATTCCTATCTTATAATCTATAAGGAAAACATTAAGAAGATTTGAAGAGTATGGAGATAAAAGGAATGAATGGTTGAGTAGAAAAGCGAACACAGATTTAAAACTCAATGCAGTGGCTTGGATTTTACTGATGATTCACGTTCCCTATCTTAATGCCAAATGATCTTATTAAAAAAGGTTAAACTCTCAAAGATAGGATCACATTTAAACCCAGTAAAGGAAGAACCGTTTTGTTAATTACTCTCAATTGACTTAGTATTTGTTATTCTTCTTACACCAGTATTTTAACACAAAACACACTTATCAAAAGAAAGCTAAATGAATTAATTGGGAAGCTTAATTTGAGTTCACTTGAACAAAATTCCACTGGATGGATTTCTTTTTAGAAATGTAATACTGGAGACCACTCAAGACCCTCAAAATAAAAAGCCGAATACAGACTTTCTCACAGACCCTTGAGTAAGTGATTAGTGTTAATACTTTTCCATTCAAAATTATATACTCAGAGGATCACAAGGTTTTTTTTTCTATTTAAAGTCAACTCCTGGTTATTGATAGTAGATAGAACCTCAATTAATTGGAACTCAACCAACTAGAACTTTCACTTTACTGAAATGTTGTGGTCATTACCTTTCAGAGAAAATAAAATAACAATAAAGTTACTGGGCACAGCGGCTCACGCCTGTAATCCCAGCACTTTGGGAGGCAAAGTGGCTGGATTGCTTGAAGTCAGGAGTTTGAGACCAGCCTAGACAAAACCCCGTCTCTACTAAAAACAAACTAAAACAAAAACGAAATGCAAGTGAAAGGCAGTCAATTTGGTTGACAAACACTACCAAATTCTCTGGAGGGAAGAGTGTCTTAGTTTCCCAATAAGCCCAATTTTCTGCCATTTTCCTGTGATATGTATATAAAGAAATAGGGGGGCTGGGTGTGGTGGTTCACACAGATAATCCCAGCACTTTGGGAGGCCAAGGCAGGTGGATCACCTGATGTCAAGAGCTCCAGACCAGCCTGACCAACATGGAGAAACCCTGTCTCTACTAAAAATACAAAGTTAGCTGGGCAGAGTGGCAGATGCCTGTAATCCCAGCTACTCGGGAGGCTGGGGCAGGAGAATCACCTGAACCCAGAAAGTGGAGGTTGTGGTGAGCCAAAATGGCATCATTGCACTCCAGCCTGGGTGACAGGAGTAAAACTCCATCTCAAAAAAAAAAAAAAAGAAAAAGAAAGAAAAGAAAAGAAAAAGGAATAGGGGAAAAAATCAAGATTTATAAGGCACATTGCACATGCCCATCTCTTTTTGATCTGGCCCCAGCTAACACTTCACACCTTATACCTTCCAGCCATTCTAGATATCTGTCATTTGTTTTAATCCTGACAACAATCATGTAAAAGTTATAATATATTCTACTTGCATAGATGACAAAACTGAAGATTAGTGATGTCGAGTTCTGCAAGGACATGAATTTAATTTACTTTTCCAAGGTCGCATGATGGTAATAGGACTGGTATTTGAATCCAGACCAGCTTGACAGCAAAGCCTGTATTTGAATGATGGCCATGGACCATTGCAAAATCCTCAATTAGTAAAAATGTTATCTTGCATCCATTAATGTCTATGTCCTGAGTGGTCCATGAAAGTTTACATATATATACATATGAAATATTTTCAGCAAGGAATGAAATTTAAATAACCATTTATTTAAACTTCATTTAATTATATTCTAATTCTAAAAGTTAAAAGGAAAACTTCTTTTAATCTGAGGTTATTCAGATTGAATGTGTTCTCATCACAATGCAATCATGTCTAAAATCAGTAACAAAGGTCTCTCAAAACCAGATATTTATGAAAACTCTTAAATGTCCTAAAAGAATGAGTCAAACAATGAAATCAGTGAAAATGGCAGAGTGTAGACCTCTGAAATTTTTTTCTTAAAATCAATTTTAAAAACTGTCAATATTTCTCAGGATTAACTTTTTTTAGAGCTCTGGACTGCTACAAAGCATTGGATCATTTCCAGAGTTCTAGAAAAAGATATACCATACAGATGATAAAACAAAACCTGGAATGACTATACTAATATTAGACAAAATAGCCTTTAAGAAAAAAAAGTTGTTCCTGAAGAAAAAAATAAACATTTCATAATGATAAATGAATCAATCCATCAAGAAGATATGACAATCATAAACATATGTGCACCTAACAATAGAGCCCAAAATGCATAAAACAAAACTGACGGAATTAAAGGAAGAAATGAGCAGTTCAATAGTAACAGTGAGAACTTTCAATACCCCACTGGCATAATGGCTAGAATAACTATGTTAGATCAGCAGAATAATAATGGATAGTCAACAGTGAAATAGAAAACTTGAACAGCTCTGTAAACAAACTAGACTTAAAAGACATCTACAGAATAGCAAAATATAGGTTGGTGCAAAAGTAATTTGCACAAGCTTAATATATGGAACATCCTTCTCGAACACACATGAAACATTCTCCAGGACAGACTATATGCTAAACTATAAAACAAGACTCAGTAAATTAAAAATGATTGAAATCATGTGAAGTATGGCCTCTGACCACAATGGAATTAGAATAACAGAAGGAAATTTGGGAAAACTACAGATATGAAAAAATTAAACAGCATACTACTAAATAAATAATGAGTGAAGAAAGAAATCATAAGAAAAAGTGTTCTGAGATGAATGTAATTGAAAACACAACGAACAAAAAGTTACGGAATGCAACAAAATCTGAGCTTAGAGGGAAATTTGTAGCATAAGCATCTGTATTTTTAAAAGAGAGACCTAAAGTAAAAAAACCTAACCTTTCGACTTAAGAAACTAAAAAGGAAGAGCAAACTAAGCCCAAAGCACAAAGATGGAATAAAATATTAAAAAATAGAGCAGAAATTAATACAATGGAGAATAGGAAAATAATACCAAAAAAAAAAAAACCCACAAAAATTGGTTCTTTGCGATGACAAAGAAAATGGACAAATTTTTAGCTAGACTGTCTAAGAAAAAAAAAGAAGACTCATATTATATTACTGAAATCAGCATTAAAATCTGGATATTACTAGTAACCTTAAAGAAATAAAAAAGATTGAATCACGAGATGGCGCTGTGAGAACAACCCAGGATTGGAGCCCGCGTTGAATTCGCAAACGAGACCCAAACGAAAAGTCAGCAACTACGCAGACGACCAGCGGACAAATCCACAAAGATGGGAAGAAACCAGCGCAAAAAGGAGGAAAACACCCGAAACCAGAACACATCGCCTCCTAGAAAGGACCAAGACTCCTCACCAGCAAGGGAACAAAGCTGGACGGAGAATGACTGTGACGAAATGACGGAATTAGACTTCAGAAGATGGATAATGAGAAACTTTTGTGAGCTAAAAGATCATGTATTAAATCAATGCAAAGAAACTAAGAACCTTGAAAAAAGATTTGAAAAAAGATTCGAGGAAATGATAACAAGAATGGATACCTTAGAGAGGAATATGAATGAATTAAAGGAGCTGAAAAACACAATATGAGAACTTAGCGAAGCAAACGCAAGTTTCAATAGCCGAATTGACCAAGCAGAAGAAAGAATATCTGAAGTCGAAGACCAACTCAATGAAATAAAACAAGAAACCAAGATCAGAGAAAAAAGCGCAAAAAGGAATGAACAAAGTCTCCAAGAAATGTGGGACTATGTGAAAAGACCTAACCTACGTTTGATAGGTGTACCAGAAGGGGACGAAGAGAATGAATCCCAGCTGGAAAATACTCTTCAGGACATCATCCAGGAAAATTTCCCCCACCTAGCAAGACAAGCCAACACTCAATTGCAGGAAATACAGAGAACACCACAAAGATATTCCGCAAGAAGAGCAACCCCAAGGCTCATAATCGTCAGATTCAACAGGGTTGAAATAAAGGAGAGAATACTAAGGGCAGCCAGAGAGAAAGGTCGGGTCACCCACAAAGGGAAGCCCATCAGACTCACAGCAGATCTCTCGGCAGAAACACTACAAGCCAGAAGAGAGTGGGGGCCAATATTCAACATTCTTAAAGAAAAGAACTTTCAACCCAGAATTTCATATCCAGCCAAACTGAGCTTCAGAAGTGAAGGAAGAATAAAATCCTTTGCGAACAAGCAAGTACTCAGAGATTTTGTCACCACCAGGCCTGCTTTACAAGAGCTCCTAAAAGAGGCACTACACATAGAAAGGATCAATCAGTACCAGCCATTCCAAAATCACACTGAATGCTAAAGAGCTTCAACATAATGAAGAATCTACAACAACTAACAGGCAAAACAGCCACTTAGAATCAAAATGGCAGTATCAAATTCACACATAACAATATTAACCCTAAATGTAAATGGACTAAATGCACCAATCAAAAGACACAGACTGGCAAATTGGATAAAAATCCAAAACCCATCAGTGTGCTGTATCCAGGAAACCCATCTGACATGCAAGGATACACAAAGGCTCAAAATAAAGGGATGGAGGAAGATTTACCAAGCTAATGGAAAGCAAAAAAAAGCAGGAGTTGCAATTCTCATCTCTGATAAAATAGACTTTAAAGCAACAAAGATCAAAAGAGACAAAGAAGGCCATTACATAATGGTAAAAGGATCGATACAACAAGAAGAGCTAACGATCCTAAACATATATGGACCCAACACAGGAGCACCCAGATACATAAGGCAAGTTCTTAATGACTTACAGAAGGACTTAGACTCCCACACAATAATAGTGGGAGACTTTAACACTCCACTGTCAATACTAGACAGATCAACCAGACAGAAAATCAACAAGGATACCCAGGGCTTGAACTCAGACCTGGAGCAAGCAAACCTGGTGGACATTTACAGAACTCTCCACCCCAAATCCACAGAATACACATTCTTCTCAGCACCACATCACACCTACTCTAAAATTGACCACATAATTGGAAGTAAAGCACTGCTCAACAAATGCAAAACAACTGAAATCATAACAAACAGCCTCTCAGACCATAGTGCAATCAAGTTAGAACTCAGAATTCAGAAACCGACCCAGAACCGCACAGCTTCATGGAAACTGAACAACTGGCTCTTGAATGTTGACTGGGTAAACAACGAAATGAAGGCAGAAATAAAGAAGTTCTTCGAAACCAATGAGAATGAAGACACAACGTGCCAGAACCTCTGGGACACATTTAAAGCAGTCTCTAGAGGAAAGTATATAGCAATAAGTGCCCATATGAGGAGAATGGAGAGATCCAAAATTGACACCCTATCGTCAAAATTGAAAGAGCTAGAGGAGCAAGATCAAAAAAACTCAAAGCCCAGCAGAAGGCAAGAAATTACTAAGATCAGAGCTGAGCTGAAGGAGATTGAGACACGAAAAACCCTTCAAAAAATCAATAAATCCAAGAGCTGGTTTTTTGAAAAGATCAAGAAAATAGACAGACCACTAGCCAGATTGATTAAAAATAAAAGAGAGAACAACCAAATAGATGCAATAAAAAATGATAAAGGGGAAATCACCACAGATTCCACAGAAATTCAAACCATCATCAGAGAATATTACAAACAACTCTATGCGCATAAACTAGTAAACCTGGAAGAAATGGATAAATTCCTGGACTCCTGTGTCCTCCCAAGCCTAAACCAGGAGGAAGCTGAAACTATGAATAGACCAATAACAAGGTCTGAAGTTGAGGCAGCAATTAAGAGCCTACCTCACAAAAAAAGCCCAGGTCCAGATGGGTTCACAGCCGAATTCTACCAGACACACAAGGAGGAGCTGGTACCATTCCTTCTAAAACTATTTCAAACAATCCAAAAAGAGGGAATCCTTCCCAAATCATTTTATGAGACCAACATCATCCTGATACCAAAACCCGGCAGAGACCCAACGAGAAAAGAAAACTTCAGGCCAATATCCATGATGAACATAGATGCAAAAATCTTCAATAAAATATTGGCAAGCCGATTGCAACAGCAAATCAAAAAACTTATTCATCATGATCAAGTAGGATTCATCCCGGGGATGCAAGGCTGGTTCAACATACGCAAGTCTATCAACGTAATTCACCACATAAACAGAACCAAAAACAAAAACCACATGATTATCTCAATTGACGCAGAGAAGGCATTTGACAAAATTCAACAGCCCTTTATGCTAAAAACCCTCAATAAACTCGGTATCGATGGAACGTATCTCAAAGTAATAAAAGCTATTTATGACAAACCAACAGCCAATATCATACTGAATGGGCAAAAACTGGAAGCATTCCCTTTGAAATCTGGTACTAGACAAGGATGCCCTCTCTCACCACTCCTATTCAATATAGTACTGGAAGTTCTAGCCAGAGCAATCAGGCAAGAAAAAGAAATAAAGGGTATTCAAATAGGAAAGGTGGAAGCCAAATTGTCTCTATTTGCAGACGACATGATAGTATACCTAGAAGACCCCATCGCCTCAGCCCCAAAACTCCTGAAACTGATAAACAACTTCAGCAAAGTCTCAGGATATAAAGTCAATGTGCAAAAATCACAAGCATTCGTCTACACCAATAACAGACTTAAAGAAAGCCAAATCAAGAGCGAACTGCCATTCGCAATTGCTACAAAAAGAATAAAATACCTTGGAATACAACTCACAAGGAACGTAAGGGACCTCTTCAAGGAGAACTACAAACCACTGCTCAACGAAATCAGAGAGGACACAAACAGATTGAGAAACATTCCATGTTCATGGTTAGGAAGAATTAATATCGTGAAAATGGCCATACTGCCCAAAGTAATTTACAGAATCAACGCTATCCCCATCAAGCTACCATTGACTTTCTTCACAGAACTGGAAAAAACCACCATGAACTTCATATGGAACCAAAAGAGAGCCCGCATAGCCAAGTCAATTCTAAGCAAAAAGAACACAGCGGGGGGCATCACACTACCGGATTTCAAACTATACTACAAGGCTACAGTAATCAAAACAGCATGGTACTGGTACCAAAACAGAGATATAGACCAATGGAACAAAACAGAGGCACCGGAGGCAACACAACATACATACAACTATACAATCTTTGATAAACCTGACAAAAACAAGCAATGGGGCAAGGATTCCATGTTTAACAAATGGTGTTGGGAAAACTGGCTAGCCATGTGCAGAAAGCAGAAACTGGACCCCTTCCTGACACCTTACACTAAAATTAACTCCAGATGGATTAAAGACTTAAACATAAGACCTGGCACCATAAAAACCCTAGAAGGAAATCTAGGCAAAACTATCCAGGACATAGGAGTAGGCAAGGACTTCATGAACAAAACACCAAGAGCATTGGCAACAAAAGCCAAAATAGACAAATGGGACCTAATGAAACTCCACAGCTTCTGCACGGCAAAAGAAACAGTCACTAGAGTGGATCGGCAACCAACAGAATGGGAAAAAATTTTCGCAGTCTACCCATCTGACAAAGGGCTGATATCCAGAATTTACAAACAACTCAAGCAGATTTACAGGAAAAAAACAAACAAGCCCATTCAAAAGTGGGCAAAGGATATGAACAGATACTTTACGAAAGAAGACATATATGAGGCCAACAATCATATGAAAAAATGCTCATCGTCACTGGTCATCAGAGAGATGCAAATCAAAACCACATTGAGATACCATCTCACGCCAGTTAGAATGGCGATCATTAAAAAATCTGGAGACAACAGATGCTGGAGAGGATGTGGAGAAAAAGGAACAATTTTACACTGTTGGTGGGAGTGTAAATTAGTTCAACCATTGTGGAAGACAGTGTGGCGATTCCTCAAGGCCTTAGAAATAGAAATTCCATTTGACCCAGCAATCCCATTACTGGGTATATATCCAAAAGACTATAAATCGTTCTACTACAAGGACACATGTACACGAATGTTCATTGCAGCACTGTTTACAATAGCAAAGACCTGGAATCAACCCAAATGCCCATTGATAATAGACTGGATTGGAAAAATGTGGCACATATACACCATGGAATATTATGCAGCAATCAGAAATGATGAGTTCGTGTCGTTTGTAGGGACATGGATGAATCTGGAAAACATCATCCTCAGCAAACTGACACAAGAACAGAAAATGAAACACCGCATATTCTCACTCATAGGTGGGTGATGAAAAATGAGAACACATGGACACAGAAAGGGGAGTACTAAACACTGGGGTCTATTGGGGGGAAAAGGGGAGGGCCAGTAAGAGGGGGAGGTGGGGAGGGATAGCCTGGGGAGAAATGCCAAATGTGGGTGAAGGGGAGAAGAAAAGCAAAGCACACTGCCATGTGTGTACCTACGCAACTGTCGTGCATGCTCTGCTCATGTACCCCAAAACCTATAATCCAATAAAAAATTAAAAAAAAAAAAAAAAAAAAAAAGAAATAAAAAAGATTATAAGGGGATACAATGAAAAATTGTAAGCCAACAATTTATATAACATAGATGAAATAAACAAATACATAAAAGACACAAACCACAGAAACTGACTCAAGATAAAATAGAGACTATGAATACACCTTATTATAACAAGTAAATAAATCAAATTAGTAACAAAAAATACCACAAAGAGAAGCTCAGCTCCTAATGGCTTCACTGATGAAATCTCCCATGTTTAAGGAAGGATTAATACCAATCTCATAAAAATAAACATACAAAAATTAGTAGCAATTCTGTATGCCAAGAGTGAACAATCTTAAGAAAAAGAAATTGAGAAAGCAATCCTACTTACAATAGCTACGACAAAATACCTAGGGATAAATTTGACCAACTAAGTGAAAGATCTCTGCAATGAAATCTATGAAACTGATGAAAGAAACCGAAGAGGACACACAAAAAGTAGAAAGATATTATATGTTCATGAATTAGAAATTACTATTGTTAACATGTCCATACTAGCCAAAGCAATCTGCAGATTCAATGCAATCCTTATCAAAATACCAATGACATTTTTCACAGAAATAGAAAAAACAATCCTAAAATTCCTAGGGAATAACAAAAGACGCCAAATAGCCAAAGCAATTCTGAACAAAAAGAACAAAGCTGGATGCACCAAACTATCTTGTTTTAAAATACACATTGAAGCTATATTTTATAGCACAACAGGGTGGCTGTAATCAATGATAACTTAACTGTACAATCTAAAATAACTAAACAGTGTAATTGGATGTTTGTAACACAAGGGATAAATGCTTGAGGGAATGGATACCCTATTCTCTATGATGTGATTATGTCACATTGCATGACTGTATCAAAACATCTCATGTGCCCCATAAATATATACACCTACTATGTACCCAAAAAATTAAAAGTAAAAAAAAATAAAAACCTATTATTAGTCTCAAGATTAGTATGATTCAGAGAGGGGGGAATGCTAAGAATGTTTTAAATTTTTAATTGTTTTGGGTACATAAGAATTTTATATACATGAGGGTACATACGTTGCTTATAGTTCTGAGATACCAGATGTTCTCTGACAGTGCCAACAGATGAAGTATCAAAAAAGAATGAAAAAGTCAATAAACTGAGTTTTATTGAAGGAAGAAAGAAATGGAAACTATCACCAAATTTGGGCCACTGGTTGACTCTTACCTGGCACCCTCATCTGTACAAGACCTGTCCCAGACACAGAGCAAATCTCTGCTCTTTATTATGTGAGAGCCATAATCCAGATTCATTCACAAAGCCCTAATTAAGCAGTTATTTGTAAAGGAGTTTTCCATGACTTCTATACACGAAAAAAATGTGTGTGCAATCCCAGCAATTTATGTAGGAGCCAATACAGTGCCTGGCACATACATAATAGATACTTAATGAATAAAGTATCCATGTTATTATTGGTATTAATAAAAAGAATATTCATTGAGTGCCTAAAAAGAAAAAGCCATGATAACAGAAACAGCATGATATATAAAAACAGAGACACAGAACAATGAAACATAACAGAGGACCTAGAAATAAATAGACTCATTTACAGCCAACTCATTTTTAACAAGGGCACCAAGAACATACATTGGGGAAAGGGCTGTCTTCAATAAATATTGTTGAAAAAACTGGATATCTGTATATAGAAAAATGAAACTAGATTCCTGTCTCTTACCATATATAAAAATCAAATCAAAGTGGATTAAAGATCAATGAAAGACCTGAAACTATGAAACTACTAAAAGAAAATATTGGAAAAACTTTCAGGACATTGGTGTAGGAAAATATTTTAGGGGTATGACTTCAAAAGCACAGGCAACAAAAACAAAAATGGACAAATGGGATTACATCAAGCTAAAATATTTCTGCACATCCATGGAAACAATCAACAAATTGAAGAGACAACCCACAGAATGGGAAAAGATATTTCAGACTATTTAACAAGGGATTAATAACCATCATATATAAGGAACTCAAGCAATTCAATAGCAAAAAGAACAAACAATCCAATTTAAAAATGGGCAAATGATGTGAACAGACATTTCTCAAAAGAAGAAATAGAAAAGATCAACAGGTATATAAACAAAATTCTCAATGCCACTAATCATCAGGGAAATGCAAATCAATACCACAATGAGATAGCATCTCACTTCACTTAAAATGGCTGTTACTAAAAAGAAAAAAAATAGCAGATGCTGACGAGGATGTTGAGAAAGAGAAACTCTCATATGCTGTTGGTGGAAATGTAAATTTGCATGACCATTAAGAAAAACAGTATGGAGGTTCCTAAAAACACTAAAGGTAGAACTACCATATGATTCAGCAATCTCACTGCTGGGTATATATTCAAAAGAAAGACAATCAGTATATTGAATGTATCTACACTCCCATGTTTATTGCAGCACTATTCACAATAACTAAGATATGAAATCAACCTAAGTGTCCATTAATGGATAAATGAATTTATAAAATGTGGTATATATACACAATGGAATAATATTCAGCCATAAAATAATGAAATCTTGTCATTTGCAAGACACAGATGAGCCTGGGGGATATGTAACTGAAATAAACCAGGTGCCGACAGACAAATATTACAAGTTCTCCCTCATATGTGGAAGCTCAAAAAAGTTGCTCTCATAGACATGGAGAGCAGCATGGTGCTCACCAGAGAGTAGAGTGGGGATAAAGATGAGAAGGGGATGGTTAATGGGTACAAAATGAAATTAGATAGAAGGAATAAGTTCTAGTTTTCAATAGCACAGAGGAAAGACTATAGTTATCAATATTTTATTGTACATTTTAAAGTATGTATGTATGAAGATTGCAGAAAACAAGATTTGGAATGGATTTAACACACAAAATAGTTTGAGGTGATGAATGTCTCAATTGCCCTGATTTGATCATTACAGATTATATGCATCTATCAAAATATCACATGTACCCCATAAATATGTATAATTATTATGCAGCAGCAGAATGCAAAATAGTCATCTAAAAAATTAACACCAATACTTCACAAATTTTCCAAACCCTCAAAGGAAAAAGTGTACTTATCAGTTCATTCTATGAAGTCAGTGTTACCTGGATAACAAAGTTGGACAAAGGAATCACAAGAAACAAACTAGAGACCAATATTTCTTCTCAATACAGATGTAAATGCCCTCAACCAAATACTAGCGACAGAATACAGCAGCATATAAAAATGTTATATTGTGTGACTAAGTAGGACTTATTCTAGTAATGCAAGGTTACTTCAACATGCAAGACTCAATTAATGTAAGGTATCATATTAATAGAATAATGGAAAAATTACATGATCATCTCAATATTTTCAGAAAAAGCATGATGAAATTCAGTTTTCTTTCATATAAACATACTCAATAAACTAGGAATAGAAAGAAACCATCTCATGCTGATAAAGGGAAGCTATGAAAAACCCAAAGGTAATATAGTATTGAATAGTAAAATACCTAAAGATTTCCCCCTAATATCAGGCACAAGATAAAAATGCCTCTTACTGTTTCTATTCGACATTGTACTGGAGGTGCCAGCAAGGGCAATTAGGCAAGAAAATGATGTAAAATGCATCCAGTCAGGAAAGGAAGAGGTAAAACCATATTTGTAGATGGTATGATCTTACATAAGAAAATACTTATATAAGTAAAATGCAGAAGAAAACTATTAGAGCTTGTAAATGAGCTTACAACATTTGTAGAATACAAGATTAATATGCAAAAATTAATTGTAATAGGAAGTGAATCAATATTTAGTATTATCTTGACAAATTTCTCGTAAAATGTGTAACATTGTGTGTTTCTAGTCTCTTTATATGTTACTCCTGAAGGGTGGACACCATGAGTTTTTACATACGTGTATCCGAGTCTTAGAACATGACACTTATTTGTCATTCAATGAATACATATATAAACAATATAACTTGGTAATATATCATAAATGTTACCCAAGGCCAAAGATGCTCATGAAGTAAGGCTTACTTCGAAATCTGTAATAGAAAATATATAGTGTGAGGAAAGACAGCTCCCTTGGTATCACTTAAATATACACAATTGTACTGGAAAAATAAACACTTGTATTTATATATATTGTCAATGTACAATCTGAAAGTGATATTAAGAAAGCAATTCCATTGAAAATAGATTCAGAAGAAATAACACTAATAATACATTTAACAAAAGCAATGTATAACTTGAAAACTAAAGAAAAAATCATTGAAATGAATGAAAGAAAACCTAAATGAAAAGACCCCACCATGTTCATAGACAGAACGACTTAATATTGTTAAATGCAACACTCCCCAAATTGATCTATAGATTCAACGTGATGTTTAACAAAATCCCAGCTTTGTTTTATTGCAGAAATTGACAAGGTTATCCTAAAATTCCTATGGAAACACAAGAGTGACAAAAAAGACAAATCAATCCTGAAAAATAAGAATAAAGTTGAAGGCCTCCCACCTTCCTATTTCAGAAATTAGTACATAGCTACAGTAATCAAGGCTATCATGTACTGGCATAAAAACAGATCGATGGAATAGAATTGAGTGTTCAGAAGTAAACTTCTATATTAATGGCAAATTAACTTTTGGCAAGGATGCTAACACAATTCAATGAAAGAATGAATGGTCTTTTTTTTTTTTTAAGACAGAGCCTTGTTCTGTTGCCAGGCTGGAGTGCAGTTGCATGATCTCGACTCACTGCGACCTCCGCCTCCCGGCTTCAAGCAATTCTCCTGCCTCAGCCTCCCAAGTAGCTGAGATTACAGGCACATGCCACTATGCCCAGCTAATTTTTGTGTTTTTAGTAGAGATCGGGTTTAACCATGTTGGCCAGGATGGTCTCCATCTCTTGACCTTGTGATCTACGCATCACAGCCTCCCAAAGTGCTGGGATTACAGGAGTGAGCCACTGCGGCTCCTGTAAATCTTTTTAAGGAATGATTTATGAATAATGAATAATCTTTTTAAGGAATCTTTCTTGGACAGCTAGAAATCCACACATGAATGAAGTTGAACCATTACCTCCCAACATATACAACAATTAACTAAAAACACAAAACGGATCAAAGATCTGTATTGAATGGCTAAGTTATAAAACTCTTAGAAGAAAACATAAGTGTAAATCTTGGTAAAATTTGATTGAGTGATGGTTTCTTAGATATGATATCTAAAGCACAAGCATCCAATGAAAAAAATAGCAAAATTTTATTTTATCAAAATTAAAAACTTTTGTGCTTCTTAAGACACTGTCATGAAAGTAAAAAGACAACCTACAGAATGGAAGAAAATGTTTGCAAATCATATATCTAATAATATGCAAATATCTAATATTATAAAAATCATACAGCTAATAAGGGTCTAATATCTAGACTATGTAAAGAGCTAAAACTTCTTAATAACAAAAAAGCAAATAATCCAGTTAAAAATCAGCAACAGACACTTGGAAACATTTCTTCAAAGAACATATGCAAATAGTCATGAAAAGTTGTTCAGCATTATTGACCATAAGGAAAATGTTGACTACAATTAAAATAAGATATCACTTCATATTTATTAGGATGGATACAATAAAAAAGATAGACAATAGCAAGTGTTCATTAGAATGTGGAGAAACTGGAACCCTCGTATACAGCTAATGGGAATAAAATGGTGCAACTGCTATGGAATACAATCTATCTAATACTTTAAATACTTAAAAATTTAAACACAGAGTTACTATATGACTTAATTCCACTCCTAGGTATATAGCATATACCCAAAAGAAGGGGAAACTTTGACCCACACAAATATTCATAGCAGCATTATTCAGAATAATATCCATCCCAAAGAGGAGATAACCCAAACACTCTTTAGCTGATGATGGAGCAACAAAATGTGGAATATCCATACAATGGAATATTCTTCCACCATAAAATAAATGAAGTACTGATACATGTTACGTGGATTAAAGTTGTGAGATTATAAGTGAAAGAATCAGATACAAATGACCACATTTTGTATAAGTCCATTAATATGAAATGTCAATGACAAGCAAATTCTTGGAGACAGGAAAATTAGTAGTTGTCAGGGGCTAGGAGGAGGGAAAATGGTTTGGGATTGGTAATGGATATGGGGTTTCTTTCTGGGGTGATGAAAATGTTCTAGAATTACATAATAGTAACGATTGTGGAATCTTTTTAAGATACTAAAAACCACTGAATTGTACACTTCAAAATGGTGAATTTGATTGTATGTGAATTATATATCAATAAATAAAAAAACTAAAAACAGTGAGTTAACAAGGAAATCTTGCTTTTTCCCCCTCATTCTTGCTTTCTTCTTAGGACTGGTTCCTTGTGGGAGCTTTAAGGAAGAAATATGCTTCCTGCCTTTTCTAGCTTCTAGAGACCACCTAAATTCCTTGCCTCCGGGCCCCCTTATTCAACTTCCAAATCAGTGGAGTAGTTTCAAATCTCTCTCTTTCATTCTGTATTCACATTGCCTTCCCTCTTTAAAAGGACCCCTGTGGTTGAGCCTACCTGAATAATTCAGGATAATTTCCCCATCTCAAGATCCTCAACTGAATCATATCTTCAAAGTCTTTTTCTGCCATGGAAGATAGCATACTCATAAGTTCTGAGGGTAAGGACATGGAGATATTTGAGGAGGGGGTGTTTATTCTATTACAGACCCTCTTCTTTTAAGTTTAAAATAATGATGATTTATGACAATTAAAAATCAATAGGAAATTATTTGAGCATTACATAATTGTTTTCTTCTGTTCTTCCACTGATGACACTGAAGAACAAAGAGTAGGTAGGCAAGGACTGAGAAAAGTCATTAAGTATCAGAAGTTACACCTAAGAAACTGCTATGGTTTGGCTGTGTCCACACGCAAATCTCATCTTGAGTTGTAACTTCCACAATTCCCACATGTCGTGGGAGGAACCCAATGGGAGCTGATTGAATTATGGGGGTGGGTCTTTCCTGCACTGTTCTGGTGATAGTGAATGAGTCTCACAAGATCTGATCTGGAGTTTCTGTGCACAACTCTCTTCTCTTATCTGCCGCCATGTGAGACGTGCCTTTCACCTTCTGCTGTTGATTGTGAGGCCTTCCCAGATACATAGAACTGTAAGTCCATTAAACTTCTTTCTTTTGTTAATTTCCCGGGTATGTCTTTATCAGCAGCATGAAAATGAACTAATACAGAAACCAATTTACTTACCAAGAAAGAACCATGCAGAATTGGCTGAATATTATTATTATACTCTCCACAGTAAAATATTCAAGTAACCCCTTGAAGAGGGAAAAAAAATCAAATCAGCAAAATGAACAATCTGATCATATATTTTAAAGGGAAAAGTGCAGCTCCTCTTAAGCTAAAAAGGAAATAATTAGAAAGCTATGGCTGAATTGCCAGCTAAAGTTCACATTGTCTTGATGCAAATAAACAATGATTGGTAATAGTAGTAGTAGTAGCAGTTACAGTATTAGTAGTAACTAGCATTTATTGTGTTATTATGTGGTAGGTATGCTGGTCAAATAATTTCCATTAGGTAATTTATTTATTCCTAACAGTAATCCAATGAAGTAATGCCCCTTCTTCACGGAAGAGGAAAATAAGTCTTCAATAAATCAGGTGACTTATCCAAAGCCACATAGCTAATATCTGGCAGAGCTGGGTTTAAAACCTAGGAACCAATCCCTAAAGCCTGTGCTGGAAATACAATTGTGATCCATCACTGACATGGCCCTAGGAAGGAAGTGTATCAGTACCTGAGATTGTACATATGGGGAACTTCAGTGGTCTAGGAAATCAAGTAACACTTCACTGAGTTACAATCTGAAGGGTGAACAAATATCAAATAAGCAAATGTGGTATGAGGCAGGGACATGTTTGTGGACAGTATTCCAAAGAGGGATTAGTCTAAGCAAAGGAAAAAACCCTGAGGCTAGAGCATATTCTAGGAACAAAAAGACGGTTATTGTGGCTGGAATATACTGAGCATAGTGAGATATGATACACACTAAAATCAGAGAGGTGAGCAGAGTTCAGCTGGTGAAAGGTTGTATAGGCCATGTTTTACTCCCTCCTCCCTCAGGGGACATTTGGCAATGCCTAGAAATATTTTTCATAACACAACTTGGGGTTGGCTGCTACTATAGTGGGTAAGGGCCAGAGATGCTGCGAAATATCTTACAGGGCACAGGACAGCCCCCTGCCCAAAACAAAAATACCAGTATTGCTGAGGTGAGAAACCATGTTCTAAGAGTAATACGAAAACTTTGAAGGATTTTAAGTAGGTGAGTGGTCCAATCTTGTATATATTTTCAGATGTATGTCTTATATCTTTTATGTCTAATGTCAATGCAGAGAATTGATGGTGGAGAGAGATGGCTGGATATAGGTAGATTAATTAAGAGACTTTTGTAGAAGTCCAGGCCAAAGATGGTTATGGAGTTGCCTAGGGTTATGTCAGTAGTCAGAGAGAAAAGTGAACGGATTCAAGTTCTACTTTAAAGGTAGAGACTAGAGGATTTACTGAAGGATTGGATGAGGTGGTGCTGAAGGAAAGAGAGGAATCAAAGATGACATCCACATTTCTGGCTTTAGTTAATGGGTGGAGGGATGGAGGTACAAATGAGGGAGAAAAAAGACTGAGAGGGTCAAAATGTGAAGGGAGAGATAATGTCAGTTTTGATCATAGTAGTTTTAAAGTGCCTATTGATATATAAGTGAAGACACCAAGAAGTCAGTTAGGCATATGAGTTTGGAGCCCAGAGAAATCCAGTCTGGAGAGATCTATTCATGACCATTCCATCCAGAGCAACAAATGGAAAAGTCTGGAATGTCTGAAGGCAAGTCTTTATTTTCTGAAACAGTACTATGAAAAGATACTGCTGCTCTCTCCTCAAATTTATCACTTGACATCACTATTGGAGACACTTGCTATTGGTTGAATCACAGTGCTTACCCAGCCTCATATTTTTTATATTCTGTAAATCAACATTCCTGTTGCTTAAATGAAAGCTAAGCATATTTTATTTTCATAAACTATGAAGCGTCAAAGATGAACATGATTGCATGGATTTGCCATTTCCTACTTGAAGCTAAAGTAAGTTTCTTATAATTCTAGTGTCTTCAGCTTAATTGTCTTCCTATAGCTCTAGGATTCAATTCCACTGCAGCTAGAAGAAATGGTGGGGCATAGTGCACTATTTGCCAGGGCAAGCTCTCTCCTGCCACAGATTTTACTACATTAAATGATTACTAAATCTGTCCATTTCTCTCTGCCTCTACTGCCATCATGCTAGTGCAAACCACACCAACCCTCTCCTGGAATTCTGCAGCAGGCTCATAATTGGTCTCCGTTATCAGTCATGTACTTTTTCTTTTTTTTTTTGAGATGGAGTCTTGTTCTGTCGCCCAGGCTGTAGTGCAGTGGCACCATCTCAGCTCACTGCAACATCTGCCTCCTGGGTTCAAGCGATTTTCTTGCCTCAGCCTCTCGAGTAGCTGGGATTACAGGCATGTGCCACCATGCCTGGTAAATTTTTGTATTTTTAGTAGAGACAGGGTTTCACCATGTTGGCCAGGCTGATCTCAAACTCTTGATCTCAGGTAATCCACCTCCCTTGGCCTCCCAAAGTGCTGGGATTACAGGCATGAGCCACTGCACCCACCCCATCTTGGAAATTCTAAGACTTTCACCATACTATTAGCTCTAAATTGTTGTTAAGGAGCTAAGAAGTCATGTACTCTTTATTCTTCAAATGGCTGCCAACACTAATAATTTAAAAACACAAATTAGAGCTCACTACTTATGTCCTTAAACATCTTCTAGAAATTCCTCATGGCACTTCCAGTAAAACCAAAATCCTTACCAAGGCTTTTCATGGTGTATATCTCCCCTACTTCTTCATTATTTCCTACCCTCTTTCCATACTCACTGCTTTTCAGCTACACTTTTATTCTGTATTGGCCAATTTTGTTCTTGTCTTAGAGTCTTGGAACTTGCTGTCACCCCTGCTTGGGCTGTCCTTTCCCTCAAATAATCACATAGCAGTAGCCTTCGCACCTTACAGGTTCTAGTTTGAATGTCAATTCCTCAGAAAAGGCCGTCTCTTACTCCATTAGCCATGAGGTATTGGGTAAATTGCTTAACTTTTCTAAGCCTTGGTATCCTCATCAATATAATGAAGTTCAAGAGCCTTCTTTCTTATCAAGAACAATACAAATTTTAATAATAGATTCTGAGAAAACTAACCACTTGGAAAAAAGATAAAATGTGAACAATTTTTACACTGTGCATAAGGATAAATTATACATGTATAAGGAATCTCAATGTGAAAAATGTAGGCACACAAATCCTAGAAAAAAATATGAATACCTCCTTAACCTGGGTATAGGGAAAAGATATCTGACTATGGCCCAAAATGCAGAGGCAATAAAAGAAAAGATTGATACATTTGACTATGTTAAAAAAAAACTTGTGTATGTAAAAAAGTAATACCCTAACAAGATTAAAAGCAATTAGGAGAAAATAGTTGCAACATATATCGTAAATAAAAGACTGATATAACTAACATATAAAGAACTCTTAAGAATTGAGAGAAAAGATCAAAACCTGATACAAAAAGAGGTAAATGACACGAATAAACAAATTCACAAAAGATTTTAAATGGCCCTCAAATGTATTAAGAGATATTTAATTTTCCTCATGATAAGAAACTACACTGAGATAGCATTTCTCATGTACCAGACTAGTAAAGACTAAAAAGTACAACAAACAACTCAGTTGGTGAAGCTATAGGTAAACAGTAACTTTCATGCATTGCTGATTGGAACACAAATTTGTACAACTTGTATGAAGGGAAATTTGGCAATACTAAACAAATCTTACACATGCATTTACTTTTTGATGTAGTAATCCCACTTTATCCTGAAGATTCACCTCCACCAAGACAAAAATAGATGTGCACGAGGTTACTCATTGCAGTATTCTTTGTAATTGCAAAATATTATGCTGGTTGAATAAAGTATGGTTCCATACAGTTGTGAAAAGTAATTTTTAAAAAAAGAATGTGGAAGATCTCTATTAACTGATTTGGAGGGATTTCCAGGTTACAGTGTTAGGTGAAACAAAAGCAAAGTACAAAACTGTGCAGGCAGTGTGCTACATTTTGTTTAAGAAGGGGAAATGAAAAAAATTCATGCATCTATTTATTTGTATAAAAATAAAATATGCAAGAAGTATAAACTAGGTACTAATGAGATCTGTTTCCTATAGATGTGAGTGGGAACAGGGTGGAAAAGATAGATAAGATTGTAGCACATATACACCATGGAATATTATGCAGCAATCAGAAATGATGAGTTTGTGTCGTTTGTAGGGACATGGATGAATCTGGAGAACGTCATCCTCAGCAAACTGACACAAGAACAGAAAATGAAACACCGCATATTCTCACTCATAGGCGGGTGATGAAAAATGAGAACACATGGACACAGAAAGGGGAGTACTAAACACTGGGGTCTATTGGGGGGAAAAGGGGAGGGCCAGTGGGAGGGAGAGGTGGGGAGGGATAGCCTGGGGAGAAATGCCAAATGTGGGTGAAGGGGAGAAGGAAAGAAAAGCACACTGCCATGTGTGTTCCTACGCAACTGTCTTGCATGCTCTGCTCATGTACCCCAAAACCTAAAATCCAATAAAAAATTAAAAAAAAAAAGATTGTAGCGGATCTGAAATTTCTCTGAGTATTACTTTTTAAACATTTCTAACTTTTGGAACTGTGGTAATGTTTCACATACTCAAAAAGAAAATCAATAAAATCAATAAAGGTTGGGGAAAACACTAAAGTGGAACACAAACAGAAACAAATGAACTAACCTTTACCTTAAACAGATAAAAAACAGTGAAAAGTGAAAAAAAGAACTAATTTTGATAACTCTTTTCCTTCATACTTGACATTTTATTGGTTGTTTTGAAGATTTGTATACAGACATTGTGAGCATTTTTTTCAAATTTCAATGTATGTATCAAAATATGAAAAGGTAGGTAGTTGTAATTCTGTCCTAAATAGTTGTTTCAGTGACTTTCCAGTTTAAAATTCAGAGGCTAAACAGTTTTTTCAGTTATTTCCAAGTTTGAAATTTGGAGACCCTTTTTCTCCCGAGGATATCAACTATCAATAACTTCAAATAAAAATGCATTGCATTGTAAGTCCCACTAATTCACAATTCAATATCACCCCTACTACATACATAGATTTTCAACTTTTCACAGCACATAAGAAAGTAATCAGGAAATCTGAAATACCACAACTAAATATATTACCAAGTACACACAATTCTGACAGGGAGAGCCAAGGTCAGGGAGAGGTTTTCTTTAAGAAACAGTCCTACTGAAAAACAACATGAGAATAGAAGTAATTTTAAGTGCTTAAGACATAGTAAATGTATGACTGTGACTCCAAGTTGCCATTTAGTATGCTTTGTATTACAGGATATAAAAAATACCTCCCTCCAGTCTATGGGATATTAAATTGGTATCCAAGACAGTGAATCCCTCCCACAATTCAATGTCTCGCTATTTTCTCATTGTACCTAATAATAATAATAATTATTGTTATTATCAGCAAATGGTTTCACTTCTTAAAACCATTTACACTTAGCAAATGAATGTGGTAGCATTCCCATCTTTTAAAAAATGTGTCTAGAGCTACTAAACAGCTTGCATTTTCAAAATAATTGATAAAATATTCCATATTAATCAGACTTGGTCTTTTTTTTTCCTGCTTCATCAGAAGCTAGATGCTCCTCCATTTTAGCTCTCGGTTTTCTGCAGGTAAATCTTCAGTTTCTTGGTTAGCCTCTTCAGCCTATTTGCCCTTTGTTCCCCTTTTCCCTTTTGTTTGCACTTTTTTTCTGAGGATTTATCCTTTCCTGCTGCTTTTTTTTTCCTTTGGCTTTGTTTCCACTTTTACAGGGGCAGGCTTAACTGAGAACCTTGCAGATCTCCTCTTGGGCTCTTCCTTTGCGTCTAGAGACTTTGCAAAGCTGGGCTACTGGGCTGTCACTCTTCTCACCCTCAAATAACCTTTGAACATAGCATTTGGACAATATGACCTTGGGGCTAAAGACAAAAAGAACTCTAAACCAATATTGACCTCTACTTTGCAGGCTTTTATTTCTCAGAGGGGTGGGTGAGCAATACTGAAATTACTTCTTGTGTATCCTAGGATTGACCAAATAAGTAAATACACTGTGGATAAAGGAAGCCAGGTTTCTTATCGTCAGAGATGGGAGTTATAAATATGGAAAACGAAAAACATAGAATGAATCCTGTAGTGTTGGACTGAATTTGGAGGTATTAGTGTGAAATCATAGATTTAAATATAGCCCAGAGATAGATATGTAAATAAATATTGGCATATATGGATACATATGTATATGTGCATGTGTATCTATTTTTTTTGTGAGTTGGAAGAGTCTAAAAGCAATGACACCCAAGAAGCAATGGGCACACCTATCACGCAGATCTTCGTTTCTAAAAACGCAAAGGAATCAAGGCTCCTTGGAGAAATGGCCAAATGCAAGGCTGGGGCAGGGAAAAAACAAGATGAATCTGGAATATCCTGCTATGCCAGAAAGTAAGAAACTGTTCAAAGCTTGGTGGGGGCATGTCAAAAGGAAGGAGGAGAGAGCTTTAAGGGGCACTCACTTGACAAAATTGGGGACAATTTGAGCTGCTCCTTCATCTTTTTAACAAAGAGATTCACTCTGTTGCCCAGGCCATAGTGCAATGGCACAATCATAGCTCACTGCAACTTTGAATTCCTGGGACCAGAGCATCCTCTCAAATCAGCCTCCTGAATAGCACTGGGACTACAGGTGAATACCACCATGCTAGGCTAATTTTTAATTTTTTTAGAGGCCTGGTCTTTCTATGTTGCTAAGGCTGTTCTCAAACTCCTGGCCTCAAGCAATCCTCACACTTTAGCCTCCCAAGTCGCTGGGATTGCAGACATGAGCCACCGTGCCCAACAACAAATTGAGCTTCTAAATAAATGATAGTAAAGGACTTAATCTCATAAAATAAAATAAAAATCCATGAGTCCGCACTGATGTAATAAATACCTAAGGAGTTAAAGGAAAAGGGGAAGTTCCTTCTTGGAATAGAAAGTCAACTAATAAATGTAATAAATGTAGAAACAATTATGGAATTAGAAATTTATCATTTGGCAACCATGATAGTAATAATTGTTTCTGGCAAGAAGCTACTAAAATCCTATGTGTAGAATTTTGTGGAAGAGCAGGATATTTATATAGTTCCGAAATATCCCCCCATAAGAAGCTCATTAGTTACATAGGGGAAAATACCTACTTCATAATGAGAAAACCCTGGTAGGTATCACTTTAAACAAGGATCAAAATTAACATCACCAGTTGTAGCACTGATGGACTTTATGTACCTCCTGATATGACGCACAAATAACCCAATGTCACCTGAGGGTTCTTCTTGCCAAAAGATGTATAACCTGAATATAATCATGAGTAAACCTCAGACAAAAGGCCCGAACTGAGGGATGTGCCACAAGTAGTCAATGTTGTCAGAAATGTCCTGAAACACAAAGGAAGGCTGTATTTTAGGTTAAGAGGGACGAACTGTATATGACAACTGAATGCACCGCATGTTTCTGCATTTCATTTGCTGTCTAAGACATTACTGAGACAATTAGAAAAATCTGAATGAAGTCTGTGGAGTAGATAAATAATATTGTATCAATGGTAATTTATCAGTTTTGATCATTGGACTGTGGTTACGTCAGATAATTTCTTTGTTTTAAGGAAATACACACAAAAGTATTTAGCGATAAAAGGGCATCATGTCTATAATTTATTCCCAAGTAGTCCCCCAAGATAGATACAGGTTAAATATCCCTTATCTGAAAAGCTTGAGACCTGAGGTGCTTCAAATTTATAATTTGATTTTGGAATATTTGCATTATAGATACAAATAACCAAAATTCAGCATGCTCCAGTGAACATTTCCTTTAAACATCATGTTGGTTCTCAAAAAGTTTTGGACTTTGAAGTATGTTGGATTTCAGATTTTCTAACTCCAGATGCTCAATGTATATAACAACATGCAAATGAGTAGTATTTATGCTAATATGTATATATATAATAATAGATCTGTATTATATAAGTATGTTACATATACAAATGCAAGAAAGTTCCTACTTCACAGAGACATTTTTATTATATATTATATATTATAGTAAAAAGAAAATTGTGTAAGGGCTTGGCACAATGTTTGATACAATATAGATGCCTAATACACCTTAGTTATTGTTATCATTATTAGCACTTAGAAATCAGTTTATTCATCTCTAAAATTGGGTTAATTATGCACACACAGTAGGTATGTGGGAGGATTGAGTAAGAATGCTTGCAAAAGTGATATGTGAGCCCTAATGTTCTCTGAAAAACTGAAATCAGCATTAGCAAATTGTTTAAACTCTATGAGCACTTTTATAGTTATTATTGCATAGCAATATTCACTCATTTAATATTTGTAGCAACCTTATTGTGGTAGGTATTATTACTATCCCCATTTTATAGATGAGGCAACTGAAGTTCAGGAGGTGTAACTTGCCCAACATCATATAATTAGTTTGTGGTAAATCCAGGCTTTTAGCTCAGACAGTCTGACTCCAGAGTTTGTATTCTTAACCACTATGCTATGCAGATTGCCATTTCTTTTGCTAGTACTTCCAAATTTATGTATTCCAACACCTTCTCCAGGTTTCAAAAAAAGAGGCATTAGACCACAGATACTCCAGGATTTGGTGACAATTTAATGGTAGCTCTCTATGTACAACTTAACATAGTGCCTTTCTTGGGTTTATATAAATGTTTATACCTTCTTTTCTCATATTGAAGGAGGCTTTTCTCTTTTGTGTATCATTCTGCTACTTCCCTTGTGTAAAATTATGAAGAAGCTCTCTAATATTTCTTCTTTTTCCAAATCTTCCCCAGACCTGGACATAGGGGTCCACATGTGACACTGGATAATGATTATACACAAGAAATGGAGCATAATGTTTTCCATTTTGTTTCCAGTCCCATTTCTGAAAATGACCAGCCTTTGGTCAGTAATTTGAGAGGCTGAGCTATTAGGCAGCCTGCCTTTAAAAAAACTGGTACTCTCACACCTGTCTCTGGGCAAACTATTAAAATAGAACTCTGCAGTGATTTAGGGAGAGTCTAGAAATAATTTGCTTCTCTTATGATTTTCCTTGGTTTTCTTCAGTTAGCTCTAGATTATTACTGTTTTCTCAGTGATAAATAATTGATAAACAAGTAATAAATGATAAATAATTTCTGGAAAGGTGACAATAGATGCATAATAACTATTGTAGTTTATAAGAAATACTGTGAAAATTAAGTTTCTGACTCACCTAAAATTTTAAAACATGAATTAAATTTTGGCAAATTTTTCCTCAAATGTTAGCTTCAGAAATCTACAGTTTAGCTCTTCTCACAGTGGGATTTCTCCTTTAGTTGACAAAGTGGCAAATATATGAGGCAATAATGGCTATAAGTAACAAAGCTATCCATACTTTTTCTTTTAAGCCTGTTATAAAGCACTAGTGTTTTAACAATTTCTGTTTTAGAAAATTAGGAGATGTGACTATATTTTCATCCTAACTTTTAAAGTAATAACCAGAACAAAATAAAAGCAGGAAGAAAATGGTTAAAACACAGACAAACACAGACACATAACAGCAGTTTGGTGGGCTGAAATGATGTCTCAAATTTCTCTGAGAATCTGTTTTTCATCATTTTTTCCCTGTGTTCTTTAGTTGCATAAGCACTATTGATCTATGTTCAAGTTTACTGGTTCTTTTTTCTCCACCTCAAACCTACTGTTGAATTCCTCTAGTGATTGTTTAATTTCAATTATACTTTTCTTTTTTAACTTCGTTTTTTTGAAGATTTTTTTTTTTATTTCAATTGCTTTTGGTGTACAAGTGGCTTTTGGTTGCAAGGGTGAATTATATAGGGGCAACTTCTGAGATTTTAGTGCACCTGTCACCTGAGTAGTGTACATGGTACCCAATATGTAGTTTTTATATTCCACGTGCCCCTTCCCAACCTCCCCCTATGAGCCTCCAAAGTCGGTTATATCACTCCGTATGTATGCCTTGCACGCTCACAGCTTCGCTTCCACTTGTAAGTGGAAACATACGGTATTCGATTTTCCATTCCTGAGTTACTTCACTCAGAATAATGGCCTCGAGTTTCATCCACGTTGCTGCAAAAGATGTCATTACTTTCCTTTTTATGGCTGAGTACTATTACATGATGTATATATACCTAATTTTCTTTAACCATTAATTGGTTAATGGGCACTTAATAGTTGGTTCTATATCTTTGCAATTATGAATTGTTCTGCAATAAACATACATGTGCATGTATCTTTTTGATATAATGACTTACTTTCCTTTGGGTAGATACCCATTCGTGAGATTGATGAATCGAACAGCAGATCTACTTTTGGTTCTTTAAAGAAAGTACCACACTGTTTTCCATAGAGGTTGTGCTAACTTACATTCCCACCAGCCGTGTATAAGTATTCCTCTTTCACCATACCCACGCCAACATCTATTGTGTTTTGATTTTTTAATAATGAGATTTTTGCAGGACTAAGGTGGTATCTCACTGTGGTTTTAATTTGCATTTCCCTGATGATTAGTGATGTTGAGCATTTTTCATATGTTTCTTGGCCATTTGAACATCTTCTTTTGAGAAAATCTATTCATGTCCTTTGCCTACTTCTGATGGGATTATGATTTTATTTTTTACTTTTTGCTGATTTCCTTCAGTTCCTTGTAGATCCTAGATACTAGTCCTTTTTTCAGATGCGTATTTTGAAAATATTTTCTCCCATTCTGTGGATTGTCTGTTTACTCTGATGATTATTTCTTGTGCTGTGCAGAAACTATTTATTTTAATCAGGTCACATTATTTTTGTTTGTGTTGCGTGTGCTTTGGGAATGTCAGTGATGAATTCTTTGCCTAGGCCAATGTCCAGAAGAGTTTGTCCAATGTTATCTTCTAGTATTTTTATGGGTTCAATTCTTAGATTTAAGTCTTTGATCCACCTTGAGTTAACATTTCTATAAGGTGAGAGATAGGGATCCAGTTTCATTCACCTACTTGTGTGTCTAGCCAGTTTTCCCAGCACCATTTATTATAAAGAATGCACTTTCCCCAATTTATGGTTCCGCATGCTTTGTCAAAGATCAGTTAGTTGTAAGTATCTGGCTTTATTTTGGGGTTCTGTATTCTGTTCCATTGGTCTATGTACCTCCCTTTTTTGTTTCTTTCACCAGAACCATGCTGTTTTGGTAACTATAACCTTGTAGTATAACTCTATGTCCAGTAATGTGCTGACTCTCAATTTGTTATTTTTGCTTAAGATTGCTTTGGCTATTTAGGCCCTTTTTGGTTCCATATCAATTTTAAGACTTTTTTGCTTAAAATTCTGTAAAAAGCAATGTTGGGTTTTTAAAAAATATATATTATTACTGATTCAATCTCACTGCTTGTTATTGGTGTGTACAGAATTTCTATTTCTTCCTGATTTAATATCGGAGGTTTGTGTATTTCTAGGAATTTATCCATTTCCTCTGGGTTTTCTAGTTTATGTACACAGAGCTGTTCATAGTAGTCTCAAACAAGCTTTTGTATTTCTGTTATGTAGGTTGTAATGTCTCCAGTTTCATTTCTAATTGAGCTTATTTGAATCTTCTCTTTTCTTACCTTGGTAAATCTAGCTAATGGTAAAGCAATTTTGTTTATGTTTTCAAAGAACAAGCTTTCATTTCATTAATCTTTTGTATTTTCTGTTTGTTTGTTTCAATTGCATTTAGTTCTGCTCTGACATTTGTTATTTCTTTTGTTCTGCTAAGTTTTGGGTTTAGTTTCTTCTTGTTTCTCTGGTGTGACATTAGATTGCAGATTTGTAATCTTTCAGATCTTTCGATATAGGCATTTAGCACTATAAACTTTCCTCTTAGCACAGCTTTTGCTGTATCTCAGAGGTTTTGATAACTTGTATCACTATTGTAATTCACTTCAAAGAAATATTTAATATCTATCTTGATACCACTGATAACCTCTAAATTATTCAGGAGTAGATGATTTAATTTCCTTGTATTTATGTAGTTTTGGGGGTTCATTTTGGAGTTAACTTCTAGCTTTATTCCATTATGATCTGAGAAGATACTTGATAGTATTTCAATTTTCTTATATTTATTGAGACTTCTTTTTTAGCCTATCATATGGTCTATCTTAGAAAATATTCCATGTACTGATGAATAGAATGTATATGCTGCATTTCTTGGGTAGGATGTTCCATAACTATCTTTTAAGTCCTTTTGTTCCAGAGTGTAGTTAAGTCCATTGTTTCTTTGTTGACTTTCTGTTTTGGTCATCTGTCAGGAAGTTTATGTTTTTTGGCCCCACTTTCAGCCAGGGATTAGTAGTTTAGACGTTTCCACTCAGTTCCTAAGACAGAATAGCCTAGGGAATAAATTTCTAGTCTTATAAATTTCTAGGGATGACTGTGATATTATTTTTAGGCCTATTTTCTTGAGAGTTGCTCTTGGGTAAGAGTAGCTTATTGTTTAGCATTGGTCAGAGGTATGTTTAAGCCCCTTGTGCCAGTGAGGCTTCCACTCTATGTTGGGAGATCTGTGTGTGGCTTGGGGAATGCTTTCAGGTCTTCATCATGCTTTGTTCTGATTGCTCCTGAGTGAGTAAAGCCCATCACATGCTCGCAGCTTTCGCGGCCCAACAGATTTGACTGTGATGCTAGGAGGGCTCTTCTTAACTATCTCTTTCTCTGATTTTCTCCATTAGTCTTCCAGATGCTCTACTATTTTGCTCATGTCATAGAGTTACCAACATCCTCTTAATTGGTCTCCACCAAGACCACCACTCTTTTCTATAACAGATTTAGGCATGGAATCCTTCATACTCTGTTTCATACAAAGTTAATCTATGGAGCTTCACCATTACGGCTTGACTTTCTCTCTTGGATGAATCCCTATGACACTGGCCTATAACTAGGGCCAGGGACCAAGGTTTTTTGGAGTGACAAACACACTCTATGAGAGTTGTACAGGAGGGAGGGTGGAAACCCCTGGTCTTCTTTGCTTTCCCCTCCTGGTGTGGAATCTCTGCCCCAAGAGCAACCTGGGGCAGAGATAATTCAGGTCAGGATTCTTGGCTTGCCACACCTGGGATAGAGCTTCCATCCTACAAGGCACTGGGACTTGGTCAGAGACCCAGTTACCTTGGCCATACCTACCTAGAATAGACCTTCTGCCACGTGGTGCTGGTGTAATAAGAAACATCAGCATCTGGCTTCTCTTGGTGTGAGATCATAGCCCCAGACAGGGAGCTTCTATCACATGAAGCTTGAAGGTGTAGACAAGACTTCCATTGTTCTCAACAAAATTTAGTAAATTTACTTGAGTGAATGTTTCTCCATCTGGTGTATGCCCTTAGAACAATATTCACTTCAAATGATTGTCTTACATAATTTTCAGCAGCTCAATTAGTGTTTTGCTAGAAAGAGCATCCGTTGAGCTACTTACTCCATTATTTCAGAAGTTCTTTCTACCTTCACTTTCTTTATTAGAGGGAGAAACTGAAGCCCAGAGAAATTATGAATGGCCTATAGCATTAACAAGACTGAGACCAAAATCCAAATCCAATATATTCTTCCATTATTCCAGGTGCTTCAAGTAAAATGGTCACTGGTTTACATTTCTGCTTGTATCACAGCTAAATCGATGTGATCCAAGTAGAGGGTTAAAATTATGGATAGATCCGATAATCCAAGTTCACAACTGATTCACTAAAGCAATGTGTATCCTTGATGCTTTTTCTTTTGTGCTTCACTGATCCTCCTTCTCCTCACTTTCTCTCTCCCCCAATCCTTACATATACTATAGAGGGTACTTGGGCAGTGGTGAAATTTCCAGAAAAATTATTTTACTGAGAAAGTAAACATAACTTTGAGCTAGTTTGATGAGTATTGGCTTATCACATTTTGAACAGGTGAGTTGATGCAGGAAATAGAATCCAGACTTTGACATCAAACTTAGTTTTAGATAATAGCTTGACCACTTCCTAGTTTGGCGTTCTTAGGGCATGTTGAACAATCTGTATTAGCCTCAGTTTCTGAGTCTGCAAAATGGGCATAATTAAACTCAACAGAGTGTTGGAAGGAGTCAATGAAGTCAGGTGGCGCAGAACAGGGACTCAGTTTGTAGCAGCTTATTTTCATCTCTGTGCCATTGCTGTTAGAGAGAAGTTGGTTACTAGGTTACACTTACTGCTCGTTTTTTTTCTCTCTCTCTTTTTTTTTTTTTTTTTTGCTGATTGTTGCTTACTTTCTTGTTCCCTGATGATATTTCTTGTATGTTATGTCATTCAATTGACGCACATCCTTCATACTTTACATAATATTGTGCTTTACCTAATGTTAAATTTAGTACTTCACATAATATTAAAAGGGCAGAACTGCCTTGGAGGTAGATAGAATCTAGATATCGGGTCATTTTGTCCTACTTTGTGAATTTAGGATTTTTCTGCTTTCAGCCAGCTTCTTGCCTGTTTTTGTGACTGTCCCCTTAACCTCTGTTATCAGATCATCTAGAAATAGTGAAGAAATTCACTAAATTAGTAGTTTGGAGTTCAAAGGGCAATTGTTTTATGTAAGTGTTTTAAAAGCTTATGCTCCGAAATGTAAGCAATCCAGTAAATCTGTCCAGTCTAAGTGTGTTATGATTGGGATGGATTAACCTCATTCCACTAAAAGAGAAATGTAGAATTCTATGCTGCGGCCAAGGTGCACTGGTTAATGTCCATTATGGATTGACAAAGTAGTTGTTTGGTTGTAAGCTGACATTTTGCTTTCCAACCTCAGAATTTGTTCATGAAATTGGTATGTGCCTTAGGGTCTGCTTAGAGTGAATAAAGGATATATGTGTATGTATGTTTGCTTTTGGAGGAGGGGACTGAATGTGGCCTTGGAAGTTCATGGAAAGGTCATGATGAGTCATGAAAGATCATAATGATAAAGGATTATGATGTGCTTATAATGGCAAGGCCCTATTCTAAGTGGTTCATATGTTAATTAATTCACTGATTGCTGACAACATCTCTGTGAGGTAGTTATGATTATTATTCACATTTTACAGATGAGCATACTGAGGCATAGAAAAGTTAAATGACTTGCCCATGATCAAACAGAGGTTGGCATACAAACTAAAATGGGCCTGCTATAAAATTGATGCTGTCAATTACTATGCTGCCTCTTGTACAATAATGTGGGATAAGAAGCATTCAAATTGTTTTCAATACTCTTAAAGCCCTATTTTTCAGCTAAGTAGCCTCAGCAGAAGCTTCCCTGTGAGCAACAGCAGAGAATACTGCTCTTCTCAAGCCTTGTCACTGATAGTAGCAGTCTGGCTCAACAGAATTATCTCCCAGTCAATGTTGGGTGGGTTCTCTCCACCTCAGCAGAACACATGGGTCTGTCTCTAGGGCCTCTCATCATCAGCTCCAGAGTCCAGCAGAGAGGCCACTGTAAGGGTTGTTGATAGAGAAGTTGCAGCAAATATAGTTTGATTCTTGAGAGGTCTCTGGGAGATTGCAAATGGATATTTCAAGGCAAGGAGCAGAGGCTGTTATCTTAGAAGCTTCCCAGAGCAACATTGTACTGACATCCATGGGGAAGGGAGCAGAGAAGAGAGAATATCACCAGAGACCAGCAGGACTGATCTAAGGCCATGATAAGTGGGAGAGCAGCTGGCTCTCTTACTAGAATCTGGAAAAATGTAACCATGAAAGTGAGAAACTGGAACATTTCCATCTGAACTGTACGTTAGGGAGAATTCATATGACAGGTGGCCTCAAACACAAAATATGGCTGCTGACAGCATTAGGTGTTGCCTATTATCTTAGTTCGCTTTCTGCTGCTATAACAGAGTACCACAGACAGGGTAACTTATAAAGAACAAAAGTTTATTTAACTCTTGGTTTTGGAGGCTAAGAAGTCCAAGAGTGTGGCACTGGCATCTGGCAAGGGTCACCCCATGGCAGAAGGGCAGAAGGTGAAAGTAAATGCAGGAGACAGAGAAAAAATAGTGATTGAACTTTCTTTTTCAGGAGACCGCTCCCACAATACCAGATAACAGCATTAATCAACTCCTGAGGGCAGAGCCTTCATGCCTAATCACTTCTTAAAGGCTTTGCCTCTTAATACTGTTACAATGGCAATGAAGTTTCCAACATATGAGCTTTTGGGGAACACAGTCAAACCACAGCATGCATATGAATGGGTCTACAAGCATAGGATACATTCTCTTTGTGTTGAATATATTCCCAAGGCTAGTTGCTCATTTATTACTTTTCAAAGTATTTCTTTGATGTAATGTAGGCCCATGAAATGAATAACTAAACAAATCATTGACTACAGAACTCAGCATCAACACAGGCACATTATGATGCTTTGCTGACCATCAATGAGAGATTTTGTCTTGACATTTACCCTATAGCAGGAGGGCTGGAGAAGAAAAAATACTCAGAAAATCCATCCTAAATTCAATAATCAGTAATTGTACTAAAACGATTTAAGAAAAGGAATTTTCTACCTCTATCCTCAGCCTCATAGGAGACCTTTGTTCTTTGTCTCCCCAATGGGGAGCATCTTTCCTAAGAGAATATGATATCTTATGCCTTTAAGAGAAAGGGAGAAAAAAATATGTGATAAGCTAGAGTTACACATATCTAAGGTGTTATTCTCAATTGTTAATTCAATCAGGGGACTTATCCAGCTTTTTGTCTAATCGAATGAAGGCATTTGATACCTTGTCTATATTCAAATTGATTTCCTCTTACAAACTAACAGGCGCAAATGACTGTTCAACATGGATTGATTGATACCACACCCTAGAGTCCGCTACCTCTTCAGATCCTAGCTGCCGAGAATCTCAAAAAAGATTTTGGCTCATCAGCCTGCAGTGGAATCACAACAGGTGTGAAAAGGGAGTAAAGGAGCTGGTGCAACTCCTGCCCTACGAAGGAGGAGAAAGAGCCCACTTTCACTGGGCTCTCTCTTGCCAGGACCCAAACTGACCCTGTTTCTGTTTTCTTGTGTCCATTGCCTGCATCCTATTCTTTATGTCTCTATACCTCCTTTTCCTCTTCCCTTTCCTTTCTTTCCCTTTTCTCTGCTGTCCTCTTTTGTCATCCTAATTTTCTTCTTCTCCCTTGACTTTTCATTTTGAGTTTTCCCTTATTGTCATGACAAAATCCAATTTGTGTTTCTCTAGTGGGTAAACCATGTTGAATACATTTTCATGGCTTATTTGTCATCCTTCTATCCTGTTTGCCCATATTTTGATTGGGTTGTTGGTTTTCTTTTGGTGCAGCCTGAGATATATAGATAGATATAGATATATGTTACAGATATAAGCCCCTTGGCAAATTATTTGATTTACAGTTATCTCCTTACCCTCTGTGCATTTCATTTTCATTCTCTTAACAGTTTATTTTAGGGCCAGGCATGGTGGCTTACACCTGTAATCCCAACACTTTGGGTGGGCAAGGAGGATATATCACTTGAGGTCAGGAGTTCAAGACCATCCTGGTTAATATGGTAAAACCCTGTCTCTACTAAAAATGCAAAAATTAGCTCTTTGTGGTAGCACACGCCTATAATCCCAACTACTTGGGAGGCCAAGGCAAGAGAATCGCTTGAACTCAGGAAGTGGAGGTTGCAGTGATTTGAGATTGTGTAACTACACTCCAGCCTCGGTGACAGAGTGAGACTGTGCCTCAAAAAAAATTATTTTGAAAAGCAGTAGTTTTAGATTTTTGTCTGATTTATGTAATTTGTTATTTTATGGCTTAGGCTTTTTTGGTGTTGTACCTGGAAATTTTTGCCTAACCAAGGTCTCAATGAATTTCTCCTATATTTCCTGATAAAAGTTTTATGTTTTCAGGTTTCACAATCATGTCAATGATCTATTTCATTTTTTGTGTATGATGCAAGATATGAAAAAAGGTTTTGCATATAAATATCCCATTGTTCCAGCTCCATTTGTGGAAAAGTCCGTTATTTCCCCAGTGAATTACCTTTGCAACTCTGTCAATAATCAGTCGAGCATATACGTAAGTCTATTTCTGGACACTCTGTTATGTTCCATCGGTTTATTTGTCTGTCTTTATGCCAATACCACACTTTTTAGATCATGGTAGGTTATTAAAACTTTAAAACAGGTAGTGTTAACACTCCAACTTTGTTCTTCTTTTTAAAAGTTATCTTGAATATTCTAGGTCCTGTGCAATGTCATGCGTATTGTAAAGCAGCCTGTCAAACACTACATGAAGTCAGCTGGAATTTTGACTGGGATCCACACAAAAATTTTGAGATATTTGACATCTTAATAAAATAGAGTCTTATAATTCATGAATATATCCCCCCATGTATCTACATCATCTTTAATTTTGCTCAGCAATATCTTAAATTTCAGTGTGAGATTAAAAAAAAATTGTAGGTATGTAGTAGGTGTCTATATTTGTGGGTGATATGAGATGTTTTGATACAGGCATGCAATGTACGTGATTACACTATGGAGAATGGAGTATCCATCCCCTCAAGCATTTATCCTTTCTGTTAGAAACAGTCCAATTATATTCTTTTTGTGCTCTGACAATGTGCAATTAATTTTTTTTACTGTAGTTAACCTGCTGTGCTATCAAATTCTAGGTCTTACTCATTCTTTCTAACTGTGGAGCTGGTGGGGGAAGAAAGAAGGGTTAATGGGTTCAGTGTCATATTATCCCTAAGTATTTTCTATTTTTGATGCTGACATAAGTGGCATTTAAAATTTTTAATCTCATATTATTTGCTACTAATATATAGAAAACCACTTCTTTTGTACATTAACTTTGTATTCTGAATCCTTAACAATCTCACTTACCAGTTCCAGTAGCTTTTATAGATTCCATCATATTTTCTACGTAAATGATTATATCATATGAAAATAAAAAGTTTGCTTCCTTCTTTCTCATATGTCCACATTTTATGTCCTTTTCTCGCTTATTGCACTGAATAGAACTTCCAGTATAATATTGAATAGAAGTGATAAGGGTACATATTTGGCATTCTTCTTGGTCGTAGGAATAAATATTTAGTCTCTCACCATCAATTATGATGTCAGCTGTAGGTTTTTGGATGTACGCCCTTTTCAAGGTTGAGGAAATTTCTTTCTATTCTTAATTTGCTCATCGTTTGAATCAAGAATGTATGTTGGATTTTGGCAAAAGCTTTTATTGAATATTTTGAAATGATCACATGATATTTCATTTTTAATAGGGTGAATTACATCAATTTTTTTATTATTTTTGAGAGGGAGTCTCACTCTATCACCCAGGCTGGAGTGCGATGGCACAATCTTTGCTCATTGCAACTTCCAGCCCCCAGGTTCAGGTGATTCTTTCACCTCAGTCTCCCGAGTAGCTGGGATTACAGGCACCTACCATAATACCTGACTAATTTTTTGTAATTTTGTAGAGGTGGGGTTTCCCCATGTTGGCCATGCTATCTTGAACTCCTGACCTCAGGTGATCTGCCCGCCTCAGCCTCCCAAAGTGCTGGGATTACAGGTGTGAGCTACTGCACCTGGCCTTAATTTTTAAATTTTAAACTAACCTTGCATTTCTGGGATCAATTCCACTTGGTCACAATGTAGAATCCTTTTAAAAATAAACACATCATTGGATTTAATTTGCTAATATTTTATGGTTTATATTTATGCTCATGAGGGATACTGACCTGTACATTTTTTTGTAATGCCTTTGTCTGATTTTGATATTAGGGTGACAATGGTCTCTTATAATTACTTGAGAAGTGTTTCCTTTCGTCAGTTTTATGGGGAGCTTATGTATAATTGGTATTATTTTCTCTTTCAATGTTTGGTAAAATTTACAAGGTTTTTTTCTGAAGGGTTCTGGAGCGTTTTTTGGTGGAAAGAGTTTTAACTAAAATTTCAATTTATTTTATAGCTATTGGGCTATTAATATTATTCATTTATCCTTGAGTGAGCTTTCGGTACTTTGTGGATATCAAGGAACTTGTTTACTTCATCTTATCTGTTAAATTTATTGAAATAAAATTGTTGATATTTTCTTTTTATGCTACCATCATATGTAGTGATATCATCTCTAGGGATAGCATCTCATTCTCTATATTAATAATTATTGCATTGTTTCTTTTTTTCCTAATCAGTCTGGCTAGAGATTCGTCAATTTTATATTCTCACAGAACCAGGTTTAGATTGCATTCACTATTTTCTTCACTGTTTTTCTGTTTTGTATTTTATTGGTTGAAACTTGTATCTTTTTTTATTATACTTTTCTGGGGTACATGTACAGAACGTATAGGTTTGTTACATAAGTATGCACATGCCATGGTGGCTTGCTGCAACCATCACCCCATCCTCTACTTAGGTATTTCTCCTAATGTTATCCCTCCCCTGTTCCCCTCATCCCCTGCTATCCCTCCTCTAGCCCTCCACCTTGACAGGCCCTGTTGTGTGATGTTCCCCTCCCTGTGTCCATGTGTTCTCACTGTTCAACATCCACTTATGAGTGAGAACATGCGGTGTTTGGTTTTCTGTTCTTGTGTCAGTTTGCTGAGAATGATGGTTTCCAGCTTCATCCATGTCCCTGCAAAGGACATGAACTCATCCTTTTTTATGGCTGCATAGAAATTCCGTGGTATATAAGTGCCACAATTTCTTTATCCAGTCTATCATTGGTGGGCATTTGGGTTGGTTTCGAGTCTTTGCTATTGTGAACAGTGCTGCAATAAACATACATGTGCATGTGTCTTTATAATAGAATGATTTACAAATCATTTGGGTATATACCTGTTAATGGGATTGCTGGGTCAAATGATATTTCTAGTTCTAGATTCTTGAGGAATTGTCACACTGTTTTCCACAATGGTTGAACTAATTTACACTCCCACCAACAGTGTAAAGTGTTCCTACTTCTCCACATCCTCTCCAGCATCTGTTGTTTCCTTATTTTTTAACGATCATTCTAACTCGTGTGACGTGGTATCTCAATGTGGTTTTGATTTGCATTTCTCTAATGACCAGTGATGATGAGCTTTTTGTCATGTTTGTTGGCTGCGTAAATGTTTTGTATCTTTATTATATCTTTTGTTTTATCTACTTGGTTTTAATTTGTTCTTTTTTCTAGTTTCTTAAGCTGGAACTTAAGGGCATTGATTTCACACCTGCCCTCTTTTTTAATGTGGGCATTTGGTGCAATAAACATCCCTTTATGTACTGTTTTAGTGGCATTCCACAAATTTTGATATGTAGTGCTTTTATTTTCTTTCAGTTCAAAGTAGTTCCCAATTTCTCTTTTGAATTTAAAGAATAATTTATACCAAAGTCCTCATTGTAGTCCATTTGGACTTGGTATCTTAAAAAAATATAGAAAATTGGCCAGGCACGGTGGCTCATGCCTGTAACCCCAGCACTTTTGGAGGCCGAAGTGAGCGGTATCTTAAAAAAAAAAAAAAATAGAAAATTGGCCAGGCGCGGTGGCTCATGCCTGTAACCCCAGCACTTTTGGAGGCCGAAGTGAGCGGATCACGAGATTAGGAGATCCAAACCAACCTGGCTAACACTGTGAAACCCCATCTCTACTCAAAATACAAAAAATTAGCTGAGCTTGGAGGCACACACCTGTAGTCGCAGCTACTCCGGAGCCTGAGGCTGGAGAATCGCTTGAACCCGGGAGGCGGAGGCTGCAGTGAGCCAAGATTGTGCCACTGCACTCCAGCCTGGGAGGCAGAGCCAGAGTCTGAAAAAGAAAAAGTAGAAAAGTATTTCTTATACTTCTAGAAGCTGGGAAGTCCAAGATCAAGTTACCCGTAGAATTAGTGTCTGGTGAGGGCCTGCTTCCTGGATTATAGATGGCGGTCTTCTTCCACATGGTGAAAGGGGTTAAAGGAGCTCATCCCTGTTATCAGAACACAAAGCCCATTATGAGAGCTCTGCCCTCATGACCTAATCATCTCCCAAAGGCACCACTCCCAAATACCCTCACATTGTGGGTTACGTTGTGACACATGAATTCTGGGAAGACACAAACATTCCATCTATAGCAGTTTACCTATAAGAGAAGCATAAGATAACCAAACTGGCAATGTCTTCAAAATATACAAAATTGAAGTTTCACAATGGTCCTAAGTCAGGGGTCTAAAGTTCAATCTAATGCTACCATTTCTTTGCTCCAAAAACTACTGTGGTATCCCGATGCCTCTGAAATAAAGCTCAAATTAATTTTACTTCAAGGATTTGAGGCTCTCGAGATCTGACACCAGCTCAGCTTTTCAGCCTTTCTTCCCACAACTCATGGTCACTTGACTTAACTGTATTAATTAAATAGTCCCCTCATGTGCCCCATGATTTCCCATGTTTCTTTCTTTATATTTTTCTCTCTAAATGAACTAATCCATCATCACTACTATCCAATCATAATGCCCACCTCAAATGTCATTTTTCCTAGGAAATGTTCCCAAATTATGTTTGTCTGAGGCCATCTTTTCTTCCTCTGAATTTCTGTAGCACCTTTGTTAGTTTTCTGTTGCTGTCATAATAAATTGCCACAAACTTACTAGCTTTAAACCATATAAACTTATTCTCTTTCAGTTCTATAGGGCAGAAGTCCAGATAGACTTGGCTGGTTTTGCTGCTTCAAGATTCACAAGGTTGGAAGGAAGATGTTTGCTAGCTGGACTCTTAATTGGAGAATTATCTTCCAAGATCATTCAAGTTACTGGTGGCATTAAATTCCTTATGGTTTTAGGACTATGGTTCCCATTTCTTGCCGGCTGTCGTCTGAGGGCCTCTTTAGCTCATCAAATCCTTTTCATTTCTTGCATGTTGGCCATTATATCAAAGAGCAAACAATGACATATCTAATCCTTATCATGCATGGGATCTCTCTGACTTTGCATTCTACTGTATCTCTCTTCTGCCAGCCAAAGTTCTCTGCCATATATATATAGATAAAATTGCGTTTTAGGTTCTGGGGTACATGTAAAGAACACACAGGATTGTTGCATAGACACACACATGGCAATGTGGTTTGCCGCCTCCATCCCCATCACCTATATCTGGCATCTTTCTCCGTGTTATTCCTCCCCAAATCCCTACCCCCCATTGTCCCTCCCCTAACCCCCCCCTACAGACCTCAGTGTGTGATGCTCCCCTCCCTGTGTCCATGTGTTCTCCTTGTTCAACACCTGCCTATGAGTGAGAACATGCGGTGCTTGATTCTCTGTTCCTGTGTCAGTTTGCTGAGAATGATGGTTTCCAGGATCATCCATGTCCCTAAAAAGGACACTAACTCATCATTTTTTATGGCTGCATAGTGTTCCATAGTGTATATGTGCCACATTTTCCCTGTCCAGTCTATCATCAATGGGCATTTAGGTTGGTTCCAAGTCTTTGCTATTGTAAACAGCGTATATCCTTTGGATATATACCCAGTAATGGCATTGCTGGGTCAAATGGAATTTCTATTTCTAGGTCCTTGAGGAATTGCCACACTGTCTTCCACAATGGTTGAACTAATTTACACTCCCACCAACAGTGTAAAAGGGTTTCGATTTCTCCACATTCTTTCCAGCATCTGTTGTCTCTAGATTTTTAAATAATCGCCATTCTAACTGGCGTGAGATGGTATCTCAATGTAGTTTTGATTTGCATTTCTCTAATGACCAGTGATGATGAGCATTTTTTCAGATGTTTCTTGGCCTCATATATGTCTTCTTTTGAAGATTGTCTGTCCATATCCTTTGCCCTCTTTTGAATGGGTTTTTTTTTTTTTTTTTTTTTTTTACTGTAAATCTGTTTTAGTTCTTTGTGGATTTTGGATATAAGTCCTTTGTCAGATGGGTAGACTGCAAAAATTTTTTCCCATTCTGTTGGTTGCCAGTTCACTCTAATGATTGTTTCTTTTGCTGTACAGGAGCTCTTGAGTTTAATTAGATATCATTTGTCTATTTTGGCTTTTGTTGCCAATGCTTTTGGTGTTTTGGTCATGAAGTCCTTGCCTATGCCTATGTCCTGAATGGTTTTGCCAAGGTTTTCTTCCAAGGTTCTTACAGTGTTAGGTCTTACGCTTGAGTCTTTAATCTATCTGGAGTTAATTTTAGTGTAAGGGGTCAGGAAGGGGTCCAGTTTCTGCTTTCTGTGCATGGCTAGCCAGTTTTCCCAACACCATTTATTAAACAGGGAATCCTTTCCCCATTGCTCGCTTTTGTCAGGTTTGTCAAAGACCAGATGGTTGTAGATGTGTGGCATTGCCTCTGAGGCCTCTGTTCTATTCCATTGGTCTATATCTCTGTTTTTGTACCAGTACCATGCTGTTTTGATTACTGTAGCCTTGTAGTATACTTTGAAGCCAGGTAGCATGATGCCTCCAGCTTTGTTCTTTTTTCTTAGAATTGACTTTGGTTCCCTATGACGTTTAAGGTAGTTATTTCCAGTTCTGTGAAGAAAGTCAATGGTAGCTTGATGGGGATAGCATTGAATCTATAAATTACTTTGGGCAGTATGGCCATTTTCATGATATTTATTCTTCCTAAGTATGAGCATAGAATGTTTCCCCATCTGTTGTGTCCTCTCTTATTTCATTGAGCAGAGGTTTGTAGTTCTCCTTGAAGAGGTCCTTTACATCCATTGTTAGTAGTATTCCTAGGTATTTTATTCTCTTTGTAGAAATTGTGAATGGGAGTTCGTTCTTGATTTGGCTCTCTTTAAGTCTGTTATTGGTGTATAGAAATGCTTGTGATTTTTGCACATTGGTTTTGTATCCTGAGACTTTGTTGAAGTTGCTTATCAGTTTCAGGGGATTTGGGGCTGAGACAATAGGGTCTTCTAAATATACAATCATGTCGTCTGCAAATAGAGACAATTTGACTTCCTCCTTTTCTAATTGAATACCCTTTATTTCTTTTTCTTGCCTGATTGCTCTGGCTAGAACTTCCAATACTATATTGAATAGGTCTGGTGAGAGAGGGCATCCTTGTCTAGTGCCAGATTTCAAAGGGAATGCTTCCAGTTTTTGCCGATTCAGTATGATATTGGCTGTGGTTTGTTGTAAATAGCTTTTATTATTTTGAGATATGTTCCATGAATACCTAGATTATTGAGAGTTTTTAGCATAAAGGGCTGTAGAATTTTGTTGAAGGCCTTCTCTGCATCTATTGAGATAATCGTGGTTTTTGTCTTCGGTTCTGTTTATGCGATGAATTACATTTTTAGACTTGTATATGTTGAACCAGCCTTGCATCCCTGGGATGAAGCCTACTTGATTGTGATGGATAAGCTTTTGGATGTGCTGTTGCAGTCGGTTTGCCAGTATTTTATCGAAGATTTTTGCATCTATGTTCATCCTGTATATTGTCATGAAGTTTTATTTTCTTGTTGAGTCTCTGTTGGGTTTTGGTATCAGGATGATGTTGGTCTCATGAAAAGATTTGAGGAGGATTCCCTCTTTTGGATTGTTTGGAATAGTTTCAGAAGGAGTGGTACCAGTTCCTCTTTGTATGTCTGTTAGAATTCGGCTGTGAACCCATCTGGACCTGGGGTTTTTTTGGTTGGTAAGCTATTAATTGCTGCCTCAACTTCAGCCCTTGTTATTGGTCTATTCAGGGTTTGACTTCTTCCTGGTTTAGGCTTGGGAGGGTGTAAGTTTTCAAGAATTTATCAATTTTTTCCAGGGTTACTGGTTAATTTGCGTAGAGTTGTTTGTAGTAATCTCTGATGGTGATTTGTATTTCTATGGAATCTGTGGTAATATCCCCTTTATAGTTTCTTGTTGCATCTATTTGATTATTCTCTCTTTTTTTTATTAATCTGGCTAGTGGTCTGTCTATTTTGTTGATCTTTTAAAAAAACTAGCTCCTGGATGTATTGGTTTTTTGAAGGGTTTTTTTTTTTTTTTGTCTCTATCTCCTTTAGTTCTGCTCTGATCTTAGTTATTTCTTGTCTTCTGCTAGCTTTTGAGTTTTTTTGATATTACTCCTCTAACTCTTTCAATTTTGATGATAGGGTGTCGATTTTAGTTATTTCCTTGCTTCTCATGTGGGCATTTATCGCTATAAATTTTCCTCTAGACACTGCTCTAAATGTGTCCCAGAGATTCTGGTACATTGTGTCTTTGTTCTCATTGGTTTCAAAGAACATCTTTATTTCTGCCTTCATTTCATTATTTATCCAGTTGACATTCAGGAGCCAATTGTTCAGTTTCTATGAAGTTGTGCGGTTCTGAGTTAATTTCTGAATTCTGAGTTTTAACTTGATTGCACTGTGGTCTGAGAGACTGTTACGATTTCCATTCTTTTGCATTTGCTGAGGAGTGATTTACTTTCAGTTATGTGGTCAGTTTTAGAGTAGGTGGGATGTGGTGCTGAGAAGAATGTATATTCTGTGGATTTGGGGTGGAGAGTTCTGTAAATGTCTATTAGGTTTGCTTGGTCCAGGTCTGAGTTCAAGTCCGGGATATCCTCGTTAATTTTCTGTCTTGTTGTTCTGTCTAATGTTGACAGTGGAGTGTTAAAGTCTCCCACTATTATTGAGTGGGAGTCTAAGTCTCTTTGTAGGTCATTAAGAACTTGCTTTATGTATCTGGGTGCTCCTGTACTGGGTGCGTATATATTTAGGATCATTAGCTCTTCTTGTTGCATTGATTCTTTTACCATTATGTAATGCCCTTCTTTGTTTCTTTTGATCTTTGTTGGCTTAAAGTCTATTTTATCAGAGACTAGGATTGCAACTCCTGATTTTTTTGCTCTCCCATTGCTTGGTAGATTTTCCTCCATCCCTTTATTTTGAGCCTGTGTGTATCCTTGCATGTGAGATGGGTTTCCTGGATACAGCACACCAATGGGTTTTGACTTTTTATCCTACTTGCTAGTCTGTGTCTTTTGATTGGGGCATTTAGCCCATTTATATTTAAGGTAAATATTGTTATGTATGAATTTGATCCTGCCATTTTGATGCTAGCTGATTGTTTTGCCCATTAGTTGATGCATTTTCTTCATTGTGTCGATGGTCTTTACCGTTTGGTACGTTTTTGGAGTGGCTGGTACTGGTTGTTCCTTTCTATGTTTAGTGCTTCTTTCAGGAGCTCTTGTAAAGCAGGCCTGGTGATGAAATCTCTGAGCAATTGTTCGTTCATAAAGGACTTTATTTTTTTCTCACTTCTGAAGCTTAGTTTGTTTGGATATGAAATTCTAGGTTGAAAGTTCTTTTCTTTAAGGATGTTGGATATTGGCCCTCACTCTATTCTGACTTGTACTCATTAACCATCTTCCCTATCATCCCAGCCTCTGATAACCTTCCTTCTACTCTCCATAAGTTTAATTGTTCACATTTTTAGGTCTCTCCCACAAATAAGTGAGAACACATGAAGTTTGTCTTTCCATACGTGGCTTATTTCACTTAACATAGTGATCTCCAGTTCCATCCATGTTGTTGCAAATGACACAATCTCATTATTTTTTCTGTCACTGAATTGTACTCCATTGTGTATAAGTGCCCGTTTTCTTTTTTCATTTGTATTTTGATGGATATTTTGATTGCTTCCAAATCTTCACTATTGTGAATCGTTTTGCAATAAATGGGAGTACAGATATTGCTTGGATATAGTAATTATCTTTATTTAGGGCATATACATAGAAGTAGGATTGCTGAATCAGATGGCAGTTTTTGTTTTTTGAGGAAGTTCCAAACTGTTTGCCTTAGTAGCTGTACTAATTTACATTCCCACCAACAGTGCATAAGGGTTCTCTTTTCTCCACATCTTCACCAGCTTTTGTTGTTGCCTGTCTTTTGGATAAAACCCATTTTTAGTGTGGTGAGATTATATCTCATTGTAGTAATGAAGACAACCCCATTCTGTGGATTGTCTCTTCACCTTGTTGGTTGTTTCCTTAGCTGTGCAAAGGAGTTAGTTGTGGGATGATTTTAGGACTCCTTTAAATAGAACACTCCCAAGACAGTACTCTAAGTGTATTTTCAATAAAACATTTATAAAAGGTCTCTGACTCCATGTGTTGAAGGTACCATTATAGGTTAGAAAATTGCCACGTGTATAACAAAGGGATTTTAAAATTCTAGCTTATAGCTTACTGATTCCAAGCAACAGTAAACAACTAAAAGGGTAGGCCCTCTGATTTGTATATTTTAGGACTTGAGAGAAAGAAGAGTGTTCCTGAATAAATAACTAGATTTCTTTAGGATAAAAGGAAAATCTTAACAGGCAATATAACTGTTTTCTCTCACAAATTTAGATTTCCAGTAAAAGTTATTTTATGCTAAAGTGACTAAAGACCCTGATATTTTTATTAAAATTTTATATATACATATACATACATATATACATGTACGTATGATTTACAATATAAAAATATCAAATTCCAGGCTCCTTAACATACCTTAACAATTCCAATAGTATTAGGCATCATGATGTACAGTAAATATAATACAGAGGATATTAATGTCTCATTTTATGTCATCACATCCTGTTTATGTTATTCTTTTATGTTCTCATAAGATATAGATTACTTGCAAATACTATTGTCCATGGCACTTTGAGAAGGAAAGCTAATGTTCTAGGACATCATCATTGTACATGGAGCTGTAAAAATGTTTTAATATGTTATGACTGTTTCCTTCATATACAAAAACTGCTATATCTTTTTTTCTTTTTTTATTATACTTTAAGTTCTGGGATACAAGTGCAGAACATGCAGGTTGTTACATAGGCATACACATGCCATGGTGGTTTGCTGCACCCATCAACTTGTCATCTATATTAGATATTTCTCCTAATGCTATCCCTCCTCTTACACCCAGCCCCACAAAAGGCAGGTGTGTGATGTTCCCCTCCCTGTGTCCTTATGTTCTTATTGAAAAACTCCTATATCTGAATGAACCAGACTTTCTGAATAGATTCTTATGTCATTGTATAATTTGCAGATTTTTGCAGCCATTAAAAAAATAAATTCCTTTCTGAAGATGAATGAATAAACATGTATCTTTGCTTAACTTACATAGCAGTTCTACAATTGGTTCAAACATATTCTAGTTGTGATTTTACAACCTTATCAATATTCAACAAATATTGAATTATTCATCAATTGCTTGCTACCTGAAAGGCACTATAGTAGGTGCTAACATGGGTGTTACAAAAATGTATATGACGTCAACCCTAGAGTCAAACATACTGGTAGGGGAGGAGATACATGTATAAATAACTGTAATAAAAGCCCTAAGCTCCAGGTGTGGCTCTAGTAAAATACTATGAAGTTCAGAGGAAGGATTAGGAAATGTATAATGCAGCATATGGCATCTGTTCAGGGAATGGCAGTAGCCCATTGAGGCTGTGATGGAAGTTGTGTGAAGGTTAATAGATTGCAGTTAGGCTAACAATTTCGGTTGACACCAGAATTTGAAAAATCTTGGACATAACAATAGGAAATTTGACATTTCCACAAGTTAATTTTTTTCTTTTGAGACGAAGTCTCACTCTTGTTGCCCAGGCTGGAGTGCAACAGCACAATCTCAGCTGACCGCAACTTCTGCCTCCTGGATTCAAGCAATTCTCCTGCCTCAGCCTCCCGAGTAGCTGGGATTACAGGTGCATGCCACCAAGCCAGGCTAATTTTTATTTTCTTTTTTGTATTTTTAGTAGAGATGGGGTTTCACCATGTTGGCCAGGCTGGTATCAAACTACCGACCTCAGACGATCTGCCCACCTTGGCCTCTCAAAGTGCTGGAATACTTTTTTTTAATAGACTAGATACTTGATCCCTTCTGGTGTAATCTATCAAACTCTTCACCACTCTCTGTCATTCACTGGAGACCTTGGCTGAAAATCTTCCTCTCCATTCCAAGCCCTGCCACCATCATCTCTGGTGACTCCAATGTTCAAAATACACAATCTTTTGAATACTCTGGCCTCTCCATTTCTTAATGTTCACCAACTCTCCACTTAAACTACCCACTTCCAGAGCAACACTCCAGACTTTGTCATTACCAAAAGCTGCTTCATCTTTGAAATCTTAAGTTCAGATTTTCCACTTTATCAACAGCCATCCATTTTTCCAGTTCTTTCATTCCATTGCTATTATTACACCTGTACATGAGCATCAAGACCTTTATCAATCCCCTCTCATTACTTCCTTTTCTATGAAGCCTAGATCCTATTGTCTATAATTCTATATTCTTATTAGCAGCCTCAGATCTTTGGACTATAACTTTTTGCCTTCTTTATATCTATACTAAGGTTGCTGGGGGAAAGAAATCTCCCCACTACAAAAACGAATGACTAAATTCCCTCCAAGCATTCAATCTCAACTAGGGCTTCTACACTATTCAGCAAACCATCTGTATTTCCCTTATCTTCTGCTTTTATCTTTTCCACTCCAACCCTATGCTCTCAGTCTCACTGTGTGATCTCGACTCTTGCTTCATGGAGAAAATAGTAGCCATCACGACTTAAGCCATTTCTTAACTTCCTTGTATGCCAACTACAAACTTAACCAGCCTCCACATTTAGTATATAGCTGATAACTGAAGCCATAGGGAAGATTAACATTGTCCAGGAGCTAGTGTGGATATAGAACATTGATTTTTAATATTTAGAATCTATATGGATCACCTATGATGCTGGATTAAATAGATTCCAGAGTTCTGTGAGGTTCTGAAATTTACTAAGGGTCAAGGAATCTTGTGTTTTTTACTGAGCACCTTAAGTCATGGTGGCACAAGTGTTCCAAGAATCACACTGAAAAATAATGGTCTAAGACTAGAAGAGAGCTAAGAGTAGAATCCTGCAGCATGTAAATATTTAAGAGGAACCCATATGGATGATTAGTCATGAAAGGATAAAGGGGAAAACCAGGAGAGTACTATTCCACAGAAGAGGAGGGAAGAGGGAATTTCAAGTAGTCAAGTGAGGTCAGTAATGCCAAATATTCCACAGATGTCAAGTTGTTAAATAAAACTAAATAGTGTATTGGATTTATAATAAAATTGAGGGGTGGAGGAGATAGTTATTTGGTAAGAAGTGTTTTGCTCTGAGGGAAATGGTATATTACAGTGGCTTATGGAGTGAATTGAAGATAAGGCAGTGTGCACAATGAATACAACGTTTTCAAGAAGTGAAACTACAAAGGTGATGACGTCAGGGCAGCAGCTAGAGGGGATCATGATATTCTAGACGGAAGACTCCAGGAGGACAGGAATTGTGTTTGTCTTATATTACCAAGATGCAGCCAGTCCCACTAAATATTTGTTGAATGAAATAATTTCTCCAATTGTGTATACTTATGTGTTTCTTTCTGTGATATCAACTTAATTCAAATAGCTCAAAGGTCCTTAGTGGTAAAGTCTGAGGGGGCAAATTGGTGATGATCCTAAGCTGTTTAAACTCACTAGTAACTGGGCAAGAAAGAAAGAAAAAGGAGGCGCACCACTTTCTATGGCTGAAGGGACTAGCTAATGCGACCCTGCCATGAACTGAATATGTCCCTGAAAAATTTATATATATATATAGTGTTTTTTTTGAGATAGGAACTCACTCTGTCACAAAGGCTGGAGTTCAGTGGTATGACCTCAAATCACTGTAGCCTTAACCTCCTGAATTCAAGGAATCCTTCCACCTCAACCTCCCAAGTAGCTGGGACTTGCTGGCGCACACCACCACGTCTGGCTAATATTTAAATTTTTTGTAGATACAGGGGTCTCACTATGTTACCTAGGTTTGTCTTGAAATCCTGGACTGAAGCAATCCTCTTGCCTCGGCCTCTCAAGGTGATAGGATTACAGATACGAGCCACCGCACCCAGCAAAATTCATATGTTAAAGCCCTAATCCTCAATGTGTTGGTATTTGGAAGTGGGGTCTTTGGGAGGTAATTAGATCAGATGAGGTCATGAGAGTGAGGGTCTGGACTAATGGGATGAGTACCCTTCTAAGAAGAGACACCAGAGAGCTTGCTTCCTCATTCTCTTTCCCTCTCTCCACTATGTGAGGGCACAGCAAGAAGACAGCTGTCTGTAAACCAGAAGGAGGGCCCTCACCAGGGAACAGAATTGGCTGGCACCTTGGTCTTGGACTTACCAGCCTACAGAACTGTGAGAAATACATTCCTGTTGTTTAAACCACCCAGTCTACGGTATTTTGTTATGGTAGCCTGACCTCACTGATAGAAGATCCTATTGCTTTTATTGTTCAATGAATGGTTGAATCAGAAAATGTGTGAAGTAGGTAGAAAAAAGTTAAGTGTAGAAGTGTGGGTGGGGCTTTGAATTCCAGGTAAGAAATTTGTTTTGCTGGACAATTAAGTTTTGAGCAGAGAAGTGACACAATCCATAGACATTTTAAGTGAACATTCCAAACTTAAGTATGTTGGATCCTAACTGCCAAATATGAAATATACCTTTGTCTTTCTGCTCACAGTATCTCTAGTCATTTGCTAAAAGACAATGGAACGGAGTGTCTAAACAGTCTGGCAATGGAAAAGACTAGCTCTGGAGTCACATAGACTCGCTCTCAAAACTGGCTCTGCCACTTATTCTTGGTGTGTCTTCGGTGGGTCTTGGTTTCCTCATCTGTATAGTCAGGTCTCGAAGGTTCAAATAGATAGTGAATACAAAGTATTTGACATAGGTTAAGCACTAAATACATGTCAGCCAACATTACTGTTATTATTGAGAATTATAGGGAAGTCCTGCTAGGGTTCTCTCTCCCCAGGTAGTGACTGCTCCTCAGCCAGAAAAAAAAAAAAAAAAAAAAAAAAAAAAAAAAAAAAAAAAAAACGTTTTCTTTTCTGAGAGCTTTACAAGCTTGCGGATAACAATAGTGTAGGTTCTTTTAACTGTTACATTAAATGCATCTTAATATCACATGGTAATTTACGTGAAGAACTGGGGTGAAGATACGAAGTAATAGTTGCTGAAAGCTTGACTACTACTGTGTCACCTCAGAAAAGGAAGTTGTGATACTTGCATTCTAAGCCCTTCCATGTTTTTGTTTCCAGAAAGCTTACAGAAGACCCAGGTAATATTGACCAGCATTACTGGTCAGATACTCCTGACTATCTTAGCTAAAACAAACATGCTAACACTGAGAAAGTTACAATACAATCCTGGGTAATTTTATTTTGCTGGTTAATTGAAACCATATACTCTCCTGTAGTTGGTCAGTACACTCTGCAACTGAGACTGCAATGTCTGAATCTCTGGTGGATTGTTTCCAGAGTAGTGACAGACAAGGAAGTTGGATCCATCCTGGCGTTCGTTAGGGCATTAAAGAATCTGCTAGTTATCCATCTCTCTTCACCAATTTCCATGTAATTTTTCAAAGGACTGAGCTATAAAATGCTTTTTGTGGGCACACAGCACTTAAAGCTAATATTTTGTTAATGATTTGTTTAGCTGATTGCCTTTAGCTAAGATAAAATTACCCATCAGGCTCTGTTTCAAGCCCTTGGACACCAAATGGGATATTTTTAAGCAATTAGAATGGCAGCACCTCTTGCTTTTGAGATCTCTGAAGCAATAAGTTGATGTTTAAACTATTTATAATTCAGCAGTGGCTGAAAGGACAAATGTCTATGTATTTCTTATAACACAACCACATTATGCTCTTCCTTTATATATTCTTCAATTGTCCTAGAATAGCTTCCATCATTTCCATTCCCGGTGTGGATTTTAAACCCTCAAATATCATTTAATAAAAGATTTCACAGGTCTTTGATTGTAAATCTATTTTGAATATCAAAAATACTAGAAAATCGATTTTGAAATAAGAATCATTACAAAAAATTCACCTTACGAAAAATAAACTGCTAACAGTGAAGGAATGGGGAAATCTCCAAGTAACGTCCTTAATGTGGGTTGATTTTTCTAATGCATGGACTAGTATTTACTAGGAATATTACAAAATTGGAACATAGAAATAACGGCAAGTTATAGTTTATCTCTGTTTTAGTCAGACCATGTTTTTCTCCTCTGCTCCTTTTTCCTTGTTCTCAAAACTTCCTTGAATATGAACTTTTTAGCCAGGACTGGCTGCATAATTTGGGGAGCTCAGTGAAAAATGAAAATCTGGGGTATTTTGTTCTAAAATTATTAAAAATCTCAAGATGGCAAAAGGAGAGCTTTAAACTAAGTGCAGGATCCTTCTAAGTGGGGCCCTGGGTAACTGCACAGGTCATATACCCATAAAACCAGGCTGTTTCTAGCTTTATAGAATCCCAATATGGGAAACTTCATAGATAAGATATCAGCTTTCTGTTGAGTCCACAGTCTGAAGGTGTTCAATATTTTCCAATGACCAGGACTTTTATCTCTTTTATCTCATGTCCTTTTCTTAATGTCTCTTATGCTGCACCTTGAAATAGAGGAATATATTGATATTGCACGAATCTTCTAGGCTGTGCTTCCTCTCAGATTTTGTCTTTGATCCTTGTATTTAGAAACATCGTTAAAATATTCCTTGGGTGTGCATTGAGCTTTCATGGCAAAGCCCCCTTGCAGTAGGTATTTACTCTCATTGGGCTTGTCTTCCTCCTAATTGCAAGATTTGTGCTACCCAGTTTGATATTAGAATGCATCTATGTTTTGTTCTGTTTGTTTTCCTAATTAAGAACTATATGATGCAGGATGGGCACATGTACCCCGGAGTCCAAAGTACAAAAAAAGGAAATATATGAGACTTTATTTTGTTTATGATTATGGTTTTAAAACTCAAATTTTAGAGCTACTTCTCAAACTCTTAACCTAGGAACTTCAAGCCAATCTTATCTCCATACATAGCTTTATTTACTCTGGTTGTTATAGCTCAAATCTTTGAGCTGATTTTCAGCAATTATTCAGTAATTGGACTGAGGATCTGCAAAATTTTTCATATAACAGATTGCCCTTTTTCAGATTGTGTTAATTCCCTCCTTAGGAGCTCTTGAAACTCACAGGTTTGTCAGCATTGGTATATTTACTTGGAGAAGACTTTGATTGCATTGTAGAAAAAAAACTGGAGTGTTCTTGATTTCCCTGCGAATGTTTTTCTTCATTGACCTTCTTCTTTATAGATTTGTTTGTTTAGAATTTCATTCTATCCATTAATTTTCTATTTTGGGGCTATCTACATGAACACTGCTCAATCACGTATCTCAATATTGCCGAAACTTTAAAAAATTGGTTTTATTTAAGGAGGTGTATGGTACAAAGCTGCTACACATGTAAAGCTTTATCTGGAAGATTTGTTTTAAGGTAAATGAAACTATCCAATGATGTTATGAAGGAACACCTTCCATGGTGACACTACTATAAGAAAATCGTAATTTTTTTCCCCTTTTTCAGTTTCATGGCAAGGAACCCAGACTCCACTTTTGCATAAAGCCTGAGACCACACTCTGTAGGCAGTAAGAGTTCATCTTGACTCTGCAGTGGGATCTTACTCATTTGGCATTTCTGAAATGAGCTCCATTACTTTTTGCTTCCCAGTGCCACTTTTCTTATTATCAAGGGAAGAAACTTTTGCTTGAAGTAGAGCTCAGGCTGCTCAAAGCACAGCAGAAAAGGTGAGATTGGCATTCTCTGTGCATGTTATGTAGCTGTAATTGATTGCCTGCTTAACTCTTATAGGACACGCAAGATCTCTTGCTTCTTTTCTGGCTGTCAGCTCACCTCAGATTTTGTAAGGCCCACTATTCTTTTAGAAAGCAAGGTGGGGCCAGGCGCTGTGGCTCACTCCTGTTAAGGAGGCAGAGGCGGGAGGATAGCTCGAGCCCTGGAGTTCAAGACCTGCCTGGGCAATATAGCAAGACCCATTCTGAACAAAAAGATTTAAAAAAATACATAGAAAGCAAGTGGGTCACAACAATTGTAGACCAAGTCAGGCACTCTCACAAAGCTCAATGTGTACAATAGTCCCCACCCCCTTTATCCGAAGTTCTGCTTTCTGTAGTTTCAGTTACTCGTGGTTCACCATGGTCTGAAAATATTAAGTGGGAAATTCCAGAAATAATTCATAAGTTTTAAATTGCTCACTGCTCTGAGTAGCATGATGAAATCTTGCCCATTCTGCCCTGTCCCACGTGGAACAGGAATCATCCCTTTGCCTAGTATATGTGGTATTGCAGTGCTTGGGTTCAAAGAACCCTTATTTTACTTAAGTATGGTCCCAAAGTATAAGAGTAGTTAAGCTGAGAGTTTGGATGTGCCATAGCAGCCACAAAGTGCTTCTTTTATCTAAAAAGGTGAAAGTCTTATATATATATGATTTGGTACCATCTGGAATTTTTGCCATCCACTGGAGATCTTGAGATATAGCCTTCATGGATAAGGGGGACCACTATAGTTGCATCATATAATATCAAAGAAGCAAGAACTCCAAACTGCCCTCCGAAGGTGGTTCGTCTCAAATTCTTGCTCTCCCCCACCTGCTAAACTCAGAGTTTAGGGTAAATTTGCAGGTGGAGGTCAGTTACAAAGGAATTCCATTCATCTACTTGATAGTAAGGGTAGTCACTAAAGGTCAGGAAATTTCAAATAGGTATGAGGGATCCTGGAAACTGCTGACTACTTTTTGCTTTTAGGCAAAGCTACTGGAAGATATCTAATTCTAATGTCACTAAGTGAGTGGTGACATTTATGATTTCACCTGATATAATTTGTGTGATAAGGAGACTGAGGAGGCTCCCAAGCTTGACTCAACAGCTGTTGCTGATCATCCAGTGAGGCAGAGATGTATCCATGGTAATCTTCCTGTTGCAGCCAGAATAAGGTTTCCCATAGGCATTAAAGGCCTGGCATGTTTTTGGCATCCTTAATAAATAAAATACTGCATTGCATAGGGGTAAATCTGAAACCTCCTTTTAGAGAGAGGGTGAAAGTGGTGATGTTTGCTATATTATGTCAGTAGGGGGTAGGTAGTGAGAAGAGATTCAAATTGGAGGTTATTAAAACACCTCTATTTTTTGAAGTGTCTCATTTTCTCCATCCTTTAATCATGTAAATGACCAATGAACAACATTCCCAGGGGTATGCGATTGATTGCACATTACAGATGATGAGAAGGATGCTATGTGGAGGGAGACAAATAGTAAATTAAGCAAATTTTATGGAGAAGCATTTTCTCATTTAATGTCCTGTTAGTTTGGGAACATTTAGGGAATGGGGGGAGAAACAACAAACGTGACAATTTAGAGAACATCTGTAGCTGGGTATGGATGAGTATAGGTCAGGGATTTGCTTATTTAAAGCGTAATGAGAACAATATTAAATCTTTTTCTTCCTGCCTCTTTTTAATTGATGCTAGCATATATTTCCCAGATGAGGCAACAAAAATGGTATAGGTCTTGAGAGCAAAGGGAGGCGGAATTCTAAAGGCAATGACATGGTCATTGGACAAAAAGAAAATGTCTCTTAGGAGCTGAGGGGTGACCTGTTAGTACATCTCAATGAGTAATTGTACAGTTTGATTAATTGTCACTTTGAGAATCCCACAGCCTCTGATTCAGAGAAGGAAACAGAGGATATCATATTGGGGACAGTAACATAAGTCACTGATGTCTATGAAGAGCAATGGGCAGGGGGTTTAGAAGGCGAAGAGTGGAGTAGAGCGCTGACAGAAACACATTCAAGCCATGGTGAAATAGAATAGCTCTATCCATGGCTAATAAAGAAGAATCCAGAGGCTTCTAAGAAAGGCTTTAGAGTCCTAGATAACAGAAGCAGATAGCTTGATGAATTGCATGAAAAGCACACAATATTCTACATTCTAGTCAGAGCTTGTGGATGAAATTGAAGCAGTGGTTCCCAATTGTTATGGGATTGTGTATTTGTCCTGTCCACATCTCATGTTGGAATGTGAACCTCAATGTTGAAGGTGGGGTCTAGTAGGAGGTGATTGGGTCATGAGGACTTATGCCTTGTTAATGGGTTGGTGCCCTCCTCATAGTAATGAGTGAGTTCTCACTCTCATGGGAGAGCTGGTTGTTGAAAGGAGCTGGCACCTCCTCCTCTTTCTCTTGCTCTCTCTTGCCATGTGACAGGCCAGCTTCCCCTTTGCCTTCTACCACCATTGTAAGCTCCCTGAGGTCTCACTGGAAGCCAAGCAGATGCTGGTGACATGTTTGTACAGCTTGCACATCTGCAAGCCAAAATAAACCTCTTTTCATTATAAATTACAGAATCTCAGGTATTTTTTACAGCAATGCAAAATGAACTAACATAGAAACCCTGGAGTTTCTGATTTTAGTAGCCATAAATGGGAATCAAGAATACAGATTCTTAGGGTGCTTAGCAGATTCAAATTCTTGACCTAGCTTGGCCACCACTATTTTAGGAGAAAGCAATTGCCAAATGACCTGAATTCCATCTAGACTATATTATCCTACTGTTTTTTTTTTAAAAAGAGAGTTATGTAATAAAGAATATGCAGAAAATATGTATTTCTAAATCTATCCTATTTGAGCATTGACCACTCTCTATAAGGCAAGGGGTTTTAATATTACCATAAAACCGTGTAGTTTAACAAGTGACCAGTGGATCTACTGCTGTTTGGTGATAAAATGTTCAAGTATTCAAGGTTCTTTTTGCATATGTTTTATCTGTTGGTGGTGAGACACTTTTTCTGGCTTGTTTGCTTGAGAGGGGAAAAAAAGAGTTTTATACAGTTGATTCTACACCTTGAATTTGGAAGGAACAGCAAACATTATATGAGTTTACATAAATGTCTCCGGTGAAAAATAGAGTTAAAAAACACTAACAGGCATGATTCACAATAGCCAAGAGAAGGAAGTAACCCCTTCTTGAATGGAAAAACAAAATGTTGTCTTTATATACAGTGGAATATTCCACCCTTTAAAAGGGAGGAAATCCTGTCCCATGCTACTACATGGATGGATCTTGAGGACGTTATGCTGGGTGGAATAAGCCAATTGCAAAAAGCCAAATGCTGTACGATTCCACTTATATAACTATTTAAAAAGTAGTCATATTCATAGAAACAGAAATTTAAATGGTGGTCATCAGGCGGTAGGGGAAGGAGTAAAAGGGGAATTGTTGTTTAACAAGTACAGTTTCAAATTTGCAAGATGAAAAAGTTGTGGAGGTTTGTTTCACAAAAGTGGGAATATGTTTAAAACTACTGAGCTATACACCTAAAAATAGTTAAGATGGTAAATTTTACATTATGTATATTTTATCATAATTTTAAAAAAAACATTGGCCGTCCCTCACAAACCATCAAGCCATAAAGGACTTTCTTTTTCAAGTATGTGATAATTTTGACCTCTCGCATATATTTGTACTGGGATTCCAATAAGTTGTTTTAAGACAATTTTCAGAAATCTTATAAACTATTGAAAATACAAACCTTTTAGTTTTTTTTATGTCCACAGTTTTTCCACGGCTCTCTTTTCCAAATATTGAGTGCACAGTGGATTTATTTCTTTGCTTTTCTATTCTGAATTTCATTGTGTCGTGGTCACCAAGAAATAGGAAGTACCTGTGGGAAATGCAAACTTCCTGTTCTTTCTTACTTTAATCCCAGATAGCCTACTCAAAGTTCATATACAGCAAAGCAATACTTTTGTATTAATGGCATTTACGTCTCCCAGGTAATCATGATGCTTTCTGTCATGTGCTCTCTGTTTATTCCCCTGCTAGTGCTTATACAAACTCATGTCTATTTGCATTTTCTTTATAAGAAGTCTCTGTAATCCAGCTCTTATTTAATCATGCCATTACACTTTTCAGAACTCTCTCTAATTTGTCTTGTCTTTCTGGTCTTGGAGAGCCCCAAGTAACTTAATTTCTGAGTTAGAATCTTCTTTTGCCTAAGAAAACTTTGGTGATTATATCATCCAGACAATAATGGCTTTGTAGAGTGTAAGCATAAGAAATGCTTGGACACTCCATAACAGCATCTTAGGCTTTTACTATGCGTTGAATGAGAAAATGTATAAATGGCCCCAAATTATGTGAATTTAGTAACAATTGTTGTGTCAATCACATCTAGACACATTTAAAAAGTAAGAGTACACATGTGTGATAGATGCATTATTTATTCAATCAGCACACAATATTTATTGGGCATATACCTCCAGGCGACTTCTCTAACCTCAATCCACCCTCCCACCCTCAAAGAGCTCTATAATCCACTGTTTAGGAGAACCCATTCCTGATTTCAAGCAAATTTCACTAAGTCACTTCGGAGAGAGGGTTTTGTACCCTATCCTAAACACGTCCAGTAAAGGAGATTCCACAAGCTTGTGCTTCCCATTCTACAAGCTAATGCTGCAGCACTTAATAACTAACTCCTTCATTTCAGGCTCCCTGCCAGCCTGAAACATCTGCGTCAACCAAAGGCAGTGACTCAGTTTTTCATTTTACTGCTCCTTCTCCCCAAGCCAATATGGCCTGTGGGACCCAGCCTCATGTTGCAGAGGTGAACAGCGGGGAGCCAGTACAACGGATGAGGATTCAGAGACACCAAGGCTCATATCAAATGAGCCTTTATTGTTATTTCACATGTCAATCTCGGACAAGTTGCTCACACGCCCTGAGTTTCTGTAAGCTTTTTTGTTAAATGGAGGCAAAAGCAGTTGACAGATCACTATGGGGCTTAGCTAATTAAACTTCTGGCTCTGGACTTATGTTTTCCAGAGGCTGCAAAGCTGACAAATTGCTGTCCTCCTTCTCTTTAGGATCATTAGTAAAGTTACTAAAGAAATTGTGCTCAATACTGACCCCTTGGTGGACAGGTACACCCAGATGAGAAATAAAGTGTGTAGCTATTAATTACACTCATGGTCCTTGAGGTGCTTTATAATTCATAGGGATTTTTCTTTATTCAAGTATACTGATTTTAAAAATACTATATTAGGCCAGGTGTGGTGACTCACGCTTGTAATTCCAGCACTTAGGGAGGCCAAGGCAGGCATATCATCTGAGGTCAGGAATTCGAGACCAGGCTGACCAATATGGTGAAACCCTGTCTACACTAGAAATACAAAAATTACCCAGGCATGGTGGCTGGTGCCTGTAATCTCAGCTACTCAGGACGCTGAGGAAGGAGACTTGCTTGAACCCAGGAGGTAGAGGTTGCAGTGAGCTGAGATTGCATCACTGCACTCCAGCTTGGGAGACAGGGTGAGACACTGTCTCAAAAATAAATAAATAAAGAAACTAACTACATTATTATGACTTTGTTCATGGAAGAAAATGTAGCAGGTAGCATACTATCGTTAAAAGAGTACTGGACAGAAAGATGACATCTGTCATTGGCTGATTTTATTATTTTATTTTATTTATTTTTATTGCATTTTAGGTTTTGGGGTACATGTGAAACACGTGCAAGATAGTTGCATAGGTACACACATGGCAGTGTAATTTGCTGCCTTCCTCTCCATCACCTATATCTGGCATTTCTCCCCATGCTATCTCTCCCCAACTCCCCACCCCCTGCTGTCCCTCCCCTATTTTCCCCAACAGACCCCAGTGTGTGATGCTCCCCTCTCTGTGTCCATGTGTTCTTATTGTTCAACACCCACCTATGAGTGAGAACATGTGGTGTTTGATTTTCTGTTCTTGTGTCAGTTTGCTGAAAATGATGGTTTCCAGCTTCATCCATGTCCCTACAAAGGACATGAATTCATCATTTTTGATGGCTGCATAATATTCCATGTTATGTGTCACATTTTCCCTGTTCAATCTATCATCGATGGGCATTTGTGTTGGTTCCAGGTCTTTGCTATTGTAAACAGTGCTGCAATGAACATTCCTGTGCATGTGTCCTTATAGTAGAATGATTTATAATCCTTTGGATATATACCCAGTAATGGGATTGCTGGGTCAAATGGAATTTCTATTTCTAGGTCCCTGAGGAATTGCCACACTGTCTTCCACAATGGTTAAAATAATTTACACTCCCACCAACAGTGTAAAAGTGTTCCTATTTCTCCACATCTCCTCCAGCATCTGTTGTCTCCAGATTTTTTAATGATCACCATTCTAACTGGCGTGAGATGGTATCTCAAAGTAGTTTTGATTTGCATTTCTCTGATGACCAGTGATGATGAACATTTTTTCATATGTTTGTTGGCCTCATGTATGTCTTCTTTTGTAAAGTGTCTGTTCATATCCTTTGCCCACTTTTGAATAGGCTTGTTTGTTTTTTTCTTCTAGATCTGTTTGAGTTCTTTGTAGATTCTGGATATCAGCCTTTTGTCAAATGGGTAGATTGCAAAAAATTTTTCCCATTCTGTTGGTTGCCGATTCACTCTAATGACTGTTTCTTTTGCTGTGCAGAAGCTGTGGAGTTTGATTAGGTCCCATTTGTCTAATAACAGTCTCACCTTGTCTGGGCTTCAGTCATGTCATGTGTAAAGTGAGGTGATTGAGTAGCTAATCATAAAGGGTTCTTGTAGCTCTCTTTCCAAGATTGTGTGCAGATCACATTGCAGTCAATTGAGGCTGATGGATTTATTTTATTTATGATTATCACAAAATAATTGTATATTGCATGCAATGTATATATTTATTATATGCAATGTGATAATCAAATGGATATACCCATAGTATAATGATGAAATGGAAGGAATTATCATATCCATCTCTTTAAACATTTATTATTTCTTTGTGCTGACAACATTCAAAATCTTCTCTTCTAGCTATCTTGAAATTTACATTGCATTTTATAGTCACCCTATTATGTAATAGAACACCAAAACTTATTTCTCCTGTCTGAAGGTAACTTTGTACCCATTGACTAACCTTCCCGGTGCCCCCCATCCCTCTATTCTTCCCAACCACTGATGAGCACTATTCTAATCTCTACTTCTATGAGATTAACTTTCTTAGATTCCACATATGAGTGAGATCATGCAGTATTTGTTGTCCTGTGCTTGGTTTATTTCACTTAACATAATGTCCTTCAGGTTCATCCATATTGCTTCAATGATAGGATTTCATACTGTTTTATGGCTGAATAGTATTCTATATATATGGAATATATATATATATATATAGTATAGATGCATTTATTCTATATATAATAGCATATATATATATATATATATATATAGAGAGAGAGAGAGAGAGAGAGAGAGAACTCCATTATATATACATACGTATCACATTTTCATTATTCATCTGTAGACTGGCATTTATGTTGATTCCCTTATCACATTTTCATTATTCATCTGTAGACTGGCATTTATGTTGATTCCCTATCTTGGCTTTTGTGAATAGTGTTGCCACAAATATGGGTGTGCGGATGTCTTTTTAACATACTCATTCCTTTTTTTGTACATATATACCCAGCAGTGGGATTGCTGGATCGATCCTTTGGTACGCCTATTTTTACTTTTTTGAGGAACTTCCATCTGTTTTCCTCAGTATCTATACCAGTTTACAATCCCATTAACAGTGTATAAAAGTTCCCTTTCTCCACATTGTCACCAGATTTTGTGATTTTTAATCATTTTTATATTACCCATTCTCATTGCACTGAGGTGATATCTCATTATGGTTTTGATTTGCATTTCTATGATGACTGATGATCATCAGAGTGATGCTGAACATTTTAAAATATATCTGCTAGCCATCTGTATGTCTTCTTTCAATAAAGGCCTATTCAGGTCTTTTACCCATTTTTATATCAGATTATTTGGTGTTTTTCTATTGAATTGTTTGAACTTCTTATATATTCCAGTTATTAATTCCTTTTCAGATATGTAGTTTGCAAATATTTTCTCCCATTCTGTAGGTTGTTTCTTCACTTTATTGTTTTCTTTGCTGTGCAGAGGTTGTTTTTTTTTAATTTGATGTAATCCCAGCTGTCCATTTTTGCTTTGGTTACCTGCACTTTTGAGGTCATATTCAAAAAAATCTTTGCCCAATTCAATTTCATGGGGCATATTCCCTATGTTTTCTTTTAGTAGTTTCATAGTTTTAGATCTTACATTTAAGTATTTAATCAATTATTAATTTTTGTATATGGTGAGAGATAGCAGTCTAGATTCGTTCTTCTGCATACGGATATCCAATTTTCCTAGAACCATTTATTGAAGAGACTGTCCTTTCCCTTACGTGTTCTTGGTGCCTTTGTTGAAAATCAGTTGATTGTAAATGTATGGGATTTCTTCTGGGCTCTCTATTTCTCTCCATTGGTTAATGTGTCTGTTTTTACTGATGTCAATACTTTAGAAAACCTGTGAAAAGCATAACAGGTAATATATGATTAAAAACTATACAATAACGTTAGAGTACTAATGCTACAAGTAGGTACATTAGACTTAGCATCTATACTTAAATGATTTTCAACATAATGAATAGTGGAAATTTTTAAAAGGCTGTGCCTAGACCTTGGTAACCTACTAGGTAATCCAAATAGAAACTAGGGCAACACAGATAACTGGCTAATTTCAGGGCTAGGGCAGGGAAGGTACAAGATGAACCTAGATTATCTTGCTATATCAGAAAGCCATGAACTGCTAAAAAAAATAGTGAGGGCATGTCACAAGGACACAAGAACCGGTTCGGAGGAGCTCCCATTGGCCAAATATTAGGCAATTTCAATATTAAAATAGTAAAGTAATAATTATATAATAAATCCTTGCAGAAAAATGTAGAAAATCATGAGCTCATATAAAAAGCTTGGGAGAAGAAGTGCTTGCTTATAGTAAAATTCTGAATGCTGACTAGTAAATGTGCAGGAAGTGCTAGAGTTAAAAAGTCCTTATTTTGTAAGCATCAATATAAAGACTGGATAAAATAAAAATCAGTAGATACTAAATCTAGGTAGAAATGCTAATTAAGAGGATATTTAGATGGAATTAAAGCAATCTCACAGACTGCTTATTAGTTGCAGTACTTTTGCAAAGGAGAAATTGGACAATTATTTGACCAGGTGATCAAAATAAACAACACGAAGGAGGAGCACATACACAGTGTGTGCCTTCAGATGTGATTCCTTGAGAAGATCATTACCATATAACCTACACTTAGAAAGCACAGCTTGAATCTAGTCACAAAGAAGTGTCAGACAAACCCCCCAAAAGGGACATTGAAAATATCAACATCATGAAAAAGAAAGAAAGTTTATGGACTCTTCAGATTAAAGAGACATGACAACTTAATGTAATACTTGACCGTAGACTAAATTCTGTACTGGAGGGGTAAATGCTACAATGAACATTATTAGGCCAACTATAACAGGTATGATATGAATATACAGATAGTAGATTCGAAAAAACTAGTGTATCAATGTAAATTTCTGAGGTCGATAACTTCCATAAAGAAGTTATTCTTACAAAGTGTATGCTGAAGTATTTACAGGTAAAGACACGTGATATATGTAATTTACCTCAAATCGTTCAGAAAAAGAGTCAGAAAAACACTGTGGTCCTAGCTACTCTGGACACTGAGGCAGGAACATCCCTCAAGCCCAGGAGTTCCAGGCTACAGTGAGCCATGATGGTGCAATTGCACTTCACTCTGGATGACAGAGGGAGATCCTGTTTCTAAAAATAAATAAAATAATCCGGAAAAAATCGTTGTCAAGTAGTTCAGAAAAAGAGGAGATGAAAGAGAGATGAATGGGAGAGAAGTAACTGATGATGCAAATAAGTTAAATGGTAGCAAGAAGTGGCTAGGTAAAGGTTATACAGGTGTACCTCATGCTATTCTGATTTTTGCAACATTTCTGCACATTTTAAATGGTTTCCAAATAAAAAGGTTAAAAAAAAAAGCTTTAAGGAATAAGATTTTTTGCTACAATGCCGAAAGCACAATTCATGAGATATTGACAAATTGAACTTCATCAAACATAAAAACTGCTTTTGAAAAACACTGTGAAGAGAATGGAAAGACAAGCAGTAGGCTAGGGTCAAAACATTTGCAAGCCATATAAAACACTTGCATGTAAATAAAAGACTTATATCCAGAATATATAAAGAACTCACAAAACTAAATAATAAAAAAAAACAATAAAAATGGTGAAAGTATTTGAACAAGCTGTGTCACCAAAAAAGACACATACATGGAAAATAAGCACATGAAAAGATGACCGATTTAATTGTCATTAGAACAATGCAATAAGATACCAATTCAAACCCACTGGGATGGTTCAAACTAAAAGGCTGACCATATAAAGTGTTAGTGAGAATGTGGGAGAACTGAAACTCTTTTTTTTTGCCAATCAGTTTGAGCTTATAAGGTTGCTCAGGTTAGCCTTGAACTCATGACCTCGCCTTCGCAAGCGCCACGACCTCCAGCGGGAGCCACTTTGGACCCCGACTCTTATGTACTGTCAGTTGGGATTTAAAATGGTACCACTACTTTGGAAAATGCTTTGAAGCATAGGCACTTATGATGCTCCCATTAAGTTTTAGGTAAAATAAAATACATGATCTCTGCAAACATTGACTCTCTCCTGAGTAGAAACTGGCATTCCTGTCTGCATATATTCACCATTGTAAAGGATCAAAAGATAGATTATTGTTAACGCTTATTCTGACTCCTTAGAGAGGTCATCGAAGTTGCTCAATGTGTGTTGTTAAGAAGCAGCAAAATAAAGACAAAGGGTTGAAGGGAGGAATGGATCAGCAAAAATTGCGTGATAGACATTAAACCCATGTTTTAAATTAACCCCATCCAACCAGTGGGGAAAGTCCTACTAAGCCGAATATGTCCTTTGTGAAGATATTAAGCAGAAGCGATGTTTTAAAAGTATTTTGGTGTGTGTGAATAATTTAAAAACTTTATAAACAAAATAAAAAGGGTAAGCTTTTTAAAGATTCTCATGTTTTTTGGTAACAGAGATAACTTTTAAATTTTTCATGTAGTACAGAACAGTAAACTAGACCTTTCTCTAAAAATTCCTGTGAGTCTTTGGAGACTGAAAGGAGTTAAGAGGAAATATGATGACAGCATAAAATCAAAGGGCTCTAAATGTGTACACCGTAGACCAACAGAAAGAATAGAGTTAGCCAGCGATTGAAGGGATGACATCCTAAGTGAGATGAAGTAGATATTGACAAGGTTTTGATGCTCCATGAGCAGGAAAAAACAATAAAGTTGGTTGCTCTGTGTAAATAGGAACACTAGAGATTAGATTAGCAGTGGCAGCACTCTGAAGTTATACTGAGTTTAAGATCAAGGTAAGTTTAAGGAGACTATTGCTAAGCCAGAGAAGGAAATCCAGGGTAGAATTTATTCAACATCTGAGAATTGAGAAAAGACATCCATTTTTACCTATTATTTTGTATTTTTTGTTGTGGGGAACAGAGTTTCACTCTTCCTCCCAGGCTGGAGTGCAGTGGCATGATCTCAGCTCACTGCAGCCTCTGCCTCCTGGGTTCAAGTGATTCTCCTGACTCAGCCTCCCGAGTAGCTGGAACTACAAGTGCCCACCACCACACCCACTAATTTTATGGATTTTTAATAGAGATGGGGTTTCACCATGTTGGCCAGGCTGGCTTCGAACTCCTGACTTCAGGTGATCTGCCCACCCCAGCCTCCCAATTGGGATCAATTATGTAATCCTGTGGAGAGCCAAAATACAGAAATATATACTACACTGACAGGTGCCACTAATGGGGCATTGACCTTAATGATAGATGTAGTACCAAGAAGACATTAACCCCTCTCTAGACTGTTGATGTTCCATAAATGTCGCTTAATCCAGCTGGGTCTGATCAGAACAAGATTTTCAATTCATGAAAAATGCTTACCCAGTCTTAAACGTAATTACATCAAGTTTTAGTTCATCTAGGTGTCTCACTATTTCTTCATGAGAATCCCACTAGAGAGAAAGCAAGACCCCAAAAGCAAGTAAGTAGATAAAAACAGAAAAAAATGATTAACAAGGTAACTAAGTAATTTATTTTCACAATAACAAGATTTTGGAAGCCTAGTTGGTAAATATAAACCACTTCTAAGATACCAAAGGAAACAGGCAACTTATTGTTTTTCACACATATAAAACTTTTCTGATCCCTGAGAAAAATAAAAGATTCTTTCCAAAACCTATTTTAAAATTTGAAAATGAAGGCAGAAATGTGATCTTATAATGCAAAAAAGAGAGTTTACATTTGCCAGATTTATTGAAACCACTAAAATGCTCATCAACTTTTCAAAGGCCGGCGACCACACCAAACCATTCAGAGGAGTCCCTTAAACGTTTTCCCCAGCAGTCTTCAGCTGTGTCTTTTTTCCTCATGCCTTTGTTACCATGAGAATATCTGCCTCTTTTTCCTTCTCAGCCAATCTATATTCTAATATCAACTTCTCTGTTTCCTCCATCTTTCTTCGTCCACTCTCCATTAACTGATTACAGCACAGAACAATGTTTTTAAAAGGACGATATGCAAGTGAAATATAACCTTTTAATTTAAAAACCAGAGGACTAGAAAAATCCTTTATTTGTTCCTCTTGAGAGAGAAAGAGATCATTTTTTACTTAGGTGATGTTGGATTTTTTCCCCTTTGGGTCAATAGCCACAGGAAAAAGTTCCCCACCTTTGTAGTCAGGGCTGGACACTGACAAGGATGGCAGGATGAGGAACCAGCAGGAATCCAGGACAAATTCTGCTCCGTTCCCTGTTGGGAAGGTTGTTTTTTTATTAAACTCCTGCCTTCACCCCACTTCCTGAGTAATGGAAGAAAAATGTTCTTGCCTCCCCTGCCTTGGAATACAGTCATTACTTCTCTTTGGGGGAGGGGAGGGATTTGGTGCCTCCTGACCACATAATGCTTTGGAGCTATAGGAAGACTAAAGGTTTACTTGTCAAAAAAAAAAAAAAAGGCCTGATGGGATTGGTCATGGGACTTCCTATGCAACAACATCTGGGAGAGTTGCTAACCCTCTCGTTGCTTTCCTGGTCTCCTCCCTACATAATCCTCTGGCTCTCCCACATCCTGTTGCTGTGTTGCCAACAATTCCAGAGGCCCTGGGACACTAACATTTACTGAAACACCATCCTCCATGTGCTTGTTTAGGCTGTGAAGGAAATGTCACATGGGGCTTTGTAATTAGAAGATGCCGGTTGAAACTGAACATGTTCACAAACAACATTCTATATTTAATGGATTTTTCTCTACACCCCAGCTTCGTCTTAAAAGAACACAGTCTAGAGGCTGACTCACTATTTTAACTTAAGTGAGTGTTCTTAAATTTATCTTATACTTGCTGAACATAGAATCATAACCAATGCCCCAAACTGCTCTTTTAACGTATTAAGTCCTCATCATATGCTGTGAACAAAATAAAAAGCACTATTATCAATGGAAATTGAGAAGTTCAGTCATCAGAGAATCTTCAGATTAGATAAGACCTTATTTTGGTCATTGGACAATGTTTATAAGAGGTCTCTGAACAACCATAGGGCAGCCAATGACTTTTTCCAAATAGCCATGAGATGAGAGATGCCTCGGCTTAAAGACAATTTCACTCTGTCGCCAAAGTTGGAGTGCAGCGGCATGATCATAGCTCACTGTATCATTGAATTACTGGGCTCAAGCAATCCTCTCATTTCAGCCTCCTGAGTAGCTGTGACTACAAGCACACGGCGCCACACCCAGATAATTGTTTAATTTTAATTTTTTTTTGTAGAGGTGGGAATCTCACTACATTGCCCAGGCTAGACTTGAACTGCAAGAGCAGTGATATGGAACTCCAGCATCAAAAACAATGCCACATTGTTTTTCAGCATCAACAAAAGCAGGCAGAGCAGATTTTCAACCCCGCCAATATCTAGAGGGCGGTGGTGAAGATGGTGATTAAAACACCAACTGAAACCAAAGTTTCAGTTTCAGAGACCCTGTGGGGCCTGCATCTGTGGATTCTAAGCTCTGCTAACTGAAATGGTCACTGACAGACAGGACGAACTTTTCAACAACTGTCAGCACCCATTGGAATTCTCAGAAAAATTCAAGGTATCTCAAATCTTGTATTGGCTATATTGGCTACACCCACTGTAAATTTCCTTTATGGATCATATAGAAAAGAAATAGGATACTTTGGATACTGATGATACAATCTCGGTACAATCTGGCTAGTGGAATCTGGGGAAAATAGCCTACATTTCTATGAATCTTCAAATCCATAAAAACATTCCTCAAATGAAGGGATTGGGTATTGGGGATGGAGTCTGTGGATGGTAAAGATGTAAAGGAATAGGTGAGAAAAAGGAACCAATTGTTAGTTCTCCTCTCCCTTTCTCTATGGTGGTGGGACAAAAATAGTTAATTTGTGATGTGTCTATATTATCTATTTCCTCCCCTACCCTGTGAAGGAACATGACAATTTTGCTTATAACTGCATGGCACATCCCTATCTGAAATTTTTCTTGTTAATTTATTTATTTGATTTGTTTTTTTCTCTCCCCCTGCTAGAAGGTAAACTCCAGGATAACAGGAATTATTTTTGCTTTTGTTCACTGTTGTATCTTCAACACCACGGACAATGAATGCCTGGAACATGGAAAGTACTCAATAAAAATTTGTTTGATGAGTGGATAAATGAATATAGTACACTGTTTGGAAATTTAAGTGACATTCAACAAAAATAAATCAAACATTTGATGAGTGGCCAAAGCATATCCTTCCAATTCAAACTAGTGAGTTTTTTGTAATGAGGATACAGTGAATTCTGCAAGCACCATTTTGCACTTGTCTGACACTTGTTTAGGTTTGTGTGTGTGTGTGTGTGTGTGTGTGTGTGTTTCAACAACTCATGTTTCATAAGAGTATCAGTTAATCTGGACTTCAGAGAACAAGGTCTTTTGAAACATAAATCACCCAAAGCCTAACAAACTTTAATTAAATTCACATGTCTCTTGTTTCCTTAAGGGTATTTAGTGATATTTTAGAACATTAACAGAAATTAAACTTGCATTAAATATCCTTGTATTCACTATAGCATCTTGCATGACATTGTGTATAGAAAAATCAATCAGTAAATAGTCGGAGAATTAATGAAGTAATGAAGGAATTAAACCTATCCTAGCACCTGATAAATTTAGATTATTGTCCTAAACTAGTTGAAATAAATAAATAACTATGAATCTGGACTAACAGTAGTTTCCATTTGCTTTGGTAGCTGAAGTAGAAGGTTTGAAATTTAAAGTACTATGAGATGTGTTATTCAAGTTTTCTTTCTTTAATCCTTTCTTCTTTCTTTCTTTCTTTTTAAATTTTTTTTATTAAATGAACAGATCTTCCAGGACTTTGTGGGGGCTGTATTGGTTTCCAGGGCACTATCTTCGAAAAAAAATGTTTGTAAACATTTTTGAATGTTACTCCTTTTAGAATAAATATATATATATGATAAAATCACAGCAATTTTTTGAACATTCAGTAATTTAAATAAACTATTAGATCAGGTACATTAAGGGAAAATAAGACAAAATCATGCCTGTGACTCAATATCAGAATTCTTCACATCAGGAAGAATATCTGCACCCACAAAAAATAAAAATTTTAAAAGTTAAAAAAATTAAAAACAAATAATATCTTGCACAAAGAGAAGAATGAGTCCAATAGAAAGGTATTCGAAGTACATACTGGCATTCTTAGTTTTAGAAAAGGAAAAATAAGAAATAGTGGAATTGAAATGGAAAACCAAGAACCTGTGGTCTTAATGTTTTTATAAGGGGTGAAGAGAGAGAGAGAATAAGAGCAAGAGTTGATTAAGCATATCATATGAGCAAGGAAAGATGTATAAATATTTTTCAAAATTAGTGTTAATAAAGAAACTATCCCATAACTAGTTTGAAAATTGGTTTCAGGCAGAGTATGTAGTCTTCTACGTTGAGGATGAACTAGTCCAAATGAAGAAGTAGCTACAGAGTCAGGGAGACTGGTGATAGGCAATGCGAAAATACTGGTTACAAGCAGATTCTGACACTTACCTATGATTGAGTGGTGTTCATCCACAGTAGATAATTTCATTCATTTTCTGGCAGCTACCAACATTGGAGAATCTAAAAGTGAATCATTAGGTCAACATAGTACTTTCATTCAACAAATACTTACTGAGCATCTATTGTATGACTGGCATTGTGCTAGATGCCGAAGATACAGCAGTAAATAAGTAAAATATATTCCCTGCTCTTAAGGAGTTTCTACTGTAGTTGAGGCAATAATTTCAATTAAACAAATACATAAATACGTAATTCCAGTTGGTAGTATGTGTTTTTTTAGTTTTGCAAGGATGATACTGCTCTACCAAAAACATCTTGCAATAACGTATCTTCTATTACACTTACTTCATTCTCATCTAAAAATATTACAGGAAGAAGTTCAGTTTTGTAGGATAGCTCTGTTCATGAGGGACATCATTTAGAGAAACACATTTCTTCCACATTGTTATTCTACCGTCTCCCAAGACACTACTCTTAACAGCATGGTTGAAGCTAGGTAACTGACATTTGCATTCAGGTTCCCAGGAAGAGGGGAAGAGAGGAAGTCCTTTATTTACATAAGCAACTTCTTTTTAAGCAAGTGAGGCAGAAGTTTCTGCTCACACTCAACTGGACAGAATTTAGTCACATGACCACACCCGGCTGTGAGGGAAATTGGGAAAAGTGGTCTCTGACAAGGGAACTATGTGCCCAGGGAAAAGAGAAGAAATGATGTGGAGATGCCACTAGCATGGTGCCACACATGTCATGATGGAAAAATATAGGAGCTGAAGAGAAACCTCAGAGAGTGGGGAGATCAAGAAAGCTTTAGAGTTTTGGTAACAAAGATGTCCACCAAAGACGTCCCTGCTCTGTTAACCAGAATTTATAAATGGGTCACATATGGCAAAAGGGCCTTTGCAGGCATATTTAAGGCAACTGATCTTAACAAGAGCAAGTTAACGTGGATCGTGCAGGCAGGCCCAATCTAATCATTTGCACCTTAGTAAAAGTGAAGAACTTTGGCTGGCAGGAGAACAGATGTGATAGAAGGAGAAGGTGGAGACATTTGACATTCCCTCTTGTGTCAAAGCATCATTGCTTGCTTGGAGATGGAGAAGATCACATGGCAGGAAATGTGAGTGACCTCTGTCTGGCTAGCTGCCAGCAAGGAAACAAGACCTCAGTGCTACAACCACTTGGAAATGAATTCTTCCAGCAACGTGAATGAGTCTGGAAATGGATTCTTCCTAGAACCTCCAGAAAGGTGCACAGCCCTGCTGTCATCTTTAATTTGGGGCTTGTGAAACCTGAAGCAGAGAAACCAATTGAGCACACCTGGATTTCTAAATTGCATATATGTGAGATAATAAATATGTGTGTTTTTTCTTTCTTTCTTTCTTTTTTTTTTTTGAGACAGGGTCTCACTTTGGTGCCTAGGCTGGAGTGCAATGACCTGATCTAGGCTTAGTGCAACCTCCGCCTCCCAGGTTCAAGCCATTCTCATGCCTCAGTCTCCTGAAAAGCTGGGACTACAGGTGTGTGCCACCATGCCCGGCTAATTTTTGCATTTTTAGTAGAGACTGGGTTTTGCCATATTGCCCAGGCTAGTCTTGAACTCCTGAGCTCAAGTGATTCGTCTGCCTCGGCCTCCCAAAGTGCTGGGCTTACAGGCCTAAGCCACCACACCCAGCCAATACACGTTGTTTTAAGCTACTGCGTTTGTGGTAAATTGTACACCACAATAGAAAAGTTATATAAATTTGAAATCTGAAGGCTGAATCTGGAAGGTAGAGGGGTGGAAAAGACAGACAGTTATAGTAAAATGGGTTAGCGCATGCACAGATCCTGGGCACAAGGAAACAGAAGTTTGAAGACTGAATCATGGTAAGAGACAGAGACATTAGCATAATATGATGTTGGAGAGAGAGAGGCAGAAGCCATGTAAAGAGGAGCTTTGGAGCCATAATAAAGCATTTTTTATGCAAACAGTGGTGATTCATAAATTGTTGGGTTCAAAATCCCTTTATGCTCTTAAAAATTATTGAGAACCCTCCAAAGATTTTATTTATATGGATGATATCTATCAATATTTAAAGCTAAGATTTTAAAAACATTTTCTTACTAATTCAATTATAAACAATGATAAGCCCATTATACGTTAACATTCTATGAAACTAGCCATGTTTTCAAAAAAAATATTAAGAAAAGTAACATTGGTTTACATTTTTGCACATCTCTTTACTCTGGCTAAATAGAAGAAAGCTGGGTTCTCATCTCTCCGTCTGCATTCCCTGTGTTGTGACATGTTGTTTGGGTTTAGGAACACGGAAAAAATCCAGCTTTGCAAAGATGCATCATTGGAAAGGGAGGAGTTAATTTAATAGCCATCTCAGATAATTGTGGATGTTCTTTGATACTACAGCAAAATTCAGTGAGTGGTCATTTCTAAAGAATTAGCTGCAATATAAAATCTGCAACCATATCAATAAAATTTTACACTCATATTTTAAAATCCATTGATCTATCTTGCACTCTGCATGAATCTTTTACCCAAGCATGACTTTGTAACATCATGCCTTGGTCATCTGAAAAACATTGATATAATGAGTTATACAGATACTCCAAATGTTGATGCATTATATTATACAATATCATAATCACATTCATCAATATCATTTCCAATCTCATCAGAAAAGTCTTCTGTACTGGAAATTTATCAGGTTCACAGTTGCAGACGGAAGTGTTTCAAAATTCTGATTTTCACTTGAAGGCAAAAACTGTATCATTGGTAAAATATCATCAGTTGTTTTCCTATAATTGACAAGCTCACTTATTTCATTTTTGAGAAAATGTCTGCAAAATACCCAAGGCTGCATAACCATATACTTGCCAGTAGTTCCTTCATGTAAAAATGGTGTTTCATGTAAAAAAGTGGCTAGTACAGCTTACAACTCAATTACACAGATGCATCTCCTCAAGGCAACCATCTTTCTTCAGTATATGACAGAAATACATTATGCATAGTTTCCATCTTTACAACAAAGAATATTAAAAAGATATACTCATGGGTTAAGATTTAATAATAACATTTACCAATTTATCAAGGACAGTATGTGTGTGTGTGTGTGTGTGTGTGTGTGTGTGTGTGTGTGTGTATACCCCCTATATTTACATAGAGAACCCTTTATTTGTATATAGCGGAGTTTATTAAAGAGTATTGAGTTATACAATCACAAGGTGAAGTCCCACAAGAGGCCATCTGCAAGCGGAGGAGCAAGGAATCCAGTCAGTGTCCCAAAATCTTGAAAGTAGGAAAGCCAACAGTGCAGCCTTCAGTCTGGGGTCTAAGGTCCAAGAATTCCAAAGCTGAAGAACTTGGAGTCTGATGTTCGAGGGCAGGAAGCATCTAGCACAGGAGAAAGATGAAGGCCAGAAGACTAAGCCAGTCTAATCCTTCCGTGTTCCTCTGCCTGCTTTTATCCTAGCCTTGCTGGCAGCTGATTAGATGGTACCCACCCAGATTGAGGGTGAGTCTGCCTCTCCCAGTCCACTGACTTAAATGTTAATCTCCTCCGGCAACACCCTCACAGACACACCCAATAACAATACTTTGCATCCTTCATTCCAATCAAGTTGGCACCCAATATTAACCATCACAGTCATCTACAAGTAGTTTGAAGACCTGAGAGATGGAGATCTGATGATATTGAGTTCAGTCCAGGACTGAAGCTCTGTGAACCAGGAGCAACCAAGGGTAGGAGAAGATAGATTTTTCAGCTCAAGCAGTCAGGTAGAGTTATTTCACCATTCCTCCACCTTTTTGTTCTATTCAGGCCTTCAACAACATCAGATTAGATGAGGCTTACCCACACTGGGGAGGGGAATCTGCTTTACTTAGTCTACCAATTTTAACGTTAATATCTTCCAGAAACACCTTCACAGACATATCCAAGAGAGACTGTATAGACTCTTGAACTCTGTGCTAAGGCATTAGCATTTCATTTGGCTGGCAAAGGGACCCATCAAATTTTGTTGTTTCATTTCACAGAATGCAAGACATGTGATTTTTGTGCCATGACAAGTATCTCAGGACTTGGCCAGCATGCTTCATTACCAGGCAAAGACACAGTGAAAGAGTTGCCCATGTGGCATGGTTTGGACCACAAGGAAAGTCAATGTGAGGGCAAAGATAACCAGTGTTATCTAGATGTATCTGTTAACTAAGAAAGGTAACAACAGTTATTTAACTACTAGCTTCTTTACTAAATGAATGAATCCTGCAAATGCCTGCTACGTTGTATTCTTTGAGAAGAACATTGTGGATGGATTTGGATTTTTCTAGCTTTCCTGAAAAGTAGTTATACTGACAGTACAGATTTAAGGTAAGACCTAGATTGGAATCTCAGCTCTGCAACTTTGCAGCTGTCAGATCTTTGACAAGCCACTCAAAATGTTTGAATCTCAATTGTCTCATCTGTGACATGAGTATAATTATAGTGCTGACTATACATGGTAAGATAATGAGATAATGCAGGAAAACGTGCTCAGAGTAGTGTCTGGCTTATAGCAAGTGCTCAATTAGTGTCAGCCATTATCATCAGCCATGGTTGAAAGTTTAGTTCTTATTGGACCAAAACAGCTTTTTGAAGTAAGCGCATTTTATTTATTGTTGAAATATTAATATGAATCGACTAGGTTCAGAGTCACATTCAAATGCCTAAATCAAAGTGACAATGTTGCGTTGTTTTGTAAACTTTGTTTAAGATGAAGAAGGTTCCCATGTATCTGAGCTGCCTCTCCAGCTCCTCAGTTAGTCCATGCTTTTAAGTATTACAGTGATCTATTGCAATTACATTGATATATACATTCTCTTCCCATCAAGGAGAGATTCTTCAGGTCTCTATAAAGGAATTTTTTAAGGTCTCCACCATAACTAAGTATCAAATCCTGCAGTGCACACCAGGAGTTTGACAGGTCTGGGTTAAGAATTCTGACTGTGTTATGTCCCTAATTGATTAATTCTGAGCAAGCCATGTAACCTGACTGGATTTCAGCTTTTGCATCTGTAAAATAGGAATAGTAATACATACCAAGTAAAGGTATTGTGGAGACTAAGTAGGAAAAGTATGATCCATGCTCTAAATATGACAGAGCAAAATTTTTGCTAAATGTATAGGGCCATCCTGTCACCAGCTGCTTTAGCATATACTAAGAAATCAAGAAATGAGGCTGTTTCCTGAGTCCATGAAATATCAAATCCAAACTCATTTTTTCATTTCTGCATAGTCAGGGACAGGTACATGTTGGCCTGATTTAGCTGGCAAATGGCTGGAGTTCTCATTCTCTCTCCTGAAGACAGAGAAAAATGCAGGCTTCACTAGAGACAGCCTCACTGCCCCATGTTTGACCCTACAAAAAAAGGCAATGTTCCCAATGTACTGGACAACAGCAGATGAGAAAATGACATCTGACTCAAATTCTGTAGCCCAGAGTTGTTCAGTGGGATTCTTTTGTGAAAGTCACATATTTGGGGCTGGGCGTAGCAGCTCACGTCTGTAATCCCAGCACTTTGGGAGGCCGAGAAAAGTGGATCACTTGAGGTCAGGAGTTCAAGAAAAGCCTGGCCAACATGCTGAAACCCCATCTCTACTAAAAATAAACAAATTAGCTGGGCATGGTGGAGGGTGTCCATAATCCCAGCTACTAGGGTGGCTGAGGAGGGAGGATTGCTTGAACCCAGGAGGCAGAAGTTTCAGTGAGCTAAGATTGCGCCACTGCACTCCAGCCTGGGTGACAGAGTACTCTGTCTCAAAAACAAAAAACTCACATATTTGGGGGTCACAAAATTGCTACTTGGATTTATAAGGAAGAATCTAATTAAAGTTTAATATGTAAGTCTGCTATTTATAATGCTAATGATCTAATACTATTTGTAGTATCTTTGTAAATTAATTATGGATATTTCATCTTGAGGTATTGTGTGAAGCCGTAAATACAATATGAAAGAATTGGGAAAGTGCTGGAGACAGAGCCAGGCAATTTCACTTTTGCAGCCCTGTTTGATCCTTGGTCATTCCTCAAGCCTACCACATTCTTTTCCATATGAAGTAAATAATCAAGTGAGTCAATCTCATCCTATTTTTGTTCATTTTAATAGGAACCAGAGATTCTCAGATTCTCATACTAATGTATAGTTCTTCATCTGTGAAATATATGTCAACATGTTTAAATTAAGCATGAAAATAATTAAGCATTTTATTTAAAGCATTGGGTTTATCTGATTTAATATTACTGCCTAGATTCTTTCTAAAATTCATGTTACGACTTTTTAAAAGTCAACTGGATATGTGCCCGGTTGTATAGGGTGCAGCCTGTACTTTGTGCACTTTTAAAGCAAAAGGAGAGTCAAGCCTTTGGAAATGTCCTTGGTTTTCTTTATGTGGGGCTGTCACACTCAGTAGCAATCAATCAATTATTCCTTCATTGATAGGGAAAATTGTGTACCACCCATAAAGTCAAGTTTGGACCTGAAAGTACGTCATCTATATCTGTGTGTGCTTGCTCCAAATCTCCTGAATGGGAAAACCTGCCAGATTCTCCTTGTAGGCAGTTTGTACAAAGACATAAACTTTTGCAACTGTGTCAGAGAACTTAAAATGTAGACTGCTAAAATGGAAATAAATCTGAAATTTTCAGATTCCAGGGAAACAATCTCTTCATTTTGTTGAGAACCAAGAAAATAAGACTCAAATATGGGACTGACTTGCCCATGAACACAGAATGTAGGCTTTGTAAATTGGCAAAGTCATGGCACAATATTGAAAGCCAATAAAAGACAAAAGATTTTTATATCCAGTAATATTTCACAGAAATATTATGATTCCACAGATATATCTCATTCCACATAAATAAAAAATAGCATTGGTATGGTACATTTGCCAAGAAGCAACCTCAAAAGTGTCAATAAAGGACTTGAGGATAGATTCAAAATGTCTCTGATTACTTTTTACAGGGGATTACCAGTTTGGTTTTGATTTTCAGGATCAGGGGAATTTTGGGAATCATAGAGCACACTAGACCACATTTTTCTAATTAGTCACTAGCATTGAGTTCTTCGTCTCATTTTCTTAATTACTAGCTAAAGAGAAAAAGTAAACTTTGAAAGATGTTAAGATTACCTGGCCAAATGATTTGCAACTTGCTGATAACTATACGACTATTGAGAAATATTATAGAGCTACATTTCTGGCTATTTTCTCAGGATGAGGCTTAATGGAGTTTAAATACATTTAAAAAATTAGGCCCTGATTTACATATTGTCAGTATAATTAAATGTCATATTCTGTAGCTGATGGCTGATAAAGAAAATCTTGAAGTAATATGAAGAGTCATTCCAAACAGATTGAGTATACTAGAATAGTCACACCTCCCTGCAAACAGAATTTTTAATAACATTAAGGTGACTTGCCAAACCAATTTTTATATGGTTCTAATGTAACCTAAATCTGAAATTTTACACAATACTCTGGATTTCCATTTACATGTATACCAATGGTAGAAGAACAAAATATTAGACATGCAAATTAGAGTTAATTTTTTTTTTGGAAGGGAAATTGTCATTGGACTTATATGTAAGAGCTGAGTTACAGGCCATATGCATCAGAATACTGGTATACTTTTTCTTTAACTAATTAATTAATTTGAGTTTGAGTCTCTCTCTGTTGCCTAGGCTGGAGTGCACTGGGTTGATCTTGGCTCACTGCAACCTCTGCCTCCCAGGTTCAAGCCATTCTCCAGCCTCGGCCCCTGAGGAGCTGAGATTACCAGCACGCACCACCACAACCGGCTAATTTTGTATTTTTAACAGAGATGGGGTTTCACCATGTTAGACAGGCCAGGCTGGTCTAACACTCCTGCCCTCAGATAATCCGCCTGTCTCGGCCTCCCAAAGTGCTGGGATTACAGGCGTGAGCCACCACACCCAGCCACTTCTTTAAATTAAAAGTAACCTTTTTCTTTTCACTAAATGCAAAGAAAGTATTGGGGGGAGGTAAAGGAAGAATTATTCAATAAATTATACTGAACAAATGGCAAGTCATTTGGAGGGAAAATTAAGTTAGATTCTATTTGCTGCCTTAAAGCAAAATAAACTCTAGATTATTTAAAGATTTAAATGTAAAAAAAGAAAGGAGAAAAAATCTAAAAGTACTATAAGAACTTAAAGATGAGTATTTTATTTTTATAATCTTGGAATGGAGCATGGTTTTCCAAAGACAACATAAAAGGCAGAAGCTATAAACGAGTGATAGACGTGAATAAGTATGAAAAACATTTATATATAGTAAAAACACCATGGTAAAGGAAATTTTAAACCAGAGAAAACTCAATATGACATATTAAAAAGGTCATGTGTAACACACTAACCCTTAGAGAGCACTAACATATCAATGACAAATGAATATCTAAATAGAGAAGTAGCGAAACAGCTTAAATAACAGTTTACCAAAGATACAAAAATTTTCAGTCCAGTACACAAAAGGACAGTCAAATTTACTAGTCATTGAAGACTTAGGAGGAAAAATTGGGGTTTTTGGGGGCCTATCAGATAGCAATGATAGTTTGGTTTTTATTTTGAAATGCTTGTGTTTGGAAAGTGAGTATATTATTTGGGTCCTATTCCCATAGATGTCATCACTGTCATTTTGTTTTCCATAAACAATCAGTTACCGAATTCATGGAAGCCCTTTGTTGAGTGTTAGGCAAATCAAAGTCTGCATTTATTTTTGCCAGGCAAATTCTCTATCCCCTCTGAGCTCTGTGATGTTGTGTATGGCTGAGTGGGAGATATTTTCAAAGTCTGGGCCTTCAGTTAATATGCACTGTGCATGCCCATGGAGTGATGTGCACATTAGGGAATGAAGAGCTGGCATGGAATTGAGAAATTACTCCCACTGGTATTGTATTTGGACAGGCTGACATTAATGGTTCCACAATAATACCTGACAGTTAAACACAGTTAGGATGTAATCAGTTTCCTCAGAAATCAGCAAACCCTGTAATTTGAAACATCTTAGTGGCCTTAGTCTATGTGGTTTTTGTTTGTTTGTTTAACTTTTTATTATAAGATTTTTCAAACATACAGAAAAGTTGAAAGAATAGTACCATGAGCACTCATACATTCACCATTCTGATTCAATAATTAAAACCACAATATTTTAAATACAGTGGAGGCCTCTTCCTAAACATCCTTCTAGAGCTAAACACATACAAATTTGTTTAACTCTCACAGGAATAAGATAACATATATACTATCTCACATGTGGATATATGATATCCACATTTGGAATATCATTCACCCTTAAAGAAGGAAATCTTGCCATTTCTAACAATTTAAATGGACCTGGAGGATGTTATGCTATGTGAAATAAGCCAGACACAGGACAAATATTGCATGTCTTCACTTGTATGTAAAATCTATAATTCTGTAAAACACACAGAAGCAGAAAGTAGAATGCTGGTAGAAACCAGGGGGAAATGGAGAGATGCTGTTCAAGGGGTATGAAGTTTTAGTTATGCAAGATGAATAAGTTCTGAAGATCTAAGGTATAGCACGGTGGCTATAGGTAATAATATTATACTGCATTATTGAAATTTGCTAAGAGCATAGATACTAAGTGTTCTCACCCTCAAAATATAAAAGGTAACTATGTGAGGTGATGGATAAATTAACTAGTTTGATGGTAATGATTATTTCACAATGTGTGTAAATATATTTATATAGGTATGTGTGTGTATATATATATAGTCATCAAGTTGTACACCTAAAATATATACCTATGTAATATATACCTATGTATATATATGTAATATATGCCTATGTAATATACCCATGTATATATCCATCACCTCACTTTTGTGGATGTATTAACTACCTTGAATATATACCTATGTAATATATTCCTATTTATATGTGGTATATATTACATACATATATACCACACACACACACACACACATATATATATGTATGTATGTATAGGTGATAGGTATATCACCTATGTGAGGTGATGGATATATTAACTAGCTTGATGGTAGTGATTATTTCACAGTGTGTGTATATGTTTATATATATATACATATATTTCATCAAGTTATACACCTTAAATATATACAATAAAAAGAAATGAGGCTCAATGCAGTAGCCTACACCTGTAATCCCAGCACTTTGGGAGGCCAAGGCAGAAGGATTGCTTGAGGCCAGGAGTTCAAGACCAGCCTGGGCAACATAGCAAGACTCTGCCTCTACAAAAAAATTAAAAATTAGCCAGGTGTGATGGCACATGCCTGTAGTCCCAGCCACTTGGGAGGCTGAGGCTGAAGGATTGCTGGAGCCCAGGAGTTCAAGGCTGCAATGAGCTATGATCAGATCACCACAGTACTCCAGCCTGGGTGACAGAGTGAGACCATCTCACAAAAAAAAAAAAAAAGGAATGAGGTCATGAAGTCACACTTTACATATTCTGTTGTATTTTCAAAATTTTTACTTAAAATACATTATAAAAGCATTACCAAATATTCTTCCACAACATCATGTTTAATGGTCCCTTAATATTTTCATAACCAATCCCCTATGGTTAAACATTGGTGGTGACTCCAATTTCTCATTATAATGAAAAAAAAAAAAAAACAAGACCAAAGAACATGGATGCACCTTTTTGCCTTCAGGTGATAATATCCCTGGGCAAATTTCTAGACTGGGATTGAAGAGTCAAAGGACATGCACATTTTATATTTTGCTAACTCTTCAGACAAGATTAAATCATCACACAGCTCTAAAAGTCAACATTTGAAATGTGATGACATCATTTAAATGGTACCATCAGCAAATTAGTAGTTCTTTGTAAATGAAATTTCCAGATACCTGAAGCATACCTTGATACCAAGTACTTTTTAGCTACTTAGGCTAAAACACATCTGTAAAATGTACACATATTCCTCTGAGTTCTTAAACAGATGATACTTAATACCACTGAATAATTATTGCTTTCCTGAATGAAGATTCAAGTCTAGTGATGAGTTTTTCTAGGCTATTTGTTCCCATATTCAGTGTTCCCAGATTCTGTATTCCATTCCTGACACTATAATTTCTAGTGTATGGAATACAACATCCCTTTCTTTTCTTTTCCCCCTGCCCCACTTGGATAATCTAACATTGTATTGCAAGAACCAAGGGAAAAAACAAGGTAGCCAAACTTACTAAGTCATGATTTATATCTAATTCTAAGTCAGTTGAATCTGACCTGAGGCCACTTTTTCTGCAGTGTTGCACATCACTTCTCAGAATCCCTTTATACTGACTTTCTACTTGATACCTGGTTGAGATTGCTAAGAATCTGATCTGAAGATAATCAGGTGTTTCTACCACAATGCAATACATTGTTATTTATGTAAAATAATTTCAGTTAAGACCAAGTCTATATAAAGTTGGTATTATTTGTCTCAAGTCAGCTTTGTCCCCAAACCTAGCTTCTCCAACAAAAAGAGGGAAATATTGGAAGCAGCAGTGCTCGCTCCAGAACAGAGTTTTATTAAACTATTCCTTTCCGTAAATTGTTTCCCATTATATATTAAATAGCAAGTCCTACACGCTTATTATGTAAACCTGTAGTTTTGTACTGGAAACTGATTTATAAACATAGTCTGCCGATCATATGTTATGGAAAGCAAAAAAGATAACCATATAGCAAGGAATTATCTGAACAGGCAGCATACCTGTTACTTAAATTCACTTACACTCGAGCATGAGCTAGGTCTACATAATCAAAGTGAAGTGGAGAATTAAAGTAATTTGAGATAATTCAGAGCAGAATACTCTATCCCAAAACCTTTCACTTAATTGCATCAATTATCTAATTGAAGGAAACCTTGGGGAATTGGGTCTTGAATCATTCAGATGATTGATTTAATTTTCATTTAGTTTGTGTGTGAAAATACACCCCCACACATTCTACCCTGAAGCTTCCTATTCAGTGACAGGTGAAAGCAGCCTCGACCTCTGGAAATGATATAATGTGTCACTTATGGTTTCCTTACCTTCGCATATCCCAACCATGGGATTTCATTGGCATGGTCATAATACATCTCTGGAGGAAAGTTTCCATTTTCTACAACTTGAATTACGTAACTATATATTAATTGATTTTTGAAGGTGAGGAATGGAAAATTCCTACATTCCTCATGTAGATTTATTCACCAATTTTTTTCTTTATTAAAAAATGTCCATCGATGATAGACTGGACAGGGAAAATGTGACACATTAGACACCATGGAATACTGTACAGCCATAAAAAATGATGAGTTCGTGTCCTTTTAGGGACATGCATGAACCTGGAAACCATCATTCTCAGCAAACTGACACAAGAACAGAAAATCAAACACCACATGTTCTCACTCATAGGTGGGTGCTGAACAATGAGAACACATAGACACAGGGAGGGGAGCATCACACACTGAGGTCTGTGGGGGGCTCTAGGGGAGGGACAGTGGGGGATAGGGAGTTGGGGACTGATAACATGGGGGGAAATGCCAGATATAGGTGATGGGGATGGAGACAACAAACCACATTGCCATGTATGTACCTATACAACAATCCTGCATGTTCTTCATATGTACTCCAGAACCTAAAGTGCAATAAAACATATATTAAAAAGTGGTTTTTTACTTTTTTGCTATAGTTGACATTTTGCAGAAGAAGCTTGAAAAACTTTAGTAGGCGAGAAGCAGGACAGGGGAGATTTTCCCTACTCAATTTTGCTAATTCAACAAGAAAGTATTAATATACGATATTCATACAGAACTCGAAAGATTTCACAAAGCACTGAATATACAACTCTCAATATTGACTAAACTCTCCGAACTCACAGTAAAGAGCCACAGGTTAGTCCCTCATCTCTTAAAAGAAAATCTTCTTTCTTGCTCAATCGCTAGTAACTTTAAGAAGTTCAGGACCATTGACTATTTACTTCTTCAGACTTTGCCACTAACAGGTACCTAAAGACTACTCAATCCAAATCTGTATCAAAACCAGAAACACCTAAGCCACAGACAATTGTAGGAGTTAATTTATTCAAAAAATAAAAATAAAAACCATTTAGTGGGGCTGAGCTGGGCCCTGGAGATATATGATAAAAGACGATCACTGCCCTCCAAAGTCTTTGGCCTATTTGAGAAGAGAGACAAGTAAACTGGCCATTTCAGTCCAGGCTGAGAGTCTTCTGAGAGGGTAATTGATCACAGGATACTGGGGGAGCACCCAGGAGAGTCTCCTGATCTAAGCTTGTCCTAGAGGTCAGGGAAGACACATCAGGCTTTGGACTTGTTTTTAAGATGAGAAGACACCATTCAAGGGTTATAAGCAGGGAAATGGTAAGTTATGAGATCACTCTGCTGTGTGTTGAAGAAATTGGTGGGAAGAAGAAAGGATGGCAAAAATAGATGCAGGAGGACCAATTACCAGGTTTTCCTGTGTTCCAGGTAGAAGAGGGTGTAGTAGAAGATGGAGATAAGGGAAAAGTTGAGAAAGATATTCGGAGAGGAAATCGACAGAATTTGGTGAGCCACTGAATGTGTATGCGTGTGTAGGTTGAGGGTCTGGTAAAGGAGAGGGTTGGTGGCACCATTCAATGAGCCAAGAAATAAAGGAGGAGGAGCATATTTGGTGTGGGAAAAAGGGGATGAGTTAATTTTCTAACATGTGGAATTTGAGGTAAGGTGCCAACAGGACATTTAAGTGGAGATCCAGTAGGCAGTAGGTAGTTGGCCATATGGAACTGCCACTCAGGTGGGAACTCTGAGCTGGAGGCATAAGGTAGAATTCTAACTATATGGCTGATCACTAAGCCAATGGGAAAGACTGACATGTTCCAGCAGAGAGTAAACAGAGTGCAAAGAGACAAGGGTTTAAGATAGGAATGAAAGGAATACCATTACATTCCTATGTAACGTAATGAGATGGACTGAGGAAGAGAAATCCACAATAAGACAAGTGTAACCAGGAAAGTGAGAGAAATAAACTGGATGTTGGAGTCAGACAGGTCTAGGCTTGTTCCCTTGCTCTACTGGCAACCAGCTGTATCCTTGTGCAAATTATTTAACCTCTGTAGCCTCATTTTCTTTATCTACATTAAATTAATATAGTAATAGCCACTTCTGTGTTGTTTTAGGACTAAGATAAACACAAGCAAAAATAAAGCTTATAACATAACAAATCACATTGTCAATCATGAAAGACAATCTCACTTTTTTTCTTTAAGGCAGGGTCTCACTCTGTCACCCAGGCTGTAGTGCAGTGGTAAAATATCGGCTTACTACAACCTCCACCTCCTAGGTTCAGGCAATTCTCCCACCTCAGTCCCCCGAGTAGCTGGGACTACAGGTGTGCACCACCACATCTGGCTAATTTTTGCAGTTTTTGGTAAATACAGGGCTTCACCATGTTGGCCAAGCTGGTCTTGAACTTCTGATCTCAAGTGATCACCCCACCTTGGCCTCTCAAAATGCTGGGATTACAGGCATGAGCCATGACACCTGGCCTAAAGACAGTGTCACTTTACCTATAGATTTGTTCTGGTAGGAATAAAAGCAAATGTAGATTTTTGTTTGTTTTCTAAGGTTGCTCAATAAAATATTATTTATTAATAGCAAAACCTTTAATATAAATGACCTTGAGCTAACACAAAGTGTTGGGTGTTGTTTAAAACTCACAAGAATCAGTGATATTAACTTGTATCTAATTTATACTGTAAAGAATATAGGTTTATTTTTAATTGACAAGTAAAAGTATATATATGATATATATATCATACATATATCATATATATGGTGTACAACATGACGTTTTGATAAATATATGCATTGTTGAGTGGCTAGATCAAGCTTTTTAATATATGTATTACCTATGTATTTACTGTTTGTGATAAAAACACTTAAAATCTACTCTCTTGGCAACATTCAAGTATACAATGTATTGTTATTAACTGTAGCCATCATGAAATAAATAGATCTAGTGAACTTATTTCTCATATCTAACAAAAACTTTGTGACCTTTGACCGATATCTCCCCAATTCTCCCATCTGCCAGCCTCTGGTAACCACCATTTTACTCTGTGTTTCTATGAGATCAACATTTTACGATTCCACAGGTAAGTGAGATTATATAGTATTTGTCTTTCCATGCCTGGCTTATTTCACTCAGCCTAATGTGCTCCAGGTTCATCCATATTGTTGCAAATGACATAATTCCCTTTTTTATGCAGCTGAATAGGATTTTATTATGTGTGAGATATATATATATGTATGATATATGATATATATCATATATATATCTTTACTTGTCAATTAAAAATAAACCTATATTCTTTACAGTATAAATAAATATATATGTATCTTACCTTTACCTTATCCATTTATCCACTGATGGACACTTAGCTATTGTGAATAGTGATATAATGAACATGGGAATGCAAGTATCTCTTCAATATACTGACTTCATTTCCTTTGGATGTCTACTCAGTGGTGAGATTGCAGGATCATATAGTAGTTCTATTTGTAATTTTTTGAGGATGCTCCATACTGTTTTCCAAAGTGATTGTACTAATTTACATTCCCACCAACTGTGCAAGGGTTCCATTTTCTCCATATCCTTGCCAACACTTGGTATCTCTGACTTCTGGTTAACAGCCATTCTAACAGGTGTGAGGTGATATCTCGTTGTGGTTTTGATTTGCATCTTCCTGATGATTAGTAATATTGAGCATTTTTTATATGCCCGTTGGCCATTTGTATGTCTTCTTTTGAGAAATATCTATTCAGGCCGTGACCCATTTTTTAACTGAGTTATATATTTTCTTACTCTTGCCTTATTTGAGTTCCTTATATATTTTGAATACTAGCTCTTTATCAGATGTATGGTTTGGTAATATATTCTTCCATTCTGTAGGTTGTCTTTTTATTCTGTTAACTGTTTCCTGTGCCGTGCAGAAGCTTTTTAGTTTGATGAAATCTCATTTGTCTATGTTTGCTCTTATTGCCTATGCTTTTGGGGACATATCCAAAAAATTATTGCCCAGAACCAATGTCATAGAGCTTTCCCCCTATGTTTTCTTCTAGAAATTTCACAGTTTCAGGTCTTAAGTCTTGAATCTATTTTGAGTTGGTTTTTGTGTATGGTGTGACATGAGGGTTTGATTTCATTCTTCTGCATGTGGATATCCAGTTTCCACTGCACAATTTATCGAAGAGACTGTTCTTTCTGCATTGTGTGTTCTTGGCATCTTTGTCAAAAAGCAGGATACAGATGATTTAAAAGATAGACATATAGATACCAGCAAAGCATACAGAAGTGTGAGATCAGCAAATCTCTACTGTAAGTAAGGAATATTCCTCTTAGATTTGTAATTGCCCATTCTAATGTATTCAGTTCATAAAATCAGATTTTATTATATCAGATTTTCTTAAATGATGACCCACTTCTAGGTATATCTACAGCAGCTCTTGTCAAAGTACATGGTGAAAATATTATTGTTCCCATCCTTTCTTTTGGTCATTTTTAGATGAATTTGTGGTCAAATGGAGATTTACATTAATTACTGTATATAGTGCCTGTTTGTTGCAAAGTAGTTGAATATTCACAATACAAAATTTTTGGTTTTTTTAGAATCTTTCTTTTTTAACTTTGCTACTAACACGTACAAATTTATCTCCTCGTGTCTAAACCCTTAAAAAGTAGCTAGAACTCCTAACATCTGTAGAAACATCCAGGCTACAGTGTCATCTGTATACTCAGTCTTGCAGATGGTCACATTGCTTAATGTTTGATGAAAGATAGAACATGAATGAGGCTTCCTGAGAGCTCTTCAGAGATGTAGGCAATCAGTGTGTCTGTAGATGACTGGTCAGGAAACCCTGGCCACTCTCTGGCATTCTCATTTGATGAAAGAACATTTGTGGGGTGACTTATGAGGGCCAGTTGGATTTGTCAGAGCAAGGCATGTTAATAAAATCCACAGCAGCCAACTGGAATCCTGATATCTGAAAGTTTGATTTCCATTTAAGAAAGAAAAAGAGGTAGAAAGTGGGAAAGAAGAGAGAGCCTCTTCATACAAAGAACAAGCATCCAGGGTAAGTGTTTAAGTACACCCCAATTCCACACCTCACTCCTCTTGTGACTTCTATGATCCCAAATCACAGCAATTGTATTCGAGTTAACTTCTGCGTGTTGAACATACAATGTGAACTAAGCCTAGAGATGCAATGATGAATAAAAGACAGTTCCTGACCTCTAAGAACTCACAGTTCAGTGTGGGTAACAGTTACTTTAATGCACAGTGGATAATCAGGGCTTTAATAGATGTGTGAACAATGTGCTGTTGGTTAGGAACAGAACTTAACTGATTCACAAAGAACTGGCACTTTGTCTAATAGAGAATTATTGAATTATTGATGCTTTGTGAGCAGGAAAGTGACATGATCAAAGGATTTTTAAAACTTTGGTGGCCAATAACAGACAAACAGAGAGCCAAATCATGAGTGAACTCCCATTCACAATTGCTACAAGGAGAATAAAATACCTAGGAATACAACTTACAAGGGATGTGAAGGACCTCTTCAAGGAGAACTACAAACCACTGCTCCGTGAAATAAGAGAGGACACAAACAAATGGAAAAACATTCTATGCTCGTTGATAAGAAGAATCAGTATCATGAAAATGGCCATATTGCCCAAAGTAATTTATAGCTTCAATGAAATCCCCATCAAGCTACCATTGATTTTCTTCACAGAATTAGAAAAAAAAACTACTTTAAATTTCATATGAAACTAAAAAAGAGCCAGCATAGCCAAGACAACCTTAAGCAAAAAGAACAAAGCTGGAGGCATCACGCTACCCTTCTTCAAACTATATTATAAGTCTACAGTAACAAAAACAGCATGGTAATGGTACCAAAACAGATGTATAGACCAATGGAACAGAACAGAGGCCTCAGAAATAACACCACACATCTACAACCATCTGATCTTTGACAAACCTGACAAAAACAAGCAATAGGGAAAGGATTCCCTATTCAAAAAATTGTGTTGGGAAAATTGGCTCGCCATGTGCAGAAAGCTGAAACTAGATCTCTTCCTTACACCTTGTACAAAAATTAACCTTAAACTTACATTTAAAGACTTAAATGTAAGACCTAAAACCATACACTCCCTAGAAGAAAACCTAGGCAATACCATTCAGGACATAGGCATGGGCAATGACTTCATGACTAAAAGCAATGGCAACAAAAGCCAAAATACACAAATTGGATCTAATTAAACTAAAGAACTTCTGCACAGCAAAAGAAACTATAATAAGAGTAAACAGGCAACCTATAGAATGGAAGAAAATTTCTGTAATCTATCTGTCCTACAAAGGGCTAATATCAAGAATCTACAAATAACTCAAAGAAATTTACAAGAAAAAAATCCTCATAAAAAAGGATGAGTTCAGGGAGGGATAACATAGGGAGAAATGCCAGATATAGGTGATGGGGAGGAAGGCAGCAAACCACACTGCCATGTAAGTACCTATGCAACAATCTTGCATGTTCTTCACATGTACCCCCAAACCTAAAATGCAATAAAATATATTTTTTAAAAAAGGATGAGTTCATGTCCTTTGCAGGGACATGGATAAAGCTGGAAACCATCATTCTCAGCAAACTGACACAAGAACAGAAAACCAAACACCACATGTTCTCACTCATAAATGGGAGTGGAACAATGAGAACACATGGACACAGGGAGGGGAGCATTACACACTGGGGCTTGTCAGGGGCTGAGGGGCTGGGGGACGGATAGCATTAAGAGAAATACCTAATGTAGATGATGGGTTGATGGGTATAGCAAACCATCATGGCATGTGTATACCTATGTAATAAACCTGCACATGAACCCTAGAACTTAAGGTATAAATATAAGTACCCTAGAACTTAAAGTATAAATATAAAAATACATATTTATAAAATAATTCTTAAAAATCTGGTGGCTTTATGTAGTAAGTGAAAAGGATCTGGGAGAAATTGTAAGAAAGAAAATATTTTTAAGACACTATTTATTACAACAATAGTGATGTGGCTAACTGAAATAAAGGAACATACAAAAGTGATCATTATCTCAATGAAAGCAATGGAATCAACAGGGCTTAGTGGCTTAGAGGAAGAACAAGGCAAAAAGTACAGTTTTGTGTCTATGCAACTGGCAATGTGGTGGTGCCATTGATAGAAATGGCAAAGTGTATGAGAGAAGCCATTTTTTAATGAAAGAGTATATGTTGCATTTTCAACATGTGTGTTTTTGGTGGCAATTAAGCATCTCGGTGGAGATGTCCAGCACATAGTGGAGGACATAGACTTGAGCACATAAAGGAGGGTAGGTGTGAGCAGAAATAATTATAATTGTTCCACATCTGTGGGATAGTTGAGGTGATAGGAATTAATATGTTCTTTGAAAAGGTGAGTGAACAAAGAGAAAAATGAAGAGTCATTGAATGGAATTTTGGGAAATACTGGTATTTATGGGACGAGGGTAAGACTTGGAAAAACTATAGAAAAGAGTCTAAAGGAAGTCCAGGGCATGTTGTCCTACAATGCACAAAGGGAAGACGTCAGTGTTGATTCTACAGTGAAGTCACAGAGAATGACTGAATTTGAAGAAAATACTGTGTCTTTAAGATTTTAGATATTGGTAGATATCTTCAAAAAAAGGTTGACAAGTATTTGAGGAGGAAGCCAAAGGGCAGAGATTCAAGAGACAATAGATGATGAAAAGAAAAGACAATAGAGGCAGAGACCACTTCCTTTCACCACATGAACTTTTAAACTAACCTACCTTTAGGCCTTGTGAAACCACCGTTCCATAATGGAACAGTTGTTAACTAGTCAATCTCGTAGTCTGTCAGTGAACTGAAGGAAATGTAATACTGTACTGAGAGGGCAGCACTGATATCCTTTAGATATAAGGGAAGGCATTGGAAGATGGGTATAGGTATCAAGGGGATGGCTTAAAAAACTCATGTTGCGTTGCTGCTATCTTCTTAGGAACAGAGAAAGACAAGTAAGTGAATAAGAGAGCTTAGTGGACAGAACATGTAAGACATGAGTTGCATGGAAAAGATTAGAAATAGCAATTAGGGAGCATGTGGACAAGAGTCACCAAGAGAAAGAATAAGAAGGAACAGGGAAGGAACTCACATTCATAGTGTCTCAAATATGTGCCAGGAACCATACTAGTGACTTGTTAGACAGGTAACAGCAGTGATTTTTTTGGAAGGAGTAATTGGTCCAAATTAGAATGTATTTATGCTTTCTTACAACCAATCAGGATCTGCCTCCAGGAAACAGGAGTAATAGACAGAGGGCAATGGGGCTAATTTGGGGACAGAGCCAAGCACTGTAGAATTGTAAGGAATAGCAAAGAGCTAAAATGGTAATTAATGGAGTCCAGTCTACACAGAATTAATTATAGGTGAAGAATGTTATAGGACTTCATGAACTAAAAATAGACAAAGTAAGTAGAAGATAAAAGGCCAGTCTAGTGTGGTTGGGAAAGGGAGGTTAGAGGCAGCAATGGAAGTTGTACTTAATGGAAAAAAACTAAGTGCATGATCTTACCAGAGGAACATTTCTTCTGAAGTTGGGATTCAGAGAGGGGGCAGTGTGGTGTGTGGCTAAGGAAGCATGGATATGGGGCTTAATGGAACTAAGGAGAGGATATCAGTGCCAAAGTCATCAAGTATATACTGGAGGAAGAGAAGAAAGAGGAGAAAAACGTAAATCAGTTATCAAAATAATTGAGGAAGGTAAGCCTCAGAGCCCTTATGGATGGAAATTTAGCTAATATAATTTAAAGAAACAAAATTATCTACTTTCAGAAACTTGAAGAAGACAAGAAAACTAAACCCCAATCAAGTGGAAATAAGGAAAAATTAAAGATAAGAGTATAAATAAATAAAAATAGAACAACAGATAAAAATCAACAAAACCAAAAGTTGGTTCTTTGAACAGATCAACAAAACTGGTAAATGTTGAGGTAGACTGACATGGTTAAAAAGAAAAGATTCAAATTATTAAAACCAGAAATGAAAGGTGGACATTATTACCTATTATTGCAGAAATAAAAAGGGCTCAAATGGGATACTATGAAAAATTGCATGTCAACAAGTTAGATAATCTAGACAAAAAAGACAAATTCCTAGGGAGACACAAATGAACAAAACTAACTCATAAAGGAAAAGAAAATTTGAAGAGTCTTGTAATAAGCAAAGAGATTGGATTCATAATAAAATAGAAGCCTGGACCCAAATGGCTTCATTGGTCAATTCTACGTAATGTTTAAAGAAAAATTAACAGTATATATATATATATATATAACAAATACTTCCAAACAATAAAAGTAGAGGGAACACTTAATTAATTCATTCGATGAGGCCATTACAGCCCTGACACCAAAACCATACAATGACATTACAAGAAAATAAACTGAAAATCAATGTCTTATATCAATATACATACAAAAATCCTCAACAAAATATTGGTAAAATGAATTCAGCAGTATATGCAAAGGATTATATACCATGGCCAAAAGGGAATTATCCAAGGAATGCAAAGTTACTTCTACATACAAAAATCAGTCAATGTAACACACCATATCAAGAGAACAAAAAATATAAATCACATGATCAACCCAATATATACAGGAAAAGTGTTAGACAAAAGTATATTTTCTCATGATAAAAATACTAAACAAACTAGAAATAGAAAGAAATTTCCTTAACCTAATAAAGTGCACAAATGAAAAACTCATCACTATGATCATGCTTAATTGAAAGCTTTCCCTCTAAGATCAGGAACAAGACAAAGATGTCTATTCAACATTTCACTGGGCAGAGCAATTGGGCAAGAAAATTAAATAAATAACATCTAGATTATAAAGGAAGAAACAAAGCAATCTCTATTTCTAGACCGCATGGTTTTGTATATAGAAAATCCTAAGGACTCCACTAAAAAAACATTAGAACAAAAAAAAAAAGAGTTCAGCAAGTTTGTGGGACACAAGATTAATATAAAAAAATTAATTGTTTTTTTTTTTTGAGATGGAGTTTCGCTCGTTACCCAGGCTGGAGTGCAATGGTGCAATCTTGGCTCACCGCAACCTCCGCCTCCTGGGTTCAGGCAATTCTCCTGCCTCAGCCTCCTGAGTAGCTGGGATTACAGGCACGCACCACCGTGCCCAGCTAATTTTTTGTATTTTTGGTAGAGAGAGGGTTTCACCATGTTGACCCGGATGGTCTCGATCTGTTGACCTCGTGATCCACCCTCCTCGGCCTCCCAAAGTGCTGGGATTACAGGCGTGAGCCACCGTGCCTGGGCCCAATTGTATTTCTATATAGTGTCAATGAACAATATGAAATTGAAATTGAAGAAAATAACTCCATTTGCAATAGCATCAAAATAATAAAATATTTTGCATCAAATTTAACAAATGAGTGCAAGATATGTGCATTGAACATGGTAAAATGTTGTTGAAGGAAGTAAAATAAAAAGTAAATAAATAGAAAATGTGTCATGTTCACAAATTGAAAGACTTAATATTTTTTAAATGTCAGTGCTTTCTAAATTGACCTACAGACTTAATGCATTCTCTATCAAAACTCTAGCTTTATTTTTGCAAAGATTCACAAGCTGAACCTAGAATTCATGTGGAAATTCAAGGGACCCAGAACAGCCAAAACTATCTTGAAAAAGTACAAAGTTGGAGAATTCACTTGCCAATTTCAAAACTTACAACAAAGCTGCAGTAATCAAAACAGTATGCTACTTGTATAAGGGTAGACATACAGATTAACAGATCAAATTGAGCTTTCAGACATAATCCCTCACATTTACAGTCTGTTTTTTACATGTGTGTCAGAATAATTCAAAGGAAAAAGAATATCATTCCCAATAAATGATAGGACAATTGGATATCCACATACACAAGAATGAAGTTGGACCCCTACATTCCACCATATATGAAAATTAACACAAAATGGGTTAAAGACCTACATGTTATAGCTAAAACTATAAAAGTCTTAGAAAAAAACATAAAAGTAAATTTGTATGACTTTTAATTAGTAGTTTTTTAATATATAGCACCAAAAGCATAAGTAACAACAGAAAAAATATATGGAATGTTATTAAAATTAAAAACTTTTGTGCTTCAAAGAACACCATCAACAAAGTGAGAAGACATCCCTCAGAATCACACAGAATAAATGTAATTCATACATGTGGTAAAAGTGAAGGGATAAGAGAGTAAAATGTTGGTGATAAAGGGAAATTTTACAACGCAGCAGGAATTCTTCACCCAAAGAGTGAAGGTAGAGGGAAGGCTCTTTTGCGGAAAGTGGTTGGGAACAGGCAGGACTGCAGGCTGAAAGGGGCAATGTCAGGCAGGTAGGCAGATTGGATCCAGGGAAAGCAGAGGTGTTGATGAGGAGGCACACGGCTGGGGCTAAGAGAATGGGAGTGCAAAGCAGACAGAGCATTGAAACAGGGGAAAGGAGAGGTGAAGGCAGCATGCACCTGCAGAGGCAAGCAGAAGACAAATAGCAATTACTGCTCTGAAAATTAAAGGGGTGGTTAATAGACTGTAGGGGGAGATAGGTTAGCCTAAGTAAAACTGCACAGAAAGTATGACACAGTGCTGAGAAGGGCAACTTCTCAGTATTTCATGGTTCAGAATTCCCAGCAGCCATCTGTGGGCTTGCTGTATCTGTTTCAGAGTGAAGTAAGTAAATAAATAAAGAAACACTGCGATCAACTATCTGATAATTTCAGATGTTATGTCATGATACAGGTAGAGAAGATCCTAATGATCTAAAAAAATATAGTTTAAAATAATTTTCTCATCTGCTACAAATAAGAGTTTGAATAGTCGTCTCTTTGGCTATGGGTACTTCTATTTCTTTTAACCTACATGTTGTTTTAAGGCAACGTAGTCCGTAAGAAAGACAGCCTTTTAGAGAGCAATTTCAGGAGCAATCTGAAATTTTTGTATATTTAGTTGCATTATGCCTGTATTTATAATACAAAGACATTGATTACTGTGATATAGCAGCAATAAGCCTTGTTTTTTCTTTCTTTTTTTTTCTATGTTGCCAGGCTGGTCTCAAACTCCTGAGCTCAAGTGATCCTCCCACCTTGGCCTCCCAAAGTGCTGAGATTACCATATCCAGCCAGGGTTTGTTTTGTCTATTTTGATGAAAGTTTGATAGATTTTGTACTGTTCTTGGCTCTTCCTTCTGTCTGGAACAGTCTTTTCCTAGATATCTAAATGGCTAATTTCTATCCTTATTTTAGTTTTTCTTCAAGTGTCCACTTTCTCAATACACTTTACCCTGATCATCATGTTTTATAGGGCAACCTACTCAACCCACCCTATATTACCAATCCTCATAACCTTGTTCCATGTTTTGTTAAAATTTCCATAGTGCTTATAACCTTTTAACCTACTACATAATTTATTTTTTTATTTACTGCTATTATGAAGCCTTTCCTGCTAGAATACTAGCACCATAGAAGCAAGAATCTCTTGTTTTTGTTCACCGATGTATTTCCAGCCTCTGCAGTGAAATACAGCTTGCCATATAATAGACATTTAATAAATATTTATTGAGCAAATTAATGTACCACACATTGTGTCACTGGTTTCATGTACTTTTGACACTTCTATGATGTTTCCAAGCGTCACATCATTTTCCTCATCATTTGGGAGATCAGAATGTTGAAATTCCTCTCCCTTTTCCTTAACAACTACCCGCATGCTACACCTGTAACTTCAAGCTCTTTATGCGAAAACAGACTTATCTGATTCTAAGTATTGAGCAGAAGATTGCGCGTAGATTAAAAATCAAAAGAAAATGAACTCTGCTCTAGTGTAAGGAAATACAGCCAAGGCTGGGTAAAACCAGAAGATCAGGAATGATGACACAATGCAGTGGCAAATGTTTGAAGAAGGGAATAAGTTGCTAGCATTCCCTTCCTGAGATAAGGTACATTGATAGTTGCTCAGGAAGTCTTTTATGTACTTTATTACAAGCCAGATGAAGCATGCTGTGTAATTATTTTAGAAAAGTCTTCAAGAAAACTTCAGGTGATTAATGTAAATATTTTATAGCCACGGTTAGCAGAATAAAACTTTTTCTGAATAATATAACAAAATCTTCCTGGTAAAGAAAAGCATGTAGGATATTTCCTTTTGCTTCTGGGAACCAAGCAGTAATAAGGAAGAGGTGGTTGAGAAACTGAAATGTTAAAATTTAGGAGACATTTCCACCACCGTGTGAGAGCTGCAGATTCGAACTTGGAAGGCAGCTTAATGGACTAGAAAGAACATGAGTGTTGGGGCTGGATGAGGCATTTAATTTTGGCTCTGCCGCTTAGGCTTTTACCTTGAGCACATTCTGAGGAAGAACAAGAAAAGGTGCCTCTTAGTGACTTAGAGGAACACAGTTTCACGGCATATAATAATGGAGGTGGCCTGAGATGATTTCTTGTTTAGATAGGAAAAGAATGAGGTTTGTGCTGAGTGAGCTCAATGACCTACGTCAAAGCAAACTATTTAGAACCAATTTAGTAGTATCCAGTACTACCTCAGAGATCACAAACCAGTTCCATTACTGCTTGATAGAATCAGTCAAAGATATTCAGTGGCATCAGAAAGACAGTGTAAGAGATGTTATATCTATGCATTCACAAGGACTTCTAAAAGCCCCTGGGCCTTTCCAGTAGTTCTCACTGGGTGACGCAATTAGAATCTGTGTGAAGAAAAAAAAATTCTTTAAAACTACTTTTCTCAAAATGTTGACAGTAAATGTTTTATTACCCTGAATCCTTCTTGCTGTATTATGCTAAGGTCCTTTGACCTTGTTTTCCAAACTGTTAAGTTTAGAGAGTCTTCTGCTTGCCTTTGACATGCATAGTGAGGTGACCACTGTTCAAAGGCAAGCAGAATAATAAGCATACAATAAAGAAGCTTCATAAAGAATCAGATCTTGGCCAGGTGTGATATTTCATACCTGTAATCTCAGTGCTTTGGGAGGCCAAGGCGGGAGAATCACTTGAGCCCAGGAGTTCAAGACCAGCTGGGCAACATAGCAAGACCCTTTCTCTAAAACAAGCTGAAAAAAAATTAGCCTGGCATGGTGGTGCATGCCTGTAGTCCCAACTATATTCGGGAGGCTGAGGCAGGAGGATACCTTGAGCCCAGAAGTTCGAGGTTACAATGAGCTAAATGGCACCACTGTACTCCAGCCTGGTGACAGAGTGCGACCCTGTCTCAAAAATGTTTTTAATTTAATTTAAATTTTAAAAAAAACAGACCTTGACTTCTACCCAAGCTTCTGTGACCATATTTGCCAGAATATCAAATAAAAATCAGGTATGCTATATGACAGGTCTTGTGTGCTGCTTCTGAGTGTGACAAGTGAGCGATGCAACTTGTACATGGAAATGGTTGACCTTGGGGACCATTGCCATGATATGTAGACACAGGTAACAGGTGTTTAAAATCCAGAGTCAGTTTTCTATGGTAGCAGAGAGTAAGGACATGTGGACAGAGCCAGACGTTGGAGTCACTGAGGCTTGGGTTTGAATTCTAGCACTGCTACATACTAGCTGAGTGATCTGTGCTTTAATTCCTTCATCTATCTACATGGACATATTGCTACATACCTTCCAGGTTTGTTTTCAGCACTAAATAATTAGACATTTATAAAGAGCCTGCCCTATAATAAGTGCTCCATAATTATTAGTCCATGTGTTCACGTATTCATTCGATAAACATTTATTGAGCACTTACTGTATGAGGCAATCAATGTACTAGGTATTGAAACTACAGACAAATGAGAGTGTCTATTCTTAAGAAGGTCACAATGAAAACAAGGAGACCAAGAAACAGGCAATTTAGTTACAGTGTGGAAAATACCACAATATAAGTCTGTTCATAGGCTGTTAGAAAGGAATGAAAGGGGGATTAGGGCAGGCTTCCCGAAGCAGGTGGTGAGCCTTAATGGTTAATTGGGAGCTCTTCCAAGTGAAGGGGAAGAGAAAGGCATTCCACAGACATAAGTAACATGAGCAAAGCCTCCAGGGTGAGAAGGGTGAGAAACAACACTGTACGTGCAGGAGACTACCAGCATTTGGGTATTGCCAAAACACAGTACATGAGGGAGGGGATTGCCGGAGGTGAGAATGGGGGTACAGATACGGGCAGGGGAGGGATTGGCAGGCCCTCTTTAATCTTCTCCTCCGTCCCTTCTTGGAAAATTCAGAACACGTAATTACAGTAGTTATCACCAGCGAAGCAGAAGGCTGTTCCTTTCCTGGCTTTCTTTTATGGTACATCCGGTAAATAGAAGGATCATTTTGAGACCACCTACCCGCATTGCCACTTGGCAATCACGAGTACCAGAATGTGTGGAAGAAGAAAACAATTCTTTTGTTTTTTTTTTTTTTCTCTCGGGTGAGGGCAGAAGCTGTGAAGTTTTTTTCTCTCGGGTGAGGGCAGAAGCTCATGGAAATAGAGCTTAAGTAATTAAAAGTGTGGACTCTGGATTCAGACAGATCTGCATTATGAATTTTCCCTACTATATGTCTTATTATCTCAAGATAATTACTTAAACCTCCAGGCCTTAGTTTTTCCAGCTGTAAAATGAGTTTAATGAAATGATGCATGTAAAGCACTTTAGCACAGTTGCAGGCACATACAAATGCACTACATCAATGTGCTATTGCAATTGTCTGAACACAGTTGCCCAAGATTTTCAGAGCAAAGCAATGATCCTTGAATTAGGGCTGGTTTTCCCAGTGATGATTTTCAAGTCTTCCTCTATCGCCATTGCTTTGACTTCATACCACTTGACTTGACTATACTTTAGGAGGGTCCTCAAGCTTCCGTACTGTTATACCTGTGGCCATGACAACCAGGAATATAACAGACTGTTTACCTGTAAAATGGAAAAAGCTTTTTACAGAAAAAGTCTGTAAAAAGAATTTACTTCTTCTCCAGGTAAATTCATGTTAAGGGAAGAACATGTAGGCAACCATAGAAATTAGCCTGTGCATTATCAAGCAGCTAATGGTCCTCTTTTCAAGACATTGTACCTGCATAAGATACTAAAATGTACAGATATGACTAATTATCTAACTAGAAAGCAATTTGAAGAATTCATGTTTTTGTATAAACTTACTGTGAACTTTAAATTAAACCTCACAAATTTCAAGGAAAATTTTTACTTAATTAAGCCTATGCAGCACGTTCATTTACAATCTCTTTAAATTTAATTAAATTTAGAGAATAGTGTTAAAAACTATGGCTAAGAACCCACCGGCAAATGCTAAACACAGTTATTATATGAGCTGGCAATTCCAATCCTAAGTATGTACCCAAGATAAATGAAAACATATATCCACAAAAAAACTTGTAAAGGAATGTTCCTAGCAGCACAATTCACAATAGTCAAAAAGAAGTAACAACTAAAATGCCCATCAGTTGATGAATGGCTAAACAAAATGTGGTTTAATCATACAATGGAATATTATTCACCCATTAAAAGGAATGATGTGCTGATCCATGCTGCAACATGGATGAACCTTGAAGACATTATGCCACGTAAAAGAAACCAGACAAAGAATGCCACGTAATGTATCAATCCATTTATATGAAATATCCTGAATAGGTAAATCTACATAGACAGAATGTACATTAGTCATTGCCAAGGGTTGTGAGGAGATAAGAGAGGGCAGTTAGTTCTTAAAGGGTATATGGTTTCTTTTCGGGTTAATTAAAATATTCTAAAATTAGATAGTGGATTGCACAACTCAATGAATAAACTAAAGAGAATTGAATTATACACTGTAAATGGGTCCAATGTATAGTGTGTGCTCAGTGTTTATTGTTGAGATATAATATCTCAATGAAGTTGTTAAAAATCTCTCATTGGCACGCTCTGTGTTTCTAATTGACTATCTTGGAATTTAGAATGTTTATTTCACTTCTGAACACACTTCTCTGCTGCTGCTTACAGTGAATGGTGAAGTGGCTATTACTGTCAGTGGATGTGGAAAAGCTAGCCATTGTGATTACATATTTGTAAACAGTAAAATAAGTCTTTTGCTTTGTTTAAAAGACTTTCAGAGTAAGTTTCTCACTGTTTGTCCTTAGCTAGATTGACTAATTTATTTTCCTGAGTGCTAGCTTACCCCAAGTGCCCTCTGTCCAATTTACACTTTTGCCTAGATAGGTTGCCACAGCCTCCCTTTACTTCCACAGTCAAGTATTAATGCCACTTTCCCTCTCTTGAAAAGCTGAGGAATTTCAAATTGCTATTAATTAAAACTATAATCATTCCATAAATAGGCAAAATAAAATGGATGTTCTTGATGTTAAAGTAGAATCTAGGAGTCTAAATTATCTGTGAAAGCAAGCATTCAACCTTTCTACGTGAGGATTAAAAAAATAAAGAAGACTTTTCTCACATAGCTAGATTTCACAAAGGGACACCAGATCAGGTTAGCACTGAAAGCATATGAATATGGTAAATGGAAATGGGAAAGGTTCATTCATGGCTCCTTTACATGTCAAATTAACAAAGTCATGATTACTGACAATTTTCTTCTCCCTTTCTATGAAAAGAATAGATTTTAGTGTTATGTAGAACATGACTTAACAGTTCACAGCTAGAGTAAAAATATTACAGGAAGGCAATGAAGTAAAAGCTAACATTTTGAAAACTGTGTTGCCATTTTAAAGATGGCACATTTTGATACTCTGAGCTGTCTAATGGCCGTATCTTGTGTTCTGCATCAGGTGATTGAAGAGAAAAATCTTAATTTTAATTCACTTCTTCTACAGGATGGCAGTAGATTATACATTATTCCATATATTTGCTGGAACTGGAATAGCTGCCTAAAAACTCTCTTCTCTCCAGATAAAATCTAATAAAATTATTTTAAGAAAGAGATTTTCATGGGCACTGAATTCAAGGATAAAGGCATGTTTGCGGTCGAGGGAAGGGCAACTCATTCCTTAACCAGTGAGTTAGCAGTTGTCAGTCTAATACTATTATGTTACAGTATTCACGTGCTAACGCAGGCCAGAGCCTAACAGATGAGACAACAGTTTGTAATTCACACCTGGGGGAATCTTCAGGATCTGGAAAGAATCACTCACACAGCTCCAAAACATCTTAAGAACTACAATACCTTCTAGAAACTATCAAAATTAGGTCTTTTAAAGGATGTTTTGAACAAGGAGATGGGGTGAAGGTTAAGCAAGGGATCCTTGTGAGGAATTAATGCTTCGGAGTGTGGGAGATCAAAGTCCTTATTTCAAGGAAACAGCAGGGTCAATAGGAGGAATCTAGAGAGATTCATGCTGCTTTTACTTTTGTAATTGGATCTCTCTCCCACCATAATGTGGGCTCCTTGAGGGTCAAGTCAATTTGTTTGGTTCATTGCTGCCTTCCTCAGTATACAGTGCATAGTAAGTGCTCTGTAAATTCTTCTGACCTGTAATGCATCGGCACCAAAGAAGTTCAAGAAGGGCTGGGGGTCAGGAAATTTGTGCTGTGAGTGCCCTTGAGTAGTTCCTTTGGGACTCAAGGAGGGTGGAGGAGTGAGCCCAGTGATGTCCCCATATCAATGGTTTCCAACCCTGTATGCACACCTAAAATCACCCAAAAAGCTTTTAAAATTCAGATGCCAAGGCCTTACCACCCCCGCCATCTGATTTAATTGCTCTGGAGTGGGGCTGGCCATAGGGGTGTGTGTGTGTGTGTGTGTTTTAACTAAACCTTCAGTTGGGCATACTTGAGGAATTCAATCCACTGATGATTGTGGGTCCCAAATGTATGCAAGAGAGTTATCCTTTATTTAAAATATGGTTTCTTTGGGCCCACCCTAACAGATCCTGAATTGATAGTTTGCCAAGATTCATGAGCTGAGAATCTGCATTTGTAGTAAGCACATGATTCTAATGCAGTAGATCTGAAGGCCACACTATCAGGAACAATATCATAGGGGCACTCCCTTTGTCATACGAAAGCATTTGGGTAAATTTTGAGAAAAGAAACCAGGTAAATGGCTTGGAGGTCTGTTTTTATAATGAAGTGGTACTTTTCCTTCCTTAAGCCATTACACACAGAAGAGGATTCACTTCTCTAGTAAGTAGTTCAAAGGTACCAAATTTTCACTGCCTGGGCATTGCTTATCTCAAAACTAATTTGAAATGCAGGCTGGAAGCAGCCACTTGTTTCTTCTGCAGTGCCATTGGTCTCATTAAGGCAATCATCTCACACATTTTTGATCCAATGGACATAACAGTAAACACATTTGTTTCCTTCTTACCCAGTAGCCTTGCACGAAGTACAAGAGAACAGTATTCTCATTTTGAAAGATGGAAAGATTGAGGCAGAAACTGACCTCAAGGCAGTGCCTAGATTAGATTGGGAAAATCAAAACACTGATTTGATCTGTGTCAAAGGCACTTTAATATCCCTGACCTAATTTTATCCTTACTAATCCTTTTATGAAGCAAGGCAGGGGCAGGTGTCACTCTCTTCAGAGCTGACCCTATCCATGAGAGAAACAGGCAAGCAACTATGGATGGGATCTGAAGGGCACCTGAAAACCCCACTGCCAATAGGCCTCCCCCATCTTCGATGTCTGAAGTTCCACCTTGATTCCTTAGGGCTAAGTTTTGTCTTCCCTATGGGTCTTACAACATGCAGATATGCTAGTAATGGGTTGCTTGACATTAGATATATTTAGCAGGTGACCTCTTCTTTGCTAGGGGAGAGAACATGGAGGGGGAGACCACTGAGAAACAAGGGAAAGGGGAGCATTATTAAAAAGGTCAAGAACCCCAATAACTAATTATGGGAGGAGGATGTTTTTGATCAGCTTCACCTATTTTCCATGTTGCCTGGAGCAGGCCCCAGTCCCCAAGTGGCAAGTGAGGTGGTTAAGGGACTTTGCCATGTTTCTTAGAGATGTGTTCAAGAATATGATCCTCATTAATCGTAAAAATATCAATATCGAAGGGAAATAAATTGTCTTAGAATTAAGATATCATCTACCTAAATGATCTTCTCTTTTAAATGTTGGCAATTGAAGAACCTAGTCTTTCAGTACTAAATCAGTCTGGGTGATATTGAATTACACTCTTAACATAGGGAAGAAGTCCTCTTATTTTCCTCTTTGGTAGAGGAAATCTTTTCTCTCTAACTTCTCCCCACCCTGGGTTAATTTGAAGATTTTGTCCATCTTTGCTTACAGACTCTTTTCTCCTTGTCACTATGGCTTGTATTAATACATTGTTTGAAATGAAGAGAAGGTGGTCAGGATTTAACTTTAAAGATATGGTAAATAGAAGCTGGATATGACCCAACAGAAAAATCTATACTTATAATCCAGAGCTCAGGCAGGCTCCAGAATTTGGAAAAATCGAAATATGTTTGCTTCACTGTGGAATCTGCTTTACGGGGAATGTTGACATGGGGATATGATTTCACATGGCTAGTTCAAAGCAAACTACTAGGCAATGTGTGCTCTTCCCAGAGGTCAATGTAGAGCCCAGGGCCCAAGAGTTACGTGCAGAGTAACTGGGTGGTCAAGGCCAAAAAAGAACAGTCCTTATGGATGAAAGGATGTCACAGGCAGGGAAATGCCTTGCTGTGACCAACAGAGATAAGAGTCAAAGCCAAAGATAAGTGGGTAAACAATCATGTTAGCTGTCTACAGATATTAGTGGCTGGCACCTTGAACCTGAGACACAAGTGACAAAAACATAGTGCTGTGGAGTTGAGTCATAAGGGAAGAGCAGGAAGCCCCTGACTCAAGACTGATATACAGGACCACTCCTAGGTTCTTGGTCCCAGCTCTGCCATGAGCTTATAGTGCAGATGCCAGGAAATTTACTCATTTATAGAACCAAGAGGCTAAGATACATTAGTTGTTTTAACCATGATATAGCACTAGTGTACTGCAATGACCTCTTATCATTTGTCACTCACATTAAGGAAGTGTTCATGACCTTGGCCATGCTCAGGGAAATGTGTTCTGCACAGAATTATCATCTAATGTGTGGTTATCAAGGGAAAAGTTTGATAATTACTAATCTAAAACATTGTTTCTCAAATTTTAATGTGTTTACAAATCATCTGGGAATTTTGTTAAAAACAAGATCCAGAATCAGTAGATCTGAGGTAGAGCCTGAGGAGCTGCATTTCCAATAAGCTCCAGGTGATGTCGGTGCTGCTGGTCTGTGGACCACACTACAAGCATCAAGGTTCTTACAAGGCATCTTGCAGCTCTGAAATTCTATGATCCTCATGTATAATTTCTCACTCTCATCCAGTTTGTCCCTCTCCCCACTCTAGGTCAAGATTGACCCCCGATATGGGGCCTTGATGAGTCTTCTAATGGGGCCAAGTAGGAAAATAAGAAACTAAGGAGGCCATTGCCTCATTCTGCACCCATATGCTAACTTCAGTTGCTTGTCTGCTGTATACCAGTAGTCCTGATCTGGGGTCTATTATGCTACTGGCTCTTGGCTTTAGTAGAACTCTTTGCCACATCAAAGTAGTTGGCAGGATTGGCAGCAAGATCCTCTCTAGGATTTCATGGCATCTTAGAGTGGGGTAGTCCATTTTCATTGGAGAGGTAGGGCCTGTTGGGGGGTGGGAAGGCTAGGGGAGGGATAGCAGGCGATGAGGGGCTAGGGGAGGGATAACATTAGGAGAAATACCTAATGTAGATGATGGAGGGATAACATTAGGAGAAATACCTAATGTAGATGATGGAGGGATGGATGCAGCAAACCACCACGGCACGTGTATACCTATGTAACAAACCTGCACCATCTGCACGTGTACCCGAGAACTTAAAGTATAATAAAAAAAGACAGAGAAAGACACTATTGGGAGGAAAAGGTGGTTAATCCATGTGAGACAATTTCCCAAGATTTCTGGAACTAAAATATCCACCTCACTTTTTCCTTTATGCTTTCATGAATAAGTACCTTCCACTTCAGATAGTGAATCCTTCTTGTTCATCACTACATACCTGAAGACTAGCACAGTACCCATTGCAGAGCAGTGTTCAGTATTTGTTGAATGAATGAATGAATCAGCCAAGCAACTGGAGCTGCAGTTTGCTTAAAGGAGACTTCCTTGGGGAATTCAGCCAGAGGAGCAGCAGAAGTAGCAGGAGCCAGAGAGCGGGGAAGCATGCACTCATCTAGTCATAATTAACTGAAGTGCCCCTGCCCTTGCACTCCCCTTTGTTGTTCTGTAATACACAACAGGATGCACCTGCCCAGGCCTGGGAACTCTAGCTGGGTAGATAGGAAAGCTGATACAAAGCCCTTGTTAATTAAAAAGCATTTGCAACTGGAATTGTCTTCTGGCTAACACGAAGTGCCCTGCCTCCTGATGCGTTTAATGTCGACATGCTTTGAGAATATGCAATGAACAGTCTCAGGATTATCTCATAATCCTGAGCCCAGCAAAGGAAAAAAGATCTATTGAAAGTCATCCACTTCGTTATTCATGATGTCAAAGCCAAAAGTTAAACTGATGAACAGCCAGATGGCCAAGTAAATAAAGCATGTTTTTCTATGGGTTTGCAAATGAAAATAAAATCTAAGAGTTTTTTTGTTTGTTTTTGTTTTTGCGTGAATTTTCTCTATTTTTTTTTCTCCTTGGTCCTACTTTTGCCCGAATTTCTAGCCAAAAGATAGCACCAATGCTTAACTTTTGGAATGATCTACTCAATCAATTTACACTAAGCTTTGCAAAATTTGAGGGAATTTCCAATTCAAAAGAAGATACTAATTAAATCAATGGGGTGATTGAAGAGAAGATGAGTGAGGAGAAAGTGGCAGTGGGAGAGAAGTCATATAGGTAGGCCACCTTACCTCTCTGCTATGCTTGTTAACTAGGACCTCTCTGGCCCCACTAAGCAGATTTACCACCAGGAAATTAAAAACAACCTGTTACAGCCAATCCAAATCCATTAATACTGCAGTTGCATTTTCAAATTAGCCTAGGAAAATCTCCCCTATTGAAATATTGGGACAGATAAGAATTGGTCTGTTTGGCTTACAGAAGGACTGTTTAGTTGCCTCCTTGTCACTTTAAATGACCTGATCATCAAATTGGGCAGACTGGGGTGCAAAAAGACCGGAGAAGCTAGCAAGTATTTGGTGAGCTTTCAATCGAGAGATCGCTGTGCTCCCCTGTGACCAAAGGCTGAACTACAGCACAGAAGAGTAGACCCAGAGCAGAGGTTCTTCCTGCTACAGCCTCACCACAATTACTGTGTCACTGATTTGTTTTCCAGGGCAAAGGGTAAAGGGGGGCATATTTAAAAGAGATTAAGGGGAAAACTAAATTCTGCTTCCCGCATTCCTAATTTTCCCTTTGAAAATTAGCAACTCTTTAGTAAAACCCTTGATAGAACTCCATTAGGGTTTATGTGTGACAAAGAGTAGCTACTAATGGCCTTTAATGATGAGTAGGTGGATTGCTCAGAATATTACTTATTTAATGAAAAGTAATGGCTGTCTCACTGAAGCGAGAAGAGTAATGCTAAGTGGACTCTTCACGTGTATGTTCCTTTTAGCGCTAGCCTTTGTCAGGGCATACACACTCGAGAGACTCTAAACAAAAAGGACTCACCCCCCCCCCGGTAACAACCACTACAAAACGCACCCAGAAATTGCTTTCAGTCCATTTTCCAAATGCTCCATGGTGCCTCCAACTAATTCTCAACCTCTTTGTGGTTCTAAAGGTTGGAGAGGACTGATCTAATGGAAATGGACCAGAGAGTAAGAAAGTCTACTTTTTTTTCCCACTCTGAACCAAATCACTAAGTAGCAAGATGATGTCAGTGATGACATCTGTATCCTCATTTGGAAAATGAGAGGCTTGGGCATGAGGGCCTTAAGGGCCAGTCCTTGCACCTCTGGTTTTCAGTGCTCCTGCGCTTCTGATCAGTGTGAAAATGGAAAGGTGATATTACCGAAGTACACACTTGAAACATAATATTGATTGATTGATTAAAAGAAAAAACCACTTTTCTGGCTTGCTGTCTTTTGGATTTATTCAGCATGCCAGAAGGTGAGAATAGCACCCTAGATGTCTCCTTTCCCCAAAAGCATTTGAGAGCTGCTATCTCTCCATTATCTTTTAACAGATTACTATTTGATTCATAATACATTTTTTCCCATTTTTGTGGTGAGCGGAGCCTCTTCGCCAGGATTCTTTAGTTAGTTCATGTTATAATCAATAAGTTACAACAGAACTAGCCTTTCTTAGACTTTTGTCTTTTCAACCCAGTGACTACAATCACACCACCAATAACATGACGAGGACTTACTGAACGCCTGCCATGTGCCATGTGCTGTGCTAACTACTTTATATGCATTATCTAATTGAATACTAACACTGTCTCATAGGGGTAGGTACGATAGACCCTCACTTAACAGATGAGGAAGCAGCCTCTGAGAAAATGGAAACATGTACAAGGTAATACAGTGTGTAAGGGGTTAAATCAGGACTTGAATCCAAAATCCAACTGATTCCAAAGTCCATGCTCTTTCTACATTAATCTATGATGACCGAGCTCAGAAGCCCGGGCCAGAGACCTTGGGAACTACTTTGCCACGATTCAAGGATAAATGAATCCTTGTGAATTCTAAAATTATAAAATAATTTTAAAAACCAAGTACTGCAACTAAATTGAGTATGGATTTATGAAGAAAGCATACTTGTCTTTTTTTGGAAAGTCATTATTAAAATGCCTCTGCTTGCCTTGAGAGTTAACCTGGGAGGATCACTTCTCTTTCAGACACAGGCAATCACAGTCCCCTCAAACACCTTCACTTCTCAACTCAGCATCACACTCTTTTCTCTTTTTTCTTTCAGCAAATGGCTGCTGTGGCATTATTGTCTTTATTAGCTTTGCTTCACTGTGACACTAAATTACCATAAATATATCATTAATGCTACCTTACAGTACAATAAAACAAACCAGTGATCCCTACAAGAGATATTATAACAAGCAAACAAACATGTTAGGAATGCATGTAATAAATAAGAGGATGTAGATTCCAACAAAAACTAAAATAAGGTGCCTCTTCTCTGTTTAGGAAACGCCTATGTATTCTGTAGGAACCAATTTGCACAATGTGTCTGCCAAAATTCTAGAAAAACAGATAAGCTCATCTTTTGAATCCATTCCTCATTTTTCTTCCTGTGGAAATGTAGGCTCACCTCTGTCATCACAGCACTTACCACATTCTCCTCTCCTTACCTACCCCAGGAGATTGTGAATTTCTCCAAGGCAGCACCCATATTTTATTCATCTTAGTGTGTCCACAGCACCTAGCATGAGGCCTAACTCATTAGGAGCTCAATAAACATATATTGAGTAAATACACCATTTATGCACATTATTGAATAAAAAAATGAATTTTAGATTGCTGTGAAGGGAAATCCATCAGCTACTGGTGTCATTACATAATACAGTCTGCCCTCCATATCTATGGGGTCTGCATCCATAGACTCAACCAACTGCAGATACCAAATATTCAGAAAAGGCTGGGTGCAGTGGCCCATGCCTGCAATCTCAGCACTTTGGGAGGCTGAGGCAGGAGAATCACTTGAGGTCAGGAGTTCGAGACCAGCCTGGCCAACATGGCGAAAACCTGTCTCTATTAAAAATACAAAAATTAGCCAGGTGTGGTGATGGGCACCTGCAATCCCAGCTACTCTGGGGGCTGAGGCATTAGAATCACTTGAGCCCACGAGTAGGAGGTTGCAGTGAGCCAAGACTGTGACACTGCACTCCAGCCTGGATGACAGAGCAAAACTCTGTTAAGAAAGAAAGAAGGAACGAAGGAAGGAAGGAAGGAAGGGAGGGAGGGAGGGAGGGAGGGAGGGAGGGAGGGAGGGAGGGAGGGAGGGAAGGAAGGAAGGAAGAAGGAAAGACAAGAAGGGGAAAAAAGAAAGAAAGAAAAAGAAAATATTCAGAAAAAATTAAAAATAACGATACAATGATAAAAATAATACAAATTAAAAAGCAATACAGTATCACAATATTGGCCAGGTGCAGCGGCTCATGCCTGTAATCTCAGCATTTTGAAGGCCAAGGTAGATGAATTGCTTGAGCCCAGGAGCTCAAAACCAGCCTGGGTAACATGGCAAAAGCCCATCTCTACAAAAAATACAAAAATTAACCAGGCTTTGGGGGGCACATCTGTAGTCCCAGCTACTAGGAGGCTGAAGTAGGAGAATCGCCTGAGCCCAGGAGGCAGAGATTACAGTGAGCTGTGATCATGCCACTGCACCCAGCCCAGACAACAGAGCAATAACTTTTCTAAAAAAAAAAAAAAAAGCTATTTATGTAACATTTATATTGTATTTGGTGTTATAAGTAATCTACATATGATTTAAAGTATACAAGAGGGTGTGTGTATGTGTAGGTTATGTGCAAATACTGTGCCATTTCATATAAGGAACTTGAGCCTCTGCAGATTTTGGTATTAACAGGTGGCCTGAAACAAACACTCCTGCAGATACTTAGGGGGGACTGTACAATGGTACAACATTTTTAGGGCTCAGTTTGTATCAAATGTCATAAAATGTTACCAGCCTCATACTCATTAAAGTCACCTCTGTAAATTTATCTTCAGGCAATAATTCAAAAAATGAATATAAGCACAAATACATCTATAACAGAATAATGCGAAGAATATTGAAATCACTTCAAAAGTCTAACAATAGTGACATTATCAAGCACATTATATCAGCTTGGTGGAACAGAAAGCCAACATTGAAATGCTAGACAAGAAATTTGTAACAATGTGGAATGTTTATGAAACACTGCAAGGTTTCAAAACAAGAATGCAGCATTGTCTATTTATTATGATTACAACTAAATGAATTTTGTAAGTATGTAAATAAGGTTTGGAAGAAGATGGAGGGAAAGGAAAATAGTTGTACTATAGGTTAAAATGTTTTCTTTTAAAAAATGTTCTTTAATGGGGTTATAACATAATTTTAAAATAAGATTTCTTAAAACTGAGGTAAAAGTGGGCCTTATTTTAAAAACAGATTACATATCTGGTATTCACCTGTAAATCAGATGTCTAGTACACCAAAATATTATGCAGGTCGGTTATATGATTTCAAACTATCCTACTGGAGTTAACCAAATTATAACTGCAACACTGTGAGTTTTTAGTATAAAAGTAGTATAAAATTACATTGTTGTAATAAAATAGAAAAAATGAGACCTTTATACTTCTTTTGAATGCCCGTGATACTTAAGGGAAAGCTGGTTTAATTAGAGGAAGATGAGAAAGGTAAGCAATTACCTTTGTTGAGATTCTGAAGGGATCTCTGGACAGTTTCAAAGACTTCAGCAGCTTAGGGCACTGGTTCATTGTCTAATTTCATGTTGTAATTTATGAATTTCCCCTTGATTCAAGTGCATTGCTAGCATTACTCTTAGGCATTTTAGACATGATTAAGGTCAGTTTTTTTTTCTTCTTGACACGCAAATGAGATGAATACGAAGGGAGACAGAAAATAAATTTTACTAAGATAAAGTTATAATTGAAGCAGAAAAAAAAAGGACTAAAAGATGGTCGAAGCAAAGGCGCCAAAAAAATGTAACAAAAAGACTAAAATAAAATTGTACAAATGAAGACAAGAGTGAAACTCTGTCAAAAAAGAAAATGAAGACAAAGCCAAGTTTATTGTTGGTAATATAGCAGAGTGAGTGTCTTGACTGATCCTTCTGCCTAAAAAAAAAAAAAAAATACTGAACTAAAATTGTTGAATGAAATGTTCAAAAGATCTTCTTAAGAACTTCAAAGAGCTAGCAAAAGAGTTGGTAGTTTCCAGGCCAAAATGTAAGTGAAATGTGAAACTCAGAGAGTTAGCAGAGCATTAATAGTACTTCTGAACCAAAGGTATGTACTATACCTGGGGAGTCACAATTTGAATTTCCATGGCCTCCTGAGTTATGAGTGACAGAATATTAAGTTCAGAACCATCCAAAGCAGAAAATCTAATATTGATCATATAACTATCATGCCTTGCAGGGTTAAAGGAACAGAATACAAACAAAAATTATTGCAAGTGCATCTATCTTTCTATCACAGGAGAAGAGCAAATGTATTTGGTGTTCCAAGAGCTAATGGTTGTCCAGGAGAGTAAGAATATGATCAAAATATTTTTGATAAGTTAAGCTGCATGTTGCCATTTCGAAAATACAAATGAAAAGCATAGACACAAAGTCCGTAACTTTCAAATTAGTAGAGAGGAAAACAGATTGATAAAATAAATTAAATCCATTTAAAATAATGAAGAAACATGGAACAGAGAGCACAAATGGAAACAGAATGGCTGAGACAAATCAAAAGCAAAACATAATATGGTAGATATCAATCTAAATACATCATTAGTTATATTAAATGTAAGTGGACTAAAAGCTCCAGGTAATAAGAAAGATGTTCTGACTACATTAGGAAAAAGACCAAGTTTATAAGAGATACATCAGAACGATAAAAATACAGAAAGACTGAAAGTAAGAATACAGAAATAATGCACGCCCTGAACATGCTAAGGAAAAATTACATTTACTTAGGCTAATATCTGTTAAAATAAACATTGAGGCACAAAGTATTTCTAAGGCTGAAGACAATCACTGTGTAGCAACAATAAGCTGAAATCACAAAATGATATGATGATTCTAAGTTTTTTCTCCCAACATTAGAGCCTCAAAAAACATATAAGCAAAAGGCCTATAAAAAGAAATAAAGGCCAAGCATGGTGGTTCATGCCTGTAACCCCAGCATTCTGGGAGTCTGAGAGGGGAGGCCAGGAGTTCAAAACCAGTCTGGGAAATATAGCAAGGCCTCGTCTCTACTAAAATTACTAAAAATTAGCCAGGCATGGAGGCACACACTGTAGTCCCAGCTACTTGGGAAGCTGAGGTGGGAGGATTATTTGAGCCTGGGAGATCGACACTGCAGTGAGCTATGATCATGCCACTGCATTCCAGCGTGACCAACAGAGCAAGACAGAAAGAAAGCAAGAAAGCAATAAAGGACGGAAGGAAGGAAGGTCACAATAGTCAAAGATTTTTAATATACCTCTCTCAGTAATCCATAGAACAAACAGGAAAGGAAAGAATATAAAAGATTATATATATAATAATACATATACAAAAATAATACATATAACAAGTCTCATACATATAACAATTGTCATAAGGGACAAATAAAGACATTGATACACAGCAACTGCAAAATATGTATTTTTTCAAGCATACAGAGAAAAGGTTTATGAAAGTAAAGCTTCAACAAATTTTTAATCTTCAGAGTCACAAAGTTTACTTTATGTTACAGCAATGAAATAAAGTTAGAAATGAATAACTGAAAGTGACATAGAAAGTAGATTTAGAAATTGCGAAATATATTTTTAAGTGGGAGAAATAATAAATTACAATGAAAATTAGAAAGGAATTTGAACTGAATGATAATGAAAACCACAATGAGACTACTACATACCCATGGCATTGAGAAGAATTCAGTTGTCTGACAATACCAAAGGTTGGTGAGTCTGTAGAGCAAAGAGAATGCTTCTCTGCTGCTGACTGAAATGTAAATTGGTACAACAATGTAAAAAGCCCAGTAACCCACATGAACATATGCATACTTTAGGACCCAGCAGTTTCATTCCTAGCTATATACCCTAGACACTTTTGCACATGTGTCCCAGACGTGCACAGGACTGCTCATCACACTGTGGTTTGTAATAGCTTAAACCATTAAGTAGCCCAAATATTGATGATGATAATGCTGATAAAAATAACAGCAATAACGTGAATGAATACATTGTGAAATAATGCTAATAATGTTGATGATGATGTAGATGAGTAAATTGTGAAATATTCTTACAACAATCTTTTTTCAAAACAGGGTCTCACTGTGTCATACAGAGTGGTCTCGCTCTGATATACATAACCATAGCTCATTGCAGCCTTGACCTCCTGGGCTCAAGCGATCTTCCCGCCTCAGCCTCCCAAGTGGCTGGGACTACAGGCAAGCACCACTATGCCTGCCTAATTATTTTTTATTTTTTGCAGGGACAGGGTTTTGCCATATTGCCCAGGCTAGTGTCGAACTCCTAAGCTCAAGTGAACCTCCTGCCTTGGCCCTCAAAGCGATGGGATTACAGGCATCAGCTACCACACCCAGCCACAACAGCAAATTTTATCACACAGCAGTGAAAGTGAAGGAACTACAGGTACAGGAAGTAATATCGAGCAATCTTACAAATATAATGTTGAGTGAAATATGACATTCATAAAAGTATACTGAATCATTCTATTTATATGAAGTTTTTAAAAAGCAGACAGACTAAATTTTAGACATGCCCTTCCAGGTGTTACTTCTATAAAGATGAGTGAGAGAATGATTAACACAAAGTCAGCACTGTGGGTCTCTCTGTGAGGAAGGGTGAGGGGGAGATGTGACTGGGGAAGAAATAAAGGGAGCCTCAAAGACTTTGGCACCATTCTGCTTTTAACTGGTGTGAAAGTTACATAGCTGTTCTCTTTAATACGGTTTTGGAAAAATATGACTGTTTTATACACTTCTCTATATGTCATATACTTCACAAAATTAAATCTAAACAATTGATCATTTCCTCTCTAACTTCTTTTTTCACTCATCAAGGATTCACTATCAAGTTCCTACTATGTGCCAGGTGTTGTTTCAGATAAGACACTGGAAATAGCAAAATATAAGACAAAATCCTTGTCTCAAACCTTTTGTGTTACAAGTGATGGGAAACCTAGCACAAACTGGCTGATGTAACTGAAATTTCTAGGTGCAGATTTAGTCTCAGATGGGGTTTATCTAGCAACGCCATGATGTCACTAAGGTTCTTTCTGTCCTTCTGTCCTGTTCTCTGCAGTGTTAGCATTATCTTCAGGTTTCACACGATGTCCCTAAGCAGTGTCAAGTGCCTCTTCATCATAAATGGCTGTAGCAGCTAAATGTCCCACATCTTCACACCCATGGAAAAGGGGGTCTGTCTCTCAGCATTTAGAGCAAATGTCCTGAGGCTTACCATAATTCAACCAGCTTACCACTGAGTATATTCCCATCTGTGAAGTAATTAGTAGAACTTTAAGAGGAGAAGTCAATTATGTGGCTGGGCTTGGAGTAGATCCTGGGGTCAACATATTCACTCCAAGCACACGGCTGAAACTTATACTTGGGACATTTCAGCAATTATGAATCTGGGGCTGTTGCCAGGAGAAAGGAGAATGAAAGTTAGAAAGCAACTAAAATCATTTTTACCATCCCTGTTGTGCAGCATATTTTCTTGGGAGGGGTGGGGGACCTGACAATAGTCAAGTAAAGAAATAAATAAGCAAGATAGAAATTGTAGAGTAGTAAGTGTTATGAAGATAACACAACGAAATGCAAGATCCATAAAAACCGGGATTCTTTTTTACCTGTTTTGCTCAATGCAATACCTTCCCTGCCTAGTCCAGTGCACATATTAGGCCCTCACTAAGTATTTGAGTTGAATCATATTGAATCATAAACAAGGTGAATTGAGAAGCATTGTCTTCCACACACCTTTGTTTATTCCTCCCACCTGAGACATCCTCCACTTTCGCTGTTTACCCAGGTCCTGTACATCATTCCAAACTTTGTTGAAATTCTGTTTTCTTTAGGAGGCTTCCATGACATCTCTACTTCTCTTTAATCTCTCTCCTTTCTGATTATTCCCTGTCCCCACTATGGCATTGATCGGCAATGTGCACTTTAGCCCTGGGTTTTATTACATTTTGTAATTTGACAAATATTCATTTGTAATGTAAATTTAAATTATGTTCTATTTACGTGTTTTTTCAATCCCAAAGAGAACATGATTCACCCATGAATAAGTAGTGTCTCCTTTCCTAGCTTAGCCATTTACTACCTGCATGTGACCTTGGGTCAATTATCTGGCTGCTCTGAGAGTCAGTTTCCTGGTCTGTAATCTGGGAAGGGTACCTCTCTTGTAATACTTCATCTCTGAGTACTGAGAGTTGTATGTCAGTGCCTGGCACATGGTAGGTACATGATAAGCAGTAGTGATTATGATGACAATAAGGAATTTTCTCTTTTTTCTCCCCAACTCCCTTCAGCACTTAGCCCAGTTAAGGATACATAATTTCAAATGCCTAATAAAGACCTATTGAATTGCCCAAAGATTCTCACTCCCCAGAATAGCCTTGAACTCCATCCCAGTTCTGAGCCTCAGTATTTTGAACCTCTTGAACACATGAGCCAGAGCCCTTCGGCAAGAGAGCTGCAGGTTTAACCCCTCTTGCTTGTTTGCCACTGAGGTTGCTGGCCTATTTTGACTTTAGTGTCAACAGGAAATTCCCTGAAGCAAAACCAGTTTCGTAACCATATTGCCGAAATGGAGACGCTGGGATGGGAGAAAGCAGCAGGAGTAACAGCAGCAAGCACCCTACCCATCAGGGTTTAACTGATTGGTGTATGTAACTGATAGACATCCACGGTGCTGATGTTGAACTAACGAGCACCTGTCATCAGCGTGGGCAGAGTGGCTGAAGAGAAACTCCGTAGCTTCCTAATTGACTCAAATGATGGTCTGCGGGTTCCTGGGTGCTGGCTGAGCTGCCAACGGGGGTGGAGGTGGTGCTATTATGCTAATTCTTGTGCATCCCATGGGTCATAAAATAACAGATACTTCATCTGCCAGAGGAGAAATGACAGCAATTAAGGCAGTCACGATGCCACAAAGTGGTATTAACTAAGCAAATGAGGACTCTGTCTCTGGGTAGAATCATGCTGAACTTTGGGGTGCAGAAAAAGCCCTGCCTAAATGATTTCTGTTTACTTTTTGTGCTTATAGCCCACGATTGCTCAATTTGATCATTCATGAGTATGGTGTCCCAAATGTAAAGAGTGAAATGCATGGGCTTTCTGCTAATCCCAGCTCCTCTGCCAGCTGGCTTTTTGGGATTAGAGCACACCTGCTGTCTTCTCAGCTGCAAACTTCCCTGAACGATAATTTAGACCCAGCCTCTTACCCAAGTCTACTCCATCCAGCACCACTTTCCATCCCAGAGTGAGAGTTAGGGCTGGGGAAGGTCAAAGTCACTGCCTAGCAAGCAGGTTGAGTAAATAAAGTCTGAGGTCCTCACGTAGACATATCTCTGGCAGGAAAAGCTGCAGTGAGTCTGTTCTTGGTGTGATTATTCCAGTAATTCAGAGGGAAAGTTGTGAATAAAATTGACTTGATTTTTAAATGTTGCTATGAGTTATGTGACATTCAACAAACACTTAACTTCTCTGGGGGAAAAATAGGACCTACTTCATAGAGCAGTTATGAGAATCAAATAAAATAATCTATACGTGGTGTTTGGCACAATTTGTGTGTTCAGTGATTGTTAGCTCTTATTATAATTATTACCAGGGATTGTGGTGATATTTGAGAGCAACGGCTTTAACCAAAGAGCTGGATAGACTAATGCTATCTACCATCAGGGTCAGTGTGCAACTGTTCCATTAGGTTGGCCTTCAAGTAGAATTGGCTAGTTTCATACACCATAGTGAGCTAGGACATCTGCAATTTGAAAATGAAAAATATTTCTTATGAAACTTAGTTGTTAGTATCTAAAAGGCATAATTGGTTCCCGCCAGTCCCTGGCGTTCAGCTGGACCAAATGGTTTCAAAAAGGCATAGACAGCAGTTCAGGGTCATTATGGACTAGCATCCTGGTCTGATGGCTAGATAGTAACCTGCAATGAGACATGTACAGTAGGCCTCTGACCCCAGCCCCAATTTGTTCCCTTGTTAATCAGTGTGTTAGTTTGGGTCCTGCAAGAAGTAGATACAGAGATTGGATTAAGTGTTCGAGCATTTTCCTGGAAAAAACATGTGTGAAAGAAAATGGGACTAGAGCCAGAGAGGCTCCGGGTGGCTTCCGACTGCAATGTAAGTCTAACCTTGAAAAGTCAAACAGAGAGAGATCAAACAGCAGAGTACAGCAGCTGGAGACCTTGGTCAGTGATGTTTTCTGTAGTTGGAAGAGCAATGCACATGATTATGACTGCCACAATCAATGACATGGAAAAAACATTGAAAAGACAAAATGATTAAGTTTGCAGATGTCACCGAGATGCAATGATCAGAATCCGGTTTTGCAAAGCTCAACATCTACAAGAGCTCCTTACATGAACCCATCAGCTTCTTGGGATGCCTCCCCTATTCTTTCATTGTGGTTGTATAATCAGAATTACATTTTGACAGGTATGAAAAATGATGCTGTGGAGAAATACTTGACAGTATTAATAGGTATTCAAGTTATATTTTGAATTTAAAGTAAACAGGTTTAAAAACCTGTCTTTACAGCATGGTTTTCACTTTCTTAAAAATTACATATGCATAAGAAAATATAAAGAAACAGATAAATGAGAAAATATCAACAGTGGCTCTATTTAATATCTTTTGAGCTTCTTTTAGTGTCTCTGTGGTTTCTATTTTTCCATAGCGTATTAATTCTGAGATATTCCCAATGCTGTGGAGTGATCTTCCCTTTCAAAATCCCCTGTACTTATATAAGTGAACTGTCCAAGGGCTGAGTATGCCTCTCACTGACAGTCCTTCTGTGAAAGGATGAAATGAAAAGTGGTTTATCTTAAGACTTGTCGCTGTTTCAACTACCTTCTTAGCTTTTTGCCTCTTGACTTGCTTCTGCCCATTGAGAACTACTAAATGCCTGCCTAGGTCACCGTGTCCTGCTGTCCAGACACCTAGATTTACTTAACTTGAAGCTGCTATGAGATTAGTCCCATTCAGACTTATTGGCAGTCATAATATGATTCATACAGTTCTCTCATCTGCTCTGTTTCCTAGAAACAATAATAATGTCTAACATTTAACTGAGTGCTCACCACATTTAACACTGTGCTAAATACCTTAAATGTATTGACTCGTTAAATTCTCTCTATAACTCTGTAATATTGGTAGTATTATGCATATTTTGCAGATGAGGAAACTGAGGCAATGGAGAGTGAATTAAGTGGGCCAAGCTCACTCAGCCAGTGACTGGTAGGGCCAGGATGCTTGCTTACTTTTGCCTGGGGGATGTTTTTTAGTTGCACTCACAAATAAGATTTTTCACAGCTATAGGATACAATGCAAAACCTGCAAAGGGAAAAGGCACAATAAGGGAAGTCTGAGAGGAAGCCAGGTACAAGCGTCCAAGAGTCCTCTCCCTGTGTAGACACAAAACGCATGCTTAATTGTCAGCATTAAATTTAGACAACGTACATGAAATGTTTACCTGCCTGGAGGATTGATTGCCTCTTGTTTCTTGATCTTGCCTCAAAATGGTCCTGTTAACTGCCACTGGCCTCCATCCAAGTATGAAAGATCTATGTGCAACATTTCTTTAGGCAAGGCACCCAAAGAAGAATCCAGCTGTGATTTTGGGCAATTTGTTTATATCCTCTGAGTTTCACTTTTCCCATCTGTAAACAGGACTAATAAATTGAATAGACAAAAGGTATGAGAGACACCTAATGCCAATTCCCAGCACAGGACTGTATTCATTGAGGAGAAAGGTGAGGAAGAAATGGATATGGTCACCTTAGTTAATGAAAGAAGGGACTCACCTATGAGCACTTGGAAACATTCATTTTCAGAAATCAGAAAAGTACAAAACTGTTCAGGATGGATTTTCAGAGCAGAAGTGTTCAAGATTTGGACATTTAAAATTTTAAACAGTGAATTAACCACATGACTTAACACCTTGTTTGGAAATGTACTGTCATTCAGGTCCATGCAGAGTGTAATGGAAGCATGAAGAAGCTTCCATAAATGCAGAGACAGGAGAAAGGGCCTACGAAAACTCCATGGAGGATGTTCACGTCTAATTGGGAAGGGTGAATAGAGCTGATCAAGAAACGGGGTTAAGGCATTTTGAATACAGGAAAGCACATGCGCAAACGCCCAGAGACAACAATGGTGTCGTCATTGTCATTGTTATCATCATCATCATTCTTATCTTTTGAGTATCTTCTATGTGCTAGACACTATAGTAGGTGATTTCTATATTATTTGAAATCCCCACATAATGTTATAAAGTGAGCATCCTTGTACACATTTTACAGATAAGGATACAGACATCTTAAGAGGTTAAATAGAGCCATGTAAGTGATAAAGCTTCAACTGGAGAGCCCAGGCATGCAGACTCCAAAGCCCAAACTCATTCTGCTGTATAGAGAGACCCTCCTCTGGAACTTGAAAAGCCAGGATGAGTTTGGGGAACTGCGGAATACTTGTTGCAGCTGAGATGTATCTGAGGAGTAAGGGAAACCAGACTAGAGGAATAAGCAGGGTTTAATTCCCACAAGGCTTTGAAGGCCATGTTCAGGCATTTCAACTCTATACTGAGGAATAGGGAATTTTGGAAGAAAAACAGCAAAAAGGTGGTGGAGTGACATGATCAGTTTTGTATCTTTGGCGGCAGTATGCAAATTGAACTAGAAGGTCAAGATTGGACATAAGACCAGTTGGGAGCAGCTCAGTGATGAAGCCCCAAAACAAGGGGCATAAACTATTCAAGTATCTGCTACTTTGGTAAACCAGTTTGTCAGAGAAATGTCAGAAGTCTCAGTCACTTGTTTCCAGTATCTTCACAAAGGCTTTGCTGCTTCCATTCTCCTTCTTCCTACCTCCCTGCCTCTATTCCTCAGTATGATTACAGGCTCCGAAAATAGGGTGCTATCTAGGAAGGAAATCATACAGCAGGGGAAAGCTATTACTCATTCACTTTTGGAAGGCCATCCCAGCAATACTGTGACAATAAAGAAAATTCTGAGTATGATGGTGGGGATAGAATAGAGGAGTGGTGGTAGCAAGAAGCAATTCTGCCAGTGACACTAATGGAAGCCATGTGGCCTTTCTAGCCAGGGTAGAAGGAACACCTCTCAGCTCTGGAGATATTATTCAAATTATTGCTGAGTAATGAGGAAACCTTGGGTAACAGAGTGGTTCACTTCACTTTAGTAGAGAAATATACATCCTGGTTGGTTACCTACCCACACTCTGATTCCACATTGGCTGCTTGACTGGGCCAGTCGTGCAACATACAACAAGAAGACAGGATGGCTGACTAACATGGGCAGTGATACCAACTCTGGTGTTAATTTGCTGGGTGATCTCAAGCAGTTTATTTCCCTTCTTTGGGCCTTGATTTTCTCACCCACATATGAGACAGTACCCTGTTGGCTTTAAGAGTATGGACTCTGGCCGAGTGCAGTGGCTCATGCCTATAATCCCTGCACTTTGGGAGGCTGAGGCGGGCAGATAACCCGAGGTCGGGAGTTTGTGACCAGCCTGACTAACATGGAGAAACCCCGTTTCTACTAAAAATACAAAAATTACCCAGGTGTGGTTGTGCTTGCCTGCAATCCCAGCTAGTCAGGAGGCTGAGGCAGTAGAATCGCTTGAACCTGGAAGGCAGAGGTGGCAGTGAGCCGAGATTGCACCGCTGCACTCCAGCCTTGGTGGTAACAGAGCAAGACTCTGTCCAAAAAAAAAAAAAAAAAAGCCAGGCACAGGGGCTCATACCTGTGTAATCTGAGCATTTTGGGAGGCTGAGGCAGGGCAGATCACCTGAGGTTGAGAGTTCAAGACCAGCCTGATCAACATGGAGAAACCCTGTCTCTACTAAAAATACAAAAAAAAAAAAAAATTAGCCAGGCATGATGATGCATGCCTGCAATCCTAGCTGTTTAGGAGGCTGAGGAAGGAGAATCACTTGCACTTGAACCCATGAGGCAGAGGTTGCAGTGAGCTGAGATAGAGTCATTACACTCCAGCCTGGGCAACAAGAGCAAAACTCCATCATCTCAAAAAAAAAGAGTATGGACTGTGTTGTCAGACTGCCTGAGTTCAAATGGCATGCCACCATTTACTAGTTATTTAGTTTCCCCATGTCTGACTTTTCCTATCTGTAAAATGAGGATGATATATAGAGAGTTATTATAAAGATTAAATGATTCAATGTCTGTCAAGAGTTTGGAATAGTACCTGATGTGATATAAAACTTTGCTAATGTTGTTATTAGCTAGGCAACAAAGCAGATGAACCAGATGTTCTCAAAAATTTCTAGGATCCTCTTTCCCTACTGACTAACCTGAGTCTCTCCCTGACCATGGCCAGATTTTCATTGTGGAGCAACCAAATCCTCTTAACTACGACCTCTAACTCTCTGAGCTTCACTTAGAATGACTTCCCCCTTACAGCCCATTCACTACCCACCTCCTGTGCAGAGCCTTCTCCACAACCCCCCTCCACCATACAATTTTCTTATGGTCTGAATGATTTGTGATATGTATTCTAACATCTCTTTAATTTGATCATGAATACAATTCTTGCTTTCTTTACTCTACTGTTAGATCTGAGGGTGGAATTATGTTTTCCGTTTATCAGATTCCCCCAGAAGAAGCCCATGAAAAGAGCTGAATGACTACATGGTGTCTGAAAGGCAGAACTGAGCTTCTCTGAGAATTATTTCTGCATACGGTCAGCACTGTGTACTGGCTGAGGTGGTGGCCGTCTAACTGGTGTAACTGAAAATGATGAAGACACATTTCTTGACAAAGATCTTTTGCTCACTAGGGTAAGGTGATTGACTATCAGTAATCCATGTCTGTGTTTTTAGGTTTTTCCCTTTTTCTATAATTCTTTCTAAAAATGCAAATACTCATGGCATCTGGATATGATGGAAAAAGTGGCAAGATTCAGGGTGGAAATCTACAGAAAAATGATGGGAAAAAACATGTTACTGGAAGCCAAGTACTCCAGTTTCAATTCCTGGTCTTTCCTCTAACTCCCTAGTAGAACTTGCACAAAGTACAATGTCTGTATTTCTGTCTATAGAATGAAAGATTATAATACATAATTCCCAGCGTCCCTTCTAGCATTGACCATCTATGATTTTACACGTGAATCAAATAGTGAAAATTCAGGTTTACCTTTAGACAACTATGGAAATATTATTTTCTTGACATCCCTCTAGCATGCCCTGAGATTGTTCATTGGAGTGACTAATTCAGAAGTCAATCTTGGCCATACATATCCAGAATTTTATAGAGGTTCATGGTCTTTGATCCAACACTTTCACTTCCATGAAATCATTCAAAATACAGAAAAGTTTTATGCATAAAACTTTAAATACAGTGATATTTATAACAATGAAAACAAAAACAGGCTAAATGCTAAATCACATGGAAAAGGCTAAACTATACACTTGATCAATTGGTTGCTATGTAGGCTTTAAAAATTACACAGCAGGGAAAATGTTTATGCTAAGACACAATTTTAAAAGATAAAATTGTAAAACTACACAAAATTTTATATATTCTCATGACCACATAAAACACACAAATCTTAAGAAAAACTATGCATAAAACAAAGACTGGAAGAAAATCTAACAACATGGTGAGACTTGGTATAAATTTTCTACTAACTTTTAAAATATGAGTGTATATTTCTGAAGAAGGTTTTCCAAGATGGTGTGGTAGAAACAACTTGGGATTGCAGCTCTCAGTGAAGGTGCAGAGGGTGAGTCCTAGCCGCATTTCCAGATGGAACTTGGGTGCCCACAGAACGGGGAAATTCCCAGGTGTAGGAGAGACACAGGAAGCCAGTGCAGCCCTCTTGGCTTGCGCAGGCCGTTTTGGCAGGCGCCGCAGAGCAGCGGCACCCCGCACAAAACACGCTGATCGGGGTGCCCTGTTAAACTGGCAATCTGAGATTTGGGAGGGCAGATTAGCATATCCATCTGATTAAACAGGACCTGGACAGTGAGCCAGACAAGGAGATTCCCAGGAAGTGACATTTGAGCTGGTGCAGTGGGCCCCTGCACAGGAAATCACACAGATCCCGGTGCCCTACCAGCAGGTGACTAAAAAACCTGGGAGAGAGTCAACCGTTCAACATAAAAAAAAAAAGAGGGAGAAAGGGCTCTGAGGCAGGGAGCCAGGTGATCAGGCTTGGCAGATCCCACCCCCGCAGGGACAAACAAAACGGCGATTGGAAATGCCCATTTCACTGTGGGCACAGCTGAAACCAGGACGGAGGGGCATCCATGGGGGAGGGGCATCCGCCACTACCAAGGCATTCCACCCCTACTGAGGTACACGCCCATTGCTGACACAGCCTGCCGTTTCCAAGGCAACCCACCATAGCAGAGAGACTCTGCCAACAGTGTGGAGCCCACAATAGCAGGGCAGAGCCCACGGGCAACAGGGTGGAGCCCACAGCAGCAGGAACTGGAGTGGACCTCAGCAGTCATACAGCAGAGGGGCTAGACTTTTAGAAGGAAAACTAAGTACAGAAATACTTCAGCATCAACAATCTGGGCATACACTCAGAGACCCAATCGAAAAGCCAACAACTACTCAGACGACAGGTGGATAAATCCACAAAGATGGGAAGAAACCAGTGCAAAAAGGAGGAAAACACCCGAAACCAAAACACCTCGCCTCCTACAAAGGACCAAAACTCCTCAACAGCAAGGGAACAAAGCTGGACGGAGAATGACTGTGACAAAATGAAGGAATCAGACTTCAGAAGGTGGATAATGAGAAACTTCTGTGAGCTAAAAGAACATGTTCTAAATCAATGCAAAGAAACTAAGAACCTTGAAAAAAGATTTAAAAAAAGATTCGAGGAAATGATAACAAGAATGGAAAACTTAGAGAGGAATATGAATGAATTGAAAGAGCTGACAAACACAACACGAGAACTTCGCAAAGCATGCACAAGTTTCAACAGCCAAATTGACCAAGCAGAAGAAAGAATATCAGAAGTCGAAGATCAACTCAATGAAATTAAACAAGAAACCAAGATTAGAGAAAAAAGTGCAAAAAGGAATGAACAAAGTCTCCAAGAAATGTGGGATTATGTGAAGAGACCTAACCTACGTTTGATAGGTGTACCAGAAGGGGACGAAGAGAATGAATCCAAGCTGGAAAATACTCTTCAGGATATTATACAGGAAAATTTCCCCAACCTAGCAAGGCAGGCCAATACTAAAGTCCAGGAAATACAGAGAACACCACAAAGATATTCCACAAGAAGAGCAACCCCAAGGCACATAATCGTCAGATTCACCAGGGTTGAAATGAAGGAGAAAATACTAAGGGCAGCCAGAGAGAAAGGTCAGGTCACCCACAAAGGGGAGCCCATCAGACTCACAGCAGAGCTCTCGGCAGAAACTCTACAAGCCAGAAGAGAGTGGGGGCCAATATTCAACATCCTTAAAGAAAAGAACTTTCAACGGAGAATTTGATATCTAGCCAAACTGAGTTTCATAAGTGAAGGAAAATAAAATCCTTTGCAAACAAGCAAGTACTCCAAGATTTTGTCACCATCAGGCCTGCTTTACAAGAGCTCCTGAAAGAGGCACTACACACAGAAAGGAACACTCAGTACCAGCCATTCTAAAAACATACCAAATGCTAAAGAGCATCAACAAAAAGAAGAATCTGCATCAACTAATGGGCAAAACAGCTACCTAGCATCAAAATGGCAGTATCAAATTCACACATAAAAATATTAACCCTAAATGGAAATGGACTAAATGCACCAATCAAAAGACACAGACTGGCAAATTGGATAAAAAGCCAAAACCCATCAGTGTGCTGTATCCAGGAAACCCATCTCACATGCAAGGATACACAAAGGCTCAAAATAAAGGGATGGAGGAAGATATACCAAGCAAATGGAGAGCAAAAAAAAAAGCAGGAGTTGCAATTCTCGTCTCTGATAAAATAGACTTTAAAGCAACAAAGATCAAAAGAGAAAAAGAAGGTCATTACATAAGGGTAAAAGGATCGATACAACAAGAAGAGCTAATGATCCTAAATATATATGGGCCCAATACAGGAGCACCCAGACATATAAGGCAATTTCTTAATGACTTACAAAGAGACTTAGACTCCCACACAATAATAGTGGAAGACTTTAACACTCCACTGTCAATATTAGACAGATCAACCAGACAGATAATTAACAAGGATATCCAGGGCTTGAACTCAGACCTGGAACAAGCAAACCTGATAGACATTTACAGAACTCTCCACCCCAAAACCACAGAATATACATTCTTCTCAGCACCACATCACACCTACTCTAAAATTGACCACATAATTGGAAGTAAAGCACTCCTCAGCAAATGCAAAACAACTGAAATAATAACAAACAGTCTCTCAGACCATAGTGCAATCAAGTTAGAACTCAGAATTCAGAAACTAACTCAGAACCGCACAGCGTCATGGAAACTGAACAACTGGCTCTTGAATGTTGATTGGATAAACAATGAAATGAAGGCAGAAATAAAGAAGTTCTTCGAAAACAACAAGAACGAAGACAAAACATACAAGAATCTCTGGGACACATTTAAAGCAGTCTCTAGAGGAAAATATATAGCAATAAGTGCCCACATGAGAAGAGTGGAGAGATCCAAAATTGACATCCTATCATCAAAATTGGAAGAGCTGGAGGAGTACGATCAAAAAAACTCAAAATCTAGCAGAAGACAAGAAATAACTAAGATCAGAGCAGAACTGAAGGAGATAGAGACACAAAAAACCCTTCAAAAAATCAATAAATCCAAGAGCTAGTTTTTTGAAAAGATCAACAAAATAGACAGACCACTATCCAGACTGATAAAAAAGAAAAGAGAGAACAACCAAATAGATGCAATAAAAAACTATAAAGGGGAAATCACCACAGATTCCACAGAATATTACAGACAACTCTATGCACATAAACTAGTAAACCTGGAAGAAATGGATAAATTCCTGGACTCCTGTGTCCTCCCAAGTCTAAACCAGGAGGAAGCTGAAACTATGAATAGACCAATAACAAGGTCTGAAGTCGAGGCAGCAATTAAGAGCCTACCACACAAAAAAAGCCCAGGTCCAGATGGGTTCACAGCTGAATTCTACCAGACACTCAAAGAGGAGCTGGTACCATTTCTTCTGAAACTATTCCAAATAATCCAAAAAGAGGGAATCCTTCCCAAATAATTTTATGAGACCAACATCATCCTGATACCGAAACCCGGCAGAGACTCAACAAGAAAAGAAAACTTCAGGCCAATATCCATGATGAACATAGATGCAAAAATCTTCAATAAAATACTGGCAAACCGATTGCAACAGCACATCAAAAAACTTATCCATCATGATCAAGTAGGATTCATCCCGGGGATGCAAGGCTGGTTCAACATACGCAAGTCTATAAACGTAATTCACGACATAAACAGAACCAAAAACAAAAACCACATGATTATCTCAATTGATGCAGAGAAGGCATTTGACAAAATTCAACAGCCCTTTATGCTAAAAACCCTCAATAAACTCGGTATTGATGGAACGTATCTCAAAGTAATAAAAGCTATTTACGACAAACCAACAGCCAATATCATACTGAATGGGCAAAAACTGGAAGCATTCCCTTTGAAATCCGGCACTAGACAATGATGCCCTCTCTCACCACTTCTATTCAATATAGTGCTGGAAGTTCTAGCCAGAGCAATCAGGCAAGAAAAAGAAATATAGGGTATTCAGGTAGGAAAGGAGGAAGCCAAACTGTCTCTATTTGCAGACGACATGATAGTATATCTAGAAGACCCCATTGCTTCAGCCCAAAAACTCCTGAAACTGATAAGCAACTTCAGCAAAGTCTCAGGATATAAAATCAATGTGCAAAAATCACAAGCATTTCTATACAACAATAACAGACTGAAAGAGAGCCAAATCAAGAACGAACTGCCATTCACAATTGCTACAAAGAGAATAAAATACCTAGGAATACAACTATCAAGGAATGTAAGGGATCTCTTCAAGGAGAACTACAAACCACTGCTCAATGAAATAAGAGAGGACACAAACAGATGGAGAAACATTCCATGTTCATGGTTAGGAAGAATCAATATCGTGAAATGGCTATACTGCCCAAAGCAATTTACAGAATCAACACTATCCCCATCAAGCTACCATTGACTTTCTTCACAGAACTGGGAAAAACCACCATGAACTTCATATGGAATCAAAAGAGAGCCCGCATAGCCAAGTCAATTCTAAGCAAAAAGAACACAGTGGGAGGCATCACACAGAACCGGACTTCAAACTATACTACAAGGCTACAGTAATCAAAACAGCATGGTACTGGTACCAAAACAGAGATACAGACCAATGGAACAGAACAGAGGCATCGGAGGCAACACAACATATCTACAACCATGCAATCTTTGAGAAACCTGACAAAAACAAGCAATGGGGAAAGGATTCCATGTTTAACAAATGGTGTTGGGAAAACTGGCTAGCCATGTGCTGAAAGCAGAAACTGGACCCCTTCCTGACACCTTACACTAAAATTAACTCCAGATGGATTAAAGACTTAAACATAAGACCTGGCACCATAAAAACCCTAGAAGAAAATCTAGGCAAAACCATTCAGGACATAGGAGTAGTCAAGGACTTCATGACCAAAACACCAAAAGCATTGGCAACAATAGCCAAAATAGACAAATGGGACCTAATGAAACTCCACAGCTTCTGCACGGCAAAAGAAACAGTCACTAGAGTGAATCGGCAACCAACAGAATGGGAAAAAATTTTTGCAGTTTACCCATCTGACAAAGGGCTGATATCCAGAATTTACAAAGAACTCAAACAGATTTACAGGAAAAAAACAAACAAGCCCATTCAAAAATGGGCAAAGGATATGAACAGACACTTTACAAAAGAAGACATACATGAGGCCAACAAACATATGAAAAAATGCTCATCATCACTGGTCATCAGAGAGATGCAAATCAAAACCACACTGAGATACCATCTCACGCCAGTTAGAATGGCGATCATTAAAAAATCTGGAGACAACAGATGCTGGAGAGGATGTGAAGAAACTTTTACACTGTTGGTGGGAGTGTAAATTAGTTCAACCATTGTGGAAGACAGTGTGGCGATTCCTCAAGGCCTTAGAAATAGAAATTCCATTTGACCCAGCAATCCCATTACTGGGTATATATCCAAAGGAATATAAATCGTTCTACTATAAGGACACATGCACACAAATGTTCATTGCAGCACTGTGTACAATAGCAAAGACCTGGAATCAACCCAAATGCCCATCCATGATAGACTGGACTGGGAAAATGTGGCACATATACACCATGGAATATTATGCAGCAACCAAAAATGATGAGTTCATGTCGTTTGTAGGGACATGGATGAATCTGGAGAACATTATCCTCAGCAAACTGACACAAGAACAGAAAATGAAATACCACATATTCTTACTCATAGGCGGGTGAGGAAAAATGAGAACACATGGACACAGGGAAGGGAGTACTACACATTGGGGTCTATTGGGGGGAATGGGGAGGGACAGCGGGGGGGTATCAGGGGAGGGATAGCCTGGGGAGAAATGCCAAATATGGGTGAAGGGCAGGAAGGCAGCAAAACACACTGCCACGTGTGTACCCATGCAACTATCTTGCATGTTCTGCACATGTACCCCAAAACCTAAAATACAATAAAAAAGAAAAAGAAAAAAATGAGTGTGTATTTCTTTTATAATAGAAATAATACTGCGGGCTTGGTACAATGGCTCACACCTGTAATTCTGGTACTTTGGGATGCTGAGGGGGGTTAGTCAGGAGTTCAATACTAGCCTGACCAACATGGTGAAAACCCGTCTCTACTAAAAATACAAAATTAGCCAGGCATTGTAGCGCCTTACTACTCAGGAGACAGAGGCAGGAGAATCTTGTGAACCCAGGAGGTGGAGGTTGCTGTGAGCCGAGATCGCACCACTGCACTCCAGCCTGGACAACAAGAGTGAAAATTTATCTAAAAAAAGAAAGTGTGTGTGTGTGTGTGTGTGTGTGTGTGTGTGTGTGAGAGAAAGAGAGAGAGAGAGAGGAGAGAAGAAAAGAGGAAAGAAAAGAAAGAAATAATATTGTTTATTTAAAAATCTGTTTAAAAGTACCTAGGGTGCCATGAATTATAAGATGGATTCTGACTTCATGGACAATAAAATGTCTAAAAAATTTATCTCAGACCCTAGGACTGTCCAATTCTAGCCCTACAAAACAGTGATCACCTCTGCCATTCTTTATCCATCTGATTTTGGGCAAGTCACTTGAACTCTGTGAACTTCCATTTATTCCAGGTATAAAATAGACGTTAATTCCACAAAACAGCTTAGCACCAAGCCTTACTCTTAGTAAGCACTCAATAAAAGTTAGTCATCATTGCTTATAATAGTATTGCAATGTCTTCCCTCTAATTCTGATAGAAAGCAAAGATGAATAGAGAAAATTTCCAGCAAAAAGTTTGCTTTTTTTGTATGTGAAACTATGAGGATGGGTTTAGCGGTGTGCATCCACAAAATGACTTCTCGAATTTTTACATTTTATTTATATTAATGAATACTGAGTCACGACACAGGCAAGGGAGGCATCTAAACAGAAAACGCCAGAGAACAGATTTCTCTTATATATTTATTTTAAAACATTCATTGTACCATGTAGAGAAAGGGCATGGGGTTTACAAAACTGGAGGTTAGTCATTTAAAGTCTTGGTGTCACAACTCACTATAGGATTAGAAGGAGGATCTCTCAGGCATTAGCCTCCTCCCCCAGCACTACTTCCAGGAGCAAACAATTGCAGTTCTTTGCACAGGTGGATTGTGACAAATTTACCTGTGTGAACATTCAAAAAGTGGATTTATTTGTTAATATCTTTCTCCTGCTCACAATAAATTTGAGACAGGTTTCTTAAAAAGAAAATGGGTAGAGTCAAAGCAATTAATAAGTTCCTTCTAGGAGTTGATGTATGGGAAAGTATTCTATATTGCATGGAAGGAAGGGAAAATGATGTGGTTCTTTGTGTTGGACTGTGTGGGAAGGTAGTTCAAAACATGACACTAAAGTAAAAGGGAATTTTAATGTATATACATACACATACACACACACACGCACGTACACACACAAGCTTGCAATCACAGCAGGCAGCCATGAGCTGCCTAACTCATCATGTGCATAGAATTCATACTGAGCAATGTCAACTGATACTGACCATTCCAAACTGTCTCTTAGGACTTTCACCCTAAAGTGTGCAAAGAATGCATCTCGATCCTTTGAAGAATTACACAGATGTATCATCTTTGGAAATTGTTGGAAAGCGGAGTTCCTGGAGATTAGAAAAAGGCCAAGAAAAATATCTACCTTTTTAGAAAGGATAAAGAGTCAACATAGAGATGAAATATTGATAAACCCAATTTTACTCACAGGATAATGTGTTTTTAAAATTCCTTAATGAAAATAAAAAGAACAATAAGAATACCACATGGAACTGAGTAACAATCAGTGCTACATTGTGAAGAAAATAGTCATGCTGACCCAATCTAATTTTTGTTGGGTAACAGATGACAAGCCTAATGGATTTGGGACAGCAAACAACATAATATGTATTAACCTTGAAAAGGCTTTTGTTTCTGCTCCTGGCCCTGACCTACTCATTAATTAGCTTGAAAAATATGGTTCACACTACATACAAGTGGCACTAGTGGATGATCTTGACCAGCTGGGTTTTGATAGCTCAGTAAGAGCCAGAGATAGGAAATCACACTGCATTTTGTTTCTCAGGGAACTGACCTAAGTCTGATGCAATTTAATATTTTTATCAAAGTTTCAGTGGTGGAAGAAAAAATATGTCTGTTAACTACAGGGAAATAAAGGAATGAAGATTTTTAAACCCAGATATAAGAAAATGCATCATAAATGTTAAATATTTTATCCTCTATCTCTAACAGCAAAAAGAAAAGAGATTTGGAAGAATATATGAATGAAGGAAAGAAGGGAGATAAGACACTAATCTTTGACACATGGCACCTTCTAGAATAAGACAAAAAGGTCAAAGAGTGTGAAGATGGGAAAGCAAGTAAATGATGGGGATCTCAGAGGAGGAGTTCCTTTTTCAAAAATATTTTTATATAAAAAATTATTCAGTAAATGACGGACTCATAAGTGTTTGTAGAAAGTGATTTATTTATTTAGAGAGAGAGAAACAGGAGAAGGAGAGAGAAAGAAACAGCTAACTCTCACACTGAGTGAGAGAATCCAGAAAGATGCAATGCAGGAGAGGAAAGCAGCTTCCACACTGAGTGGAAGGGAATAGAGAGAGATGGAGTTTAGGAGGGGAAGAGAGGCTTCCACGAAGGGAGTGTTCATGGAAGGGGATCCAAACATGGAGTCCCCGGAGGAGGAGTTCTTTATAAATGTACCGATAAGGGGAGCCAGTGCAGAAAGCTGAAAAGTCACTTACAAATATAACTGCAGGTCAGGATCTGATGGTGATATGTGACTAGCAATCCATAGGCCTGGTGGAAAAAGGTACACCAGGCCACAAATTGCCAAATATGCCGTAGGAATGTGTTTAAGGCAACAACTCAGCAAAAGGTAAAACACTCAGCTAAAATGGATGGCATTCATCGTGGTATTTTTTTTTCCTGTGAAGATAAATAGTTAAGGGGTTGAATGTGGACAGAATCTTGAAGGAATGCTACCATGCTGCAAGAACATACAAGTCACTCAGAAATGGCAAGCATTTAAGAAAATGCAGAATAGGAAGGCAAATGCTTTCAACAAGCCAAAAACCCTGATAGAAAGTCTCAGGTGGTCATAAGAGAAGTGTGGGGGGAATTCTACAGGTCCAGGGATGGACTTGTCATTATTAGCACAGGGGAAGAAAGAAGAGGAGGGAAAAGAAGACGTAGAGTTGGCTGAAGCAAGAATTCACCAGAGCCCTGGAAAGCAAACTGGAATGTTTAAAAGTGGGAGTTGAACAATGAGAACACATGGACACAGGGAGCAGAACAGCACACACCAGGGCCTGTTGGGAGGTGGGGGGCTAGGGGAGGGATACCATTAGAAGTACCTAATGTAGATGATGGTTGATGGGTGCAGCAAACCACCATGGCACATGTATACCTATGTAACAAGCCTGCAGGTTTTGCACATGTACCCCAGAATTTAAAGAATAAATAAATAACCATTTTAAAAGGTCAATCTAGCCAGATCACAAAATTCTGATGACAAGTACTAAAAAGTACATGATTCTGTGTTAAGTGTGACTTAGCCCTTAAATGAGAAAGACACAAGAAGTCAAGAGAAAAACATTCTTCAATTAGTTAAGGCAACAAAGGAGGCTGAAGGTAAGAAAAACATGATTTTCCATTCAGGTCTCTGGTTCCTCCTTCCAGCCCCTCACATGGTCCCTCGGAGAGCTACTGCCAGATGACAGCCAGGAAACACTCATAATGCAAGTGAATTGTGTGGACCCGAAAAGAACAAAATCAAAGGGTATTAGGAGCACACGGTTGTTAATCTCCATCTCCTGTAGGTCTTAGCTTTTTGATTTGTTATTGAGGATTGTTTGGGTACCTGTGAAGCTTTGAGAAGAGAAATTATAACTTTTATAATCCTAGTAATGTATTTTTAAAGAAATTTATTTTTAAATTTCATAATACATTAATACCTGCCTCATTATTAAAAATACAGAGAGAAGTATATAAGGCAAAATATGGTAATGTTCCTTCACATTGACAATTCAAGTTCTCTCCACAGAGCTACAGCTAATTAGTATTATCAGTTTCAAGTGTGTTCTACCAGATCTGTTTTTGTATATTTACACACACACTTCCTTAAGTACATAGTCCAGACATTGGCCCATGTCAGTACATGCAGTTCTGCCTCACTCCTTTTAGCAACTGCATACCCCATGATATTGATAGTTTATTTATTACTGGCCTAATTGATAGACAATTAGATTGATTCCCATTTTCCCAACTTTTTTCTAGTATAATCAATGCTGTGATGAAAGCCTTTGTAATACACAAATTTGGGCACACATTAAATATTTCTGTAGGAGAGGAGACATTCCTAAGAGTCTAATTTCTTGGCATATGCATTCGAATTTTTTTACAGAAGCTGCCAAATTGCCGTCCAGAATTGCTGTTCCAATTTACTCTCAAGGGTATATGAGAGTATCTCTCAATACCATCAAAACCTCTGGATATTATTTTTTATTTTTGTTTTTGCTGTCTGAGAGGCAAAAATAACGATTTCTGTTTGGACTTGCATTTCCCCATTATGAATACCTACCTTATCCAGTGAGATTAAGCACCTTTTCAAATGTTAGTTTATATTTTTTCTGTGAATTGCTTGTTTAATGACCTAGACTTACTTGGTATGTTTATCTCTTCCTTACGGTTTTATATTAGTTCTTTGTACATTATGGATATGAATCCTTTGTTTTTTTGTGGTGTAGTTATTTTCTTGTAGACTATCATTTGTCTTCTATGTATTGTAACATCTTAAAACAGTCTTATCCCTAGTGCTGTGGTCACACCTGTAATCCCAGCACTTTGGGAGGCCAAGGCAGGAGGATCACTTGAGGCCAGGAGTTTGAGACCAGGCTGGGTAACATAGGGAGACTTCATCTCTATAAAAAAAAATACAAAAAATTGGCCTGGAGTGGTAGGGCGGACGTGTAGTCCTGGCTACTCGAGAGGGAGCCTGAGGTGGGAGGATCGTTTGAGCCTAGGAGTTCGAGGCTGCAGTGAATTGAAACTCATAGTCATCTTGGACTGCTGTTTCTTTCACCGCCCTGTACAAGATTTACATGGCATAATGTAAATGAACCTCATAATCCAGCCTTGAGAGAAAAGTCTGTAGTAAGAAGGATAAAAAAATCTGTGCCCCATCCCACCAGTAGCCCACCACGCATGTCCAATGGGAACAGATTCTGTCATGTAAAAAGTGCCAATATGCACCACAGTTTAGTAACTTGCTGTGTAACTGACAAAACCAAGTTCATAATTAGCTGACGGATTTACAGATTGCATACCCGGTCCGCTTCACCAGGATTTCAGAGCCAAGGATGGGTGTAAATAGATTGTCTTCATTCTCAAACACTGTGGATGATATTTGGTAAAACACTTAAATTTCCTGGCTTTCTTCCATGTTTGCTATCTTCCTCATGCTTAAGTCCCATATGGAAAAACAAGAACATTGAATATTGAGAGGGCCTTGATTTCCCTCCTGGCACGTATGCCATCTGCACAGTCATTGCACCATCTTGTGGCCATGCCTGATAACTGCACACTCCCTGCTAGTAGGCAGCCTACCAAGGTCCCCTCTGCTGAAACCTTGCAACTGGTCTATCACCATCTTGTCTCCTCTTTTCCTCTGTCCAGCCACTAAATTGGAAAGGAGAGGCAATGCTAGCAAAGCTTATCCATGGTGTTTTGTTATCTTTCTCTCTTTTAGAGGGTTTGTATGCGCATGTATGTGTGTGTGCCTACACACCCTGTCACGACTGCCTCAATGCCTCAATCAGCTTTAAGTGCTCAATCAGAAATCCTGAAATTCAGATAATGGGACTTCCAGAATAAATACTGCAAAAAGGTCCTATTCCCTTCAATCATCAATATCGCCTTCCCCAAACAGCAGCTCTGTGTTTGATTTTTAAAAGAATCCCCCTGTAATACTATGTGGTTTCTGAAATGAATTTCAGAGGAACAGGTAGGCAGACACAGTTTGCTTCAGCAGTAAAAATGACCCAAGGTAATGTCCTCATTAAAAACAATAGCAACAAATAAACGAACAAAAATCAGCGTAAACACTACAGAAGGAAATCACCTTACCAAGTCAGTACAATGGCATGTCTCTTAGGAGTATAATGATGTGACATATTTAACAGAGTTTCCATCAAAGTACATTGAGGCTGGATCAGTGAAACAGGCAATTATATGACACATTCAGGCAGTGTTGACGAAAACAGGTCACTGTCGTTTTCTGTAAGGGACTGTGGAGCATTTGACAACCCACAAGCTCCAAAGACTAAGGGCTGAGCCAAGGCCACTGTCTTGGCTTTGTGATGTGTCAACTTGGCTAGGCTGGACCACATTTTCCAGCATTCACTCTCCTGTATATTTTCTTGTGGTTGTTGTTTGTTTGTTTTTGAGACAGAGTCTCACTCTATCGCCCAGGCTGGAGTGCAGTGGTGCGATCTTGGCTCACTGTAACCTTTGCCTCCAGGGTTCAAGCAATTCTTCTGTCTCAGCCTCCCGAGTAGCTGGGATTACAAGTGTGTGTGACCACACTTGGCTAATTTTTGTATTTTCAGTAGGGACGGGGTTTCACCATGTTGGCCAGACTGGTCTCAAAAACTCCTGACCTCAAGTAATCCACCTGCCTTGTCCTCCCAAAGTGCTGGGATTATAGGCCTGAGCCATGGCACCCGACCCTTCTCCTGTATGTTTTGAGTGTCCACCCTGTAATCATCTGTCCACAAGACAGATTCTTGGGGTCATTCAGAAGGCAGAAGGGAAGCAGCAACAATTTTGTAGCTCACACATTTTGTTGCTTATGTTCTGGCTCCCTCTATAGGTGTCAGGGCATGGCAGGGCCTGCAACTGCTCCCTCTCTCCTTGTGTCCTCCTCTTTCTCCAAGTTTTGGGCTAGGTGTGTGTGTGCTGCTCTCTGTAACAGTGTCCCCGCCTCTGCTGGCCACCCATGACATCAAGGTCAAGGCAGCAAGAACTAACACATGTTTCAGTCAATCCTCGAAGCTTCAACTATGTTCTTGCTTTCCCCTACCTTACGTCCATCCTCTCTTCCCAAATGCCTGTCCTGTGGACATCAAGCTTCAATATCAGACACCAAAAACTACCTTGTAGAGACTGTTTAGCCAGCTCCTACAATTACATGATTTCAAATTCGAATTAGGTGAAATCAAATTCGTAATAAGTGTTCTTTTCAAATTCAAATTAGAAATCATGTAATTGTAGGAGCTGGCGAAGGTTACAGTGAGCCAAGATCGCACCACTGTACTCCAGCCTGTGCGATAGAGTGAGACTCTGTCTCAAAAACAAACAACAACCACAAGAAAATATACAGGAGAGTGAATGCTGGGAAATGTGGTCCAGCCTAGCCAAGTTGACACATCACAAAGCCAAGACAGTGGCCTTGGCTCAGCCGTTACTCTTTGGAGCATTGCTGTAGTTCTGTTTCTCTCACTGAACCCCTGATGGACACAGCCACATTATGGAAGGGCCTCATACAAAGAAAACCCCTCACACCACGAGCTGCCCTTGAACTTAGTGAAGCTTTTCCAAGAATATAAATTGAATGAAGCAAGGCCTAATAAATTTTCTCTTTAAAAAATTTAATCCAAACACATGTCTTGAGTGTCTGCTATGGGCAAGTTAATAATGGGAGACGGATAGTGTCTAAAAAGCACATTCTTACCCTAAAGAATATATCTACAGTTCAGGAAGCAAGATAAGGCAGTCACACAAAAATAAAATGTAAGGCAAAATGTGATAAGCTTTGTAAGAGAGGTTCAAAGTGTTGTCAGACTATCTTCCTGACCAAGGATCTAATATCTAACTGTATATAGAAAGACTCACAAACACCCTACTTTATCACCTCCAAGGACATGCCTACTGCTTTCAAGTTTTTCAAAGTGTACATAAGTCAGGTTGGACAACATCCTAATTAGTCACATGAAAGGGTATTTATTGCTTGAAGAGAGCTCCTCAGGAGGAGTTGCTAAGTTGGGAGGCTGCCCAAGGCCAGGGGTCAGGATACTGGGTCGTGTGCATTGGGGCCTGTTAGGAAGTGGGCTCTGTGGATGACTGAGGTGGAGCGCCCCTGCCGAAAACGCCTCCCAGAACCTCAAGGATCACCAGCCAGAGGATTGATATTGGCCTGCTGATAGCCAGGGCCACCTGCAGAGGACTCTCAAGATAGAAAACATGAAGACCAGGGATGACGAATTCTATTACAAGCGACCCTTCATGACAAAAGCCTTTGCAACAGAATTCCTTTCAATCTCCATCACTCATTCATTAATTCATTCAACAAACACGGTACAGCAGTCCCACCTTATTTGTGGCTTCCTTTTCCATGGTTTCAGACTGTGAGCAACTGCAGTCTGAAAATACTGAGTGGGAAGTTCCAGAGAGAAACAACTCTTAAGTTTTAGATTGCACACTGCTTTGAGGAGTGTAACAAAATCTTGTGCCTTCCTGCCCCATTCTGCCTAAGATGTGATTCATCCTTGGTCCAGTGGATCCATGCTATACACCCCACTTGCCCATAAGTCACTTTAGCAGCCATCTCAGTTATCAGACGGAAAAAACATAGTATATACGGAGTTTGGTACTATCTGTGGTTTACGTGTACTCCATGGATAAGGGAGCACTACTGTATTATGCATCTAAAATACTCTTCCTCTCCCATGACAGCATGTCTTTTTGCATGGCCAGCTCCTTCTCATCCTTCATGTCTCCGTTTAAATGTTACCTTTTGGAGTAGCCTTCCTTGAGTAACCTAAATGTACCCTCTCTGTTACCCCATATTACTTTTCTCCATATATTTCATTCATGGCACTTAGTATGGTTTGACATTCTAATTGACTTGGGAGATGGTTTGATTAACATCAGTCTCCAATGCTAGACTGTTAGCGCCACAGGAGCAGATACTACATCTCTTTTATTCATATCTGAATGCCTGGTATGAGCACAGACCCTGGCATGTAGTAGGATGGGTACTCAGTAAGTATTTGTTAAATGAATGAATGAATGAATGAATGACTACCAAGGCACAGCACAAGGTATAGATCTATGAAGATGACTGATACAGGCCACATCTCTGCCTTCCCCAAACCAACAATCCAGTAAAGGAGACAAATGAGTGGCCATGAGAACGAGTGAGAAAAATGGCCTCACACGGTCATACTTACTACCGCTCAGAGATACACCCACACCTACCAAGTTTTGGAAATTTGGTTTCAGTATGGTCAGGGAGGACTTGCTAGAAGTGTTAACATGTAAGCAGGGTCTGAGGAAAAGTAAGGATGAACTAGGCTAAGATGGTATATTTGCATGCATGCCTATTTGTGTATGTGTGCGAGTCTGCGTGTGTGCGTGTGTGTGTGTGTGTGTGTGTGGTGTATTATTGAGTGGAGGAGCATTCAGTGATAATGGAGAAGAATAGAGTGAAATGGATAAGGAATAGCATGGAAGGCAGAGATTAGCACATACAAACTGTCTATAGGTGAAATGAGAGATGATGGCATGACAGGAAAACTAAGAGAGCTCCCCATGGCTCATACCTGGAGTGTGAGAGGCAAGTGTTAAGCAATGGGACAGGCAAGTCAGCATGATCTTCATTCAAGATCATGAAGGATCTTGAATGCCAGACTAAGGAATTAGGAATGATGCTTGAAGATATTTACTGGGTGTGCATTATTTATAAAGATGCCATTTCGTTGATTATGCATCACCAGGGATCAAAATGAAATACACAAAATATTAACATTTAGTACGAATACTACACATAGCTCTAGATTTTCAGGACAAATACTGGGCCATGTAGGTGGACAGTGGAATAGAGTGATAGTAACTGTGATTGCCATGGAAAATGCAGAGCATGTGGTTGATGTATGTATTGCCTATGCTGTATGCAACACACAAGGAATCCGAAGTACAGAGATGAGGACACCGTATGCATCCATTAACTAGTAGGTATTGTTGGGAATCAACATTGACATTGTTCCTATTCATCGGAAAAAAAGACATCCGCCAACTTCAGGCAGTTGTTACTCTGTCCAACAAAGTGCCCACTATGTGTAAAATGCAGCACAAGACTCCATGAGAGGAGAGTGAGAGAAAATGTCCAGCAGAAAAGAAATCTAGTCTCTGCAGGGATTTCAGGTAGAGGCATTTCCTTTTAGTTAGAGAGACTTCAATTACTGGGTAACCTATCAGAACACAATGAATGGGGAAAATAACGTAAAGCCTTACCAAGAAAAACAGTGTAGGTGTCCCATAAAAATGTGCTGAATGAATAAAACATGTTAGTCAAAAACAATAATCAATCGCTTTAATGCTAGAAATGTTTGCCACTATTGATCCAATCAAATTGCCAGGCCAGAACTCTGTTCTAAAGTGCTTTGCATGCTTTAATTCATTTAATCATTACCACAAATCTATGCGGTGAATACTATTATAAATTCAACTTTAGAAATGAGGAAAGTAAGGCTCAGAAAGATGATGTGACTTACCTCAGGTTACACAGCTAATATGTGGTGGAGCCAGGACTATGGACCCCTAAAATTTGGCTCCAGAGACTGTGTTCTTGACCACAAAACTATTGTAATAGAAATCCACTCCATTAGGAAATGGAACAGAGAGTGCAAAAGAAAAGTAAGGTAGAAATGCTTTTAAAATTTAATTGAAACATTAATGTAGTGCTGTGCACACTAGCCACAGAAAGACCTGAGATTTGGTCTCAGCTCTGCCACTAATTCCCTGTGGGACCTTAGGCAAGTCAATTGCCCTCTCTGGACCTAAAAGTAAAATGGAAAAAGAGGGGTGGAAATTTGACATGGGTTTGTCTGATGGTGTTGGAGCTGAAAGAAGCTTTAAAAATGCTTTTCGATCATTTCAAAAGAAGTTTTGCTGCCAGATGTATCCCACCCACCAAGTGTGGAGATGACATACTCTCTTTAATTTACAAAAGTACAGTGTACAGACTGTGCATAGTGATGATTTTTAATAAGAAAAGCAATATATAAAGCACAGAGAGCCCAACTCAGACCAGAGAGACCAAAACCATTTTGTTGAACATTAAAAATATTCTCCAATGTTCTGCAGTTGGAACAGGAATTAGGCCTGTGGAAAGCAAAACACAGAATTATTGGTCAAAAACCCTGACACCAAGGGCCAAGATTGGCCGCTTTCATTTACAAGCACTTGAAGAATATCTATTGGTCTAGTAATGTGTTTAAGGACCAGGGGCTCCTAAGCTGCCTCTCCAAAGACAAAGGTACCAGGCAATTCCCTTCCCAAAATCATGAACTGGCTATTTTCAGGTCCAGTGCCAAGTACTGAGCAGGGAAAGAACCAATGTCCAAAGAATCTGAAGGAAGGCCGTTGCTTCGTGAATATTCCTAATTAGAAGAGAACCCACTGTTAATTATTAAAGAAGCCAGGAATGGTTTCCTGGCTTGGCTGTATCAGAAGCTCAAGGCCCTCATTCCCCACTCCTGTCCTGCAAGAAGCTTTCGCTGTAAAAGAAAACTCCAGGTTCAGCAAAGAAACCACCAGAAAAGCAAAGGATTTGGAGGTAGACACACCTGGGTGACACTCAGACCTGCCACTTACTACTTAGTAAAGTTTACTAGATAATAAAGTTTACCTGCAAGTGTTTTTTAAAAAAGAAAGAAACCTTCTTTTAGAGATACATATATACAGCTGTTGTGCAGGAGTTGCTTTAACGTGTTACAGGTTGTAGGGAAATTAGTGAGGACATAGATTAAATAAGATTGGCTAAGTTATAATTACTGAAGTTGAGTGGTCGGGAAATGAGATTAATGATGCTGTTCTCCCTACTTTTGCAGCGATTTGAATCTTCCCATAATAAAATGTTTTAAATCATGAATAAGGTGAAGATATTGAACTCTGCATTTAGAACTAGGCTTGATTCTGAAGTATTAGGCAAGTTAATTAAGCTCTCCTGAGTCTTACCATATTCCTCTGTAAAATGTGGGAAGGAATTACTCATGCCTCACTGGGTGGTGATGAGGATTGAGGTGATGCAGGCCAGGCACAGTGGCTCATGCCTGTAATCCCAGCACTTTGGGAGGCTGAGGCAAGAGGAATGCTTGAACCCAGGAGTTTGAGACCAGCCTGGGCAATATGGTGAGACCCTTGTCTCTACAAAAAAAATGAGGTGATGCATAAAAAGGCTTAGTACACTGAGCTATAATATAATTTCCGCAAATATTAACTGCCACTTCTGCTGTTATATGAAGGGCCCAGAAGAGCACCTGGCATGCAGTAGGCACTTAATAAATGGTATAGATTATCATCATTACAATCAGCATCAAGAGTCAGACTCTACACACCTGGTCAGGATGGGCATATATTGGCATTGAAATCTCCTGCCTGAATAAGAACTGTCTTCTCTCAGTAGCATGGGGTATAATAACTGTTTCAGTGCCTGAAATTTCCTTCCAAGAAGAGGACCAACTAAATAGCTTCAAGTGTCAAGACATTACCCCACAGAGCTTCTGGAGCAGGAGACAGCTGGAGGAGATTCAAGAAGGCAGATTCAAGATTCAAGAAGGCAGGAGACGGCTGGAGATTCAACACCAGGTTGTTTCCTTCATGGGGTAGAGGTGAGAGCAGGGCTCTTGGCCCCGGGAAAGGGATACAACTGGGAATCAGTTTCTTAATAAGCATTCTCTGACCTCCCTCCTCGCTTCCTTCTTCACTGGCCCTAACTCACAGTAAGTGTTCAACACAGGTTTGTCAAATGAATGGGCTACAAGACAGAAATCAAGTTACCAGAAGCTGGATGCTACGTCAGCAAGCTAGAGCTGGGTAAATAAATGATTGCAGTCCAGGGTGGGTAGCTCATGCCTGGAATCCCACCACATTGGGAAGCCGAGGTGGGAGGGTCACTTGAGGCTGGGTTTTGAGACCAGACTGGCCAGCATAGTAAGACCCTGTCTCAACACAAAATAAAATTATCCAGGTGTGGTGGCTTGCCCTTGTGGTCCCAGATAATTGGGAGGCTGAGGTAGGAGATTCTCATTCAGAACATCTACAGTGGGGCCTAGAGTCTGCATTTTTGAACCACATCAGGGAGGAATCTGAGGCCAGAGGCTTGTAGATTCTGTTCTGAGAAAGTTTTAGGAAGGTGAGCCCAGTGGTCAAGAAAGAGGCTGAAGACAGAAGGATAGTTAAGAAAACACTGTGACCATCCAGGTAGACTACATAGAACCTGCCCTAGAGAGGGAGTGCTGGGAACATGCCAAGGTCGTGGGAGTTTGGGGAAAGTATGTGGGCACTGAGGAGGGATGGGAAACTTGACAGCTACTGATGCTTTTTAGTGCTTCTGAGGTCAAGGTCATTGTTTTTTCTGTTTTTGTTTTGAGACAGACTGTCAGTCTCTCTTTGTCACCCAGGCTGGAGTGCAGTGGCACAATCACAGCTCACTGCAACCTTGACCTCCCAGGCTCATGTAATCCTCCTGACTCAGCCTCCCGAGTAGCTGAGACTACAGGTGCACACTACAATGCCCGGCTAATTTTTATATATTTTATAGAAAAGGGTTTCACCATGTTACCTGGGCTGGTCTTGAACTCCTGGGTTGAAGCAATCATCCCTCCTTGGCATCCCAAAGTACTGGAATTACAGGGATTACAGGCATGAGCCACGATCCCTGACCTTCAAGCTCATACTTGATAAACCCTGTTCATCTTAACTAATCAGTGTTGAGGTTCCTTATTTCAACTTCCTTCCTACATATTCAGCCATGGGAAGGCAGAATCCACCTCTTGGACCAAATTCGTAATGTCTTTGCCATATGGTCTCAAGGTCCTTGAACGTATGATCCTACTCTAGGTAGTTTCAGGGACAGAAGACCTCCTTCAGGACTGAGGAAAAAAAAAAATAGTTTTGTGTTTTGGATAAATCCATAAAAAGGTTGATTAAGATTGGCTCTAGTTGGCTCATTAGGCCCTATCAAGCTATGGTGTAGCACTCTCTTTTAAGACTTGACAATTCTTCTCAGGTCCTCAGAAATCACATGAAATCTAGTAGAACATTTTTAAGTCACAAAAACTGTTAAACTTTTCTTAGGCCCAGTTTGGTATCATTAAATCTTACTGATATTAGTGAAGTCACAAGATTGAACCAGGCATAATGAAAATAGAATTTATACAACTTAATGAGATTTGATGAAGATTATTGAATCTTATTCTGTCCTTAAGGCAATATAACTAAAATTTAAACATTCAAATTGGTTAGATGCAAAAGTTCTTTTTTGTTGTTGTTTAGATGAAGTGAGCTAGCTGAATTTACACGGCCTGTGTGTCCTGTTCCCTCAGGGCCCTCCGTGACTGCCAATCTGAAAACTAATATCTGCTAACTTAATGGGTTACTCTCTCTCCTCCCGCCTAGGTGGCATAAATGCATCTTAATAGGGTCTTCTGGACATGCTCCTTTCGCCCAGAGAAGAGAGCCTTGGAGTGGAAGCATTCCAGGCACCAAGCCAGGCCCATAAGGGAAGCAGCGAGACCTTTGGAGCGCATGCAGATATCATCAGGCAAACAAGCCTATACTCCAGCAATGTTGGGTGGAGAGATGAGTGGGAAAGGAGTGAGGCTGGAAGTGAGTCATCCTTGGCTAAGCATGATAAAGTAGGTCCCCAATCAGCCAGAGACACCAGATAATGGCCTTTCATTGCTGGAGAGAGAATCTGTGACTCACTTGGCATTTTGTGGGTTAGATCTTTCAGAATGTTTCTGTCACTTCTTGTATTCAAAACTCAGAAGTAAACTTTAAGATAGGTCTTTATATATTTGATTATGTTACATTTGAAATGTTTGTTTTGTTTTTTTGGAAAAATTTCCTTAAATTAGTCACAACAGGACATATACTATTTTTCTTGCCAATATTTTAAATTCTTGATCTCAGAGTCAGTCTTTAGCTACTGAAGACATAAGAATTCAGCAGACATCTGGCCATCATGCTAATAACAGAAGTAATGATAATTATAATACTATCAAACGTACACAAAGTTTACTTTATCATGCCTGTAATCTCGGCACTTTGAGAGGCCAAGGTGGGAGGATTGTTTGAGCTCCAGAGTTTCAGACCCACCCGGGCAACATAATGAGACGTTATCGCCACTAAAATTGTAAAAAATTAGCTGGCAGTGGTGGCGTGTACCTGTAGTCCCAGCTACTCGAGAGGCTGAGGCTGGAAGATCAGTTGAATTCAAAAGGTTGAGGCTGCTATGAACTATGATTGTACCACTGCACTCCAGCCTCAGTGACAGAGTGAGAGTTTGTCTCTAAAAAAATAAAAATAAAAAATAAAGTTTATTCTATATTAGGCACTGTGATAAGTGCTTTACAAATACTAACTCATGTAATCCTCACAACAGCCCTTTGAATTTGAAGCTTTTATTCTCCCTGTTTATAGGTGAAGAAACTGAGGCATGAAGAGGTTAGAGACTTTCACAAGGTCATGGAGCTGGTAAGTGGTGGAGTTGGGATTCAAACCCAGGCAGCATGCATATAGAGTCTATACTCTCAACCTATGACATCAGCAGTAATCAATTTCATTAGGATAACCCATAGACTATATTCCTGTTTTAGAAAGGAATCCATGATACACTGTTGAACTTTTTCATAAAAGAAAAAAAATCGGGTAGCAATGAGAACAATATGGTTTTATCTTTTTAAATGAATGTGTGTGTGTGTGTGTGTGTGTGCGCGCGTGCACGCGTGTGTGGTTAGAGGAAGACTGGGAGGGAAGGGGGTGAGATAGAAGATTTGAATGTGGCTAGGACAACGAGATCTGGAGGAAATGATCATAGTAGTTATTTTGGGGAAGTGGGAGTTGTATAGACAATTTCGCTTTTTACTTTACATACTTACATTTTAATTTTTAAAAGCATGTGATCAAACACACACACGCACATGCTCCAAGGACCTGGCAGATGTCAGCTATCTGAGACTACTGAAGAACTGTTTAAGCTCTCACCTGTAATTACCGACACAGCATTTGGCTTGGATTTCTGTGATCCTGAGAGAAAAGATCAGGCTCTCCAGTGCTCTCTGGCCTAAAAGTAGTGAATTTCACATAGTAGGCACTGAATGAATGTTGTTCGTGGTGGTGTGATATTGGGAAGTATGTTGTTTGAATCACATCCTTCTATTCTCTCAGATTCTAGGATCATTATAAATCTGCCAAATTTTCAATACTTAGGAAATTATAATTGGCTCTCTACTTCCAGGACTGACCAACTTTTTCTCTGGAGGGCAAGAAAATAAGTATTTTAGGCTTTTGGGGCCATAAGATCTCTGTTGCAACCACTCCCGCTGCTGTTAAATGAGAGCAGCCAGAGAAACTATGCAAAGAAATGGGCATGCTGTGTTCCAATAACATTGTATTTACAAAAGCAGGCAGAGGGCTGCATTTGGTCCCAGGACAGTAGAGGGCTGCATTTGGTCCCAGGACAGTAGTTTTTGGACCCTGCTGTAGCTGCTCAGAACAGTGCCATTTGCACTGAGAAACAGCTCATTGAGGGCTTTGCCCATTTGTGAAGGTCGGAAGGATGTTGTTTGGAAATTGTGAGGTGTTGATCAAATTCCTTGGACAGTTAAAACTGTCAGGTGGCCTCATTCTTGCCAAGTGAGAGATTCGACTTGCCTTATTCCACAGCCCCAGCGGGTTATGTCCAGAGTCAGCATATTGTTTCTTTGCTAGAACTTTCTACAAAATACTCAGGTTTTGTTTCTTTGCTTAGTTCAATCCCTTGAGAAGACAAGAGAGAAGAAACTTCCAGTCCACCTCTGATGACCATTTGCACAAAAGGAATACCCTAGTTTCCCCCTTCCTAGCTTTCAGTGTCAAAAGCAGTGTCTTCAGGTCAATGAATGCAAGAAAGCTGTGTGTTGCACATGACCAACCTGGATTATTCTGTGGTTCTCTTCTGTGACTCAGACCCAGCAGGTGGGTTTTATGCTTCTTTTTTTTTGACGGAGTTTTGCTCTTGTTACCCAGGCTGGAGTGCAATGGCGCAATCTTGGCTCATCGCAATCTCTGCCTCCTGGGTTCAGGCAATTCTCCTGCCTCAGCCTCCTGAGTAGCTGGGATTACAGGCACACGCCACCATGCCCAGCTAATTTTTTTTTTTTTTTTTGTATTTTTAGTAGAGACGGGATTTCAACATGTTGACCAGGATGGTCTCGATCTCTTGACCTCATGATCCATCCGCCTCAGCCTCCCAAAGTGCTGGGATTAGAGGCGTGAGCCACCGCGCCCGGCTATGCTTCTTTTTACCCCTGTACTCCACCCATGGAAAGAAACGTTCCTTCCCATTTTGACAGCTTTATTAGACCCACTGCCCAAAGGTAGTCCTACTGGTACTTGATTACAACCCCTATTGAGAATCCTAATTAAGTCCTGAGGAACCAGGCCAATTCAATGTTTCTTCATTACATCTCCTCTCTGTGTGGCCTCAATAGCTCATTTTCTTGGCAGGTTTCCTATCTTTTCCCCACTACGGTTACAGTGCCCTGCTCTCCATGAGTACCCGCCCTCCTCAAGGGAAAAGAGAACCAACCTTTATTTCTGAGATATTTCAAGTTCTTGGACTTTATATTCCTGTTCACAGTTCCTCCCAAGGGGCTGTAGGATCTTTATACATTCAGGCCCTTTGACAGCCCAAATATTGATCAAAAAGCAGTTGACAGGCAAAACCGAGTAAGCTGATATGGTTAGGCTCTGTGTCCCCACCCAAATCTCATCTTGAATTGTAATCCCCATAATCCCCATGTGCCAAGGGAGAGACAAGGTAGAAGTAACTGAATCATGGGGCAGTTCCCCATGCTGTTCTTGTGATAGTGAGTGAGTTCTCATGAGATCTGATGGTTTTATAAAGGGTCTTCCCCCTTCCCTCGGCCCCTTTCCTTCCAACCACCTTGTGAAGAAGGTGCCTTACTTTCCCTTTGCCTTCTGCCATGATTGTGAGTTTTTTGAGGCCTCCCCAGCCATGCAGAACTGTGAGCCAGTTAAACCTCTTTCCTTTATAAATACCTAGTCTCAGCAGTTCTTTATAGCAGTATGAAAAGAGACTTACAGAGTAAATATAGTGTACAGGCTGAGGATACTTAACTATACCCCCAACCAAATTTGTAGCTTGCTTCCTTCTGATCCCTTGGGACTGACACTTAGCATGTCTTTGGAAAGGGCCAAGGACAAATCATGTCCCCTCCCACGTAGTACTAACTACAAGAGTTCGTTTGAAAAAATGTGCACATTTTGTGTTCAGGGCTTTAAAACCAATACATTAATGCTTACCTTTAAATTCTACCCTGTGGATAGATGGGAGAATGAAGAGCACAATTTTTCCTTTCTACATGGTCTTAGATATTCAAGTATTTACTTAAATAAGTTTTAACTTAAAAGATATGCATATTCATTTGCATAGCAAACTTTGTTTTACCCCAGGAGTGTTCAATCTTTTGGCCTCCCTAAGCCACACATAAAATACACCAACACTAATAATAGTTAATGAGCTAAAAAAAAAAGTCTATGCATAAATATCATCATGTTTTAATGAAGTTTATGAACTTGTGTTGGGCCACATTCAAGCCATCCTGGGCTATACGCGGCTGGTGGGCTGTGGCTTGGACAAGCTTGTACACAAAACATGGAATCCCAGAAGGATTCACCCCAAAATAAGGCCATTTTTGAGTGAGGGATTAGAATGGGCCATCTAATTTCCATACCTGGCTGCCAAGAGGAACCAAGGAAATGCCTTGTTGAAAAAAATTCTGTTCTGGTTTGTGAGATCACAGTGTCTAATGGCTGCAAATCTTGAAATTATGAGATTACTCAGAGCCTGTAATTTAAACTTTATTTCATATCTATTGTTAAATTACACAAAATCAGTGAACAATTTGTAAAGCTACACCAATGGACAGATGTTTACAGTTGAAATCACGGGATTTACATGATGGCAAAAATGTATATTTATAACATCCTCTATATACAATAATCAGTATAGACAGAAAATTCACTTAACCTTTGCAAATCATGCACACCACAGCAATAACACAAAATGTTTTTTCTGTAACAAGCTTTTCCAGTGGCTCAGGCTTCATCCTGCTTTCCAACAGTACCTATCAGTTTTAAAAGCCAACATTTTCAATTAAAACTAAAGAAAACTGAAATACCATAGTGATCTACTAACTCTTTTAAAAACACAATTGTACACAATAGTTTAAAACACTGTCACTTGAAGGTGTGTTTTTTAAAAAATTCCTCTCAGTTTTTTAGCTCTCAGGATTTTCAGGACTGCAATACTGTCAGGCAAAACAAAAGCTGGAAATAGTGATACAAGCTCAGAGTCAAGAAAATCCATTTTAAACCCAAATGCCCAGCTTCCTGTCCAGTTTATGGCCATATTATTACAGATCAAACTAGATCATACACATGAGCAGACTACAAGATGTGACTTTATGGTCACACGTTTTTAAGCATGTCCCTTCTGAAAACATAAATGGCACTTTCAGTCACCTAGTTTGATTTACAGCCAGAAGGTTAGTGTAAGTCCTTACAGAAATGTAGCAAAATCCATAGTAAAATGAAAACTGCCCAGAATCATGATGTTTGACGGCACGGTGGGTTACACACTTCTTTTTATCTTGGTCAATTTGTAATTGATACCATAGAAGTATTTTTGCATCAACTTACACTAACAAGTCACTCTGCTCAACTCATATGTTCCAGATACGTAACCTCACTACAGAACACTTTTTACTTTTGTTCTTTTCAAAACAAAAACTTGCTAGAAAGGGTTGCCCAAATTATCAAGGTGCTATTGAATGACTCTGCTAGCCTTCCTAATGCTTATTTTACCCTTTTTTTGCTTTTGTAATTGTCCACAAATCTGTCAACACTAAAAAGAACTAATTGGGCTAGAAATAGTTGGCCCAACTGGAAACATTACAATAGATACACAGAAAGTAAGAGTTCACATTTCAGGTTCAATTCTATCTGATCAAGAATAACTTCAGCAATATTTTTAGACACATTATCCTGTTCAAGTTTCTTGATTAGAACTTCACTACACAAATACTGATAAATTAATTCCACAGAAAGAAAGTCCTGACTTTAATCCAGGATTATATACCACAATAAATTCAGCAACACGCCATTTAGATGATGAAGAAAGATTCTATACGTGGGTTAATTTGGAATGAGCACAATTCGGAGAAGCCTTAAAATGAATGAGAAGCAGCGCCAGAATGATTCCAGTATTGTTGAAATTACAGTGCCTTGAAAGCGCCTGGAAATTAGATCTTTACACTGGCATTTCATTTTGAAAAAAAAAAAGTGGTTTGTTTAATGTGAGTTACACCCTGTTTAAAACCTTTAACAGTAGAAGGTAGAAAAAGTTTAAAATTTCAAATATCAAGATATGAGTCCTGTTCTTGAAAAGCTAATATTTTGACATAAAACTACCCATGTTTGGGAGAGGAATTTTTGATTTTCTACAGCTTGGTAGGATTCGCCATTAGTTTGTTATTCTATATTTATAGATTCCTTGTTAAAATCAGACCAAAATGAAAGGTTTTATGTTTCATTTTAGTCGCTTCCTATGTATATTTATTCTCACCCCTGGAAAAAAATGTTTGATTCCAAGATTGGGTTTTAACAGTGTATCACAAATAATTTAAAGTTCATTTCTTAGCCATAAGTTAAATGGTCACATTTTATGTTTTCATTTTGTCTCCGTGACTAATTTAGGAACTTCTTAAAATATCTAAACAGCAATTTCTGGTGAGTCTGGTTTTGCTTTCGGATTTCACAAATAGTCCAACCCCCAAAAGACAATTTAATTCCATACTGAGATTTGTTTTACCCACACACAGTATAACACTGAATTGAAAGGCAACTGTAAAGGCAACATCTAAACATTTTAACTTCCCCAGTAAAGGAAGCAGGATGTGTTTGGACACTTTCATCTTTTAAGCTATGCCATCTTTTCAGTGGCGCTTTGGGAGAAGTATGTACAAGCCTTTCTGAGCCATTTAACGCCATTTCTCTACACTGCCTATGTAGTCATTGGTGCCACTGCTGGTGCTATCATTCTGCTCCTTGCCTGCGTTCTGCTTCGCGCTTTTCCGGTTCTCCTTCTGGCTCGAACTCTGAGTCAGATTCTGCACCAGATTCTGCGTCAGATTCTGAGTCAGGTTCTGATTGGCATTTGGATTTGCGTTCTGACTCTGATTCTGATTCTGATTCTGGCTCTGGCCCTGACCCTGGCTCAGGAAATGGGTCTGAAGGAGCCTTCCCTTCAGAAATCTACGTTGTTCCTGACGCTTCCTCCTGGCCTCCTGATGGTCTTTCTGCCTCATAAACTGATACCTCTGCAAAAAGAGGTCTTTAGCATAGCTGTACAACTCCATATCCAGAAAATTCAGTCCCTCAATACGCTTTTGGATTTCCTCATTGATCTCTACACTAGAGGCCCTAGTGGTATTATACTGGGTAAATGGCGAAATAAAGTTCATGTTGAAGGTTTTTTCAAACAGATATTGGGTCTTCCGTTGAAACTCAGTGAGGCCGAAGAACGCCATGCGCTTCAGATTTGATTTGGCACTTTCCAGAAGGACCTTGTTTCTTTGCTTTTCAGGCATGACAGAGAGGTTGTAGCAGCCTACCAGGGTCAAGTCAGAGAGCATGCGCACCTGGCGGTTGTTGGCTAGATTGTAGGGACAGTCCATGAACTCTTTGAGCGGGCAGCCAGACCAGTCATCACCAGTGTAGCAGCTGGGCAACTCTTCAGAGGTTGGGGGCCTTCCATCGCAGACGTGCAGGGATGCTTTCCATGTTGCGCCTCTCTGGACATGCCTCCACTCGCTCAAGTACCGGGACACTGGGTCTCGGAGGATGGTGATGTAGTGGAAGTTCCTATGGATGAAGCACAAAAACCAACAGTCAGAGATATGGGTGGCATAAGTGGAGTCATGGAGGTACATGGCATATGTGGTGTTCACTGGCCAAAAAGGAAGGCAAAGCAAAAATGACAAGGATCCGATGGCATTTGTCCTGTAAACTGTACTGCAGTCCCCTCTCTGAGTCCCAGGTACATGGCATATGTGGTGTTCACTGGCCAAAAAGGAAGGCAAAGCAAAAATGACAAGGATCCGATGGCATTTGTCCTGTAAACTGTACTGCAGTCCCCTCTCTGAGTCCCACTAGCCTAGAGATAGCTAATCTTTTCACCCAATTTGCTGATACTGCAGCTAAAACAGGCATGAAAAGGTTAGATTCCAGACATCAACCTTGACGTGCTTCACTCTCCTTCTCCCTTCCCCTCTTCTTCTCCCTCTCTAACCAATGACAAAATCCTCCCAATGACACCATTGGCTAACTAGGCAACCACTTTATTTCATGCTTTCTACTCTAAACTCCCATTTAGTGATCACGAAATGGAGACTCAATGGAAGCAAATGCTTTATTGGAGTGAAATGGAGTTGACAACTGGGCTCAAATTCTAATCTTATTACACATACAACAGCATTTTATTCTAATATCCAGTCTAATCTAGATATCTTATGTTTTTTTTTAAAAAAAACTCATTAAAAGAGTATATGATATGATACTCTTGATTCTGGCTGTTGTCATAATATGGCTCATACATTATCGAAGTGGAATGTAGAGACAGGCAGAGCAGTGAGGGCCTCCAGAAATAAATGCTGTGATTAGTCACTGACTGAAATAGACATTGTAGCTACCAATAGCATATATGCAAGCTACTACCTTGGTTTCCACCTTTGCTCATGATAATATTCCCAGGATAGAAAACTTTATCAGCAGCTTCAAAGTGTCCCTTTTCTTAACCTACTGAAAGGGCACGTGGATATCAACAACTGTGGAGCTTTGCTGTATGGCTATCTTCTCTTTACAGTTTCAAACAAATAAAGTTCTTTGCTCAAATAGCGACTAGCAAATATTTAAATCACACGCTGACATACTCACACCACACATGGTAGGCACACACTCCAAAAACATCAAGCCTACGATACAATCAGGCATAATCAAAGAGAGAACCCTGTCACTGCACTTTTTATGGGAAATGAGTTTCCACTCAGGTACAGAAAATGAAGGACAAGGTCATAGAAGGGCATATTGTGGAAGGAAAGCAAAAATAAATATTGAATATTAGCACCTAGCTTCTTAAAGGAAACCCAGAGAATGGCTGGCAACTTTTCTGAAGCATTCGTTCCCATCTGAGGGAGTGGTTGTTCTCTAAACATGCATGAGGAGCCTCAGGGAACCTGCTCTGCCACCTGCTTGACTGAATATTGGCTGATGTCCTTTGAGGAAACATTTCTCCCAACTGGGGCTTCCAGCAACTCAGGCATCCTGAGATCTATCTCCTATGCTTCTACCTTGTGCATGGTGCTTCCTCTGCCTGTCATGATCTTCCCTCTTTGGCTGGAAAATTCTACTCATCCTTCAAGTACCAGTTCAAGTACGATCTCTTCTGTGAAAAACTGTACCCCACTGTGTTGCCAGTTATCATTTCTCCCTCTGTGTTGCCATAGCACTTCCATACTTAGCCTTTGATAAAACATTTGTGATACTGGGACTGGGCACAGTGGCTCATGCCTGTAATCCCAGCACTTTGGGAGGCCAGGGTGGGTGGATCGCCTGACGTCAGGAATTCGAGACCAGCTGGACAACATGGCGAAACCCTGTCTGTTAAAAATACAAAAATTACCTGGGCATGGTGGTGTGCCCCTGTGGTCCCAGCTACTCAGAAGGCCGAGGCATGAGAATTGCTTGAACCCCGGAACGGAGGTTGCAGTGAGCTGTGGTCATTCCACTACATTCCAGCCTGTGCAACAGAGCAAGACCCTACCTCCACACTACCCCCAAAAACATTTGTGATACTGAATTACAATTAACTGTTTATATCTCCACTTAAACTATGTTTTCCAGGAGAGGGGTTCTGTCCTATTCTTCTATATAACCCTGATCCCATCCATTCCAGCTTTGTACATTGGCCTTTATCCCTTGCATAAAGCAGAATCTCAGTAACTCCTCTAACTTTTTACTTGATGAATTATCCTGGGGAGAGGAAGGAGAAAGCTAGGGACATGCCTCATGACACAGAAACTCTGGATAATCTTCCAAGTGCCTTGCAAAAAATCACAGGAAGGTTTTTCTTAAAATAAATCACTTTATATATTTTTCAGGAAGAAACGAGCATTGGGGACAGGAGAAGCATCTGGGAGTGGGGATGGAAAAGGGGCCAAGAGCGCCTTAACTTATCTCACCACTTTCCCTAGGACTTGACCTTGCTGGTGCCACTAAAATTCATCTCTGTAAGGACCTACTGCTAAAGAGTAGTAGCTTTTACTCCCAGTGGCCTTTACCAACAAAGATGACTGCTACTGCCCTGGGTTCCCACCTTTTCCTCCTAGTTTTAGTATGCATCCATCCAGTGCATATTTATTGAGCCTTTATGCTAGCCCTGAGGCAACCATTTAGTGGCAATTAGTCTGATTATCTGGGAAAAAAAGAAATTTATTAAGTGCAGTGACACATTTGGATTAACCTTTCAACCAGCTTTTCCAGGCATGCATTGCAATGGGGGCTGCTTGGTGTTCTAAACCCCCACAATGGAGTCACCTTCATGCTCAACTGAAAGTCCTCGTGCCCTCATTTGTATTGCTTTAGGCCTACGGTGACATCTTCTGGTAAATATTAACAGTGCACCACAATGCAAGTCTGCGGCTCTCCTTCCTCAATACCGTTTCTGACCTCTCAGAGCAAATAGATCCCAGCCACCAGGGTTAGTGACACAATCAGTATTTCATAAGCACCACCCCAACATGGATAGAGAGAAGGCAACACAGAGACACAGAGGCAGACTTTCAGAGAGGGCCATCTCTCCTGTTATGGGTCTGCGTGAAAAGAAAGAAAGATCTGCTGAAGGGTAGTCTGCAGTGACCAGGGGTCTCCTGAATTGCATAGTGCCTTGGAGGTAGGAAGGCAGGTAAAGATAACACCTTGGAGGTTTCGTCGGCTGAAGAATCCAGGATGCTCATTATACCCGGGGAAGAGCTTTTTAGGGCAATATCAGAGAAGCAGCCTTGGGAATGTGGCTGCGGAGGCAACCAGAGACATGGCCTGTACTCCCTCAGTGGTCAGGCCAGGTCAAGACTTGCTTAATTCTAGCATCTAATGTGTGCCTGGCAGTGCAGCAGGCACCGGGGATACAGACAGGGATAAGACATGGAAACCTGGGGAAAGTATTTAAATAGAGTGTGCTGTGAATGCTTGGAGCAAGTACAGGGTGTGATGAAAAACACCTCACACTGATTTCTAACCTACCCTAAAGAAAAGACAAGGGTTTCTACAGCTTTATTTTCAAAAACAAGTAAGAATTAGGTGAGGCAACTGGGCACAGTGGCTCACACCTATAATCCTAGCACTTTGGGAGGCAAGGCAGACAGATCACTTGAACCCAGTAGTTCAAGACCAGCCTGAGCAACATGGTGAAACCCCATTTCTACAGAAATGATTGGGTGTGGTGGTGAACACCTGTAGTCTCAGCTACTTGGGAGGCTGAGGCGAGAGGATTGCTTGAGCCTGGGAGATTGAAGCTTCAGTGAACCATGATAGCACCACTGCACTCCAGCCTGGGTGACAGAGTGAGACCCCGTCTCAAAAACAAAAAAAAAACAAAAAAGATGAGGCAAGGAGAGAGGAAAGGAGTATGAAACAGAAGGATCAGCATGAGCAGAGGCACTGAGGCATACACCAGCCTGTTGTGTAAGACAAACATGCAGCAAAAAGCCCTCTAGGGAGTGAAGGAGTAGCAGGAATTGAAGATGGAGAGGGAGCCCAGGACCTGGTTGTCAAAGGCCACAGATGCCATATTGAAGCATTCGGAGTTAATTCTGCAGGCAACGGGGAGGCTTTGAAGGGCTTTAAGCAGGGGAATAACACGATGAGGTCTGTGTTTTAGAAAAGTCATTATGTATAGTGTGTGAGATGGAGTTAGCGAAATTAGTTAAGAGGCCACTGCAGAAGACAAGGCAAAAGAGGAGGAGGAGCAGACTACAGAAATATTTAGCAGATAAAAGTGACAAAAGGGATTCAGGGAAGAAAGAGGAGGGGGAGGAGTTAAGGATGCCTCCTGGGCTCTGGAGAAAGGTTTGAGGTGCCTGTGGGACATCTGAGTAAAGCTGAATGAATAGATCTGGCACTCAGAGAGCAAGCTGGGCTGAAGATAAAGATATGGAGTGGTCAGCACAAACTGGTAGTGTCCAGACCATCATGGTCTATTTAGGGATCTTTTTAAAATTTCACTTGTGTAGTTTCAGATATTCGAAGACAGCATTTACCCCAAGGCTTCCCTTCTTTATGCTTAAAATGGTTTTCAACTATTCTCTACATAGCTTCAAGGCCCCACTATCCTGTTGTCTGCCTGCAAATGCATTCCATTTAATTGGAACATGGCCCTCTAAGCATAATCTGACAAGTAATAAGAAGGGACAGTCTGTCACCTCCCTTATTCTTGACACCATTTCTCTTCCTGTGGCCTCAGATCACATGGAGCATTTTGGAAGCCACACCACGTTACTGATATAGAGTAAGCTCAATTGTTACATCCTTTCACATATATGCCACTCTGAAACCAATCTATGTTGTCGGGAACTGAGGCAGTCTATTTGTCCTGTTTAATTTCTTCTCGATGGAGGATATCTAAGCCTGTCACAAGACATCCAGATTCTGATTATATCCCCCACTATCTTCACCCTACTTTCCTGTTCCTGTTGGCAATACCTGGATCAGGCACTGATCAAAACAGAGTAAGATCCAGCTGAGAATAAGTCTCTGGTAGTTGCTGGAAATCTTTCTTCAGGTTGACATGAAACTGAAGGGTGCTGCTGAATGGACTGACTTAATTTTAACTGAATGAGGCCAGCTCAGCCCCAGGAAAATCATACTCTGCCTATTTCACTTAGTAGTAATTGGACAGGAATTTCTTGTGACCAAATGTATCACCTAATTAAAATGACAAGGTGTCACATTTTAAAATTGGAGCCATGACTCCCCATTGGGTTACCTGGGCTAATTGAATGGCCGATTGGTGCTTCTGCATGCCCATGGTGCCCTTACAGGCACTACACAGTTAAAGGTTTGCTACCTTCTACTGACAGCTCTCTGGGCGGCCTTGGACCAACACAGTACTCCCCTCTTTCTTGCACATAATCTTAAAAATAACTGTAAAATGTGCTGGGAGTGTAGTATCCTGAGATAGGAAGGAACTGCCTGAAACAGCCAAGGCCTTGTTCCAGTCCTTCCTAGAGAATGTAACATCCTGAGATAGGGAGGAACTGCTTGGGACAGCTCAGCCTTTGTCCCTCTCTTGGAAGCAGGATGTCCTTCAAAGCTTTGCTAAATAACTTACATGGTCCCTGAGGTATATAACTCAGGACAGACTGCCTTTTGGGGTTCCTCGCTATGGTGCAAGTGAGGCACCATGCTTAGTTGAGACTCCATCCTCCCAGGCAGCTTTCTTGAGTCTTGGGAAACTAGCTCACAATGGATCCTAGGCTGCTTTTGTCCCTTGCTGCCTATCTGTAAATAATGGACCCACTTTAGGTAACTTGTTGCTTATGAGTGTGTTGTGTCTCACCAGACCCCTATAAGTTTATAAACAGTGCACAGTGAACCTGCTTTGCATCTACAAGTCCAGGCCAACTTTATCCTGTCACTGCTAAGCAATTGTGAAAATAATAGCAACAAATGAAAGAGTTGTTCAAGCAAGAAACCAAAAGGTCATCCTTGATTCCTCTAATCTCCCCTCTCTACAAAGAGCTAAACGTTCCCTTAAGTTATTTCTAGTTTCTAACAGCTCTGAAATCCATCCTTTCCACCACTGCCTGGGGTCAGGCCTTCATCACTCTCCACGAAAACACTGCAGTAGCATCCCGTCCTACCCTTCCTTCAGGCCTCCAGTCCCATGCCTCTTCCACATCCCAGATGGCATACATCTGGTCTGTCATTTCCTAATTCAGCCCTCCCAATGGCTCCCTATCAACTATGACATGAAGGCCAAGTTCCTCCGCATGCTAGGTGGAACCCAGCAACCACCTTTCTTTCTGTCCAGCCTTATCTCAAGTGAACTCTCTCTATACAAGTCTTTCTCAATTGTGAGTGATCTTCCATCTCCGCTCCCCAAACCCCCAACTCTGGGACATCTGGCAATATCTGGGGACATTTTGGTTGTCATGACTTGGGGAGGGGGTTGCTACTGGCATCTAGTAAGTCAAGTCCAGGGATGCTGCTAAACACCCTATCATGCACAGTCCCTCTACAACAAAGAAATACCCTCCTCTAGATGGCAACAATGCCAAGGCTGAGAAACCCTGATCTATACACTATATGCGGAAATTTCCAAATCAAAGTCCCAGGCAGTGACTCCACAGGTGCTTTGCCACTGTATATGGAGTGCCCATTCTTTTGAATGGCTTCTATTTATCCTTTGTAGGTTATCTGGCAAAGTCTTTCAAAACTCAACTCAAAGACTTTCTCCTCATGAAAACCTTCCTTGACCTCCGTGGAAAGAGTTAAGCACCCCTTCTCTGCTCCAATTGCCTTTGTGTTCTCCCATTGTAACCTGTATCACAATGTACTGGGATTATTCAGCAATTTTTCTGCCTCTTCCACTGGACTATGAGCTCTGGGAGGGTAAGGACCATGTATCATTTATCATCATCATCTCCTCAGGGCCTAGCACAATATTTGATATAAAGTAAGCAATTAATAAAAGATTGTTGAATGAATTTCTTCAGCAGAAGCAGCAGAGCTTATGATGAGCAAATAAGAAAATGTTTATCTTATTCTTTGATAAGGAAAAGCCACTAGATGTCACTATAAAATAACAGACATACCATTTTATACCTGTAATGGAGCATGTTAAGGAGATGTAGCTATGAAGGAGATTTAGTTATATTTAGCTGTTGTCCCTGACTTTTTGTGCAGTATCCCAGTTTAAAAGAAGACTGGAAAGTTTAAGGATGTTAAAAATAACTAAATGGTTAAAAACACGAATCTTATTTTTTATTCTCCTTTTAATAGACCATTCTGAAATCAGTGCCCAAGTTCTAAGTCACAAAATCCTACACTAGTCAGAACAGGAAGGAACCTCTGAGACAGTAAATAATTTAGATCAAACCCTTCACTTTAAAGGTGAGGAAATCGAGGCCCAGAAGACAAGTAAGGACTTGCCCACAAATCACACGTTGCCAATAACCCTTGAGAATCAATCTACCCGAGAGGAGTATTTCTGGGCTGAAGCCCTGTTATTTTAGTAGACCCTCTTTGTGTCTGTTAGTTCCCTAGGATGGCACGCTCAACCAGGCCTGAAAGAGCTCACTAACCCCTACAAAGGGGAAACATTTGGCTGCTTGAAGAGGACAGTTTCTTACAGCAACTACATAGCCAGGAGCTGGGGTGCTCTGTGCCTGACACACATTAACTCCCAACATTCCTGTGAATCATATATTATTATTCCCTTTTCCAGAATGAAGAAACTGAGACTCAGAGATGGTTTGACTCAGGGTCACGCCTCAAGTTAAGTAGGGGTGTTCAGGCTTCAATCCAGTTCTCTCTCACTGTAGAAATGGTATTCTTTCCATCCCAGTGCTAAGGCACAAACCCAAATCTTCTGATTCTATTAATAAACCTAAAAAAGTGGTTCCCTTTTCTGTTCTTGTGTCAGTTTGCTGAGGATGATGTTCTCCAGATTCATCCATGTCCCTACAAATGACACAAACTCATCATTTCTGATTGCTGCATATTCTCACTCATAGGCGGGTGATGAAAAATGAGAACACATGGACACAGAAAGGGGAGTACTAAACACTGGGGTCTATTGGGGGGAAAAGGGGAGGGCCAGTGGGAGGGGGAGGTGGGGAGGGATAGCCTGGGGAGAAATGCCAAATGTGGGTGAAGGGGAGAAGCAAAGCAAAGCACACTGCCATGTGCGTACCTACACAACTGTCTTGCATGCTCTGCTCATGTACCCCAAAACCTAAAATCCAATAAAAAATTAAAAAATAAATAAATAAAAAATAAAAAAAGTGGTTCCCAACGTGTGAGCCCAGAACCAGCAGCATCAGCAACATTTAGGAACTTGTTAGAAATGCACACTCTCAGGTCCACTCATTGAATCTGAAACTCAAGAGGCTGGGGCTTGGCAATCTGCATTTGAGGAAGCTCACTCAGAAATTCTCATGTACACACACTCGAGTTTGAGAACCACTGTCCTAAGCATGTGGCTTTAGAGATCAGAAGTCTCTCAGAAATCCCAGGTGGTACCTAGAGTGTAGACAAGCCAACTGTGCCCCCAAGTGCAAGCCGTAGCTCCTCTCTACTCCTTGGAGAAACCCTGGCAGCACCCATCTCTGTCAAGGGAAAGCCCAGGGAATGTTGCCTGAGCAAAGTTCTAAGGTTCACACTGTAAACATTTGCTTTCCTTTGAGGCTACTGGTTCACGAAAGGCCATGATAAGGTTTTCCCTGCACTACTCAAAGGGGAAATAAATATCAAAGACATTTTTTAATAGAAGGCCAGAAAACCCATAGCAGTTAAGGTCACAGGAGTGATCAATAAAAAGTTAATTTAAAAAAGGAAACAAATTCTTATCCCAAATCAATAGGAGTGAACATTTGATTATACCTGTAGCTCATATGTGGCTTTTAAAGTTCAGCCTTTGCACATCTCATTCTTGGAGAAACACTGAGTGGTAGAAAAATAACCGTGGTCGGTGGTCCTAAGTAAACTCTGCCGACAGTGGTGGGTTGCATATGACACTGAATCGTTAATGCTGAAAGTCTGGTCTCCTTCCTTGGTTAATGAAGTCTAAAGCAACCACACAGATCCTCCCATTGCCTGTAAATGACTCAGTCAAAGCAAGGAGGCTTTCAGATCAAACAACGTTAATACATGAGCACAAACGAAATTCAATTGAATCAAAGGCAAACATGCCTCTGAAGGAGCTAGATCCTTTAAGCCCTGGAGGTGCTGTTTAAAGTGCTTTTCTTGTGTGGCTCATATTAGCAGTCCCCAAATAGGAGTTTCATAAATGCTGTTTTCAGTAGTGGCAGCAATCTCATAAAAGAAGTGTGGGACTTCACAAGTGGACTACTTTGAAGCAGGTAGACGTGCCTATAGATGTGTTGTTTTTGGCACATTTGTCACAACAGTTTTGTGGCTTAGTAGTCATGCTTTACCTAATGAGAAGAGTGAGCTGTTGCATCCACAGACAGTGGGTTACATGGAGCACTATGACACAACACCTCATTTGATTGTCTCACAACGCTGGAAAGACCTAAATGATATGGATGCTGAACCTCTTCCTTTCCGCTTCAAGTTCATGCTGTTGGCTGATGACTTAGCAAGACTTTCTGGGCAACCCACAAAAGGTGAGGAGCAAGGTAAACTCTCGGGAGCACACTGATCTATGCGACAAGCAAGTCTTATTAGACACAAGATTTACCAGATGCAAAACCAAATCTGAAGAGGCTGAATGAAGGTCTTGTACCCATGAAACATGCTATTCAGTTCTTGCAGGAGTTTTCTGCTCTTCTTCACACCTCACCCAAAGGAAGAGTTCTGTGTATATAAAGTAACACCTTCATTCATTGATTCTTTTCCTCTGATTAATTAAAAGTAAACCCATCTGTGTGTATTGTGGGGAGCGCTCAAAGGAACACAAATGGGCTTTCATTAAACAGAAGGATGTTCTTCTATGCCATTGTTTTTCTTTCTGTAACAAAGCAGTACAACTGTTTTTTTCCTTTGTTGAAAATAAAGAAGATTTCTAATGCCTGTGAATTCAAACTCAAGGTGGAATTCTTCACACAATCAGTCCTGGTGATATTTACTTATTTTTAAAAGAAATCACTCTCTTCTTTCCCAAAGCCCAGTAGGTTTCAAAGTACATAAATCTAAGGGCTTTTGCAAACAGTGAGAAAGCTGAGTTCTTTAACAAGATGTGAAATTCCAAACTTTATGACCCATACTGACAGGCTTTTACCTGGAATCCGTTCAATTGCTTGGCATCATGAAAAGTTTTGTAGATTACACTACCTCTCCTCCAATATTTTGTATTCTAAAATTATTTTGTGAGTCTCAGTTCATTAATAGCCAGTGTGTTTTTGAGGTGGAAGAAACTTTTATGAAAAACCCCTACAGGGTGCTGATGAGGAGACTGGGGTCCCATAAAGGGATATGATTTGCCTATGTCACAAGGAGACCAGATCTGCCACTGATTAACACACTCAAGCTTCCTGCCTGAGTTTCCTTCTAGGAACTCCTCCCTCCCTATATGGAACTTCTCAGCTTACTGAGTGTTTCTATGTGACATCCTCTGTCAAACTGCCATCCCTAGAGGAATGGCATCTGGAACTGCCAGAGATAGGGGCTGGTTCTCTTTCTTCTCCCAACCCTGCAACAAGAGTGAGCAGAGGGGAAGAATCATAAATTCCATGCCGCAGTGGATGGGAGGAGGTTGGGGAAATTTCTGAGAGTCCCCACTGGGACTATCATGGTTTCCTCTTTGGATAAACATCCCTAGTGCCTCTTGTCCCAGGAATCCATTGCTTTGATCCTGCCTTTTGATTGACTAATACATCCACAATAAAACCCTGCATGTTTCAGGTCTTAACTAAAAAGTAATGAAACTGGTACTTTCATGACACTCAATCCAGAAACACGCAAGTGCAAAGAGGGAGCATAGTACACTTTTAGCCCTGGGGCTTGGCCTTGGTTTGCAAGACAAATGTTTAATCAATCCATGAACAATGTATTAACTCTGAGTGACCCAGAAGTCATTATATAGCTGTACGCATGATGAGGAAGTTGCATGTCTATGGGCGCCTGCTTTCAAAGGGCTTAGAATTTATTGGAGAGATAGGATTACTATTCAGTGGGGGAGGGGGCAGATAAAGGCACAGTATAGTTCAGTGCTAACTGTGTCATACAGAGATTAAGTGAGAAATGAGTTAGGATGAGAGAGTTGACTGTGCTATGGTCATCAAGGAAAGCTTCATAGAAGAGAAGGAGGAATATGATGGATTATGAAAAATTAAAAGGATTTGCCTAGGTGCATGTATGGTGGTGGGGTGAGTGGAAGGCATTCTGATATCAGCAGAGAGCACAACAGAGAGGAAACTAATAAATGTTATGATTTAACAGGTGCCTATAATACATCAGACACTATGCTAGAAGTTTTTTCAGAAAACCTATGAAATAGGTGTTAATGCCTTCATTTTATTCACAGTGTATCATGAAAAGGGCTTGTTCTTGAGCTGCACTGTCCAATATGGTAGCCATCAAACATGTGGTTACTGAACTCTTGAAATGTGGCTAGTCTGAATTAAGAAGTGCTTTAAGTGTTTTTGAGCATACTAAGATTTCCAAGACTCTGAGGAAAAGAAAATATCTCATGAATTAATTATTATTTATACTGATTACATGTTGAAATAATAATGTCATGGATATACTGGGTTAAATAATATATATTACTAAAATTAATTTCATCTGTATCTTCATTTTTAATGTGGATACTATAACATTTAAAATCATGGAGAGAGATCCAAGATGGCCAATTAACAGCAGCTCAGGATTGCAGCTCCCAGTGAAAGTGCAGAGAGTGAGTGGACGCCACACTCCCAGACGAACTTTTTTGCCCAAGGACCAGGAGATTCCCAGCGGAGGAGCCCTACAGGTCACCAGCACAACTCTTTTGGCCGGTACCCCAGCGCGGCAGTTCTCAGTGCGAAGTATACGGGACTGGGGGCTCTTTTGGTTAGCGTTTGGAGCTCCAGGAAGGTAGAGTTGCCCATTCAGCTGATTGAAAAGGGGACTGAGCTACCTGGGAGGCTGAGGCAGAAAATAGCTTGAACCTGGGGAAAAAAAAAAAAAAGAAAAGGGAACTGAAACGGGGAGCCAAACTGGGAGATTCCCAGGCAGAAAAGCTCCATGAATCTCAATGCCGCTGTTTTAGCCAGCGCAGTGGGTCGCCGCAAGGAAAATTACACAGATTCTGGGGCCCTTTCAACAGGCGACTGGAACGCCTCGACCGTTCAACAATAACAAAGGCTCTGAGACACGGAGCCAGGTGATCAGGCTCAGCTGATCCCACCCCCACAAAAAAACAGCAATTGAAAACGCTGAGGATTGAGAGTTTCACAGCAAGCACAGCCGGACCCAGGAAAGTCCAGGTCTGTGGGGGAGGGGCGTCCACTGAAGGAAAACTAAGAAACAGAAAAAACATCATCACCAACAAGCTGGATGTCCACTCAGAGACCCAATCTGAAAGTCAGCAATTACAAAGACAACAGGTGGATAAATCCACAAAGATGAAAAGAAACCAGCACAAAAAGGCTGAAAACACCCAAAATCAGAATGCCTCTCCTCCTACAGGGGATTGCAGCTCCTCATCAGCAAGGGAACAAGGCCTGATGGAAAATGAGTGTGATGAACTGACAGAATCAGGCTTCAGAAGGTGGATAATAAGAAACTCCTGTGAGCTAAAAGAACATGTTCTAACCCAATGCAAAGAAACTAAGAACCTTGAAAAAAGATTTGACGAAATGCTAATGAGAATAGACAATTTAGAGAGGAATATAAGTGAATTAATGGAGCTAAAAAACACAAAATGAGAACTTCGTGAAGTATGCATAAGTTTTAACAGTTGAACTGATCAAGCAGAAGAAAGGATATCAGAGGTCGAAGACCAACTCAATGAAATAAAATAAGAAGACAAGATTAGAGGAAATAGGGTAAAAAGGAATGAGCAAAGTCTCCAAGAAATATGCGACTATGTGAAAAGACCTAATCTACATTTGATAGGTGTACCTGAATGTGATGAAGAGAATGAATCCAAGCTGGAAAATATTGTTCAGGATATTATCCAGGAAAACTTTCCTGATCTAGCAAGACAGGACAACACTCAACTCCAGGTAATACAGAGAACACCACAAAGATATTCCTCAAGAAGAGCAACTCCAAGGCACATAATCATTAGATTCACCAGGGTTGAAATGAAGGAGAAAATATTAAGGGCAGCCAGAGAGAAAGGTCAGGTTACCCACAAAGGGAAGCCTATCAGACTCACAGCAGAAACGCTACAAGCCAGAAGAGAGTGGGGGCCAATATTAAACATCCTTAAAGAAAATAACTTACAACCCGGAATTTCATATCCAGCCAAACTGAGCTTCACTGGTGAAGGAAAAATAAAATTCTTTGTGAACAAACAAGTACTCAGAGACTTCATCACCACCAGGCCTGCTTTACAAGAGCTTTTGAAAGAAGCACTACACATAGAAAGGAACAACCAGTATCAGCCATTCCAAAAACATAACAAAAGGTAAAGAGCATCACCATAATGAAGAATCTACATCAATTAATGGGCAAAACAGCCAGCTAGCATTAAATGGCAGTATTAAACTCACATATATCAATATTAATTCTAAATTTAAATGTACTAAATGCCCCAATCAAAAGACGCAGATAGCCAAATTGGATAAAAAGCCAAAACCCATCGATATGCTGCATCCAGACCCACCTCACATGTAAGGATACACAAAGACTCAAAACAAAGGGAAGGAGGCAGATTTACCAACCAAATGGAGAGAAAAAAAAAAAGGAGTTGCAATTCTGGTCTCTGATAAAATAGACTTTAAAGCAACAAAGAACAAAAGAGACAAAGAAGGACATTACATAATGGTAAAAGGATCAATTCAACAAGAAGAGCTAACTATCCTAAATATATAGGCACCCAATACAGGAGCACCCAGATAAATAAGGCAAGTTCTTAATGGCTTACAAAGAGACTTAGACTCCCACACAATAATAGTGGGAGACTTTAACACCGCATTGTCAATATTAGACAGATCAATGAGACAGAAAATTAACAAGGATATCCAGGACTTGAACTCAGACCTGGAACAAGTAAACTTAATAAACATTTACAGAACTCTCCACCCCAAATCCACAAAACATACATTCTTCTCAGAATTACATCACACCTATTCTAAGAGTGACCACATAATTGGAAGTAAATCCCTCATCAGTAATTGCATAGCATTTCACAGGTTTAAATGAAATATTGGTTGGCTGCTTGTTTGTTATTTTCCTCCCTTATTCCTACCTGTCTCCATTGTTAAGTACAGTTATTGGCATGAAAGAGGTTTTTAATACCTATTTTTAGACTGCATTCTAGCGTAGGCAATAGGGCAAGATTTCCGTTCTCTCTCCCTCTTTCTCTTCCTCTTTCTTTCTCCCTTTCATTCATTCATTCTTTCTTCTTTTCTTGCTTTCTTTTTTCAAAAAATTAAAAAATTAAATTACATAGGTGACATATCATATTTCTTGTTTTGAATTTCAACTTTTATTTTAAATATGGGGTACCTGTGCAGGCTTGTTACATGGGTATATTGCATGATGTTAAGGCTTGGGGTACGAATCCCATTACCCAGGTGGTGAGCGTAATTCCCAATAGGTGGTTTTTCAACCCGCAACCCCTTCCTCACCCTACCAAGTAGTCCGTGGCGTCTATTGTTCCCGTTTGTGTCCATGTGTGCTCAATGATTAGCTCCCACTTATAAGGAAGAGCATGAAATACTTGTTTTTTTGTTCTTGTTTGTTTTTGGACATGGAGTCTTGTTTTGTCTCCCAGGCTCGAATGCAGTGGTGCGGTCTCAGCTCACTGCAACCTCAACCTCCCAGGTTCAAGTGACTCTCCTGCCTCAGCCTCCTGAGTAGCTGAGATTACAGGGGTGCACTGTAACGCCTGGATAATTTTTGTATTTTTAGTAGAGACGAGGTTTCACCATGTTGGCCAGGCTGGTTTCAAACTCCTGACCATCTCAAGTGATCCACTCGCCTTGGCCTCCCAAAGTGTTGGGATTACAGGCATGAGCCACTGTACCTGGCAATATTTGGTTTTCTGTTCTTGCATTAATTTGCTTACATTTATCGCCTCCAGGTACATCCATTGCATTGTACTTCTATTTGATAATGCTGATCTACAACCAGACTGCCCGGGTTCACATTCCAGCTCTGGCAGTTACTAGCTGCGTAACTAGATAAATAACCTCTCTGTACTTCTACTTTTCTCATCTACAATGCATGAAAAACCATAGAGTCTTTATGAAGATAAAATGGGGATATATATAAAATTCTTAGAACCATGCTTGGAGCCTAACACTCAACAAATGTCATGATTGTTATAATTGTTGCTGTTATTAGATAGATAAAGCTCTAGCCAAAAGTGTTGTTTAACCTTCCTAAAATGACAAAGCTAGCTAGTGGCTATCTTTCAGGTCTGTGTGACTCTTGAACCCAAATTCTTTTCCACTCTCCTGGCTGATGTCCCATTTGGTCATTGTATCCTCTCTGCCAGATGTGTCTGAGCCTCCAGTGTGTTTGTTTGTGTGTGTGTGTGTGCACACGTGCACGTGCTCTCACCCACTGGGCTGTTCATTCTCACTTGCACCTGAGCACAGCCTCAAGAGCCACAGACCAGGAGCACAACTGGCCTAAATACAGCAGGACATTTGAGTAAGAGGCAGCTGGATATGCTGGGATGTGAAATGAGGGATCAAATTCTGTGGTTTTTGTGGGCCCCTTACAGAACTGTAGGGCTAGGATTTGAGCATTTTAGAGCTGAGGGGCCCAGGGGTAGGAGTATAGCTGGCTACCATTTTAGCCCATACTTCCTATTCCACGGATCCTAAAACCAGATAATCAGTTCGCTTTCCACATTTCCGGATTGTGAGAAATCCAGAATCACACAGAACCATTTGTTTAGGGACCTCCACAGAGACAAGAAATCAAGTAACAGGACTTTTTCACATGGTCAGCAGTCAATAAATATTAAGGCAATTTTGAGCCCGTGGTAGTCAGTCCCACTCGTTCACCTGGGCCTGCTGGACATGTGCTATCTGGGATGCAGGTACCCTAACTGTGCTTTGGAGAAATTGTTAGAGGAAAGCTAGTTAGAAAAAATGCCTGCTCTCAGCATTGTTCTATTTTCCAGAGCAGCATAGGGTAAAAGTCTTCCCCCTAAATGAAAGCTACCCTTCTTGAGCCCTAGGTTGATTTTTAATGAGCTCTAATATTGTTTTAAGGTGCTGAGAGATATAAGGTACAAACCCTGGCTTTTTCTTGGGGGAGTGGGGGAACAGAACTTTTTAACCATTTAAACTGTAAAGAATTGAAACCATTCAGAATTTCAAGGGCTGGCAGGGTCATGCCTCCTTTTACCTGGGAAAGTGTTTTCTTCAGATATTCAAGCTGCAAAAGGCATAATTAGTGAATAACATGGCTGGGCTACATGCATGGGGAAATAAGCATTCTATACAGTAACAGGCATGGCCTTGCTTCTTGACAATGATAATACTGGGGGTGAAAAAAATCATCCATCCCCCATCCCACCTCTCTAGCCAAGGAATGTGACGTCACATTGGAGCGAGTACAAGAAGGAGCACTGAAGACATGAAGATCCTGATTGAGCAGAATTATTTTGAAGGTTATATTAGTACTGAAACTGACAAGAGTTCTGTAAGTTTTGTGCATCAGAGGTTTGTTTTTTATGGCATACAGACTTTGGACTGTGTTTCCCCTTTAAGGCAAAAAGGGGACCTCCCCTGAAACCAGTGGTCTAGTACTGGAGAGTCAGGGGCCAGGTGCTCTCATCATCCCTTCTCCACACACAGTATGTTCCTCCAGACTGCACTTTTACATCATAGTGCATTGTCCTGAATCCTAGAGAAAAGAAACATTGTTGTACCTGTCCAAAATGTGGCAGAATAGAAAAACATGTGAAATTAGACAACTATGAATGTTGTGAAATATAAGCCATGGCTCTACTTTGGTGCAAGCATAAACATTCCAAAATTTTTGACAGAATAGAATTAAAAAAACAAAGTAAGTGACACTTTACAAGCCTCATCTTGTACAAACTGGGATCTTACTTCACTGAAAGGGGCTGGGGCCATTTTACTCATGATGGTTGGGGGCAATTCAACCAAGGGGGAGTGTTCCACACCTCCCTCTATGCACACAATGAGCTCTGGGTTACTTTCACGTTGAGTAAAATCCATGTCCCATGTGTGGAAACTAGCCACCCAATGAAAGGCAAGGTCCCTGTAAAGGGAACCAATGGGAGCCACTCACAGACGAAGGTGACAAACTCATATTTTGCACAGAGTAGATGGTTTGGCAGACCTCTCAGAGGTTACCTGCTCCAATCACTTCAGCAATGAGAATACTAAAGCCCAGAGATGAAGGATAGGGACTGGTCCACAGTCATCTGGCCAGTTTATGGCACAGAAGGGACCCAAAACCAAGTCTCTGACTCCTTGTTCACTTTCCTGAATATCATCCTTAAGGTGATCAACAAACGAATCAGCTTTAGGCAAAGGCAAATTCCCTCTATTTCGTTGAAGTTCACTCATTCTCTACTGAAAGACTTGAAACCCATAAAAAAGGACTCAAAGTCAATATTGACATTAAGAGAGATGTCTGACCCTGATTTTCCAACTAAGGCAGCTGCTGGACGGTAGAACCTCCCTCAGATTCTTCAAGTTATCATTTACTCTGAGGACATGTCAATGCGAAGAGAGATCTGCTTACGCACTGCATGAGCCACTTAATGTGCTGCATAGAGAATTTGCTCCTGGCTTGGGGTTTTTTTAACCTGGAATTGAGCTTAACTCTCAGAAATAGTAACTCACTGTAAGGTAGACTTAAAGTCAGAGATTATTCTAAATGGCACCAACCTTCTCATAATGGCTTTTCAGAAAAGTCATCTGAAGAAAATTAATTGATATCAGTGCCTGAGAGGAGGAAGGAAGGAAAGAAGGAAGAAGGGAAGGAGGAAGAGAGAGAGGAAAGGACAGAAGTAAGGAAGGAAGGGAGGAAGAAAGTGGGGAGGGAGGAAAGTAGGGAAGGACAGAAAAAGGAAAGGTGGGGGCCAGGTGTGGTAGCTCATGCCTGTAATCCCAGCACTTTGGGAGGCTGAGGTGGGCGGATCACCTGAGGTCAGGGGTTCGAGACCAGCCTGACCAACATGGAGAAACCCCATCTCTACTAAAAATACAAAATTAGCCAGGCGTGGTGGTGCATGCCTGTAATTCCAGCTACTCAGGAGGCTGAGGCAGGAGAATCGCTTGAACCCAGAAAGCAGAGGTTGCAGTGAGCCGAGATTGTGCCATTGCACTCCAGCCTGGGTGACAAGAGTGAAACTCCATTTCAAAAAAAAAAAAAGAAAGAAAAGGAAAAGGGAAGGTGGAAGATAGGAATGAGGGAGGGAGGGCTGGTTAATAACAATCAGAAATTTGAAAGGGCTTCCACTGTTCTTACATCTCTAGTTTCTCACTCAATCTCATGAAGTATATAGGACAAGATATAAAATTCCCATTTTACAGATGAGGAAACTGAACCTCAAACAAAGGAGGCAACTTGCCAAGGATATACAGCTAGTCAGCAGCAGGTCTAGGACCAGAACCCAGGTCTCCTAAGTCCCAGTTCAGTGTTTTCCCCATGTTTTCTCTGTTGCAAATTAAGTCCTGAATAAATGGCTGCATACTCCATTTCTCTTGTTTTGTCTTGCAAACCAGGCGAGACATTCCTTAAGAGCCAAACTATTTGGTATCTCTTCTGTCTTTCAACACAGGGCCCAGCACCTTGTGGGAACTCAGACTGGTGGGTTAATTAATGAGCCTTCTAGCATGAAGCCTTGAAATCACCCAGGATGCTCCATTTTACCCTCTCCCGCCCCACTGCATGTGACTTCTTCCTCCCACCAATCAAAAACGAAGGGCTTTCTTCCCTAAACTAAACAGAAGCTGAAAGGAGTCCCAAAACGTCTCCACCTCTGGCTTGTGCAGTGCCTCAGGCCCCGGGTTGGCATTTCCCCAGCCAGGAGAGAATGCTGTACTCACAATACAACTTGGAAGGGTAAAGGAGGCCCCTTCTCCTCCAAATGTTCCCTACTGAGGCCTGAAATCCCACCCTTAGTTACTATTTCTTTTGTTCTTTGTGGTGGTCGGGAGACCTGGGCCCTCCAAGCTTCTCCATCCCTTGTCCTACACTTCCCCCTTCCTCCAGCCTTTCTCCCACTGGATTCTCTCTCTGGGTTTAGTCTGTTCAAAGTCTGAGATCTAGAAGGAAAGTCATTAGAAAAACTCATTTGGTCAAAGTGTCATGTACTTAGCACCACCAGAAGCATTTCCTTTTTAAAGGGGCAGCCCCTAAGGGGCAATGTTGTGCCCTCTTATGGTAGAATTTCAGGCAGCAATAGGGCAAGTTCCATAGGGAAGAAGACCATCCTAAAATCAAAGTATGTAGGAGACCAGCTATTGCGCACAGGTAAAGGCTGCTTCAATAGTCATAATCAGGAAAACTATTCCTTTCTGCTCAAAGAAAGGAATTTAGAATTTAAAATGAGGTCTTTTGGTGACAGAAACCACTTTTTCTTTTTCAGAACCATGAATCGGTCATAAACTAAGTTAAAACACGATTTGATTTCCCCCGGGCTATTTTTGAAGTCCTGTTGTTCCCCTACCCCGCCTCCTTCCATTTAACATTCATGAGTTAAGGTGTTACTAGAAATGTGCACAGGGAGAACACGTCGACCTTCACCTTTTACGTGGTAGAAAGAATGTGTTGACAGTTGAAATATGGGCAGGTACATTTTTGGGAGACTGGTATTTCTGCATTTCAGTGTACCAAGCACCGTTCAGGTGATGAGCAGTTCACCTTTGAAATTTTTAAATAATCAGGAGTATTTATATTTCTCGGTTCATTTTCAAGGATTAAAGAGCTATTATTCTAAATCTTTTGAAGGGAATAGCACCATCTTTCTCTTCTACTTCTAAAAAGTTCTTTATAGCAAATATATATATTTTAACAAAGCACATTTTCTTCCTCATAGAACCTGACAACATGCCTGAGAAATAGACAGTCCCTTTCATAGATACTTATATTAGTGTACAGAGAGGTGAAAGGCCACACAGCCAGTAAGTCATGAAGTTACACATGTTTTAAACCCAAGTCTAAATGTCTAGACTCATTTTGCTACCCTGTGCCACCTTGTTCATTTTATTTTAAAATAAAATGAATTTTGCATGACAGTGAAGAGCTTTCTGCAACACCGTAATGGGACAGGCAACCAGGGCTAGCCTTGTGGGGTGGCAAGTGTTCAAGAGTGCTGGGAAGCACAGCCCCTTCCCAACACAGTTGGCTGGAAATCCACAATGCAAAGTTTATTCCTTTGGTTTAAGAATCTGCTTCCTGTGTGTAGGGGACAATAGGAGATAAGAAGTACAGGGTCAAAAGCAATGAAGACTGATGAGTCATTTGTATGAGGGACGGACTAAATGACCTCTAAGATATCCCTCCCGCTAGGTGTGGTGGCATGCGCCTATAACCCCTGATACTTGGGAAGCTAACATGGGAAGATTGCTTGAGCCCAGGAGGCTGAGGCTGCAGTGAGCCATGATAGCAGCTCTGCACTCCAGCCTGAATGACAGAGCAAGACCCTGTCTAAAAAAAAACAAAACAAAAACAGTTGATCTCAAACCCTAGAGTGGATAGAGCCTAGTCCAAAAAAAAAAAAAAAAAATCAGGACAAGAAGACAGGCCTCAGCTCTAAGTGTACCTGGATCTCACAGAAGGAGAAGATCAAGGCCATCTAGTTGGAACCCCGTGCAATGTAAGAGTCTTTCAGTGGTGCCCAAGAAGGCAGTCTAGGAAGACTATTGGTGATGAGGAGAGTGTATTAGTCCATTCCCACACTGCTGGTAAAGACATAGCTGAGACTGGGTAATTTATAAAGAAAAGAGGTTTAATGGACTCACAATTCCACATGTCTGGGAGGCCTCACAATCATGATGGGAGGTGAAGAAGGAGCCAAGGCATGTTTTATACAGCAGCAGGCAAGAGTGTAGATGCAGGGAAACTGCCCTTTATAAAACCATCAGCTTTTGTGAGACTTACTCACTATCACAAGAATAGCACGGAAAACCTACCTCCTGCCAGGTCCTTCCCACGACACATGGGGATAATGGGAGCTAAAATTCAAGATAAAATTTGGGTGGGGACACCATATCAGAGAGCCAAACCATAGCAGAGAGCCGTATGGACAGGACTGAGATCACAGAAGTGAGGCAAGAGAACATCTCCATCTGCCTTTCCCCTCAGTCTTCTTCCTCTGTCAGCCTCCTCCACATCCCGTCTCATGCCACGCGCATTCCCTCTTCTTTTTCAGTGACTTCTTTCTCCTCCCGGTTGTTTGGCCATTCTCCCTTCATCTTTTCTTTCTGTACTGACCCTGTAACTCTCCCCTTTCTCCCCCTCCATCTTCTCAACCCTTCCAGCCTCTACGTCCCCTCATTGTATTCTTACAAGTCCTCTTTGCTCCCCTGTCTTTCAGTTTCCCTTGTCAGTGGCCAAATAGGCTGAAATAAGGCCCAGAGGGGAGTAGCAGGAGAGAAAGTTGAATATGGGTATTCCCCAAAGCTTTAGCCTGGTGAATCTCAAGTGGGCAAGCAAGTGAATCCTCAACATGCCTCTGGGAAATCACTTTTCCTCTTACTCCCCTGACTGGAGGGTCCCAAAACTCCTAGGTAGGTATGGTCTTTGCCCAACTATGTCTTTGGCATCCATCTGCTCTCCTCCCATGCCCTTTGACTTATCCTTGCTCCTCTAGCATCTGTGCAACCACTGATAGGAAATGAATGAATCCAAGTTGGTGGGTGCAAGAGGGTTAACATTGGGGCAGAAGGAGGGTGAAGTTCGGCCAAGTGCTTCAGGAGGACAAGAAAACCTTCCTACCACAGGCACGGGGCACTTGCAAGAGACTCCAGGCAGCAGAGGGCTTTTATAAAATTTCTTTATGCCGGGTGATATAATATAGATCACGAGCATGAGCTCTGCAGCCATTCTGTTGAGGATTCGAATCCAGCTCTGCCTCTTATGAGATAGCTGTGCGACTTTGGCAGAGATGCTCAGACTCTGTGCTTCAGTTTCTTCATAAAGTGAAGACGATAATCCTGTCACCTGCCTCATAGAGTGGCTGTAATAACTAAATGAATTAATACCTAGAATTGTGTTTGACACACAGCATAAGGTCAGTGAGCACGTGCAATAATTGTTTGCATATCGGTGCATGCAGGACTTCTATGACGACTTTAAAAACTGCTTGATTCATGAGTAAGACTTACTCACAGACTTTGGGCAGAATGTGTTTCTCAGTACTTGAAGAAGCTGTCCCAGGGCTGAATAGAGTTCATTCTAAGCCATTTCCAAAGTCAAAGGCAGTGGTACCTGTCATTTGCCTTGGAAACACACACTTTGCCTGTGCACTTCCCGTGGGTCCGAATGCTTGAGGACCAAGTCAAAAGTGCTCACAACCTGGCTAAACCCGATCCTGAATGGACCGCTTCCTCAGTATGCCCGTGGAAATCAACCACATCTCTCAGACAAAACAACTGCATTTATTATTCTGAAATCAAATTTTGAACACGTGGATAGTTCTGGAACCCTAGGCTTTTGATGTCATGTAACACTGAAAATTGCACGTGGAAAGAGACCAACAACAACAAAATAAGGTTCGGTGCAAAAGTACAGAGAACAAGTTTAAATTGTAGGCAGATGTAGAGCAGTCCAATTTCTTTTTTGTAAACCTTCAGCTTCTAGTTCTACCTAACCTATACCTGTGCTTTCTGTGGGTGGACTTCCAAAATGCGGTGGAATTCTCAAACTCTCTCTCTTTTTTTTACTCCCTTTCATTCCTTTAACGTGGTGGCTCTGCAAAGTCATCACTGTCTTACAGCCTGATTCTTGGTTGGGTCAATGGAGACACTATCCTTGTGAGAGGCAAACAAACAGCTAATGGGGACAGCTATTCTAGTCCTGGAGCCCTGGGAGGAGGGTCTCAGAGCTAACTAATGTTTCCTTAAAACATCCTGAAATGTGTGTGGGGTAACACATATTTTATCATAGTTATTCTGGCTCCGTGAGTGCAATGAAAATGTTAGCCTTGGCATATCAATCGTGTTTTACAGATGACTGTAATTTCCTGAATGTCAAAACTCCAAATTTTTCTAAGCAAACTTTTCAGTGGCAAAACAGATTGCCTCCATAATGTATCACTGTGGGCAGGAAAAATGAAATCTTTATGCACTGTATTATGAATCAATGAGGCATTGAGATTCTTGGAAGGATGAGTGGACTCTGGAAAATGAAAAACTGCCGCTATTCCATCTCTACAAACTGCTGCTCAGGGAGTGGAGGCTTTGGTGGCATTCAGTGTGTGGGCCACAGAAATATCGAATTCAAATTGAAACCAGTTCCCGTCTTTCCCTGCGTTTTGATAGGGTAAATGTCACTGTAGATATAATGTGAGTCAGGGCATTTAGCAAACCTTTGCCCAAAAACCCCCTAATGTGATTTCCTTCTGGAATAATGGTTCAGTTGGATTACTGCCACAGGGAGCCAGAGAGAGCACCTTTCCTTAAGAGAAAAAGAACATCAATAGCAAATAATTGTGGAATCTATACCAGGTGTCTTGCACCATGCTAAGCACTCTACATGAGTTATCTCATGAAAAATCACAACTCCAGGCTGGGCAGAGTGGCTCACGCCTGTAATCCCAGCATTTTGGGAGGCTGAGGTGGAAGGATCACCTGAGGTCAAGAGTTTGAGACCAGCCTGGCCAACATGGTGAAACCCTGTCTCTACTAAAAATGCAAAAATTAGCCAGGCAAAGTGGCAGGCACCAGTAATCCCAGCTACTCAGGAGGCTGAGGCAGAAGAATCGCTTGAACCCGGAAGGTGGAGGTTGCAGTGAGCCGAGATCGTGCCACTGCACTCCAGCCTGTGAGACGGAGTGAGACTCCATCTCAAAAAAAAAAAAAACAAACAAAAACAAAACAAAACAAAAATCACAGTTCTGAAGTAGGTGCTTACAGATGAGGAAACCAAGACTTAGAGGGGTGAAGTAATGAATACAAGCTGAGGCTTCCTGCTAGAACTTCCTGATTCCAGATTCTGAACTCTTAACTAAAAAGCATTTATCGGTGGTTGGCTATTTTTCAAGATTCTGGGCCAGCTCAGTCCATGGGAAGAGAGGAGTAAAGATACAAAGAGGACTTGTCCTCTTTCCAAGATGTCCGCAGCCTTGAAGGGAATAGAAGACTTGCACATGATAAAGTCAGATGAACAGGGATCCTTAGGAGAAGTCCAGAAAACCCATTCTGGACGTTCAGAGGAGGGTATGGCTGCTTGGGGTGTGAACATCAGGAGGAATGAGGCCTTGAGAAATCAGTCATATTTGGACAAAGAGGTAGAGCAGGCAATGTTGTGTCTGGAGGGAACAGTATGAGCAAAGGCATGGGGTGGCAATGTGCAGCTCAGGGAGTTTAGTTTGCTTGGAGTATGGAGGTCAGTGTGCAGTAGAATGGTGATAGGATGGAATATGAACCTGGACCAATAACTTAGTGATAAATTGTAGACATCATTCAACTACAAATCAGTCTGTTCATTTTCTCTGTAAATCCCTGTGTTTTGCCTTTAATATCTTTGCTTTCACATTTATTTTTAAACCAGAGATTCCTGATCATCCTCAGCCCTAGCAAAATTTTAAGGCAGTCAAGTTTACCTTTGGGGTCCTCAGTGATCTTTCTTGGCCTCTTTTTCTTTCCTTAAAACTCAGTGACCATCTCTATAACATGGCTTTCACACCCCCTTTCCACCCCAACCCACCCCTGCCCCAATGCAGGATCTGAATATTAAATCCATAGGAGGGATCTCTCTCTCTCTCTCTGTTTTTTTTTGTTGCTGTTGTTGCTGCTGCTGGTTGTTTGTTTTAAGAGATGAGGTCTCACTCTGTCACCCAGGTTGGAGTGCAGTGGTACAACCATAGCTCACTGCAGCCTCAAACTCCTGATTCTTGCATCTTAGCCTCCCAAGTGGCTATCACTACAAGCAAGTGCCACCACACCTGGCTAATTTAAAACTGTTTTTTTTTAAGAGATAGGGGTCTCATTATGTTGCCCAGGCTTGTCTTGAACTCCTGGCCTCAAATTATCCTCCCACCTTGGCCTGCCAAAGTGTTGTTCAAGTATGAGCCACAATGCCCAGCTGGAATAAACTCTTAACAGCATTATTTCTGGCCTCAAATGTCTCTCCTATCATTGCAGGAATTCTTTTGAACATTAGGGCAACTGACATATGTATTAAGCCTCTAGTACTCACTATTTCATATTTATCAGCAGAGTTTATTAGAAAGTAAATAAAGACAGGGAAGTTTTTCAAGCAAAACTTCCCTGTCTTGTATGGGATGCAAACTTCCCTTCAAGTTATGGGATACAAGACAGGAAGTTTTGAACCCAGAGCAATCTCCGCCTCCCGGGTTTAAGCAAACCTTCCTTTCCTTCCAAGGAAAACTTCCCTGTCTTGTATCCCATACATTGCAGGGAAGTTTGTATCCCATACAAGACAGAGAAGTTTTGCTTGGAAGGAAAGGCATTGCTTAGAGAGTGCAGATGTTGGGAGAAGGAACTAAAAGGACAACCAAGGGAAGATTGCCCCAAATACTTCCCTCACTTCACCACTGTCCCAGAGTTGATCTATTATATAAAGTGAGAGAGCCCCGATCCGTTCATGTTTCTATATAATTATCTCCCCTATTTATATGGTACACATAGATTCAACTTTCGGAAATAGTTCTTAAATACTCTTAGGCATGAGTAAGAAAGCTTTGGAAGTAGGCAGGATCTAAAAAAAATATGCGGGGCAAAAATAGAAAGCCTTTCCTTCTTGTTTAACTTCAAGATGTCTTACAAATTGATTTAGAAGCCTTTATTGCTGTGTGAGTCACACATTTGGCTTATAGCAGGTTTTGAAAACCGGATTCCATAAAAAGGGCCTAAGAGATTGTGAGAAAATTCCAGAGGGACTCTCACCCTGATGGTTCCTGAGTTCACTGCTGGGCCTGCCTGCCTCCTGATACCACCCAAGAAATTGAGAGAACTGCTAGGGCGTGGGAATCAGCAGCAGTAGGTATTATTCAGTACCCTCTTCCTCCAGGGGGTGGCATATGACTGGCACCCAAAGGGCTGTTTTTAGGTAAGACTCTCACAACTTATGTGGGTTGTTGAGAGTGGGAAGGATTTGAGAGATTCCAAACCTGTTATGCACAGGCAAAAGACAGGCACCCAGAGTGCTCACCTGACAATGAAGCTGGGCTTTTCTTTTCAGTTCCTTCCTGCTTCAATCCTATGCTGAAGAGGCCCCTTTGTCCTTCAGCAGTCAGTCCTCAGAACCTCAAGGAAGTACGGTTTTGGAGGGCTCTGCAGGCACAGGCCAGGCTTCCAGTAGTTTCACGGCTGTTCTTTCCATCCTAGCACCCTCCACAAAGTTCTCCAGGTCCACTGATTCAATCTGTTACCCACTTAGCAATTTTCTTCATTTCTGTCCCTAGACAGTTTCTCTCACACCTCCCCTATTGTTCAGTTTCTTCTATCTCGACATTTACATTTACACAGCAATCACATTTACATAAGATAGCTCTTGTCTACAGCTGAAAAAGGCATAACTCTAATACATATATAACAGAGAGAGCACCTATTCATCACCCACATTTACAGTGCCTTCTAACAGGATAGACTAGTCTAGGAATTGGTATATAGGGGAGACAGCCCTATAAAATGTATCACTAAAGGTAATCAATGAGTTCTGACTAATAGGGTGCTTCACATCTTGAGGTGAAAATATGCCAAAAATACGGGGAAAACATATTTACTCCTCAAAGTTTGCTGAATTTAATTTGAGATTTCATCGATTTCATTTAATACAAAGATCATATAATTAGGAAGTCTGTAGCAATTGAAAATACCAAGTCTAGTGTTCACTCATCAGGGCATTTTGGTAATATCTAGTAATGGCAGGAGATTCCCATTTAATTGAATTGGAAATACAATGTATATTAGCTTACAGAAACTTAATCAGTGTGATCAAATTAAAACGGGCCACTCAGACATACCATCCTGATTACCGCGCTTGCAAACATGCCACAATTATCAGAGATTTGTGGTGTTAATGATTTAAACTCAGGTTTCTTCTGGGGGATTCAGACTTGGATTTTTTTTTTTTACCTAGACAATTAGAAAACGCCATCCTTCATTTTGAAAAATGTTGCAACAGTATTATTGACATTAATTCTCAAAGAATGCAGAACAGTAAATATCATGTGCTGGTAATTTTTTTTTCTTTTAGCGGTCACTGCCTTCTCTTTTAGATGAGGATCATTAATCTCGAAGCTTTAGCTCCTGAGAGTGATAATGAAGTTTGGCAATGGTGAAGTGACCATTTTTAAAAGTATTAGGGGAAAACTCCACTTTTTTGCTTTCTGCAAAGCAGTTCTAGGTTTCACCAGAAGAGATTTGCTTATAGCCCTATTCAAAAAATGCTTTGACTGAACTGGCCTGCCGTCCTGGGTAGAACACTTCAGAATTAGTCCATTTCTTTTCAGTGTGTTCTTAATAGACCATTATAAACACTATCTTGGGAGATGTGAATTACTTCCCCCCACCCCTTCTTTTACAACTCATCTTCCTGGCCCACCATTTTAAAATGCAGCAGTATTAAACTACCTGGAAAGGATCTCGTGTCTCTAGCTCCATTATTCGTGTGGATAGTGGTGATGGGGTCTTGTATAGCAATTTGTTTGTACTTTAGTCAGCAAAGCCAGCCCTCTCATAAACAGCAGAGAAAACAGATTCAGAGACCCTAGGTGACTTTCTCAAGGTGTCAGAGTGGGTTAGGGTCAGGTCTGGGGACAGACATCCACAGTCATTTGACTCTCAGGGTTTTCTACATCCAGCTTAGTCAATTAAGACAAATTCCAAATCACTGGAATCTGCCTTAAAAGAAATGTACACTATTGAGTAAGCAACTCTGTTAATGAAAAGACGACTGTGTGTGCAAGAGGGAGGAAGATCAACAGGAGGAGGAGAATGTTGTGCTGAGACGGAGTAGGGAATCCAGCTTTCAACAGATTCTGCAGCACTTTTCTATGGCTGAAGCCAGGTCAAGATAGATGATTCTAACATCCATCAAAAGCACAATGAGGTCAGATTCATAGAAAAGAAGAGAATGGTAGTTACCGGGGTCTGGGCAAGGGGGCGGTGATGGTTTTCAGTTACACAAGATAAGTAAGTTCTGGGGATCTACTACACAGCATAGTGCCTATGGCTAACAATACTGGATTTTATACATAAAATTTGCTAAGAGGGTAGATTTTATGTTGAGTGTTCTTATCAAAAAACAAAACGATAATAATCATGGAGCAGGAAGAAACCTTTGGGGCATGATAGATACATTTATGTTCTTGATGGTGGTGATGATTTCACAGACGTATACTTATCTCCAAAACTCAATGAGATGCATACATTAAATATATGCAGCTTTTTATATACCCATCATACTTCGATAAACTGGTTTTTAAAAAGTATTCTCAGGTACAATTTCTCAGATACTAATTCAGAAAGGCAGGGACAAGCAGTAAGTTCAAATGGAAGCGCCTGGAGGGTAAGTGTACCCCAAAAGTGCTTCTAGCCCCTCTCTGTGACATCATGAGGTTCAGGGAAATGCAACATGTCCTATAGTTGGCTCAATACTAAAATCCTCAACAAAATGCTCTTTGTTTAAAATAAGCTCAGGGATCTTTAAAGTTCAAGGAGGAAGACTACTTATTTATCCATCTTTTTAAAAACACTTTCACATATTGAGTTACAGTACATGCACTTTCTTCACTTGCTATAAGATGGAACAAGAGAATAGGTGGGGTCTTTTCTGGCATGTGTTGTATACCTATTCTGTTTCCTACAGATACTTTGCAGATACCTTACTACAGTACTGCAGATACTTCACTCACATCAGCACGTACACTGAGAGCGCATGTTGTACTTTGGTAGCCTCTGTTGGAAAATTAGGTGCTTAAGAGCAGTATCTGTTTCAGCCCTGCTGTCTCCACCTCCTCCCCTCCTTCTTTCACATCCACCTCTCTATGCCCACCCTGCCCCAGCATCTGGTACTGTGCATATCATATTCTAAATGCACAATAAATATTTGCTCATTAAATTAATGAACAAATGAATGGCACATCTTAGTGTCTGGTTCAATGCCAAATAGATATTGTTCAGAGGAGGGAAAGATGCCCTCAGGCTGCATTAGGGAAGGCATGATGGAGTACGGGGCACATTAATTGTTTGAAATGTAAGTAATAATGATTCCATTTAATGAGCACCAGGATGTACCAAAAGATTTGCCTAAGTCATCTCACTGAATATTCAAGAAATTTCTAGCAGACAGGGGGGTCCAGTTATTGTCCCCATTTTACAAATGAGAAAACTGAGGCTCAAAGAGATTAAGTAGCTTGTCCAAGGGGCTAGAGCTGGGATACAAACACATATCTATTTTGAGAGAATGAGCTCTTTTCAATGAACTAGGATTTGGACATGGGTAGTTGAAGGACATAGGTCATTGAAGATAGGTGCAATGGTATGGAAAAGCAGACATTGTGTAGATAAGAAGAAGACCAGTATAACCAAGGGGATGAAGGCTGGGCCTGATGATAACACTATATTGTTGGTGCTGATAGGGTTGAATTTGTCAGTTAACATAATATCAGGAGACAGCTTAGAATTTATTTTTTAAGTGGTGTATAGGGTTATATAAAATAGCTATGATGAATAAATATGAGAAAAACCCATGGGCCTCCTAATGGCATTTGAATTAAAAAGGCAGACTTCAGCCTAACCATCTGCCTATTTTTCAGGAGAGGATGGCTTAAGCAACTAAAATAACCCTCTCCCCAAGCTAATGGCCCTTCTTCCCCTACAGGTTTCATTATAGCCTAGCACAGAGGCCAGTTTAAGGAAATGGACTGGAAATAGTGTGTGTTCATTTAGTCTTAAGAGCAGACGCCAGTTGGGGAGCATTACTCAAAACTTCTGGCATTTTTTTTTTCCTTGCAAGTGTTTCAGATTCAGCCTGGGTGTAGGCTGTAATCTTAGGGAACAATCACCTGTCACTCTGGTCTCTTTCATCTGTTCACAGCAATTTGGCCATATGAAGGGAAGCATTTCTTTTTTTCTTCTTCTGTATTTCTTTAAAAAGCTTGTGGAATTGAGAAAGGGGACTGTGAGACTGTCCAATAGCCAGAACTGCTTTGCCTGTCACTGGTGGATAAAGGCAGTTATCCGGTAAATACCCTGCTCCATGAGTATTCTCAGGCTGGGTCTGCACTGGTAGTCATCAGTTCATTCTTAGCAGTGGGGCTTTTCTATTGGTATTGATTTTTCAATAGCTTTTGGAGTATAAATGGTTTTCTGTTACATTAATGAATTACACAGCGGTGAATTCTGAGATTTTAGTGCACCCGTCACCCAAGCAGGGTCCATTGTAACCAATGTGCGGATTCTTATCCCTGGCCCCTGTCCCACTCTGCCCCATCTGAGTCTCTAAAGCCCATTATGTTTCTCTTTGCGCCTTTGCAAACTCATAGCTTAGCTCCCACATATCAGTGAGAACATAGTTTTTGGTTTTCCACCTCAGCAGCAGCAGGGCTTTAAAAATGAAATCTAGGCAGATTCCAATATGTAAAACAGATTAAAATGGAGTCACTGAGGAAGAGGTGGAGTGAGGGCCTGGAGCATCATCTATTTACTACTTCAGACTACCCCATCACTTTAACTCATGGCAGGCTTTCAGATTCTGCCTCACAACTCAAGGGCTGTATGGAACATAGACTGAAAACCACTGGTCTACACAGAGGAAGGACACGATAAGTGCATTGCAATGGCTCTGTGAGCCCAGGCTCAATGGCTTGGGTGGCTTCTTTATAACCCTTTTAGTCCTTTTTCATCTGATAGAAGCTGGAATTGGAATGAGGAATGGTCACTGGCAGGCAGAGATTCCCTACCAGAAGGCATTTGCAGGACAGTGAAGGGGAGAGGGACAATATGCTTTTTCCTTGGTATTCCTGTTGACTAAACGCAAATGCCTTGTCCATTGTAGGCATTCAGTAATGAATGGTCACACTGCCTCCCAAATTCCAAGAAAGCAGAAAAAACAAACAGCCATCCACAACGTAATGCACGTGTTTCCTCACCACCAAGTGGGGGAACAGAAGCCCAGATAATCTGGTAAGGAAACTCGTAGCTTCCAGACTTGAAGTGTTTTCGAGGACAAAGCTGGGTATGTCTAGTTAGCCCCTGGCGGCAAGTGAGAAATGAATAGTTGGTGAGGCACTAGGCATGTGGTTGGGAAAGGATATCATGATTTGTGGGAGAAAAGGGGCAACCTCCACAAACCTGGCACACAGATGGCAAGAAGACATTCTCAGGGAAAGGCACATGAGTCTGTCAACTTTACTTATATGGAGATGCACTTTTTACCCCCAGAGTTCCTGAATACCACTATGAAGTGTGTTCTTGTGATTATTTGTTTTTGTAAGGTCTTTGGAGACATTACATTGCTTGTTTTCATACCTTCCTGGTGATGCCAGGAATGATGAGAATGATTGCCTGCATCTCACAGAAGAAGGGGGAGCAGTACTAGGAGAGTAACTTGGGTGGGCAGTGGCAGCATCCTACTAGGTTGGTACAAAAGTGATTAAAAGTAATGGCAAACGCTGCAATTACTTTTGCACCAACCTAGTATTTTCTGACAAAGATCACAACCGAAGATTGTGCGCCGGTGCCTAGGGTGAAGGCACAAAATAGCTTGATCATCCTTGAAGTGTACATAGGCATGTACTGGGGAAGTGAAGATAAACATGCAGACGTTAGGTAGAGAACATCTTATTAAAGCCTGTGGAGCACAAATCTCCTCCCCAACCATGATGAGAAAGAAGGACACTCTTGAAGAGCCACTTAGAAGGAAGCCCAGTCTTCTTAATTCCATTAATTATGATCTTTGATGCCAAAAAAGCAAAACTGTTTAGACTCCAAAGCTGGGAGAATCATTACCCCAGCTCAGCTCCACAATCCAGTCATGCTGTGTCTGCTGAAGGCACCTGGACATCACCCCAAAGGGAACCTTCAAAATTTGGGTATGGGCGATGCCATCTAATCTACTGATGAGCTTTCCTTGAATCAATGTCATGGAATAGTTCTCAGGAGTAAATGAAATAGTGCATGCATTTAAAGCATTTCAGACAGGGCCTGGTGCATAGGAAGCACTCAATAAATGTTACTTCTTACTATTAAAAAATTCCAGGCCCTCACTATGTTTGGCAGTCTCTGGCATCTTTGTTGGAATTAAAGTTGGTAAGTTTCTCTACCTGACTATAAAGGTGTAAAATATTATTTTTTTGGTCAGATACTTAAAGTTATTTGACTCTAATATCAGAGAAGCCTGTGCTTGGGTTCTGAAGAGTGGGAAAAATACTTTAGGGTTTACAGTTAAAAGCGCCCTGGTTTGAATCATGGCTCTGCCACTTGCTATTTCCCTCAGCCTTAGTTTTACAATCTGTAAGATGTAGACATAATTCCTACCTTATAGGACCGTTTGCAAATTATAAACTACTTTCCAGCAAATTCTTTTTTAATTAGGATTTTAAGCTCAGCCAGAGTTGCCTCCCTTCTTCCTTATATCCCGCAATTCATGATGAGCTTTACAGACAGTGATGGCCAAACATATTATTAGGCCTGCCAGACGGCATGGGCCTAGCCAGTTGATCATTTTGATTAAATGATCCAGTCAATTCGAGAAAGCAGTTTTCTCAGTGTCCTCATCTCCTCCACTTAGTCCTACTCAGGTGACTCAAAACACTAGCTCCTGTGATTTCATGTAAATATATCCTTCAAGCAACATGATGTTCCTCTCAGAACATCTTCACCATCCACAATCTTTCCAGGGATGCTAGGCACCCATGCACTCCCTGATGATTTGTGCTTCAAATGCATGTGACATCTTAATTATCCTGTGCAAATGCTACTTTAAGCAAGCACTAACAGATGGTGGCCTGAATTTTATAGCATTGCCAGCATTTTCCAGGCAAAATTTATAGTTCAGTCATCAGTGAGCTGAGTCTAGCCTCATTTTTCCTTTTTTTTTGTGTAAACTTTAGCAAGCGACCATTCTGAAAACCCAAATCATCTTTTGTAATGGAGTAATAGCCATTGACCAATAATGTCGTTTTATTTCTGTCCTCCCCACTTCCCAATCTTAGGTTGCTTGCCCACAACATACATAGTAGTGAAAGTGTCAGAGCCAGGTGCTGGTGGTGGATTGCCAGGCAATATTGCCCTTATTCTCAAGCTGAAATACTAAAGAGAAGGTAATATTTCACGACTCCCCACAGCCCTTGCAGAAGCTCTTAGCTACATAATCCTATTACATCTAACTGAGGCCTCCAGCAGCAGGACCGGCTTTCTAATCTTTGTGAATCAAAGCCTAGTCTAATATAGTCCCTAAGCACATAGGATGTCTCTAGAAGGGGTAGATGAACTTAGCCTCGTAAGACAAGTTCAGATGTGATCTGAGTATTGGCCCCATCTCCTACTAACTATGTGACCTTGAACAAGCCAATGTCTTCTGAGATTCCTCCTCAATAGAAAGGGCTAATAACCCTTACTTTATAGGCCTATCATAATAATTAAACAAGATAATGTGTAAAGCACATTGCACAGTGTTGGACCCACAGAAAGTGCTCAATAAATTATAACTCATAAAGGTATTATTATATTTTTGCTGTATGTGAAGAACTATTCCGATTTCTTTACATGCCTTAACCAATTTAAATAAATCATATCCTTCCTCAAATGTCACCTTTAGTGATGTTACCCTCAACTACATTAAATTGTCAAGTTTCTTGCTTCCACCATTCCTTATACCTCTCCCTTGATTTTTCTAATTATGACTTATTCCCTTTTAAAATAATACATATCTTACTTGTTTAATGACTATATCCCTCCATTATAATGGGCATAAGGACAGGGAATTTTGTCTGTTTTGTTATATGTTGTATCCACAGAGCCTAGAGTAGCATCTTGTACCTACTGTGCACTCAGTAAAATTTTTGAATGAATAAAGAATTTAATCCTCAAGAGAACCTTATGAAGCAGGAACTACTAATAGCTTCTTATGAATGAAGAAATTGAAGCAAAGGGGGATCAGGTAACCTGTCCAGGGCAATGCTTGGCTTTTAAAGTTGTAATTAGGCTCCAGCATTTGCTGTCTTAATCATTATACTATACTACCTCTTTCAAAGAACTTAGGGAGGGAGGGAGAAAGAGAGAGGGAGAGAGAGGGGGAGAAAGAGAGAGGGAGAGAGAGAGGGAGAGAGAGAGGGAGAGGGAGAGGGAGAGGAGAGGGAGAGAGAGAGGGAGAGAGAGAGGAAATATGAGAAAGTCAGAGAGGGAGGGAGGGAAGAAATATGAATGAAAGAATGGGAATAATGAGAAGAGTGTATGTGATTCTACGAACTTCAGGGCTTACTTTTCTTGCTTTTCACATTTTCTCCTCCTCCTACCCCTTCTTCCCATGAGTAGGATCTACTTTTCTCTGATGAAATATACCTGGGCACAACTATGGGAATCTAGCTTTGGACATGCAATAAAGGCAGGGATCAACCATTTGTTCCCAAAACAGCATCTTCAGAGAATAATTCCATTGTTGAACTGTCTCTCCATTGTCCTATGTGTCTATTTCCAAACTTAAATGGGTGGAAATCATTTACACATCAAAAAATTCATAGCTATTTGTATCAGTCACTTCTCACATTGCCATAAAGAACTGCCAAGGACTGAGTAATTGAGAAAGGAAAGAGGTTTAATTGACTCACAATCATGGAGGAAGGTGAAGGGGAAGCAAGGCACTTTCTTCACGAGGTGGCAAGAGGGAGAAGTGCTGAGCAAAGAGGAAAACGCCCCTTATAAAACCATCAGTTATTGTGAGAACTCACTATCACAAGAACAGCATGGGGGAAACTGCCCCATGATTCAATTACTTCCACCTTGTCTCTCCCTTGACACGTGGGGATTATGGGGATTACAATTCAAGATGAGATTTGGGTGGGGACACAGAGCCTAACCGTATCACTATTCAACATTGAATGAATGTACTAAAGAGCAATGCTAGGCTTTTAAAGCTGTAATGAGATGTCAGTAAATAAATAAATCTGTCTTTATTCACAGATAACATGTTCATCTATGTTGAATATCCAGTGAATATCTGATGGAATCTATCAAACAAAAAGCTCCTGAAACAAATGACTGAGCTTAGTAAGTTTTGCAGAATATAAGGTTAATCTATAAAAATCAATTATACTTCTGTTATGTCTCAGAAATAATCAGAAATCAAAATAAACAAAACAGTACTATTTACCATAGCATCAAAAATATAAAATACTTGGGAATGTATCTGACACAAAATAAGAAAAGTTTGTGCCCTGAAAACTATAAAACACTGATGAGTGAAATTAAAGAAAATCCAAATAAATGGATAGATACAGTGAGTTCATGGTGACTCAATATTGTTAAGACGTCAATTTTCCCCAAATTTAGTATAAAGATTCGAGACAATTCTTGCCAAAATCCCAGCAGGCTATTTTTTTTCTTTTTCTTTTTGCAGAAATTTTTAGACTGATTCTAAAATTCATATGGATGTGGAAAGGATGTACAATAACCAAAACAAGTTATAAAGGAAGAATGGTCAGGTGCAGTGGCTCACGCTTGTAATCGCATCACTTTAGGATCCCAAGGTGGGGGGATCATTTGAGCCCAGGGGTTTGAGACCAGCCTGGGCAACACAGATCCCATCTCTACAAAAAAATTAGCCAGACATGGTGGCACATGCCTTTGGTACTGGTTACTTGGGAGGTTCAAGCGGGCTGTGATTGCACCACTGCACTCCAGCTTGGGTTACAGTCTTATCTCAAAAAAAAAAAAAAAAAAAAAAAAAAAAAAAAAAAAGGAAGAAAGAAAGAAAAAGAGAATGAAGTTGGAAAGCTCACAGCATCTAATTTTAATACTAGTATAAAGCTATAGTAATCAAGACAGTGTGGTATTGGCATAAGGATAAACGTATTGATCAGTGGAATAGCACCAAGTCCAGATACAGACCCAAATACATATGGACAAATGATCTTCAAGAAAGGTGCCAAGGTAGTTCAGAAAAAGCTCAGTTGAAAGCTAAACAAAATTGAGGTGGAAGAATTCATGGATCAAAGAACAAACAGCAAACAGATGAGGAAAGGAAGGAGGGAAAGAGAAGTGGGGGACAGAGAGAGATTTACTTATTACTTGGAAAAAAATAGAGAAATCCTGTCTAACATCACTCTTCCTTGCATTCTTAGGCTTTCCTAAGAGGGAGAGAGAGGAGGGAAATACCAGATAGTGCCTGGGAACTGGACAGAACCCTGAGCTCTGCTCCAGCAACGTAAGTGAGAATTCTCAACCACGTATGCCACAGAGGTAGAAAAAGAGTGACTGAGGATCCCTGTTCTAGAGAGCAGCAGCACATTGCCTCTGTGGTTTCTGTATGGCAGGTAAGGGGAGAAAAAAATGATTCCTGCTTTTCAAGGCTCAATTAACAGAACACTCTTCTTAACTAAGCTGTAGAAGCGTGACCAGCATAGACAGTCACAGTGTGAGGTGGGGGAGGGGGATTTCTTATGCCACTAAGTGTACTGTATGTCCTAACCATCACAGAGATGCATGTGAACTTGCTAAGAAATGTGTCCATGGCTGGACTCTTTCTTCCTGGATCTGTTACTCATTGCTTCTAGCCTCTCATCTGTGGGCACTGTTATGTTATGTTGTTATTATGGTGCTGAGGCTACTGCTTCCACGTTTCAGGAGCTGGCAAAATCAGATAACCAGGAAAACTGAGCCAACCAGAGCTCATCAGAATCATACTGGCCAGGTCACATTGTCCCCCGCTGCAATATGTTGGCAGCTGAAACAAGCATAATCACTAGTTGACATTTATTGAGTGCTTATCATGTGCCAGGCACTATTAGAGCCTTACTTAATTTATGACATTTCATCCTCGCCGACAGCCCAATGAGATAGGTACAAAGTTAATGAGTAATAGAGCCAAGACTCAAATCCAGGTCTATTTTATTCCAAAGCCGATGTTCTTTCAAACAAACACAAGGCTGCCTAATTTATTTAAAGATGTCTTTGAACAGCCCTTTGCTGCAGCTGATTAGCACTAGGTTAAATATCAAAGTATGTCCAGCCCGTGTTATTTATCCTGTTATTGAAAGTCTTTTTCAAATAGCTTAGGCTACTTTCCTCCTTATTAATAAATGCACTTTCTGGGATATGCTGAAAATTTTTTTGCGATCAAAGGTGTCACACTATCCTGGATGGGGGACTATTGAAGGGAAAGGTAGTAAGGCTACAAATGAATTCACCCTTGAGCGCATTCCACTAAAAGCCACCTTTAGGAATACATTCTGATACCAGTTCATGCTTTCATCATTTGCCTTTTTCTACAAAGGTGCAATTGCAAAAAAACAGAAACAAAAAACACACACAGAGAGAAAATAAGCAGTAATATAAATGCTTTGATTTGTCACAAGCTTTTGTGATATGAGACTTGGTCTAATAGCTAAACTAAGGAACTGTTGACATTATCACATAAAACTACAGCGATTACTGGAAAAATCAGATACACGGCTGTTGGATTGCTATGTTCACAGCATACAACCATTTTGAAGAGAAAGAACACTCACACACACACATTTTCATACACACACTGGGCAAAATTAGGGGGGTTAGCAACAGTCACAACCTATTGTCTTAGAAAAAATACGTGGCTCTCAATTAGAGGAAAAAACATAATCACAATATAATATGCAGAACTCTGGTTCCAGCAATGAACACGGAAAGAGCTGAAGCCAAACACGAAACCGCACCATGCTGAGTCCAAACAGAGCAAGCAAGACTTCACTTATCATCTTTCTTTTTTCTTTTTTTTTTTTGACAGAGTCTTGCTCTGTCACCCAGGCTGGAGTGCAGTGACGTGATCTCGGCTCACTGCAAACTCCACCTACTGGGTTCAAGAGATTCTCTTGCCTCAGCCTCCTGAGTTGCTGCATCTACAGGCATATCCCAGTGTCCCACAATGCCCGGCTAATTTTCTGCATTTTTAGTAGAGATGGGGTTTCATCCTATTAGCCAGGATGGTCTCGAACTCCTGACCTCATGATCTGCCTGCCTTGGCATCCCAAAGTGCTGGGATCACAGGCATGAGCCACTGCGCCTAGCCTTCACTTTATCTTTCTAAAGCAGAAAAGTTTTTCATTTGGCTCCTGCCAGCCAAAAGCAAAGGGGTGCCAGTATGTTTAGTTTGTTTTTGAAGCCATGTGCTCTTGACTACGCTCATCTATATACTGCTGAATAGATAAACAGGTTTGTTCGCTATGAGATACTTCTGCCAAAGGCAGGTCAGTCTTCCTGTGGCATCTGCTATCGGAGGCAGCCCCAAGTAGATTTGTGGAGTGAGCAGGTTTTGACTTGATCATTTCATATTCCCCTTCTGTACAGCTTTTCTCCCCATTTTAATATCCTTCCTTCCCCTAGTTCAATTCATTTAAGCTATCACTTATAGTGCTTAACTCAACACTTACAGTATCATGTGCCAGGCACTGTGCTTGGTTGCTCTGCCCTAACTCCATAATATTTATGACCATCACTAGTACTTGAAAACTGGACTTGGTTCTTGTTATTCCCTAGCCTGAGCCTATGTGAAAATCATCTCAGACTGAGAGGAGTGATCGGGTTCCATCATTATCTCAACTTTGGGCAATTTAATTTTTAAACGGATGCCTCAGAATGTCATACATAGATAGAGATGTATGTATGTCTATCTGTCTGTCTATCTACCTGTCCATCTAATCTAATCTTTATCTCCTCAGCTTTGTTTGCCTGACTTGAGGGAGAATAGCTGTAGTGATCTATGAGTTCTCTATTGCTTCATTGATGGAGTATATTAGAGGCTTGAGATGGCTCAACAATACTGTTGAGGAAAGGTAGCTGTCCAAATAACACCAGAATGGTATTATTTCAGAGGAAACAAGCATTTGGGAAGTGCATGCTTTTTCGTTTCATCACTGCTACTGTTACAATTTTTTAAAAGCGGAATGATTCTAATTTTTCCGGAAAGTCAACATTTTTACAGTAGCTGGCAGAGCCCACACAAGAAGATGGAAGAGCACCCAGCTGGACATACTGAGATCTGGCTCCTGGCCTCCCTTGGTGTGATCACCTGAAGTATCTTGCTCTCTGGGAGAAGAATTGTAGTGTACATTGCAGTGGAAAGATCATGGACCAAGCATCAGAAGACAGGAGTCTAGGCTGCCCTTTGCTAGTAGCTAAGTGTGTGCCTCACGAAAAGTGACTTGCCCTTCTTAAGTCTTAGTGTGTTTATGTATTCAGCAAAATAATTGGTCTCATGTAAAGTATGAAAATGTTCTGACACCAAATGAACATTATAAAGGCTCTTGGTGGCTACTACACATGCTCAGCTTTGACAGTTTAAGTGCTTTCTGGGGATAATCCAATGGGTCAGCAAATGGATTGATTGTGGTCTGCTGTGTTGGCCAGAATAAGAGGTTCACATTACCAAAGGGAACCATATGTGAGTCTAAATGCATGGCCTGGCCTGATTGGTCATTGGTCAACTTCTGTAAAACCTATGCTTCCTGATCTCAGTGATACAGATCTGCACTGATTTTTTTTTTCCTGTCTTGTCAATTTGGCTCACTGTCAGCATAGAAGAAACTACTTGCACCTTCCTGAAAGTCATTTCCAGGGTAGTCTGGCTCTGCTGCTCAGACATATCCCATTCCATCTGTTCTTCCCTGAAACAGAGGGCTGGCTACCCAGCTTCACATCCAGGCAATGAAATAGGGCAAGCAGAACTGATGCAACATTCAAGCTGTAGGTTTCCTAAGCGATTCAGCATGCTACACTGAATCTCAGTAGGCTCAAAATGTACCGAAATTCGGGAAAAGGTGGAATGAGACATTCCATTTTAGCTCTGACCTAATCCACAACTCCAATGTGTTCTGACCAAGATATAGAGGATTCTGCCCTGCCCCGCTGGAGTGACCGGCTTGCATTTTCTTCCTCTGACCTAGCCTTGCTACCTGAAGGGTAAATGAATAAAATTAAAGAGCTCAAGGACCGCTTCTCAGGAGCCTTTATTGATATCCCCATATGACCTATTTCCCACCCCAACACTGACATCAGCTAGGGATTGTAGCACTTAAATACCACGTTGTCATTCTCTGTCATTCCTACTAAGACTGTGAGCTGCTTGAGGGTACCTACAGTATTTTATATTTATCTATATGGCCCCAGAGTCCAGTGATATGGCACAAAGTAGATGCTTGATATATTTTAGTTACTACTACTATTATTATTGGTACCAAAGAAGAATTTTTACCAAAATTGCTCATTTGGAGACCTCAAGTAGGCATATCATTATCCTCTTGGATCCTCAATTCCTCGTGTGTATAAAAGAAATGATAGTGCCTGTTTTATGACCTTCTTGTAGGCAGGGATTACGAGAAAAAAAAGTACCAAGTGCTTGGGACACAGGTTGGCCTATAACACTCAGTCAACACATATTCCTTATTTTTAGCCACGATGCATATTTCGGGCAGCTTGATTTTTGCATTTTTGTTTTCTTCAAATAAAAAAAGGAGACTGAATTTCTTTTCAGAGAAGAAAAGAACCCTCCTTCTATCTCCCAGCCAGTGTCTGGCATCAAAACAACATAGGGAAATTCTTAAAAATTGCTCTGTATCCTATTGTTATTAGGTCAAATAACATCAGAACATGGCATCCTCTGTGCTGGCTGTTGTGAAAATGCACCTGGGGAAAAAGCCTTGGGGTGAAGACATCTACCTATCTCCCACCTCACCATGACACACACCAAAGCTAAGGAAATGCACAGACGGTGCAGAAGGAACTGGAAATCACAAATCTCTCTGAACTAGAACACACTAAACATCCATAGGCACTGTTCTATGAAGTGTGAAAAACACTCCTCATGGTTTCACCATATGCACAGAAGACTAGTACTGCTCCTGTTGACAATGATATCCCAAGAAGGAGAAAATGTGCAGTGATGGAAAAAAAGAAAAATCTCCTGAAAACTGCTGGGAGAGGACTAAGATGAGGAGCACAGTGCAAGAAACCCTGGCACGCATATTTAGGAAGAGGATGTCGGAGCACTTGTAACTTTTCACTAGTAACCAACAAAACAATGAAGAATTCAGAACTAACTCCATCTATGAGTCACTATGCATGACAAATAAAAGACTCCTAGCTCAAAATCTGCAAAGAGGAAGACCCTTCACCATGGCAGAAGCGTGGGATGCAGCCAAGCATGGCAAGTGAGATATAGATCATTTTTATCTACTTAAGAATGTATTTATTCAGGCCCCCCACTGTTGAAAACCTGGGTATGGTATTAGGTATGCATTCTCTATGTCGTCTCAACTCAGATTCTACCATTTTCTCCTTTTGTAGCTCACAGAGAAATTCTTCACTCAAAAAGTAAAAGAGTGAACTCCTGCAAAGCCAAAAGAAACAAGGCCCCTTTGGAAAGGCAACAGCAAATCACAAACACCCGTAATTATACATCAGGGTCTAATAAATGGAGACTGTGCCCTGCAGCTGTCAGTATGATAGGTAGGTACGGCATGCCCAGGTAGGGTCTGCCATTGTGGCAAGCATGGAGTTACAAAGAAGTTCTCCAATGCCATCCTGTTAACTGAGAGTACGTGTGAACAATGAATCAGGACTAATTTGAAAACATTCAGCTGCTCGCGAATGCGTGCATCAATTCCCTTCCTTCATAATTTATATAGCATTTTGATTGTGGTGCTCAGCAATAAATAACTGAAATAAGTTCCAACTGCTTGGAGATTTAGTTTTATGTCTTTAACACCATTTTTTATATTCTGCAAGATAGCCTGCATTCAACTTTATATGCAAACCTGAAATGGTATTCAGAGGAAAAGATGGGAAAAAAGGCAGCCAATAGATCTTTCACTTTGGGAATTGAATATAAGATCATATTCAAAGTGCAGCATTTATGGTCCAATGCTGAATACATAAAATACATGACCATTACAAATTCACCCTTCATTGCAAAGCCGTGCTCTTGTACTGACATATCTTATTGCTAGATTAGAGCTTTTAACATGATGAAGGCATCTTCTCCTAGATGCAGGCTGCATGCTCTTTCTGGGCTGTGTTTCTGCCTGTCACAATGCTCAACACCCTGGAGACAGAGCTTAAGAGAACTCGAGTCATTCACCACAGCACTGAAGCAACTTCCAAGGGGAAGTGTCTAATTGGAGGTATGTCATCTGAGCAGGATCACACTGCCTGAGCTTGCCACACTTAGTTGAAGCCAAAGGGAAAGAGATCGGCCCATGTTGTCTTCTGGAATAAGCCCAAAAAGGTCAATCTAATATTGCAAATATTCAGCCCATCCAAGTTTTGATAATACCAAAAAGAGAGCTTCACGTAGGATCTGGTGCATGTTAGTTATTAGGAAAAGAATATACGTATCATATAAATCAGTGGTATGGTTAAAACAGAAATGTACTTAAACCAGGAAATGTATGGGAAGGCTTACCAGAGTCTTCTAACTCAAGCCTAAACCTCAGCGTATGGATCAAAACAGATTTTCATGGACTTCGTAAGTCATAAATCAGTGCTGCTGCTGCTGCTGCTTTCTTTAATTTTTGAAACTAGTAGTCAAACTCTTACATTGCCCTTATGGATTTATGTCCTTGCCCTTCACAGTCAGCCCTAAACTATCTTTCCAGAGCCATCACCTGACTTTTCCATCCCTCTCCTCCCTCTTCCCTAGTTGTTCATGCACCGAATATTACTGACACATGCCTTGCTCATTTCAGTTCCCCAGTGATGAGCCCAGTGTGAGGCACACAGAAGACACTCCACAAATCTTTGTTGAATGAATATGAATGGATGACAAAAGGAGGACAGCACTTGACTTTTTGACGGCTATGTCAGATGTACAGGAGCACTTTTTCACTTACTTCCCACTCTTAGATGTGTTCCGGGCCTTTGTGGATGATGGAGAGTTGGCGCCTGCGTTAGTGTTTGGAGAACCCCGTTTATCCTTACTATACCCACAGAAAGAATAGAAAACATATACACAACAAGGACCACATAGACAAAAAGCAATTAGTCACTTCATTTAAAGACTTTCAAGGCCAGCCTGCATATCTCTCTCCTCTCTCAATCTCTCTCTCTCTCTCTCTCTCTCTCTCTCTCTCTCTCTCTCTCTCTCTCTCTCTCCTGTCAAAATAAAATATGACCTTATCCAGTTGTGCCCTTTAAAGATAGAGTGGGAACCACTGGTCAAGTTCAAAGAAAGCTACCCTTTTGGCGTTAAAAGCTTGAGCTCATGGATTCCATTAATGATAGCACCAGAGCCCAGGTCCCAAGGGAGCCTCTAGTTTAAAAAAAAAGTATAAAAATAACAAGTCTTTAAAATATAATCCTTTCTTTCCAGGCACTGAATTCTCTTCATTACACATTCAGTTCTGAAGCTGCTGACTTTCAGTGAAGTATGTGGATGCAAAATGACTTCTAAGAGTCTTTGAGAGATATTATCATATGAATTAATAATTTTCACTCATAATGTTACATGGGAAGTCCATGAATTCAGATATTCTTTCAGGAGAAGCACCACCTGCTTCATGAGTAATTGAATTTAAATCTCCACCTTCAATAACTCCACAGCTTATGTCAAACCTTGGAAACAATTACGAAATAAATCACAAGGAAGGTCTGCTTAATCTCATCAGGTTAATAAATGCAGACGAATTAATCATCTAAAGGTAAACAAAAAGGAATAATTGATTGGGGTCTTCTTGATTATTCTATTTCCTTTATCAAACTATTTTACCATTATCTTCAGTTCAGCTGCTCTGCCTCGGAATTATTCCTTTACTTCATCTTCAGATTTCCATGGAAACCAATTCAAGGCCTTTCTATCCCCCTGATGATGTGTGGAATTATTTATCCTGATTTCATCAGGAAGATTTTTTTTGTTAGTAAGTTCTACGTCAGCATAACCTTTTATAAAAAGTGAAGGTAAGAAAGAAAAATATGTATCTTGGCTTTTAATGTGGCAAAGAATATTGTCTCAGAAAATGTCAAACCGCTTTTCAGATATTTATGAACCTTTTAAGTACCTCCAAAAGAGGTGTCTGCAAGTAGCTGTATTTATATGTGGAGCGGGCTGGGAGTCACAAAATATATTCTGCCATGCACCCATCAGCTTCAAATGACTTCATGGATGTGATTGGAGCAAGAGATAATCATGGGTTCCTGGTGATTGCAAAAGTAATAAAGATGTGTGGGGGCATGGGAAAAGGCTGATCAGGAAAAGTTGGAGAGACAGCAACTGTCCAAGCACTTAAAAGTCAGCATCTAGGCTGGGCGCAGTGGCTCAAGCCTGTAATCCCAGAACTTTGTGAGGCCGAGACAGCAGATCACAAGGTCAGGAGTTTGAGACCAGCCTGGCCAACATACTGAAACCCTGTCTCTAGTAAAAATGCAAAAAATTAGCCAGGCGTGGTGATGGGCACCTGTAATCCCAGCTACTTGGGAAGCTGAGGCAGGAGAATTGCTTGAATCCAGGAGGTGGAGGTTGCAGTGAGCTGAGATTGTGCCATTGCACTCCAGCCTGGGCAACAGTGCGAGGCTTTGTCTCAAAAAAAAAAAAAGAGTCAGTGTCTAAGGAGTACAAATAGCAGCTTTTGGAAGTGGGAGATACCCATGTGAGCTCTGGCTCTGCTGCTTGTGTGGTGGCTCTGGAGAGAATGGACACACATTCCGTCTCAGAGGAGGGTCAGAAGCCCACTGGATTCCTGCACAGTGCAGTTACCATTACCCTGTACCACTCACAGATTCACCAGAATGTGGCCCCATTCTGAGTGGGGACTGAAGAACTCACTTGGTGCTACCTTTATCCATCCATGATGACTTCCTGGCAATGGATTCCCTTAGCTGCCTGAGGCCAGGCACCATCCTGGGTATCCTCCTCACAAATTCAAAATTGTTTCTTCCAGAAGTTTGGCATAGCCTGATGTAAAGACACAAGATGCTAATATGCTCTGTGTCATAAAAGGAGGTGTCGACTTCCTCACTCTTGCACCCTGGTCACTGGCCACTGAGCCTTCCTCCTCCTAGCCCCTCACTCAAGCAGTAGGCAGTGGGAAACTTGGCTGGAAGCATTCAGAAACAAGGGACGTTTTTGACGTGCCTCATGCACAACACAGGGCTCAGAGTAGGCGATCATTTAAATCATCACTAAGTCGCTAAGTGCTGAGTCACTAAGCTCATTCATTTGAGCTTTGTTGATAAAAAACAGCCCCTTTGTTGATAAAAACATCTATCCCCACTGCTAAATTTCCATGTCGGTGCCTGGGGCACTAGGGTCCTCTATAATCTACATTATAATTGACCCTGCTTAAGTTCTCAATGCAGGACACAGTAGCATGTCAGGGAAAGCTATCACCTGGCAGCCGCAGCCTTATTATTGTCAACTGCTACTCTAGCAGGAAGGTGGTCCTAAAGCATTAATCCTTTGAAAGACAGGAATAAGGACCCCTCTGACCTACTGCCAAATCCCCAAGTGCAGATCTTGGGGAAACAAAAACAAAAACAAAAACATTCTCAGCAATAAATCACACAGTGAAGGCATGGCAACAAGACTGGAGGTAAAATTAATCGACTCACTGGAAATGTTTGTTCCATGCAAATAACAGATCCATTAATAGTGAAGAAATGTATCTGAAAGGGGGATCAAGAAGAACTTGTGGCTGGCTTGGCTTCTAGGAGCTTAATTTTGTAGATGTACTAATGACTGTGGTATAGAAAAGTTTGCCTAACATTAACAAAAAATGTCCTCGTTCCTCCCCCAAAATCCAGGTCAGGTAGATAAACCTGGGCAAGATGCTATAATTCTGAAACCTTGAGACAGAAGGAGATCTAAAGCAGTGATATCAAGGACGCTGCATTTTCCAGAAGGGTCCCATGAGAAAGAGAAAATACTGCAGCTACAGACTATCTGGGAGTCTCAAAGATCTTTGGGGCAAAGACCTAAAGATTAAGATTCTGCCAAGAACTCTGGTCACTGAAACATCCAGCAATACCAAGGATTTACAGGAATAAACCCAACCTGTTTCAAAGACATATAGATATAATTTGAGATATACGAAATTGGTGTGTGTGTGGGGGGGGTTGCTCCTTTGAATTAGAGTTCCTACCTTGCATATTTGAAACAGATCTACCCCAGTAGTTATTCTTTTGATTTGTCCATCTCTAGACTACTTGTCAGCCCTCCTCAAATTCCTCTCATCTTTGAATTGTAATCTCAAAGGCTATGTTTTGTAATTCCCAAGGGTGTGGATCCAGGCTTCCTCCACCTCACCTGACTAGCTATCCTTTTATACGGATATGCTGCTTTCCTCTCTCTAGTGTCTTACAACCAAGCCTCATTTAAGGCCTATGAAAACAATTCCAGGTGAGTTTCTGTTGGGAAAAGTTAATGAGTGCCAGCTCTTCTTCTATCTGTCTGGTTGGCTGTCCATCTCCATCTATGAAGAAAACCCTTTCCCACAGGCTCCATAAATGTCTCCAACACTACAAAAGTGAAAAAACAATCGTGCAGTATTATGCACATTGTATTCAGGTGGGAAAACTGCGACTAACCCAACTCTTCAGCATTTTCAAAGTGTTTCTGATTGAATGATTTGATGCTGAAATGGTATCCAGTGTACTGAAACCAAAATGGCAATCAGACCCACTCCAGTCTGAATTTTGCCATTTGGTCAAAGGTACTTGTGGGAGGAGAATCCCGTGGTTTAAAACACACCTGACTGCATCTCCTTTGTAAGCTCTTTTTGGAATTAAATCATCTCAGATCCATGAAAAATAGTTGTGCTGATGCAACTACAATAATACTGAAATTTTAAAAGTTAATTTTCAGGTCCCAGGAAGTTGAAATCTTATTTCCAAAGAACAGGTTGGGCTATGATACTTACTGTCTATATATCCTTCACTAGGCACTTAGTATGTGGTGCTCTTAGTGTTGCTTATATTTTATTTATCTGTCTCTCCAACTCACTTTTAACTAGGCACTCAAAAAAGATTTGTTGAGCAAATAAATGAAAAGGATGCGTTTGTGTTCAATGGAAATAAGCATCATGATTCAGTATTAATGTCTTGTACCAGTTTGAGAGAAGAAAGTGGTGACACATGTCACATATCTTCCATCCCTGAAGAGGAATGGTCTGGGAGAATTGGACTCCACTCATTGAAGGTTGGTCATCATGTGCATCACAAAAAATGGGGAGCTGAGAAAGGATTCTCAAGCTAGCTTGTTTGGACGCTTGAAGAGTGCCTCTGAAATAATAACACATCTGTTGCATTTGTACGATTCAAAATGTTTTCCAATTTGTGTTCTTGTAAGTGATAACTCAGATGAAGCCCACTTTATTGTGGAGGGTTTGTCTCAAGTCTCTCTGAGGGAAATGCTGGCTATTCTTTACTCTCTGGAGATGCCGCTAGGCTCCTGAACACTCCCGGGCTGAGAAGATGCACTTTAAACACACAGACTCTCCCAGAGATAGAAGCTCATCTAGTCAGCCTCCCACACAGGTGCTTGAGGCCCCTCTCCAACAGACAGACCACATCATCATCTTTTGAAAGGTTTTTTTCCATCATGATTGTTTCCCCTTGAAAACCTGCTCTTCTGTATTCTAAGAGGCTCACATTTCTGAAGTATGTTTGCCCTTGTTCTGTTGTTGAGCAAGACAGCTCTTCAAATATTGATTTCCCTTAATTAAAGCTGATAATACTTCTGCATTTCATTTTTCTATCTTGTTAGGTGATGTCCTAAGTAGTTTTCTTTCTTTCTTTGTTCCAAACTTTTTCATTTCTTTTGCCCGAGGTGTCTAAATTAGAGTCCTTGCTCCTTTAAGTATCTTATGTCCATTATCTATATTTCTGTTAATCATCTGGCAGAGAAAGTTCAGTTCGGTGAGATGTACTTTTATCTAATGTCCTCTTCTACGTTCCCTTTGCCTAGCTATAGATAATAACCGAGGATTTCAGAAGGAAGGGAAATGCTCATTTATATTTCTATGAAACCCAGTGTAACTATGATCTCTCAGAAGCAACCTCGTAAGTTCAAAGCATTTATTCAGGAATCCCAAGTTCTAATCCTGGCTGCCAGCAAGGCATTTAACTTGTTGCTGTCTTAGTCTTCTTAACTACAAAGCAGAGGGGATTAAACTGATCGGGTAAACCATTCACAATGAAGCTCACAGTTACTTTGGAATTGCAAAAACTCTTGGAAACGGCAGCCAGGGCACTCACATTATCTTGCCCTCTCCCCTTCTATTAAATTTTCACTCCAGCAGCTCACCACAGGTCATCAGGGACTGTAGCAATGGGCTCATTGATTTTTGTTGCTATTTTGCTCTCTTCACCTCTTGGTACATGTTGTTTCTGCCCAGAGATTAATGATCACATCGCTAAATGCCTCGTTGTGATCAAGAAATAACAGGAGTCAGTTTCTAAATTATATTATTTTCTCATTTAAGCTGACTAATCCCATGTATGTTTACCAACAGTGTAGACCGAAGTTACAGACTATCAGAGGCCAATGGAACTGTATCTAACAGTTGTAAGTGGTTTTATACAACTGTTGTGTTCACATCTCACTCTGGGCTTCTCCATCACATCAGGGATTGAGGAGCAGAAACCATAGTTCTGGAATTGAATGGTTTGGGGTAACTGAGATCTGAAATACAATGAGAGGCTGGGCTGGAATGCCAGTTATAGGAGTGTAAGGAAGGAAACTATGCCTGACATAGCAAAAGAAAATATGTCAGCACTTGGGGACTGACTATGTTTGGGGGAATGAGAATAAACCCTAAATGAAAGCTGCTGAGAAGGTTTGCAAGCTGGATGACTGAGAACAAATTTACTCTGCCAATGAAAGAGACAGAGTAACTGGGAGGGAGATCTGGACTAGAGGAGATGATGATGGATTTGGTTTGGGGTTCATCGAGTTGGCGTATTGATGGACAGTGTCCAGTAGACAGTCAGAAAGATGGAACTTGAGCTCAAGAAGAAAGACAGTCAGATGCACAGTCATTGCTCCAAAGTGGTACTCAAAGCCATGAAATAAGCAGTGAGGCCTGAAGGGACATTGATCCACTAAGATTAAGGAGTGTTTCAAGCAGCATCCTATGCTAGAATCTGTTTACCTCCACCCCAGTCTAGGAGGATTTACAAGTGTGTTACAAAGACTTGTATGCCAGGGCTCCAAGTAAAAGAGTCTAAGCCAGGTAACTTAGTTATGTAGAGATCAATGGTAAAGTTAACGAGAGAAAGTGAAGGCCTCGTTCCTGGTGTGACCAGTGGCTTTCTTCATCCCATGACCACAGCCTGCTTCTCCCCATTCTCCCAGCCCAGCCAGATTGCTTACAGATGACAAGGCAAGCTGGGTGCTAAGAGATGGGTGGCAACCATTGTCAACCCATTTCTGTGACAGAAACACCTCACAGAGCAAGGACATCCTATGCCGTTTTCACCTCGGCAAAAGAAGGACGCCCCGGCAGATAAGCAAAATTGAGCTTTCTACCTTGGCCTCAGTTGCAGTTCAGATATTTTCTCTTCACCCTGGACTAAGTGAATACTAGGATTTGTACCTACAATAGTACTAAAATCTACTCCTAATTTTTCTACATGGTTCTCTTTCCTCTCTTGATTCTCAGTCTCTGCACCTGTCTCACTAACTGGCAACCTCAGCTACCCTCTCTTAGCATCCTGGGTGGTACACAATGCCCAAGCTAAGTGACATCACCACAGTTCGGGGCAGAGGGGAACCTGTCTGGGAGTAAGTCAAGGGCTTTGTCCTTGAAGAATCAAAGTATCCCAAGCTTCCTGAGTGGAGTTTAGTGTATTGGGCCAGTGTTGAGGGACCTGTGGCCATCACCTTTCCCATACCGAGGTAACTTCTGGTTGTTAGACCTGGCTCTGCCACCTTTTACCAACTGCATCCTTTAATGTCTCTGGGTCTCAGTTTCCTATTCTGCTAGTCCTACTTCTTAAGGCCATTACCTAGTTTTGAAAATTATACAATGTGAACTAATTTATCCGCTCAGAACATATTGAATGTGTGTTTATGCCCTTTAATGTGTTTACTATGTAGCCTTGGGGATACAATTACGAGTGTGACAAGGTTCCTGCTGGCAGGTGGCCCCAAGGCTAGTGGAGAAGGCAAGCATGTGAACACCTACATAACAATACACTTTACCAAGTAGAATAAACAAGTGTGAAAACATGCTAGGGAAATAAAACAGGAAACAACTGCCTATGCTTAGGGAAGTCGTGGAGAGCAAAGGTAAATGTGAGTTTCCATTATGAAAAGTAGGATTTTTGGTTTTTGTTAAAGAATTGTAAATCAGAAAAAAAACTGGGTTATGAGAATTTTCAAAAAATAGAATGAAATTATGCTTATCCTTAGTTTGAAACATTCTCTCTCAACAGTGGCTCACAGACTTAATCATACATCAGAAAACCTAGAGTATGTTCTAAATGCAGATGCCAGGGCCCCACTCCCAGTGTTTCTGATTCAGGAGGTCTGGGATGGGACCTGAGAATTTACAGTTCTATCAGGTTCCCAGATGATGGTAATGTTTCCTGTCTATGGCCCACACTTTGAGAACTGCCTCACAAGAAGCATGAGACAACCAGTTAGTAGGAATTGAAAGAGCAATATCCATTATCCCTGCATTCCAGACAACAAAATTCGAATCTGCTGGATAAACTGCTTCCGTGTAGGGCTTCTGAGGAGGACAGATGAGAATGCACCTGCTGACATCCATCTCTGCAGAAGCTCCTCTTATCTGGGGATGTGGCGATCACTGCAAACACCAGAGTGGAGCTCCATAGCAGGTGAAATAAAGATTGGATCTGACAGCATTAATTGAGCCCGCAGTTCTATTTACTGAAAGTGATCCTGCATAATTAAAAATTCACAACTGGAGCCTCGTTGGTGAACATTATACATTAGGGAGTTCCCAGAGGAGGACAGAAAAGTCTCAGTGAACTTTTTAGGAAAAGCTGAAGAAGCCAACTGCAATGGCAAGAATTAGCACACAGAACAAAGAGAAGTCAGTCAGCTCATTCATTTGGAGGTGAGATTCTGATTTTATACTACAGAATGATACAAACTAAGTGTCTGTGGGAAGGCTCATTTCCTTCTCCCTGGTGAATTATCACCTTGTTTAACTTTCTACTTAATATGTTCTTACGGAATTTTCAAGAATGTCCAGTCTGCCTGCACATTGCATATTAACTTCTTTAAGGACAAGGGCAAATTGTATTCACATCTGTTCACAATATATCTGATTACACTTGTCACATACAAGGTTTTCAGCACCTGCTGACTGAAAAATCATACCTGATAAATTTTGCTTCTAACGTGTTTATTGAATTGAATTGACTGACCAACACATACGAGGTTAGAGGTTTACTAAAGGAGTCATGTGGCTTCGGCTTTTTGTTCAATTTATATGTTAAATCACATTTCATGACTAAAAAGTGATCGCCTATTGCAGGAGTATTTCCTAGCTTTAGTGGCAACAGCAGGAAACTCAAGTAGAGTAAACCAGTGGGATTTAGCAGCTTTGGAGAATGGTGTTTCCAAACTAACTGGAAGCAGCCCTGGTGTTGTGGGAAAAGCTTGGCACTGAAATCGGGAAGTGCTGAGATCATATTATGTCTTTATATCTAGAACTTGGACAAGTTGGGTCATTGAGGCAGGGTTGGTCCTACTTATCCAAGACTTCTGATTTTGACACTGGGGTATGGGGTACTTATTCTCTAGCTTCAGTCCATATTGTGCCCAAAGCCAAGAGCATTCAAATATTTCCTTGTTGCTGAGCTTGGTATCTTAATTACTTTCTAGGGGGCCAAATGTATTTAGTAACTAAAAGTGCATCTGGGCTACATGGGGTGGCTCATGTTTGTAATCCCACCACTTTGGGAGGATGAGCCAGGAGGATTGTTTGTGCTCAGGAGTCCAAGACCAGCTTGGGCAACATAGCAAGACACTGTCTTTACAAAAATGAAAACAAAATTAGCCGGGTATGGTGGCACATGCCTGTCATCCCAGCTACTTGAGAAGCTGAGTTGGGAAAATGGCTGGAGCCTGGGAAGTCAAGGCTGCAGTGAGCTGTGATTGCACCACTGCACTCCAGGCTGGGCAACAGAGCGAGACCTTGTCTCAAAAATAAACAAAAAGTACATCTGGTTCCTTATAAATCAAGTAGAAGGGTCATGCCAATAAGGTATTGAAAATGCTTTCTGGGCCAGTAAGCAAAGAAAAGTTCCCCCAAACTATGCATTCAGGTGTCTGTTAAAAACACTGACCCTTTAAACCAAAGGATTTTGTGTTTTCCTTTTTCACATATATTTACATGGACAGATAAAACTTGAAACTATTTCCATTTTTAAACTACTCAGGTACCACACTTTCAGGCATCATTCCTTTATTTGAATGCATGCTATTTCTAAATAGAATCTCCTTTGCAAATATTATCTGTTCTATGATCTGTATAGAGCACTTTTAATTTTCCTTTCCAAATGAAACCCAATTGTCAGCTTCTTTGTGTTGTGTTAGAGTTTGGAAAATTGAGCATTATTTTAGTGTGCATGCTCACAGAAGACTAAAATTCTGACAATTTGTGAAAACTAAGCACATATTTTTTATATCACCCACTAATCACTGTTAAACGCTAAGCCTTGTATAATTTAAACCAAATCCACTTCTCTTTATGCACATGAGTTTTTAATCACAGTCTTGTTAAACCCAAGATGCTTAACTAAGCCAAACAGTGAGGCTCTTTATTGACCCCTCCCCAGACAAGGGAAAGACTCAGAAATATAGAGTTAGAGGAATCATTAGAGAGAGAAAAGTAAGGTCCAGAGAGAAAGGAAGTATCCAAGGATGCAGTACTGACTTCATAGAACTTAGCTAGCATATAACACACAGGGCCATAGCCCCCACAGAATACAGAACAAGGCCAGAAGGCGTGAGATCAAAGATGATGTAACATGAATGAATTCTGACTCCAATTGCCAGTATCAGCCATACAAAAAGTGTGGGCAGCCTTCTTTTTTGTTGGGGAGAGTATGTGGAAGAAGATCACAAGTTCGGTTTTGAGCTATGTTGAGATTTTGTGTGCCTGTGGCACCGCTAGGTGAGATGTTTAGTTGGCAATTGGATATATGGACGCAGAACTTAGCTGGATATAGAGACCTCAGCTGAAGAATGGTCTCTAGAGATTTGGGAGTATGTGGTAGTTCAAACCTTTAGAAGAGATTACATGGGGTGTGTAGTAATAAGAGAAGAGCCTTGGAAGAAGATTAAAGAGGAAGGGCCAGAGAAGGAAAAGTGGGCATAAAGGAGAACAACGCCAGAAGGCTTGGGATCAAAGGAGAAACTAGATCTGGGGGCGTGAGTATTCCCATCATAAGAGACTCATTTGTTGATGGCTGGGCGTGGTGTCTCACACCTGTAATCCTAGCACTTTGGGAGGCCAAGTTGGGTAGATCACCTGAGGTCAGGAGTTCGAGACCAGCCTGGCCAACATGGTGAAACCCCACCTCTATGAAAAATACTAAAACATTAACCGGACATAGTGGCAGGCACCTGTAATCCCAGCTACTCAGGAGGCTGAGGCAGGAGAATCGCTTGAACCTGGGAGGTGGAGGTGGAGGTTGCTGTGAGCTGAGATAGCACCATTGTACTCCAGCCTGGGCAACAAGAGCAAAACTCCGTCTCACCAAAAAAATAAAAAAAGTCTTGTGTCTTGGGTTTCCAACCATCACATGTTGCTTTTCTCTGGTGCACTTATCTGATTAGCTGTGGTATTTCATCTGTCATCCTGTCCTTCATCCCACCAAGGAGCCTCTGTAATTACATGCAACCTGTTCTCATCAATTCCTAGCAAAGATGACCTGAAGTACGCTGAAGGAAGCATTGTGAACCAAACAAATATAGAATTATTTGCTTCGGATGTATTTTTGTCGCTCTGGCCTTATTTATTGCAACAAAGGTTAATTAAAAAAAAGAAACTGTTTTAGTACCTCAACTAGATGCCATAACTGTTTTAAAGGTTATGTAAATACGGTTATAACTACCCAAAGAAACGACAAATCCACTTTTGATTATTGTCCCTGGTTTGTTTCCTTTATTATGTGGAAAATCAGAAATGGCTCTTATTGCTCTCAATTTGGCTTTAAAACTCAGCTCTGATACGATCAGAATTTAAGGGCTGGGCATGGTGGCTCATGCCTATAATCCCAGCAATTTGAGAGGCCAAGGCAGGAGGATCACTTGAAGCCAGGAGTTCAAGACCAACCTGGGCAATATGGCGAGACCCTTGTCTCTACAACAAATATAAAAATAAGAGAAGTAATTTAAGTCAGTCTTATGCCAAGATCCACTTGATGAACACTTCCAAAAGACTGCACTTCCTGAGAGTCATGATATCATTTCTGTCACCTCTTTGTATTACAGGTTGTGGGCTTTGAAACAATGGTCCTCTGGTTCTCCCCAGCCACGAAGCAATCAACTTCTTATTTAATAAATTATTACAACCTATACAAGCCCGGTATCCACCCATTTCTCTATACTAAGCGCTTTAATCACAGTGCAAGATGTCACTGTCTGAAGACACATCTTGGCTTAGAGCGGATGGAGAAGGGGAGAGGTAGCAAACTCCAGTGATAAAAACACAAAAGGTAGAAATCATGCTTATTTAAAATATCTAATGTCTAAATGACAAAGAGCAAACTCCTTGCAGAGAATGTTCTCATTACTGGTAGAGCAGATGCTACTATAGGAAGAGGCTGCCCTATCCCTGACTTCCCTTAACTTTGGTGAGAAAATTGCAGTCTTCACTCTGTTACTGACACTGTCAAGGAAGAGATGCCATAAATATTAAACCATATTAAATCATTTTCAGACCCCCTCTCAATGGAGGATGTATGTGTCCAGTCACCTCAGAAATATGCATTTTAGAGAATGATTCTATGTGAGGTGGGCAAATAATGTAAGCTGTGAAAGGCTAGAACCTTCACTGGGGTTCAAGAATGTCAGTCAATCAGACCTTCAGATCTGAAAGGAGCAAAGACGTTTCCAGCAGCAGAAAGTAGAGTTGGCACATAAGGAAACAAGATGGTATTTATCTCATGGAATCCCAGAATTGGAAAGAGGGGCATCCAGCTAGCTGCCTCAAAGGGATATAAACAATCCTTTGTGGTTGGGGGCAAAAGAAATGGCTTTAAAAAGCTGTTCAGTGTTTCTCCTGGGATTCTTGGAATTACGGATTTTAAGACCTCATCCACTCTATACTAACAATGTTTACCTTTTTTATTTTCAGAGCAGTTTATTAGTTACCTCTGATATTCTCAGCTTTGTCTATGGCTTGTGAGAAGCCAGTTCAGTATTAATGTTTTAGGAACCCAGGAGAAAATAAAACCCCATAAGATGAGTATGCCCCTCTTACTCTCAAAAAGTTCCGCTGTTTCCTTTTAAAAATTTCCCAGGCCCGGCATGGGGGTTCACACCTGTAATCCCAGTACTTTGGGTGGCTGATGCAGGATGATCTCTTCAGCTCAGGAGTTTGAGACCAGTCTGGACAACATAGTGAGACCTTGTCTCTACAAAAAAGTTTAAATGATCCAGGCATAGTGGGACTTGCTTGAAGGTCCAGGTACCCCAGAGGCTCAGATGGGAGGATCACTTGAGCCAGGTAAGTCAAGGATGCAGTGAGCTATGACCACACCACTGCACTCCAGCCTGGGTGACAGAGTGAGACCCCGTCTCAATCAATCAATCAAGGTAAACAATTAAAAATTTCCCTTAAGGACTCTTTCTCTACTCATCCTTTGTATGCCTATGTGGGCGTTTTATTTCAATTAAGGGGTCATGTCCTTTACAGCCTGCTTGCCAGGATGTCTAAACTCAGTCACACTCTGTCAAAGCACATTGCCCAACTGCCCATGGTTCTAGAGAAAAGTTGTCCATGTTCTATGGATGACCACGGACTGCAAGAGAACCAACTGCTTGCAGTCATGAGGCCTGACCTATCTAGCTTTAGTTTCTGGGCATAGTACAGAGTCTTTGTTTCCTGCTCAGACTGTCTCTTCTTTAATAGACTGTCCCCTTCAAGAAATCAGCAGATAGAACAGAGGCCCTTTTTAATTCTGTCAAGTGATGGTTACAAACTGAAAGTCAACTAACACACCAAGTAAAACAATCCTAGCATCCGTAATTGCTGTAGGTCGGCACTCCTAGCACTGGAAGGTTCTGGTTTAAGTGGAAATTTCCTTCTTGACAGCTTTATACAACCAGCTCCAGAGATAAGAAAAAAAATAGATGCATGCTGCTCTTTGCCTCCCCACCCCCACTTGTTGTGATATTGGGGATATACCAAAATTATAACTCATGACTAATATAGGAAAAAAGCATCAACTCCAGTGTAAAAATAGGGGCTGTAACTAACAGAAATCCGGTTTATTTCAAAGAGCACCATGTCAGAGCAAGTAGCATGGGCCAGGAAGAATACAGGTTGGTTGGTTATGACCATCACAGACTAGGGTCAGAGCAATATTTTTTTATAGTTTATAACCCGTCTAGTACCCTGAAGTTAAGAAAGCTTGTCCTAAAGTGCACCTGTAATATGATCCTGAGGAAGAACAAGATCAATAGAAATATTTTAGAAGGGGTGAGAGATGCATTCCAAAATCTCGAAGAGCGAGATTACTAAAATTGAATGCTGGGGTTAGCTTTGACTTCCCTGGCAACCAAAGCAATAAGGAAAACATGCTGGATAATAGCATTCTCAACTGTGTTAAAAGAAAAGGCATCATTTTGTCAGGAGAATCAAACTTATTCCTGGTGCCAAAACTATGAAGCACTGATTTTACAGGAGATATAGGAACAGTCTCCACAGGACAGTGTCATACACACACACACACACACACACACACACACACACACACACACACACAAATACGTATGTATGCATGTATGTAGAAAGAGACATTTTAAAAAGTGAAGTGCATTGGAATATATTTTCCATTCAGTAAAATGTACTCATGTTCATTTTTTTTTTACTAGCAGCTGGGGATACCACATTAGAAGAAAAGCCAGTGACAGCTAAGCTAATGGGGCACAAGGGCAGCCCTTCTGTGATCTAACCTGATCCTGGAAAGACAGTGAGAAACCAGGAGGCATGAGTTTGAATGCAGGCCTTGGCCTAGTCGCTCCCCCAAACCACTTGCTCACAGGACAGCAGGAAGGATTGCTCCCACTAGGTCACCTTGTGCCACTGCATTTGCGGCTTTCCTTGGCAGCCCCTTCCCTAGCACAGCTCAGCTGTCTGGATCCTGCCCTCTCATCTGCGGTGTTATCTGCTGTGCACATCCTTTCGGAAGCTAAGACGCCTGTGCTAGGGAAAATACCTGGGTCTCTTTCTGGTTCTTTGTTTGGGACTCATGGGGTGTTGCTCTCTTGTCCAGCTCTAGCATTTGTTTTATTTTATCATCATCTGCTTCCACTATGTGCAATTCTTTTTCTATGCCTCCTAGCACTTCCTCATGAAAGCCACTCCTCAGAACAGGGCATTGGCTCATCACCTAAACATTAAATTCAATAATTTGAGGCTCTCTGAAAACTCAGAACCCACTTTTTTATTTCTTGTCTATAGGTTACCAAGGAGCACGGTAAAGAAGTATATATCTTTTCCCAAAGGTATATTCACCTGTAATCAAAGACGACACACACAAAAAGGCAACAGAGCAAATAGGCTCCCTCTTAAGACCTTACCAAATTAAAGCCCATATTAATTAATTCTCTGGCCCTTTATTTGCTCTTGGATTAAATATACTGAGGTGATTTTTCATCCTGACCCAGGTTGTCACAAGCTCAATAATTCACATAGGGAATTCTGACATCACTTATTTGGCCCTGAATGTCTATGGAGAAAAAGGAGTAACTCATTAGCAAGCAAGAAGTATTAATTACACTTTTGTAAATTTACGCTCATGAAAGATGCTAGCTCCATTCAGACTGTTGGAAGGAGAACCACACTCGGAGTCACTTGGCAAATGTGGAGTCAATGTAGGTGGTGTGACAAAGTCTTGAAGCAGATCTTTAGCAAGCCCACGAGGGCCTGTATTAGACCCAATGCATGCCGGGCCCCTCAGAGTTATCACCCAGAGAGGCTGTATACAGATTTCAAGGACACTGCTGGTGTTCACACTTCCAGAGCTGTTCCCTGGGAACTATCTTCACAGACAGTTATGAGCCACATGAGAAATGTCACTCATGCCTGTGTAGTCACACCTCACTTCTGGCCCCAATCATAGGACCCAGTCCGATCAACCAATTACTAAATCATCATTATCTTTTCAGGACATTTGACTGATTCCAAAAATTTAATCCACTCTCAAAGTTCAAAGATATCTCCCAACCAAGCGGAGTCAAGAGAACATGCTGTAGCTGTCAAATGTAGTGACCAATACAGCAACATGCAAATGTTGAATATGTTAAACAAATCACCACCATTTTCCATTATATCAGTTCTGCTATGTTTGTTAAAAATAAATCAGTTGCATTCCTTTATTCACTATAGTGCTTTGACATCATTTTACTTTTGATTAGAAATGAATCCTAATATTAGTATTCCTAGATAACTTTTCATGAATATTCATAGTAGATATAGGTGAAAGGACCAGAAACTGAAAAGCCCCCTGCCACCATCTTTTAACTCCTCTCAACATGTGATCCTTCACTGACTTCTTTAATGAAAAGAGTTCTGCTGACAGGTGAGAAAATGGATTCATATGTCAGTGCTTTCAAAGGTCCATTAAATATAATGTTATTTAAAAGCATATTAACTATCCTAACCAGTGTCAGACAATAACTGGGAAAGTGCAGGAGTTTGAAGACTAATGTAGAGTCTTTGGATGCTGGATGCAGATGTAAACACAACCCTCACTAATTAAAACTTTCGCCCTTTGATTGCTCCTGGAGCAGGTTCACAGGGGTGATTTTTCATCCCTGCTTCGGTTGACACAAGCCCAATAATTCACTCTGGCATTCTGACATCACTTGCTTGGCTCTGCTTGTCTGTGGAGTCAGAAAAAGTATCTCATTAGGGAATGAGAGGTATTAATTAGGCTTTTGTAAATAGCAACAGTGCGTGATGCTAGCTCCTGATTTCATCCAGATTGTTGAGAGGAGTGCCACATGCAGAGCTGAAAACCCAGAGTTATTCTAAGACACCACACCAGTCCCCACAAGTGATTGACATGTCTTGGTTTACACAAATAAAAAATAGATTAAAAATAATCCGAGCTTGCCACCTGACTTCACAGAGTCATGATGCTGATAAGTGGGAAATGGCAGAGTACAATAATATTTTTTATAATTAAAATGTGGTGATGATTCTGGTGTTATACTCATTACGGCAGTATAGGCCTTATTGTATAAGTTCACAGCTCAGATCCGCTGTTGTTGCAATAACAACCCACTTACCACCTGCTACAGGCAAAATGCTAGTGATACAAAGATATGTGTTCCATACTTTCAAAGAAATTACTGAATTGTAATATGGAATTCTAGGACATGTCAATGAGCCATCTTCCTTGCCCCTTCATGCTCAGTCATAGAATGTTTAGAAGAAATAAAAGAATAAATAGTCCACACCAGTCTGGCTTTCTGCATCCCTTCTAAACCAATAGTAGTCCTCTGTTGTGCCCATTGTATTCAGTGCTTTTCCTTCTTTGCCAGTCTTGGGCTTCTTTGCCATGCTGCCTGTATGTCTTCTGTCCACTTATCATCTCTCTTTCTATGGGCAATTTGGAAGAGGAGTTGAGACCAGGTATCTTGGGGAACTCAGCAGAAGGGGAAGGGAAAGGCGTTTTGATGGCCCCCTCAATGCACTACTTTCTTCCGAGAGAAGGCAGGATAATAAAAAAAGGAGAGCCGGGTAACCATGATCATTTGGATATATATGTTCTGCCATGTTAAAGCAGAAGCCTCATTCATTACCTTTGGTGTTGCTGGGCTTAACGAAGGCTCTTGCCGGAGGAGCAATTGTACCTAGAATTGATATAAGCATTCATTGGCCCGAAGAAGGGCATTCTTTCAGCTGCTGGGGAAGGAGAGAGTCAATGGAGAGTGACAGCTAACAGATCAATACTTCTCTGAATGAATTTCATCTTAAGTGACACCCCTTTGGGATAAAAAAAAAGGCTGACTGGAAATCATTCAACATTATCATCTAACTGATAGTTTCTAGAGTACTCAGGTGCAACATCTGGAACTTAACCAGTGGCCCTACAAGAAATCATAACAAAAGCTGCGTTATCAGTAACTGGCCCAAACAGAAGACACCAGTCGACATTTCTGATAATCCTCATACAAATCTTCAGTCTAGCAACAAGACTCATCAGAAGACAACTCTCTTTTGATTTCAGAGAAGGTTCCTGAAATAGAAATTTAAGCTAGTTATAATTCATTTTAGCAGAGCAGAAAAGCCAAGGGATGAGGATGACAGGAACCTTTCTCCTAGACTCCACAAGAGCCAAAAGTAAGAGAGCTGTGAAAACCCATGAAAAATGGCATGGTCTCCAAAATAACATGTAATTGAGAATGTACTGTTATAATGGTATGAAACTGTTGATTCAAAATATAAGAAATGTGAAAATTACAAAGTACAGTCCATTCTCATGCTGCTAATAAAGACATACCTAAGACTGGGTAATTTACAAGCACGGTGGAAGGGGAAGCAAGCATGTCCTTCTTTGCATGGTGGCAACAAAGGAAAGTGCCAAGCAAAAGGGGGAAAAGCCCCTTATGAAACCATCAGACCTCCTGAGAACTCACCCACTATCACAAGAACAGCATGAGGTTAACCACCCCCATGATTAAATTACCTCCCACCAGGTCCCTCCCATGACAAGTGAGGATTATGGAAACTACAATTCAAGATGAGATTTGCATTGGGACAACACCAAACCATATCCAGTACTCATTAATCGAGTTTCAAGAGGCAGTGATGCAAGTCTGAAGCTTAAAGGCCCTTGGTCCTCTTGGCTAGCAGAATAACTTTGAGCAAGGCACAGAATGCATCCTTTTCTCTTAGATCTAAGTTCTAGCTAATACAGGTGCTCAGTGAAGAGGCAGAAGGTAGAAAACTGCCTCAATTGTATGGGCTTCAAAGACAGCTAATCAATACAAAATATATCTTGAAACTGCATAAGAAATTATTTATAGGTTGAATGTCCTAACTTGCAAAATGTGTCCCTCCTGAGCTTCCAATGCTGATCCTCAACCCCTTTATTTACCTCCTGGTCATCTGTCCCAAGCTGGAATCAACCCTCCTTCATCCTAGTGAAGAGATTCAGAGAGAACTTTCAGATGAGCATTAAATTCCTGTTTGAATCTCATTATTCAAAAATGCCTGTGGAAAGCCCATCTTGGTATGGCATTTCAGTGGGAGATGCCATAAGCAATAGATAATTAGCCAGAAATCAGTACAAATAACACTTGTCTCCACAGTCTGCCTAATAGCAAAGCTGTTGCTGTAGAGGCATTAGAAATTAGAATCTGCAGCTTTTTTTTTTAAGTCAAATTGCTGACTTAACCATTCAGGCTTTAGCTACAGTTAATCGATATAAAAGTGTCCTCAAACAGCCTGAGGACCCCTTGCTTGCTATGAAGCTGGTTGTTACAAAGAGCAAATGAAAAATATTCCCCTTAATCTCATTTGGAATTACTGGGAAGCTTAATATTACATTTTAAAAAATTGAAATATTTGACATTCCTGCATGGAATACAATTCATAGTTAGACAAGAAGCATAATATTCCAATTTTGTAACTTGATTCTAAGTACAAGTCATTGAATTAAGTTATATTGAACCAGACTATCCCAATGTCTAAACTACCCTCTGGTTAACAGCTGGGCTCCAGAGAAAGTTATTTAACACTTTCAGATCATGAAGAGACTTCGGTTTAAAGCAAGCTTGTACAATTTGCAGCCGGTAGGCTGCATGCAGCCCAGGATGGCTTGGAATGCAGCCCAGCACAAATTCATAAGCTTTCTTAAAACATTACGGGGCTTTTTTTTTTTTTTTTTTTTTTTAGTTTATCAGTAATCCTTAGTGTATTTTATGTGTGGCCCAAGATAATTCTCCTCCTTCCAGTGTGGCCCAGCAAAACCAAAAGATTGGTTTAAAGCAAGGGTTGACAAACTCTCTATGTAAAGAGCCAGATAGTAAATCTTTTCAGAGTTGCAGACTCTGCTGTTACGGCACAAAAGCAGCCACACACATGTAAACAAATGCATGAGTGTGTTCCAACAAGATTTATTTACAGACATTGAAACGTGGATTGCATATCATTTTCCAATGTCACAAAACATTGTTCTTAATTTTTTCACCTGTTTGAGAATATAAAAACTATTGTTAGCTTCCTGGTAATAACAAAATCAAACAAACACGTCATGGGCTGGATTTGGCCTGAGGCCATAATTTGCTGACCCCTGATGTAAAACCCTAAATTGGCAACTTCCCTAGGAAATAGAAAGAGTCTTCAATTCCCCGAAGTACTAGCTTCCCAAACAGAAAGCAGTTGAGGCTCTGGGAGAAATTCAGGTGTTTTATGTTCAAATATTAGCTGTTTATCCCAGAGAATGTGTGAATTTTGAAAAAACAGTCAACTTCGGTTTGTTCCTCATACAGAGGTTTCTCCCTTAACCTCTTCCTTTCTCCTTAGCCTGTTCCCTTTATCTTCTTTATTCTGTTTCTCCCTGCCCCCCACCCCAGTAACCATTTCTTTTTCTTGTTTCTAGGATTTAAGAGAAGTATCTGGAAATTCATTATCAGCATTTACTCCTGACTTTATATCTTCCACTGATTTGTCTCCTATATCTCCTCACTGTACCTTAAGTCTACTCCCATTCTGAGGTAGTTTTCTTTTACACCCAGAATATTTTAATGTTTTTATCCACAAGTCTTTTAAGAAATTATCGAACATAAAGTGAAACCTTCCTCAGTCCTCTCGTTTAAAAAGGAGTTCAAACTCCTCTTTGGGTAAGGGATCCCAGTCTACAACACACTGTCCTTTAAAATTCCACAGTAAAGCCATGGGTAACAATGGGAGTTCAACACAAGATGCTATGGTGAAAAGCACTATGGAAACTATAAAGTGGTATCTATGCTATTGTTGTTGGTATTATTATGCTAAGTGCCAAGGATGCAAATTTGTGAAAGTGAATTTTTGTGAAAGAGGCAATGTTTTTACTGGGCTACTGGAGTTATTCCCAAGGGGTAGATGAAGCACTGCTCCCATTAAAGAAAGCAAAACAGCTGCGTTACAGACCCCATTCTAGCTCTACTTCTGCTGAGGACCAGCCAGGGACTAAGGGTAAGTCACTAACTTATGTGAGCCTTTCTACATATCTTACAAAATGGGAAGGTTTGGACAGACCCTTTAGGGCTCTTCCGTGTTATGATCTCTAAGTGTTTCGGCTGTAAATGACAACGAGGAAAATGAAACTTGCTGAGCAACTACTAGGCGCTGCCTCTTAATGTCAGAAAAATGATCACACGAAATAATTCCCTAAGCCACTCTTGTCCGGTTGTCCCTGGGCATTAGAGGAGTAAAGTGGGTTGTGGTTCCACAGTCAGTTGCTTCGTGTGACAAGATTGCCTGGCTGCTGCCATGGTCTTCCCCAAAACAATGTATAGATCTTTCTTACTTAAAATGTATGACTATTTATTATATATCTGGAAGGTTAAGCACAGCGCAACCCCAGACAAGCAAAAGTCAATAAGCCCTAAGGTTGCTTTACGGAAATATCTCTATAGACTGTAGTATTTGAACGCTTTGGACCTAAAATAAAACGCTTCAGGACAAAAGCTACTTCTAACACATCATTGAAAAGGCAACAACCACCGAGAGCTTTCTCTAACTATTCTTTATCTTGAACTCCAGGCAGTTTCTCCCCAGTTCTGTTAAAAGTAAACCTTTTCACCCTCACTAGACAAATCTTAAAAAGTTGCATATTTTGAACAGTGCCACACTCCTTGGGTATCTTGTCTTATTCTGACAAGGTACAAAATCATGAGTGATCCATATGTGAGGGACAAGGGGGCACCGTGACTGGCAGGTGTTGCTCTCTTACTTCTGCAAGGCTCAAAAGCACTGGCTAAAACCCATGGGGGCGAAAAAAACAACAGGAAAAGTATCTGGTTTTGTTGCTTGGAGTCTGGGAGGCAGGTGAAGTTAGTTGTTTACAGAACAATTTTATGGTTACAATTTCAGTGGCTGGTTACTTGATTTCTTTATCCTGCTCTTAATCACAGATCAAACACCAGTTCCAATAATGAAGTAATTTTAGGCATGATTACAAACAGTCTCCTACTGAGGACTATTGCCTAGGAACAAGATACTCCTAGCCCACGCTCAGTTTGACAATGATGAATACAAGTGATGCAGCTGCAGTTCTTCCACGCAGGTGACACGGCCCTTAGGAATATCACTGTGGCCCCCTTTCACACTGGGAGTTATTTGCTCAGTGTGGTGATGATGAGAGTATGGTATTTATCCATCACAGTGCCAACCGCTACCTTCTGTGCCCCCACAATTAAGCTACTATTGTCTTTGGAAAAAACAGCTATTTCCTCCCTCCCCTGCTTGACAACCATAGGCAGCTCCTTATGGCCTACCTATTCAGGTCTATCTCTCAACAGGGCTTGCAATACCCTCGGAGATGGAACCTGGCTTCACATATTTTCTAAATGCCACACCACAACCCTTTGCAGATCCCCCACGCTGGTCCTTGCTTCTGGGCCTTTACAAAGCCACTTTCTCTAACAGGATAGTACTTCCACATCTTCTCCTCTCCACAAAGTCTTGTTTCTCTTTGAAAACCCACACCTGCCTTTCCTGTTGAATAGTTTTTCTAGCCTCAGGCAACAACAAATCCCTTCCTCTTGGCTCCACTTTGCTCAGACCTGATTACATTGCACTGATTCATAAGCTCTGTCTGTACCTTTCTTGCTATTTCCACCTTCTGTGGATTGTGGGCTTTTTGAGGGTATGTGGACCATGTTTCATGTCCCTATTTCCCCCAACTCCTTTACACCTAGGCTGAGCGGCGCTCGGCAAATGTTTGTTGAATGAGCCTGGATGGTATATAACTGTTAAGTGTGTATTTGATTTACAGCAGAAGGGGTCATAGACAAATCCTCTTTTGTAGGAGTATGAAATGACCTCCTCCACTCCTGGTACAAATGGCTACCTATTCTTGGCTACACTCGTGATACCATTTTCCCTCCCACATAGGTAAATGTCTCACATGATGAACACGGCAGATATCAGGGCAGGCATAGCAGACCCTGAGGACTGACCCAGGTAATAGGCTTCAAGTCACAATCACTTTCAGGAAATAGAGGGCTTGAAGTCTAAAACTCTGACATTTGCAGGCAGAGCTGGTTTAAGAGCAATACTAGAAATGGGATCAAAGTTCTGCCACGACTTCCCAGTCATTGGTGTAGAGGCCAGTGCTGCAGAAGTGACCTTCATACAATTCTCAGACAGCAAAGAAAGCAGGATTTACTGTTGATGTCAAAAGGATCTAGGAATAAAGAGTTTCAAGGAAGGCCAACCTTCTCTAACTGGAGTCTAAGGAAAGATTTCAGAGAGCAGAGCCTGGAAAGGGGAGCAAGATATAAGAAGAAAAACCATTCCTACAGTGGTGTTTTGAACTCCAGAAGATAGATAAATAAAGGAGAGGCAATAAAGGAGATGAGGGTTGAGGCCAGTAAAAATTGTTAGGGAACCCCATGTCCAATGTGCTTCAATGTGCTTTTTTTTAACCACAGCTGAGTGTTAACTATCTAAACCACCTGTTAAATATCTGTCCCTAAAGTCATTAAGATTTTGATTGAACCCAAGGATAACTTTTGAATTTAAATAGCCCTTCCAGTGTCTAAAAAAGGGATTTTAAAAGGGAAGTGAGCTAGTTAATACACAAGCAAAGATTGAACTTTCTTATCTCCCTAAGACACTGAGGATGGTCTCAGCCTCCCACACAACCTGTGTCCACTGGAAACTTCTAAATCACATGTTCAGCACCAGATCACCCATCAATACTCAGGGAATGTAGTCCCACCTGCTTGGGAGGCTGAGGCAGGAGAATTGCTTGAACCCTGGAGGCGGAGGTTGCAGTGAGCGGAGATCGCACCACTGCACTCCAGCCTGGTGCCTGGTGACAGAACGAGACTCTGTCTCAAAAAAAAAAAATACTCAGGGAATGGATCTACAATAAATGCACACTTTGTTTTTCAAACATACTCTCTGAGAAAAACCGAGAAAGCAATCACAAACATTCAGCAATTTAAGGTGTTATAACATAACCAATTGTTTGAAAATAAGACTTGTGCCCTCATTCCACAAACACTGAGTGCCTACTGGTGCCAGGCAATGTGGAGGATGCTAGAGAGAGACAAGGATAAACGAGACAACAGCACCAGACTCGAGCAGTGCACAGCCTGGTAAGGGATATAGATGATTCAAAAACAACATGGCTCCACTTATACCACTTGACTGCAACTGCCCTCTAAAAAGTCATCCGTGACTTCCTGCTGGCCAAGACCAGTGACCTCTTTTTAAGAACTGGACTCCTTAGCAATCATATTCCTATGACATTTCAAGAAAGACCGGAATGAACATAAGGACCCAGCCCTGCAGATATCTAGGGGAAGAGCATTCCAGGCAGAGACCGGAGCAAATACAAAGGCCCTGAGGCAGCAGGAGACCAGTGTGATTATAGAAAAATGGGCCTGAGGCAGGGGAATAAAATATAAAGTCAGAGATGGAATATGGGCCACACCATGCAGGACCTTGCGGTGTTGGTTGCTGAAGGAGATGGGGAGCCACTGCTGGGCTGGGAAAAGAGGAATGACAATGTCTCAATTAACATTTTAAAACAGTTACCACTGTGGTTAGTTAAGACTGTGGGGTCCAATAGAGAAAGCAGGGGAGCCAGCTAGTAGGCTTTTACAGAAGCCCATGTAAGAAGTGGTGGCGGCTTGGACTGCGATGACAGAGGTGATGGTGGTGAAAGGTGGTCAGATTCTGGATACATTACGCAGGTGAAGCAGACAGAATTTGCTAGTGGATTAGATATGGCCTGGGAGAGAAAAAGATGTGTGGAGTATTTGGAAGATTTTCCCGTGAGCAATTGGTAAGGACAGAGTTGCCACTTACAGGGGTGCAAAAGACTGGGAGAGGGCTACGTTCTGGGGAAATGTCAGGAGTTTGTTTGGGGCAGGTGAAGTTTATGATCCCAACCAAACCTCTCAGTAGAGACAAGAGTGGTGTGTGAGTTGCAGGAGTCTGGACTCCAGGAGAGGTGGGGCTGGAGACGTATGTGGAAGGCAAGCCTCTCTCCTGTCTTTCAGCGTCCACTCCCACTAGGTTCTACATGACTCAACCAAATCCATCTGCCACTTGGTATAAGAGCAAGCTTCACTGCAGCCAGCCCGGCCTCTTCATCCTCACACATCTTGCCCACCCTAGCCTGTGTTCTCAGGGCTCACTTGTCCTAGAAGAGTAAGGCTTCCAGTGATGGCAAAAGCCTCTTAATAAAGTACTATGGTAATGGGTGCAATACAGATAGTTTCACTGAGGAAACACATTTTTGATGGAGTTGCTTTTCACAGATTATCCTAAAACGTACTAGCATCAAAATGTGAAGCTCTAGATGTATTCAAAATGGTGTCCCAGATACCAAAGAAGTTTCTTGAGGAACAAATGCTTAATCAGATTTTCCCAGAGGGGTACCTACTATCAGCTCATATGCCTTCAGGCTAAACTCTTGGGGTACTATTTTGGGGAAGGCTGGTAAATTGTAAGCAGTCAAAGTAAGAAAAATCACACTATATTACTTCTTGCAAAAACCAATGAAAGTGAAATAAACCAGATACTAATATCCATCTGTAAAGCCTCTTCGTTTTGCTGCACTCACTTGAGTGTATTGTTAGCACCTTACTAAAATCATTCTCTGGCTGGAAGCTTGACAAGTACTAATTATTCTCATAATTTCCATGCCCCTGAAAACAAGACTCACAAAAGTTTAAAAGTGGTTACCTTTGAAAGCCTAGGGAACACAGCATGCTTAAAATTATCCATAGAACGTTACAACCAGACATATCCAGACAGAAAGTTGGACAAGAATATGCATGGTAGGTTATCTGAGTTTTTTTCAACCTCAAGTGTTAAGAGTTTCAAGAGTAGGCTGAGTTCTTCTTCCACTTGGGCATCAGAGGTTATATGCAGATCCTCACATAACTACTCCTCTGAGTCAGTGGAGGAAATAGTCAGCCAAGATGATCAGAAAAGGTCTGAAGGCCGGTCCCTGAGAAGCTGGGCCAATGCCAGGTAAAAGGAAATCTGCCAAGTTTTCGCCATGGCAATATCAAAAGCAATGAGACAATTTTGTGGATCTGGCTGATGCTCTCTGTGATTCACAGTCCACTGGTCTGCCACGATTTGGGCCTTGTTCTATTTTTGTAAAACTTCTGTATGCATGTATTTGGCTACTCTGTCTGTCTCCATGCCTGCCGTGTATATTTTTACCTACCCACCTGCCTGCCTTTTTATTTACCTAGCAGCTAAGAGTAGAACCAGGGAGTTGGTAAATTCTATAGAGTCATATTCTAGTCCATCCCTTCATCTTACAGATGAAGAAACCAAGGCCCAGAGAGCAGTGACCTGACCAAGGTCTCTCAGTGAATTTCATGATAAAGTTGGAAGGTAATGGGAGGGTGGCTGATTTTCAGTTCTTGGTCTCTGTCAACCTCTGGCTCAGCCTCTTGCTACTTTGTCTCTCTGTGTCTCTTTATCTATGCATTTCTATTCCTGTGCCTGTCTCTGTGTCTCTCACAAACACATGAACTTTGGGAAATTAACCTTGGTTTGGCAGATGTCCTACTGTTTCACTATTTTCTTACAAATGAGCATATCCTTAAACATATTTAGTGGACTCTCATTATTTTACTGCACTACCTCAGCTCCAAACTTTGGTTATGTCTCAGTAATATTTCCTTTTCCAAAAAGGTCACACTAAGCGCCTTTATTACAACACAGATGTTGCTTTCCCATGTGGGATTATTAGGAAATATCTCGAGGCTAGTTTCTTAAATTAATTTTTATGATACCTCTTCTTCCCACAAGTTGACCCTTACCTTAGAGTATTTAAATTGCTGCACATATTTCCCCACGGCAAACGAAGAATTCACTTTTAATTTTAAATTGAGCCATGCCTTCCAATGTAACTTGTTGATAGTAAATAAGACAGAAAGGAAGAATATTTGCTTGCATTTTCATCAAATAACACTGTAATCTATTCCATGTTACATACAAAATACCTTTTAACTTGAAAAGTCACAAAAAGAGAATACTCTCTAGGGGATTTTCCCAATCCTACAGAATGTGACTTGCCACTTTCTGTTTTCTTTGGATTTATATGAGAAGAGAAATCAGCATATCAGGCATGTTGGATATTTTTTCCAGTTTGTTGTCTGTTTTAGATTATAAGCTCCCAGAAGACAGGGCTACATTAATCCTCTGTTCAGTGCCTATTTAGGGTCTCATGCAGTCAATGAATCTGTGCTTTTGGCTGAGATTAGCTGCTAGAAATAGAGCTGGTGTTGCAAAAAGAAAAAAAGAGAAGAGAAAGAAAAATTAAGGCTGGCTCTTCACAACAGGTCACATGAGAGTTATTCTGAATTGGTCTGGCTCTACATTCAAGAACAAACCACAGAATATTACCGATAAAAGCTACTTATTTTAAAACCAGACCTCACCATTCTGACTGCCTTTAAAACTTGCAGATAGATTGAAAGGGTATGCGTGTGAATCATGCCAAGGCTCCAAAAATATTTACATGAGGTGAAGAAATGAACATACCTGCCCCATCACTAGCTATAGAAAACCATAGAATAGTTTCCTTAGTCGTTTCTGACCCAAGAATTCAACCTAGAGCAGAGTAGGTATTTGAAGCACCAAGTATCTACCTTTATATATATGTTAGCAGGTACCATATTCTACCACAACGGTTAGTTCTAGCTCCCAAATTCAATGTGAGTTCCATAAAGTCAGGATCTCTCTCTGATTCATCGCTGAACTCCCACTGCCTGGCAGAGTAGGCTCAGGTAAATACTCATGGGGAAGATCAATGCTTCTCTAAATGGGGAGCTAACATCACACTAAAGATGTAATTAAATGGCTATCATTGGCTTCTCCTCATTTTCACAAAACCATCTCTATTAGATCTTTAATGGGGACATTTCTAGAATGATCACTAAAGGGAAATGGTAGATACCACTTAAGTTAGTACAAGAAGGAGCACACAAGGCGTCTTCAGTTCTCCTATCATGTCTTCCTTTGTTCATCTTCGTCTTGACATTCTCGTTTATAACATTCTTGATCTTTCCTAGACTCAAATTGATTATATCACATTGAAAAGGTAGATTAGCCTTCTACGGATTTACTTGATACAAAACAGCATAAATGAAACTCTACTTTATTTGGACTAAAGAAATGAAAGAACTAAATTACAAGCTGTCACAATCAAATTTCACATGTTACTTCTCTACTACATAGTTTGGAATAGCTCCGAATGTTTATTTTATGTACCAACCTAACAGCTGAAGTACATTTGCCAGTGACAACAAGGGTTGACCAGAATTGAGGAGCGGGAGAGAAACGGAGACAGTGCTGTTGGTAGCTACGGATGCCTAAATGCTTACCAAAGGACAACACCCATTGCTGGAGGCCTTTCACTGCCTTTGAAAACGTGGGTGTGCTTATCACTAGTAAGTGTAGTATGTATTTTTACTGACACTCGAAAATATTACAGTAATTACATATATACCCTCATTCGGGGCCAAAACCATTATGAATCAATTTGATCTTCCACTATATATTTTTAATACCTGGCTCCATATCATTTTTGATGTTTCTAAAAATCAAATCCATCCACAAAGGATAAGTTTGCCCCCACACTGAAGTTATTCCAAAGGTTACACATCCCCTATCTAGCACTCCACTTATCTCTTTCGTAACATTCATCCAATATGGACATGTTTAGTTGACTTGCTTCCTTGAAATTATCTACATCCACCACTACAATATGAGCTCCCTGAGAGCCGGAACTTTACTTGTCTTATTCAATTGTCATATCTCTAGCACTAAGAATAGTGCTGAATTATGGTAAGTGCTCAATAAGCATATATGTACTGATTGAATTAATTAATTAATATAATAGTACATCTTTAATCACAGTACTGGATAATCACCAAGTTAACAGGTCCCTTGTTGTTTTCCCAAATCTATTGAAGGACACTGTTTTCCCTCAGTCTCAGAATGACCCAAAGCCAAATGACCAATGATTGTAGGCCATGAAACATAGTGAACAAAAGTACCCATCACCAATACAGAGAATACCTCCTGCATGAGAAAGGGAAATTAGAGATTGTGTGCTTGAGATTGTTGTAGGACAGAAAGCTAAGGGCCTCTCCCCCACCCCCACCCACTTTGACTCCAATTAGAAAGGGAAATATTCAGGTACTGATATTAAATTACAGTTCCTGTGGGTTAAATTTAAAATCTGCCCCAAGACTTTTGTTTTATTTATACATATTTTGCTAGCATTGTAAAGGAGATACTGAATCTGTTCCTATAAAGAGGAATAAATGAGGCTTTCAGGACTCTCCTGGTAGATTGCTTTACATGTGATTTCATGATCACTGAGTATTAAATCACATGACTCTTCAACATGAGACTCTTTATCAAAAAGCTCCTATCCCATTTCATTTTCTCATATAAGATGCCTGAAATTATACTTACAACTAATTCATTCTTTGAGATTCTCTATTTCATCTCTTACAAATTTCAGAAAACCTCTATTAGTAAGTCAGGAGAGGTTATTTGAGCAAAAGAATATCACAGTGATCACTTTCCCCTGCACGGGTTCAGAAAGTGGGGTACTGTCTAAAAGGTGTGAGTCAGAAAACTGCGCCTGCCTAAAGCATCACACAGTGTTCACTTCTTCCCTGTAGTTGTTATTCCTTTTCAGGCAAACAAGCAGCAGTAAACTTAAGAAACACTTTGCCTCATGCATCATCTTGGACATTGTCTAATCAGTTCATATGAAAAAAGTGGAGAAAGACTATGCACAGTCTCATATAACCTCATGTGCATTTACATGTCAATACAGAAACAATCAGTAACGGCTATTAAAGGCCCATTTATGCCAGTTTAGGATGACTCTGACATTCCAGCACTGTACATAAGCAGCCTTCTTTTAGGTCTCCTGACGAATAAGAGCTCCCAGGAAAGAGAAGCCAAACTGTGCCCTACAGTGAGCAGAAGTCAAGTTAGAATTATAGAATCCATGAGAAGAAAGACCAATGCACCTCTAAATGACATTTACAGACGGTTTGTACCATACCCATTGCCCAAATTAGAAAAGCGGAAAAGTTCTGAAACCACACAAAACCTGGATGAAGCTCCCTTGTAATTCAAGTGCCTGGCTGATGAGGCAAGATTGAGCTGTCTGGAAAATCAGTAGAGCCCACTGGATGGTAAGTCAGTGAAAGTAAAGGGGCAGGAAGGCTTATAGTAGCACAGTGACCATCATTTTTTTCTGAGGTGCAATTTTAAGATTTTGGAGAAGAGCCATTGGCCAAAAGAAAATATTTCAACTCTGAAAGAGGAACAGAAATAATCTAATAGTTTCTAACTTGTTAAATAGTGTTCTCCATTTTATGAGCACATAAAATCTCACTTATACATGTGCCACAGGTGCCCTGACAAGGCAGTGAGTCCAAACTAATGGAAAACATTACAGATAAAAACCATAAAGAATAGCAAAATAGAAAGACAAGGAGAAGGCCACAAATATGCCTGGAAAAATATCTGAAGTACTGATAACCCTAAGCAAAAGACATTTAAATCTGCAGATGGAGAATGGGCTACAGCTGTCATTAAGAATGAGCCATAAAGAGATGATGTGTACTTTAAACATGGATGCCCAGTCTATAGCCACAATCCTCTCTTTCCTAATTTTATTTTAAGCTAAATCTTGAGTTTTAGGTTTTATTTCCAATCCAGCCACTCTCACCTCTATGCGACCCTGTACTATATGTCAGCTGGCCCCAAACCCTCGAAAACAAAATTCCTTCTTATCTGTTTCTAAGGGATTTTTTCCACGTTTGTTGATAAAGTTCTTTGAGCATAATGAATTACAAGTGCTGGCAACAAATGTAGTGCTAAGAATTAAAAAGCAAAAGCAAGCCAAAAAATCTGCGAGTTTAGTTAATTACAAATCAAGATACTGGATAGGATTCAGTTGACCTGCATTCTTCTCTTGCATCTGCCACTAATTAGCTGCATGCGCTTAGATAAGTCATTGTCTTGATGGGCACCTAATTTCTGACCTGCAGAAAATAACAGCCTTTTCAATTACAATCATTCAAGGACTCCCTGTGCTGTGTGCCTTCCTCACTTCTTTGTCTATGCCCCACTCTTTATCCATGTCAGGATGCTCTGATACAACTGTAAATCAGAGTTGTATTTCTTGGAGTTTCCAACCCCCCTTGGCTCCTCTTCTCCTGCAGATTCCTTTACCACAGAATCATGCTCGGCTTTTGTCTGGATTTTTAAAAACTGCTTTCCTAAAATCTAGCCATAGAGTTGATTCTTGTGTTTACAACACAGCCAAGTATCTGAGTAATAAGTGGAATAGTAAGTGACACCACAGAAGTTTTAAAGAAGGGAGATGCAAGGGTACTTGGGATACTGGCAATATTCTGGTGCACCTTCTCCAAACCCACCACTCCTGCTTCCCTGTCTTCTCCCATAAAGGTCAATCAGACCAGAGGGAAGGTATGGTGGGAGTTAGGGAAGGCAAACTTTGTAACTACTACCTCAGTTCCTACCTGGGGCTTTAACTAGGCACTGAAGAAGACAACGAAATGATGGCTGGAAGAATCCAAGTGGCCTTCTAAGAGGTAACATGCTTTTTTTGGCACCTAACTCACTAGCAGGCAACACCTATACCATAACATTTTGAAACCAGCAAGCATTTTAGTGGTGTTTGGCTGTTTATTTTTTTGAAGATTCCCTGTGGTCACACTGAAAAGTCAATGAACTTTCAAATATTCACATTTAAGAAGGTGGCAATTGAATCTGCTGTGCTGAATTGCTGCTATAGCTGGCAGAGGTTAAAAGAAGACACAATGTTTTGAGTTCTCACGACATTTACAAGAATTGTAAAGCTGGCTTTTGCTGGAAAATGTATGCTTACCCTAAGCAGTTCTGATACACTGGAAAATGTTCCTGCATGTCCACTTCACAAAATTAAACACCATGTTGGAAAGAGATTTTGGTCCTGTCTCTGAAAACAACTAATTGTACCATTTTCGAACTAAAGAGAATCTCTAGGATCAGAGCCATTACTAACATTGATACTCGCATTTTTCTTTCAACAGGTAGTTTGCCTTGAGTAACAAAATGCATTGAGTGATCAAGTAAAATATCCCTAAAGGATTAGCATCCATTTATATTCTATAACAGGGAAGAGAGTGAACATGCTGAATTCTAATACTGACAAGGACAAGAAAAGTGTGGAACAGAAATTTGACAGGAGGCTTCATTGGCTTACTCTTCGGGACCAGCTGAAGGGAGGTGGTCCTAATAGTAGAGGGGCAAGAAGCAACAAAACGAGAATGCATACCGATGAAATAGAGGAAACCAAACGACCCAAAGTGTCACTGAAGCCTGTACAAAACCAACAAAAGCAAAGAGCAAAATTCACCTCCTCAGGGAGGCCTCCTCTGATCACTCTCCGCCCATGTGACAATTCTCTGTCCAAAGTGTTTTGATTGCTTCTTGGTACTCATCACTCTCTATGATAATCTTATTCATTACCTTGTATACTTGTTTGTTTTCAATTTCCCTCCAACACACACAGATTTTAAGAAACACAAGAGCAAAAACCTTGCCTGTCGTATTGTCCCCCATGTCTCAAACAGTGCCTGTATCATAGTAAATGCTCAACAGATTCATGTTGAATGAATAAATCTAAGAAAGGAAAGAGAAGTGAGATTACGACTGATGGAAACTATGAGAATAAAGACATTTGATACCTTAAATTCAAGGATGTTTTTATCATTCTTACCTCCTGTGAGAATAAGAGAATGTCTCTAACTCATTCAGGGAATTAAAAGCATCAGCCAATATGCACATCATTAAAATGAGAGGTTTTGTGCCGTGAGAGAGCTGAAGGAGAAGCTAGCATAGTAGAACAGAGGGTGGCTGCCATCTACATAGCTCTGACAGGAGCACTGGGTATCCAAGTAGATCTCTTGGTTTACTGATGCAGTGAGGGATCCTTGGGACCTGAGAGTGACCATGTAGGAGACTTTGAAACTGACAGCTGAGACCAAGAACACTTGGAATTGAGACTTGCAAAGGCACATGCCGAATTTCTGAAGGGGAGGATGAGGTGCAACCGTGAAGGCAAGGAACTCAGAAGTAGATGATTCCCACTCGGTGGAAAAAATGTTCTTCAAATATGTCATATGGGAGTAGCTCAAACAGGAGTGACTGTACTGAATTTTGGGAAGGTAGAGGATGGGACCATTCTTCTGGAAAAGGAATATTGTCCTCTGTGCTAAAGATATCATCATCCCTGTGCCTATAGTTTCTGTAGAAATAACTCATTTACAACAAATTCTCCTGATAATAGTATACACATTAACCAAGACTTTATTCCTTTGCTCTAATTAAGTTTTAGGGTTAGACATAACCATTCTTACCCTTGCCTGAAACACTGGCAAACCAACTTAACATGTAAACCCCAAAGCAATTCCGTATCTACTAAATTTAAAGGAAGTAATCAATTTCTAATTCAGATTTATGTACATTCTTTTCCCACATTAGCACTGTCTTATTTCCCTTAAGTTCCTCTTTGGTCATTAAGATTGTCAGCAAGATTATGGCCATTGAACAATTTGTGACATGTTGCATATATTTTTAAACTAAATTAAATTGTCAATGGACCTGCATATAACAAAAGAAAAATGTATTAGACACTTAAGGACGGAGACCCTATATGTTTTATATTCACAGCTGTGTTGCTCCACAGAGAGCCTGGTATGTTCTGTAAATATTTGCAGAATAAATGAAATAAAAAAAATCTATCTGCCACTGATAGAGTTATTTGCACATATTCAAAATCTCAGGCACACCTGACCCAGCATATGTGTATGTGTCTATGCACACATGTGCTCTCACAAAATTCCCACCTGCTCATCATTTGAGTACATCATCTTTCCCCTTGGCATGTGCATTTCTTAAAACACTGAAACAAGATTAACCATAATAAGTGTCCCGAGAAAGATGATTTTGGCTGGGTGTGCTGGCTCACACTGGTAATCCCAGCACTTTGGGAGGCCAAAGTGGGTGAATTACCTGAGTTCAGGAGTTCAAGACAAGCCTGACCAAATGCTGAAACCCTGTCTCTACTAAAAACACAAAATTAGCCAGGTGTAGTGGCACAAGCCTGTACTCCCAGTTACTTGGGAGGCTGAGGCAGGAGAATTGTTTGAAACCGGGAGGTGGAGGTTGCAGTGAACTGAGATCACAGCATTACATTCCAGTCTGGGCGACAGGAGTGGAAAAAAAAAAAAAACTCGTCAAAAAAAAAAAAAGAAAGATGATTTTAATTAACACTTCTTCCAAACATGTCAATCTTCCAGCACCTAAAAACTGAACTCAATTTCCATTTTAGAAAGCTGTTCCCTTATGCCTAGAAAATATAAACCTTTTTAAGTTTCAACTGCCAATTGACATTTCCAGTGCCTAATAACAGAAATTCACAGTTTATCTGTTATGCCTTGTCTGGAAAGTTCAGTTTGAAGCACTTTGCTAACTTAGGCCACTTTTACTTCTGCTCAGACTAATGCTCCACACTTGTGCCTCGTTTTCAACCCTTAATACCTCTGAAGCTAGATTCCTCCATCTGCATTCCTGAGAAGGATGACAAAAGCCAGACTACCCTTTCAGTCTCCTAGGACATCCTGCCCTGGAGATTCTCAGCAGGCAATTGGAAATTGGAGTTAGCCTGGAGCTCTGGAATGAATTAAGGATTGGAGAGGTCAATTTGGGAATCATTAGTGTAGAGGTTAAAGGTGAAGCTATGTGAGGAGATGAAATTACCTAGGGAGAAAACATAGCAAGAGAAGAGAAGCAGATCAATGACAGGACCTTGGGAATTCTCTATTTAAAGGGGCAGGAGGGAGCAAGAAGATGTGGGTATGTATGTGTGTATGTGTGTGTGTGTGTGTGTGTGTGTGTGTGTGTGTCTGTACACTGTACACGGATGGAAAAGAGTTCCCAACAACGGAAACCTAAGGAATGTAGTAAACCCTTTCAAGCAAGAGAATATGTGTAAAAGTGCCAGAATCTCCAAAGAGGTCAAGAAGACTGAGACCAGGGAAGAGGCCATTGAATTGTGAAACATGGTAGTCACAGATAACCTTTGGGAAAGCAGTCTTTCTGATGCAAATCTTACAAACTTATGTGCCCAAATGTGAATGTGTACAGGTGTATGTGTAAGTATCCCAAGTCACTATAAGATTAAATGTACTATTGAGTGAGGCTGCCACTGGGTATGCCAGACAGCAATGGTAATAACCATCATTATAGACTGTTTACTATGTGCCAGCACTTGATATGCATGATCTCATTTTAATCCTCAAAACAAGCCTATATAGTGGCTACATTTCACATGTGAGAAAACTACCTGAAGCTGATAAAGATGAACTAAATTACCCAAGGTCACACAGCTACAAAGTACAGTGCCAGGATTAGACCTGATGTCAGTTTGACTCTAAATGCCCAGACTGTCAGTCACTGATGTAATGTTTCCACTATGCTAATGTTAATTAGGTAATCTATGCATGAAGGAAAGACAGCTGATATTGGTTGAGTGTCTCATTGCCAGGTGCTTTGCATAGAACATCTATTTTCATACATATACCATCAATATTATGGCTATGTTTAGGTAAGCCTTATGAGGGCATATTTTTAAAATTCTGATTCAGCTATTTGAAAAATAAGTTAAAGCTATATGACTCGCAAACAACCAGGTATCATTCAAACTTACTATAATAGTTCCCAAAGTTTGAAAGGTACAAAAAACATGTGGCATTATTGATTTGGTGGTTGTTATTAAATTCAAATTACTGACAATCATACTCATCTGAAAAAGAAGGGCGTGTGACAGGATGATCTTAAAACTCCCCATCCAGCCCGGACTTTCTATGATTCTTGTATGCAGGTCTAATGCCAACAATTTTAAAGACATGCAATACGAAGTAGAATGTAAATGCAGCAGCAGAACTGATTGACATGTCAGCATCCTTTTATTCACTAAATTTATAGAGGCCTATTATTAAAATATAAAAATAAGTCTGGCTGTTCAAGGCATTGATTGCTAACTGAAACAGAAACTTGGAAACTCCATCACAAGATGATACACTGAAAATCGAACCAAATAATTTGTTTACAGTCAACTGCAGACCCTATGATACAGCTGGCTATAGGAAAAAGAGAGAGAGATTGACAAGCACTCTGGCTGCTACTGTTTTGCCGTCTGTAGAAAAACAAATGCGGTTCTGGTCTGAAGCAATTAGTATCGCTGTTAATTGTGCATGTGTGTGTAGCAATAATACTGGGCATTTGGGATGGCTTCATTGATTGTTCCCTTCTTTCTCTGGATTACAAAAATCTATTCAGATAACTAAGAAATAGCAAGTGCTTATGCGAATTGTTAATAATGAGGCAGAGATAATCACAATCTTGTACGTTTATGAAACTGGATATGCAATGGGGATTAGCAAAAGAAAAATGTTTGCTTTACTATTTTACTAGTGGTTGAAAAATATGCTAGTCTTGCAAATAGTTTTCATACATGATTCAGCTTATCGGAATTCAAAAAAGGGCCCCATAGATATTTACCAAAACCATTTCTTTCCTATCTCACCATCTGTACTCCTGTTTTTTTCCTCTCGTTAAGACCAGGTATTAGTTGCTCTGACGATAATATCTGGTCCAACTAAGCAACACCATAATAAAAATAAAGAGTGTGTCCGGATTTGCTTTCTTATACAGCAAAATTGTTTAAAGAGATGGTGCTATCATCTAGTAACTTTAAAGTAAAAAGAGAACGAAATTCTTAAGACTTCCCCAGTAAAGCTATTGTAGGGATAGTGGTCCCTATGCTATTGACCATTGTCTTCAAGGTTATCCACTCCATTTTATTTTACAGGTGAGGAAATTAAGGCTCAGAGTGGAGCTAGTGCTTGGTAAAAGTAACCTCATTAGTAACAGAACTTGGTGCTTTGCCTCCATGTCACACTCAATCTATGATCTTTAAATGTTCTTCCATACTAGTATTGTGTGATTAGGTGTCGATGTGTGTCTGTGCCATTTACCTCAATAAATTATAATCTGACTACAAAATTAAACCCTAAATTTACTATTCTCAGCTGTCAAGTAAATCCACTGAGGCCTAATGGGAGTATGGAAGCCCAGTTACAAAAAGGAAAACTGGGCATCCCCAAAATGGCTCATGTAGTCTATTTTAATGGGAGTCTGTCCTTGTGGAGGAAAGCCAGAGCTACAGTCTTTGCTCTTGCTAACCTATTTGACCAAGGAGCACAGGGATTGTAGGTGGGCAGGAATAAAAAGCAGAGGCATTGGTAAATATTTCTGGAGCCATTAAGCCTACAAAAAGCCAAAATCAGTACTGGTGAGCATCAAGAACTTAGAAAACAGTGTGCCAAGTGACTAGAGCACACATTTCTAATATGGCTTATGGTCTTGCTAACCTCTCTGGCTCTGGTGGCCATACGATGGTACAGGTCTTAGCAACAGTTGTTGCCTGCAGTGGCATCATCCGGGAGCATTCTCAGTGTCCCTCTTCCCCACAGAGAGGAACTTTCTTGTGTTTGATTAGATTTGCTCTCCTGCAGGGTTCATGTCATAAAGGCTCCCGGCCTATGGGATTACTTGTAAATATGCAAGTCTACATATTTACATATGTTAAAAGCCCTGATATTTTCAAATAATTGATTTCCCTTCAAGGAAATGCTGACCTACTTGTTCTCTAAATCACAGTCCAGCCTAGGGACAGGCAGACATGCCTGAAGCACTGTAAAGAACACTTTGCCAATGGTTGGAATCTTCTTAATAACACACTCTATGTCGTCCTATTTCAGCAAAAAGAGGAAAAAGAGCTAATGACCTACTGCACACCTGCCTAGGGTGGGCGTCCTGAACATTCATCCCACTTCTGAACTAAGTCAGCCTTCAGAACTGACTCCAAGCTGGGTAGTTTCAGCTGTTTTAAACTGAAAAAAAAAGAGCCCTGGAAAGAATTTGTCCAAGCCAAAAACTTAACTATTTGTCGTACTGAAATTAAACCGACAGGAAACTGTAGAGTCTCTTTATTCTAGCTTACTTGGGTTCAGTCAAACTAAAAATACATCGTTACTTACCTTGCTGCATCTAGATTCTGAAAAATCCTCCACCTGTTAAAGGAACAGTAAAACCAGTCGCTAGCAAGAGCTTGGTAGGAGAGGAGTTAAAATAATAAAAGTTTTCCGTTTTGCTTTAATAGCATATTTCTCCAGCTTCCGAAACCTCAGGGAAACAGCTCATAGATGGCGTCTCCACTTTGCTCCCTACTGGCTTCTCTCAAGTAATGGGGAGATTCCCAATCAGAAGGCTAAAAGGGACAAGGCTGCACTGAGAGTCAAACCCCTGGAGGGCTGTGGGGTGGGAATGATGGATCTACCACTCACTCATGCTAATTCCATTACCCTTCACAGAGAGCAATGGGAATCTAGGTTAAAAAAAATCCAATAAAACAACCCAAACCAAACCCAACCCTGTGGCATCACTGAAATGGAAATGCCTGACTGAGAGGTCCTAAGAGGAATTGGCAGGGATTTTTCATATTATCAAGAATATATGAAACACAAATAACAAAAGGAAAAGAAAAGAACAATTAGACTTTACTGATGCTCTTTAAAAAGATGAAAATTCAAAGCACACGTAAAGTGATAGATAAATCATCTCTGTAGTCCCTTCCACCCGAACACAAGGCATCCATCAATGTAAGCAACGTCTCTCCATTCAAAAAACACGCTTAGCTGTTTCTATATTATATATGTTAAGGGTCACAAAACACTCATTCCACCGTGTGAATTTCTGAGATTATTAGCAGGCAGAGACTGTGAAGTTATACACAGGTCAGCTGCTAATTTGAGGGTTCAAATGGGCTCAGTTAGCTTTTTGTTTTTTATTACACCAGAATAAGGAATTTTACAACGTAGCAACGCTTCTTTTATGCCCAAAGTGAGCTATATAGCCTGTGCATTTTCTTGGGAGAAATGTTTCTTTACAGCAAATATGTTTTGCAGGCCTTAGAAATGAGTTAAGACAGACTTTTAATAGCATGGCTAGCAGCAGAGCCTTTGCATCATCATTTGAGAAGCAATATACAGCTCTTTTATTATCAGTCTCTGGTGTGGTTAAGCTCCCTTTCCCTGTTTCTGAGCTGCTAAGACTGCTGGGGAAGCAAATGTCACAAGAAACAAAAGCGATCTACTTGGTGAGCCCTAAAATCAAATCTGCTAGACAAGACACTCCAGTTATGTACTTACCACCCAAGAGCCCAATGTGCTCATCTTCAACTCCCGTTGCAAGAAAGAAGTGATCTACAATGTACTGACCTACCCCATGGTTTAGAGTCCCTACACAGTGAAGAGAGGTTATGAACCCTTCCACAGCACTTGGCCTTGTGAACAAAAGAAACATAACTTTGGGTGAAAATACAAAAAAAAAACCAAGAAAATATTTTCAAGAGGAAAACATAAAGCCATATATTGATTCCTAGGATCAGAAAATTCCAAAGTTAAGTATGCAGCAGTTTCCAAAGCCATTATTTTCATTTCACTGTAGTAATAGAAATTCTCAAATAATGTAAGTGTATAGATAATTGATTTATATGGGAACGGGATCAAATTTAACTTTAATCAAGGAACTATTATTGTCTCTCGAGATTTTTTTTGTATTTCTAGGTAAACTTCTTGACTGCCTTATAAAGTTTGCCCAGTGATTGAAGTTAGAAGGCTTTGGAAGCTCATTTGTCTTACCTGGGAGTGCAGATGGGTAGATGTGGAGTATTGAGTGACAATCCATGAAGATGTTACAGGTGCATCAATCAAAAGTGTGGCCAGTCATCGGAAGTGAGCCAAAGTTCATACGGAAAAGGTAAAAAAAAAAAAAAAAAAAAAAGACACACATTAATTAAAAGAAAATGAATTAATTTTAAGAACTCATTTTATGTATATGAACACACACTCTCTTTGGGAGAATTCTTAAATAGAATCCTTTTAAAAGCCCGTTTAATCATGATGTTTCAGTGAAAAATATTTATTATCTATTATTTGCCAGCATGGTTAGAGGTGCTGAGGATACAGTAGTGAATAAAACAGACAAAAATCCCGGACTCTAAAGAGTTTACAATTTTGTGGAATATTGTTAGGCCTTCTGCTTGGAAAAGTTTCTACAGAAATGTACTGTTATGTCGTCAATTCTAGGAAAGAGTTTCTCCCTGTTTTATTCATGCCTTTGTTTACGTATAGAGAACATACTCTATGGCATCAGATTAAACATTTGCATTAAAGAGAATTCTCTTTTGGGTTGGAAGGGACGTTATAAATTCATAATTTCTCCTTGTGGAAAGCCTTCCTAACAGACTGTAAATCAGGTTTCTTTTCAGCTGGGCCATTTGCTGCCCAGAGAATGCCACGTGCTTGCACCTTAAAATACTGTAAAACAGGAAACCTGTAAGTGGCAGTTTCATAATGCTGTAGTCCCACATCCCAACAGAGTCTTTCTTATTTGTTGCTGTCATGTTCTGTAACAGCTAGCCCACCTCACACTCTAAGATGGGATGCATCAGCCCTCAGCAAGCCACATCCTGGGAAACCAGCAGCACTGGATGGACAAAGGAGCTGGTTATCATGCCCATGACCCGACACTGGCTGGAGAAAATGCCATGGGAATAACCTTCCTCTGAGCCAGGTTCCAGAAGATGTGACTAAATGTCACTCAAATGGTACTTAGGCAACTGCCTAAGTATCCAATCAGCAGGAAAACAAAAGATGAAAATGAAGGGAACACATATATAGCGCTGTAGTAATGGGAATAGCGGGGAGACTCGGGAATCCAAAAACTCCAGATGGGGATTCATCCTAATCAGGAGCCTCAGACCATGACACCTATGCTTGGCATTTACATTCTCAGGGCAGGTGCTTAGGGCTTCAGAAATGAAAGTGAAACAATTCACTTTTGTACTAAGGTTTGAAATTAAGACCTGGAAAAACCAGGATGAGGTAAAAATCCATGAGCCCTTGGCTGAGAATCAGAATCCCTGGTTTTTAACCCAGGTTTTACGAATGACTCATTTGATCTTGGGCAAATTCTCTTCTCCACTCTTCCAGGGAGCTGTTTGACATGAAGGAGCTTGACAAGATGGGTTCTAAAATTCCTCCAGTTCCAATATTCTTTCATTCTCTAATAGCTTGCCCTCGAATTTGGGCGCCACGTTACTTAGAAGTACGCCTGTCTCTAATCATTTTCTCAGTACGACATGCTATTAGTAATTCAAAGAGCCCAGAATATAGCCTTCTATGAGCAAATGAGAGTATGTCCAAAATAATACTGGCCAGATTGAAATAAGGCTCAACGTTATTCTGTCCAGAAAAACAGCTTTGTTAATTTGAAACAGAGAGTGGCTGATTCTTTATGATGGAAAAATTATACAAAGAAACTTAATTGAGAAAAACGATGAACAATTGACCCTCCTGCACCACCACCACCCTCCACATTTCTCTGGAGTAATGGGAATAGCAGCAGATGAACGATTCTCAGTCAAGGGCTCTTTCTGCTCATGCAGATTCTTCATCTGCCAGAAGCCTGGGATATCGGATGGCTGTTCATTAGCAGAGACCTCCACAGCCACACAGTTCGTTAGATAGAAGGGAAGTTAAGAAACCCACACCAGCACTATTTGGGTCAGATTGCAAATCGGCAGCACTCTGAGAAATAACTGCCTACCACTGTTCCAGAGCTGCCAAGCAAATGGCCCATTCAACCTCTCCAGTTTCTAACACTGAACTGGTGTGCTCACCCTCTATCTGACTGCCACACCAAGAGCTGATGTGTTCTAGAATTCCGCGTTCTCCCATGTAGGATGCCCTTCCACCATCATTCTGGTCTTACCTACTCTGTTTCTGCTCAGAAACCCGCTTTTGTATCTCAAGCCACCTTCCTCATTTGATCTCTAAAGGCCAAATACAGTATATCTTAGTGAAAAATGTCTTCTATTAATACACGCTAAATTTTATTTCCCTAAATGGGAAGGGGTATGGTTCCCTTCCCCCAAAGTCTCAGGCTGAGGACTCTCGTTCAAACTGGTAGAGGTGAACGGAGAAGACATACAAAGGGCCTGGGTGTTTCTTAAGGTCCTAAGCAAAACAAGCTACTGGTCTTTTTTACTTGCAAAGTGTTAAAATGCTTGGCCTCAGCCTTTTGCTTACGCATAGTCCTGAGAGGTGGTATGGGACCAATAAATCCAGTAGTCACACAGAACGGATTCTGGTCCTAATGCTCTTTCACTTACCAACTGCATGACACTGCCAAGGCACCTTAATCTCTCAGTTCTGATTTCCTCACCTACAAAATGGGGACAAGTCAGGGCATGGTGGCTCACGCCTGTAATCTCAGCACTTTGGGAGGCTGAGAGGCGGATCACTTAAGGTCAGGAGTTTGAGACTAGCTGGCCAACATGGTGAAACCTCGCCTCTACTAAAAAAACAAAAATCAGCTTGGCACGGTGGCAGGTGCCTGTAATCCCAGCTACTCAGGAGGATGAGGCAGGAGAATGACTTGAACCTGGGAGGCGGAGGTTGCAGTCAGCAGACATCACACCACTGCACTCCAGCCTGGGTGACAGGGCAAGACTCGGCTCAAAAACAAAACAAAACAAAACACCATCAAAAAACAAAATGGGGAGAAGTATAGTGCCTACACTGGTAATGACAATCACCGTCTTTAACAACAGGTATGGTATCAACCCTGACCAATCAGAAGAAAAGACAGCCCTATCAGAGCAGAAACCAACAGGAAACAAACTGGGTAGGTAGGCCCATGTGTTTCAGTCTAGAAATGTAGCTTCTAAAATACTTGGGAGGATTAGATGTGATCTTGCATGTAAATTGTGTAGCAGACTGTGAGGTCCACAGTCATCATAAAATAATACGTTTTTAGGCATGATTATTTTCACCTAGGGAGGAATACCAATCAGAGAATTGTCTCCAGAGGCATAGTGAGTCTGTGGCAGGCCTGTCACACAGCTCCCAGCCCCCTATTGCTGAGCCATTTTGTTTCCTGGGAAAAGAACCAATTTTCAAAAGCTCAGACAAGTGCATGTAAAGGCCACGTGGAAAGTAACTACATCACTGATATGGGAGAGGGCTATCCCCCACATCTGTGTTCTACTGTTTGACCGCTCTTCATTCCTCCTGGTTCAATGCCAAGACCACCGGAAATCACACATACCTCGTGAGAAGGAGCTCCTTATGGTTGGCCTGAGAATACTGGAACTCGGAATATTCTTTCAGATATGTATTTTTTTTTTTTTTTTTTTTTTGCGATGGAGTCTCGCTCTGTTGCCTAGGCTGGAGTGAAGTGGCATTATCTTGGCTCACTGCCATCTCCACCTCCTGGGTTCAAGCAATTCTCCTGCCTCAGCCTCCCAAGTAGCTGTGACTACAGGTGCCCACCACCATGCCTGGCTAATTTTTTTGTATTTTACTAGAGATGGGGTTTCACCATGTTGGCCAGGATGGTCTCCATCTCCTGACCTCATGATCCGCCCGCCTTCAAATATTTATTCTTCGAGTGTTTGTTTTAACCTCCCAAGGAACAGCCGTTGGCACAGCTGTGAAGTCCCCTGAGGCTGTCTTGACTGCTCTTTTCACAGTGTCTGCCCTTCCCCAAGATACTAAACATGCTTTCCAGACTCACCCTCCATCCTTTCATTCCCTGCCAGCTGACAAGAATTCCAACCTGATTCTTCCTTTTGGGTAAGAGCATCTTAAGACTTCAGAGCTTCTAGACCCAGAGGAATGATCCTGTATTGGTTCGATCTCCAGTCCTATGACATTTAAAAAGAACCTATTTTTGATAGGGATGTGTCCCCATATCTCTCCATTGTACCACCTTAAATGACATAATCCATAAACACCCCAGGCTCAAACAATTCTCCTGTCTCACACTCCTGAATAACTGGGACCACAGGTGCCTGCCACCACACCTGGCTAATTTTTTTGTATTTTTAGTAGAGACAGGATTTCGCCATTTTGGCCAGGCTGGTCTCGAACTCCTGACCTCAAGTGATCCACCCGCCTCGGCCTCCCAAAGTGTTGGGATTACAGGCGTGAGCCACCACGTCCAGCCAAATAACATTCTAAGCCTTTATAATGAATTTGACTCAATCAGAAACATTCCTATGAAAAACAGCCTAGGTTCTTATAAGCAGAGACTTAGAAACACTCATGCAGTTCTCTAACAAATCCTGGAGCCAAAGTCAGAGTAGATAAGTCTGTCTTCAGTGTGCCACTCTTCCCATCAGGTGGCCAAAGCCCCTGCCCCATATTGACTCCTCAGGGAAGGACACATGAGCATGCCTGAGATTCTGGCTGCTGCCCAGCACACGAGAGAGGGGTCATGCCTAAGTTGGACATAATGAGCCAGTTTGAGGGGACCTACTGATGGCTGAGTGTGGTAACTCTTTGAGGTTATATTTAGACTGAGCCATAAACCTAAAGCAATGACTAATACAGACGAATAAGCCCCTCTGGACTGGTAAATCCTTTTGGTACTATTTTATTAACAGCATAGAGCACCTTCTACCCCAAGGTGTCTACCATATCTCGTTCGATTCAGAACTCAAGTGGCTGCTATAAATAACTGATATGGTAAGTTCTGGCTGGGCATGGTGGCTCATGCCTGTATTCTCAACATTTTGAGAGGCCAAGGTGGGAGGAACTCTTGAGCCCAAGAGTTCAAGACCAGCCTGAGTAACATAGTGAGACCCCTGTCTCTACAAGAAATATAAAAAATAGCTGCGCATGGTGTCATGTACCTGTGGTCCCAGCTACTCTGGAGGCTGAGGCAGGAGGAGCACTTGAACCCAGGAGTTTGAGACTGCAGTAAGCCATGATCGCACCACAGCACTGCAGCCTGGGCAACAGAGCAACACTGTTTCTAAAAACATAACGAAACAAAAGTTATTCCTGCAATCATCTAGCATAAACTCAGGGATATGTCTTCTAGTGATCTTTTAGAGACCTCAAGTGTCACCCAACTCTTCCCTGACCCTGAGACCTTGAGAGGGCAGGGACTTGCCACAGATCACAGAGCACATCAGTGGCAGAGATGAAAATGGACTTGTCCATTTGTCCCGTTGCTTGACAGCACATCATCCACCCTGTGTCCATCAGAGCTTGCCTAGGGGCAGCAGACAAGCAAGCACCTGCTCTCCCAGACTCAATCACGCAACCCTTCACAACAACTCACAAAGCAACGGCTGCAAAAGATTGGGAAACAACCATAAAAGACCCCAAGGAGTTGAAATTCTTCTTTTCCAGTAGCTGTTAAGTTGTAAACACATTCTCCTCTGCTTCTCTCCACATTTTGTTTTCTGCCTAAATGTGCTTTTACTACATCACATGGTAACAATCAGAGATTCTTATATTTCTTTCATTTTGAGAAATAATGCCTTATACCCCGGCCCTGTATTGCCAAAGCTCCAACGGCACTTTGGAAACCAAGTGAACCTGATAGGTAAGATTGCCAAACAGCCCTTTCCAAATAGTGTTTTATCTGTTGCGAGCCAGTCAATTATTGGTTGAACATGTCTTGTCTAAGCTGTTTTTCTGTTGTCTACAATCCTTACAGAAACTGCCCCCTCCTCTTCTCCTTTCTCCTTTCTCCCACCCCTGCCCAGCAGATTTTTAGTAAAGATTTCCCATTTTGGCATCATAAGAGTGCCCTCTAGCGCTGATCTAATTATCAATCTAGACACTGAAGGATTCTTGTTTTCGTGGGAAATGGGTTTGTTTGTAACTTGTCCTTGGCTATGGCTGGATACATTGTTTCTGAAAGCATTTCCACAGTACCTATTTGACAATTTAGTCTTTTAGAAGGCAGTGAAAGGGAGGTTTTGCCATTGAACAAACAAAGAAAAACAAAATTGAAGGCCATAAGAGAAAACCTGGCTTGTTTTCCCATCTGAGAAGCCTTTCCACTCATGATGCAAGGGAGCTAGTTGAGTTATATAAAAAAAAAAATGTGCATAGGCACAGGCTGACTTCATCAACTGAAACTTGACAATGATTTTCATATGTGTGTTGGAGTTCCCCCAAATGCAGGAATCTGTATTTGTATGGTAAGTTCCAGTGATGCATTTCTATTTGATCATATACATACAGTATTTTTGATTAAAAGGAAGTAAAGAACCAATAAGGAATCCCTTAGAAATTTTCTGGGTGTAACAGGGCTTGCTTTCTGTTAACAAAAGCCTGGAAAAGTTTTGTTTACAAGATAAATATGAATATGTGGGCTGAGAGTTATTTTATCCCATTTTATTTCCATGTTTCAGATCTTTGGGTCTGGAAGGTCCACAAATGATGCTATTTCAGCACTGTTTCAAATCAGAAGGAAGGTTTCCATTGTACCTTTTACACAGTCAGCTTCGCATGAGGCTGCTACTCTATTGAATCCAAATATTTTATGCTGACACACACTAAGGATGGCAAGCTGCCAACATGAGATATAACTGCTCCATTCATATTTTTGCATATTTAAGACACAGAGAACGAAAAGCTCCCTAACAAGTCATGATTTGGCTAGTGCTAAAATAAGGATCAAGATCGTTCTTAGGGAATGTTCAGTCAAGTTACTAACAGGATCGGACAATGGATACACATGAAGTGGTCCATCTGGACATATGTCACCTGCTTTCAGCAAAAGGAGCTTAGGTCTCTGCTGAAGTCAAAGCATGGTGGGAACCACTAGATTTGGTTTGAAACTTCCTTCCAGCCAGCCCCAAATAAAGAGTGAATGGTGGGTCTGGTAAGAGGCCATGTGCTAGAGTGGAGTGAACACAAGCACAAGAGTTGATGGAACTCTGTTCAAATCCCAGCTCTCCTGCTTTTCATTCGTCACTTCAAACCTGTTAAGTTTCATTTTTCTCAACAAAACTGTGACTTCTTTGTGATAAATAATGCCTAAAAGGGCACAAACCAGGTGATGAATGAAACCCGCTGAATTTAATACAATCAATTGTTTTGATGAAAGATATGAAAACTACCCCCCCCCCCATTGTCCAGATGTTTCCAAAGATCTGAGTGGCCGGGATCAGGTACATGAAACATCTGGATAATGAACTTCATTGTCAAAAATCCATGACAAAGGCTTTAAGCTATTGCTGTTCTTGCCCTCATGTACCTTGCTAGTAGTCTCTGTCACTGTGACAAATCCACATGTCCAGGCTTGAGACCTGTGGCTAAACGATTCTTTCTGTTTGGCAGGTGTAATATTTGTAATTGGATTAACACCGCTGCTACCGACGGAGACACTAATCTTGAAAAATAATGACCACTTCAACAGTTTTGTGAGCTTCAGACAGCTGTCTATATGAAGGCGTAGCACGGTGTGAGAGAAAATTTGCTTTCCATGGGGAAACAGGTCTCTTTTTATTGGAGCAGTCTCAGTTTCATGTCTTACCTGTAATTTCAAAACCAGGACCAAAAATACCCAGTGCTTTTGCCCCAAACATATAAAATATGGGCCACGTTTGCCAAACCATCTGGTGCAGTACAAAGAATATGTTTTCTAGAATTATTGAATATTTAACCTAAATGACAAACAACGACAATCATACCATTAGCTAACATTTAATGAGTGTTTACTATATGCCAGACGCCACATACTTTATATGAATTATCTCATTTCATCTTGAACAAAAGTCTATACTCATTGCCTAAATGAGAAAACTGAGGCTCAGAGGGACTTGCACAGTAAGTGGTAGAGTCTGGATTCAAATCCACAGTTGTAGGACGCTGGGGCCCAAGCTCATGAGGCACTCAGCTGTGCAAACTATAGTTCATTTTGCCTTCACAGCAACCCTGTAGGTAGGCGGCATTCTTCTCACTTTACAAGGAAGTCAGAGAAGCTCAGAGTAATTTTCTCAAGGTCACACAGCTAATAAGTGAAGGTGCTGAGATGGGAATATTCAATATTTTCTGTCTCCAAATCTTACGCCTTGTCCAATTCTAATGCACTGTGTGTCATGCCTACACAAGGCATTAATGTGGAGGTGGGATCACTGGATATGATCTCTCTGGGCATATCACACCTCCACTAAGAGCTGGGGACTGCACCCTACTTACTGTACGAGGCTGCAGCACACTCTGAAGTGCTTCCTGTATGCCTCTCTTTAGGCTTCTCTTGGGACTATTTTTCATTTTGAATTCCAGGATAAACTCACAGGCCATGAGTGCCAAGCACTTGAATACACAAGGAACAGAGGTAGTAGCTCATTTGAAGATGAAAACCAGGTGTAAATCTTCACCATAGCTATGCTGCTCGCCTAGGACATAAATCAGGTAACAGTGGATGGGGCAGGGGCCCACAGGGAAAGAGGAGTTGGCAGACAGATCAGGTCTCTCTCTCTCTTTCTCATTCTCTCTCTGTCTCTCTGTCTCTCTGTCTCTCTCTCTCTCTCTCTCTCTCTCTCTCTCTCTCTCTCTCTCTCTTTCTCTCTCTCCCTTTCTCTCCCTCTCCCTCCCTCTTCCTCTCTCTCCCTCTCTGAAGCAGTGGGGGGTGAGGCTCTTCCTTGCTATTATACCTATATTTCTTATCTATAGGATAATGCAATCAAATTACATATGGACAGAATTCAAAAAGTTCAAGCCAAGATAACCAAGGTAGGGGGTGGAGAACTGGAAGAAGCTAGAGTATGTGACTCATTCCAACAGGGCCCTTGTAACTACACTGGTAAGAAGGAAATGTTGCCTTGGGAAAGATTTGCACTTGCCAAATGATCAGGTCCATCCTCTAGCACAGTGAGCCAAGCCATTCAGAATTTGACCTTGACATTGTTTAGAAACCTATCAAAGTTGGAAGATACCCTTAAATACCATCAAGCCCAAACTGCATTTTATAGGTCCTGAGAGAGAAAGGGACTCATCCAAGGTCATGCAGTCATAATGGGGTCAAAACCATCTCTTAGACCTTGTGAATTCTGGTTCAGGAATCGTAAAACTACCATGGTCCCTCTACAAGAAAACGAATGCAGCAATCTATGCTAGAGAAATAGGAGGAAAAAGGCAAGTCGGGAACCAGAAGCAGAGATCCAGCCATGAGGACTGGGCATTCTTTAATTAGAACACTAGCCCCTGTAAGATGTTCTTTCCTGGCCAGGCGCGGTGGCTCACTCCTATAATCCCAGCACTTTGGGAGGCTGAGACGGGTGGATCACGAGGTCAAGAGATTGAGACCATCCTGGCCAACGAGATGAAACCCCGTCTCTACTAAAAATACAAAAGTTAGCTGGGCATGGTGGTGCGTGCCTGTAGTCCCAGCTACTCGGGAGGCTGAGGCAGGAGAATTGCTTGAACCCAGAAGGTGGAGGCTGTGGTGAGCCGAGATTGTCCCATTGCACTCCAGTCTGGGTAACAAACGTGAAACTCCATCTTAAAAAAAAAAAAAAAAAAAGATGTTCTTTCCTATCTCCTTTTACTTGTGAGGAAATCAAGCCTTAGAGATGAAGGCCTTTGAAAAGGTCACCCATCTAAGACATAAGGAATGGGACTTGCAGGTTGGTCTGACTCCAAAGCTTATGTGCTTTTCACACAGCAATGTTTTGGTCCCCTCCTTTCTCTGTGGCTTCCTCCCAAATAGAAATATGCCCCTTCAAGTTACAAGTGAGTTTTCACATGTTCATTTTTTTGCAATTGTAATGAACACTGAATAAGCCCTCATCTGCAAACCCAGATATGACAAAGCTTTGGCTGATGCCTCGTTCTTACGTCCCAGGAATAACTTTGGACTGCCCTTGTCTTCAGGATGCAAGGAAAACAGGCAGAAAGCCATCAGAATAGCCTGTCAACTCGTTCATAACCACATATGGCTTTATAATCTCCCCACAGAAACTGGTGTGCCACCTAAGGGTGCTGGGGCTGCCTGTCTGGCTGTGACATCCAAGCTACCAGCTAGCTGGGATGGTGCTGTGGGAGCTTCTTCCTGCCTAAGGGCAAAGGATACAGCTGCAGTCTGCATTCAACACTAGGAAGTACTTGCCTCCACACACAGCCCCTTGGGGCACCCTACCTCAGCCCCACCATGGTACCCCTGTAGCAGTTGACTGGTGTCTCTTCTTTCAGAAAGGCTGACAGACATTGAAGTAGTGGGGACAGCCCCGGGAGTAGGAGGAAGAATTCAGAACTGCTTATTTGAAGTTGAACTTGCTGAATTGCTAATTGTATAAGTGGCACATCATTAGGCTGCTTGCTCATTCCTCCTCTTGAAAATGAGGGTACCTCACATATCCTACAGGCAGTGCAGAAATCATCAGGCAGCTGGGTTTGTGTAAATCGATTCCTAGTTTCCCACTGACACACATTTTGATCAATCTCCAAGTGCCCAACAGTTGGCAGTTGCCCTTCACACTCTGCCTTTAAGCTACTTTGCCCCCAGCCCCTCATCAAGTAGGTAATGATCTGGAAACTCACATGAGTCGCTGCTAAAAGGAAAGCCCAATTTAAAGGGATCCTTCCAAGACAACCATAAAATAAATAACAAAATGGCAGGAGTAAGCCCTCATTCATCAATAATAACACTGAATGTAAATGTACTAAACTCTTTAGTGAAAATACATAGAATGGCTGAATTGATTTTTTTAAATGACCCAATGATCTGTTGCCTACAAGAAACACACTTCACTGATAAAGACACAAATAGACTGAAAACAAAGGGATGGAAAAAGATATTCCATGCCAATGGAAACAAAAAAGAGTAGGAGTAGCTATACGTATATCAGCCAAAATAGCTTTCAAGACAAAAACTATAAAAAGAGACAAAAAAAGGTCACTATATAATGATAAAGGGGTAAATTCAGCAAAAGGATATAATGATTTTAAATATACGTGTACCCAACACTGGAGCACCTAGATACATAAAGCAAATATTATTAGAGTGAAAGAGAGAGATAGATCCCAATACAATAATAGCCAGACTCCAACACCCACTTTAAGCATTGGACAGATCTTCCAGACAGAAAACCAAGAAAGAGATATCAGACTTAAGCTGCACTATAGACAAAATGGATCTAATAGATACAGAACATTTCATCCAGTGGCTGCAGAATGCACTTTCTTCTCCTCAGCACATAGATCATTCTCAAGGATAGACCATATGTTATGCCACAAAGCCAGCCACAAAACATTTTTAAAACCTGAAATAATATCAAGCATCTTTTCTGTCTGTAATGGAACAAAGCTAGAAATCAAGAATGTGAATTTGGGAAACTACAAAAATATGTAAAAATGAAACATATGCCCCTGAATGACCAGTGGATAATGAAGAAATCAAGAAGGAACTGAAAAACTTCTTGAAACAAACGATAATAGAAAAACAACATACCAAAGCCTATGGGATACAGTAAAAGCAGTAGTAAGAGAGAAGTTTATAGCTATCAGTGCCGACACCAGAAAAGAGGAAAAACCTGTCTTCAAAGGGAATAATCTAACTTCTTGCCATTTGGGGGGATTTTGTAAGCTTTCATTAGATTCTGCTTATCAGGTTAAGAACATTCATTTTGATTTTTATTTGCTAAGAGTTTTTAAAATCGTGAATTATTTTGAATAATAAAAATTTTATTTCCCCCATCCATTGAAATATTCTTTTCTTTTGTTAAAGTGGTTGAATTATACTAATTATGTTTTCTGCTGTGAACCCATCTGAAATTGGACTCAATGCACTATTTATTTTATACATGGCTGGTTCAATTTAATAATAATTGATGTAGGTACTTTTAAATTTGTGTTTTATAATAAATTTGGCCTATTCTCCTTCCTGCAAAATAGAAAAAGGGGAAAAACTTCAAATAAGCAACATAACAATCCATTTTAAAGAACCAGAAAAACAAGAGCAAATCAAACCCAAATCAGTAGAAGAAAAGAAATAAATAAAGATCAGAGCAGAAATAAATGCAATGTAAATAAAGAAAACAACACAAAAGAGCAGTGAAACAAAAACTTGGTTCATAAGACCATTTTGTGATGCACTAAATAATTTACTATTGCAAAGTTGGCGTTTTTAGTTAAAAGCTTTCAGGTATGCCAAAATCATGTTGAAAACTTCTCATGATTAAAGAAAGTCACCATATGCATGTAAAAATGGATCAGGTAATTTCTATAAAAAAAAAAATCCATGCTCTAAGTGTTATTTAAAAGCTTTCAGGTTGTTCCCCGGAATGTTTTTGAAAAACAGGTGTTTCTGTAAAACAATGCTATGAAGAAATGTTAACATTTTCCTGATAAAACTAGTAGAGTCCAGTCCTGAGAACAATGTCAAATATACATAATAGAAAAAAAAACACAAATATTTTTGAATATATGAAGTCGTATTTTCCATTAGGTTTAGGTCCTAATTATGAATTAGGAATAGTCATGTCATTTGACAAAATATACAGTGAAGCTAAAGGAAAGAATGCTTTGTAGAATCATTGCACTGTAAAGGTGATGGAGATTTCAAATATTCAAACATATAGGTATATTAAAATAAAATTATATTATACATAAAAAACAAAGAAAAAATCCAAATAAATAAAATCAGAAATGAAAAAGGAGACATTACAACTGACACTGCAAAAATTCAAAGTATCATTAGTGGCTAGGATGAGCAAGTATATGCCAAAAAATTAGAAAATCCAGAAGAAATGAACAAATTCCTAGGCACATACAACCTACCAAGTTTGAACCATGAGGAAATCCAAAACCTTCAGACCAATAGCAAATCATAAGAACAAAACTGTAATAAAAGTCTCCCAGTAAAGAAGCCCCCTGGACTTCACAACCTCACTGTTGAATTCTACCAAACATTTAAAGAAGAACTAATACCAAATTCTTCTGAAATTCTACTCAAATTCTTCTGAAAAATAGAGAAAGAGGGAATACTTCCAAATTCATTCTACCCTGATACCAAAACCAGAGAAAGACACGTCAAAAAAAGAAAACTACAGGCCAATATCTCTAATGAATATTGATGCAAAAATCCTCAACAAAACACTAGCAAACTGAATTCAATAATACATTAAAAAGATCATTCATCATGACCAAGTGGGAAATATCCTGGGATGCTAGAATGGTTCAACATACACAAATCAACCAATGTGATGCAACATATCAGCAGAATGAAGGACAAAAACCATATGATCATTTCAATTAATGCTGAAAACACATATCATAACATTCAATCTCTCCATGATTTAAAAAAACACCTCAAAAAACTGGGTATAGAAGGAAGATAGCTCAATATAATAAAAGCTATGTATGACAGAGCCACAGCCAGTATAATACTAAATGAGGAAAATTGAAAATCTTTCCACTAAGATCTGGAACATGACAAGGATGCCTACTGTCACCACTGTTGTCCAATATAGTACTGAAAGTCCTAGCTACCATGATCAGACAAGAGAAAGAACCATGTGGCGTCCAAATTGAAACAGAAGAAGTTAAATTAGCCTTCTTTGCAGATGATATGATCTTATATTTGGTAAAACCTAAAGACTCCACCAAAGAACTATTAGATCTGGCAAACAAATTCAGCAAAATTGCAATTACAAAATCAACATACAAAAATCACTAGCATTTCTATATACCAACAGTGAATAATCTAAAAAAATTTTTTTAAGTAATCCCATCTACAATAGCCACAAATATAATTAAATACCTAGGAATCAACTTAGTCAAAGAAAAAGATCTCTGTAATAAAACTATAAAACACTGATGAAATAAATTTAAGAGGGTACCAAGAAATGGAAAGATATTCCATGTCCACGTATTGGAAGAATCAATATTGTTAAAATGTCCATACTACTAAAGTAATCTACAGATGTGTTGCAATCCCTATCAAAATACCAGTGATATCCTTCACAGAAAAAAAAATCATTGTAAAATTTCTACGGAACCATAAAAGGCACAGCATAGCCAAAACTATCCTAAGTTAAAAGAACAAAACTTGAGGAGTCACAGTGCTTCATTTCAAGTTATACTACAGAGCTGTAGCAACCAAAAACAATATGGTACTGGCATAAAAACAGACACATAGATCAATGGAGCAGAATAGAAAACTCCAACACAAATCCACACATAGACAGTGAACTGATTTTCGATAAAATTGCCATGAACATAGACAGTGGAGAAGACAGTCCTTTCAATAAATGGTGCCGGAAAACCTGAATATCCATATGCAAAAGAATGAATCTAGACCCCTATTTGTTGTCATATAAAAATCAAATCAAAATGAATTAAAGACTTAAATCTAAGACATCATCATCTGAAACTACTACAAGAAAACATTAGGGAAACTCTCCAGGACATTGGTTTGAGCAAAGATTTCTTGAGCAATACCCTACATGCACAGGCAACCAGAGCAAAATAGACAAATGGGCTCACATCAAGTTAAAAAGCATCTGCACAGCAAAGGATATAATCAATAAAGTGAAGAGAGAATCCAGAGAATTGGAGAAAATAATTTCAAACTACCAGCATTACAAGGGATTAATAAACAGAATACATAAGGAGTTCAAGCAAGTCTATAGACAAATCTAATAATTTGATTAAGCAATGGGCAAAGGATTTGAACAGACATTTCCCAAAAGAAGACATGCAAATGGAAAACGGGCATATGAAAAGGTGCTCAATGTAACTGATCATCAGAGAAACATAAATAAAAACTACAATGAGATATCATCTCACCCCAGTTAAAATGGCTTTTATCTAAAAGACAGGCAATAACAAATGCTGGCAAGAATGTGGAGAAAAGGGAACTCTCATACACTGTTAGTGGGAATGCAAATTAGTATGACTGCCATGGAGAACAGTTTGGAGGTTCCTCATAAAACTAAAAATAGAGCTACCTTATGATCCAGGAATCCCATTGCTGGGTATATATGCAAGAGAAAGGAAATCAGTATCCAGAAGAGATATCTGCACTTTCAGCTTTGTTGCACCACTGTTCACATAGCTAAAATTTGGAAGCAACCTAAGGATCCATCAACAGATGGATGGATAAAGAAAATGTGGTACTCTGTAAATTCTGAATATCAGCCCTTTTTCAGATGGGTAAACTGGAAAAATTTTTTCCCGTAAAGAACTAAAACACATTTACAAGAAAAAAAACAAGCCCATTCAAAAATGGGCAAAGGATATGAACAGACACTTTACAAAAGAAGACATACATGAGGCCAACACACATATGAAAAAATGCTCATCATCACTGGTCATTAGAGAAATGCAAATCAAAACTACATTGAGATACGACCTCACGCCAGTTAGAATGGTGATCATTAAAAAATCTGGAGACAACAGATGCTGGAGAGGATGTGGAGAAATAGGAACACTTTTTTTTTTTTTTTGAGATGGAGTTTCGCTCTTCTTACCCAGGCTGGAGTGCAATGGTGCGATCTCAGCTCACCGCAACCTCCGCCTCCTGGGTTCAGGCAATTCTCCTGCCTCAGCCCCCTGAGTAGCTGGGATTACAGGCATGTGCCGCCATGCACAGCTAACTTTTTGTATCTTTAGTGGAGACAGGATTTCACCATGTTGACCAGGATGGTCTCGATCTCTTGACCTCGTGATCCACCTGCCTCAGCCTCCCAAAGTACTGGGATTACAGGCGTGACCCACCGCACCTGGCCAGGAACAATTTTACACTGCTGGTGGGAGTGTAAATTAGTTCAACCATAGTGGAAGACAGTGTGGCGATTCCTCAAGGACCTACAAATAGAAATTCCATTTGACCCAGCAATCCCATTACTGGGTATATATCCAAAGGACTATAAATCATTCTACTATAAGGACACATGCACACGAATGTTCACTGCAGCACTGTTTACAATAGCAAAGACCTGGAACCAACCCAAATGCCCATCGATGATAGACTGGACTGGGAAAATGTGGCACATATACACCATGGAATATTATGCAGCAATCAAAAATGATGAGTTCGTGTCCTTTGTAGGGACATGGATGAATCTGGAGAACATCATTCTCAGCAAACTGACACAAGAACAGAAAATGAAATACTACGTTCTCACTCATAGGTGGGTGATGAACAGTGAGAACACATGGACACAGGGAGGGGAGCACTTCACACTGGGGTCTATAGGGGGGAATGGGGAGGGACAGTGGTGGGGGGAACTGGGGAGGGATAGCATGGGGAGAAATGCCAGATGGGGTGAAGGGGAGGAAGGCAGCAAATCACACTGCCACGTGTGTACCTATGCAGCTATCTTGCATGTTCTGCACATGTACCCCCAAACCTAAAATGCAGTAAGAAAAGAAAATGTGGTACTTATCTGCAATGGAGTACTATTAAGCCATAAAAAGAATGAGATCCTGCCATTGCACCAAATGGATGGAACTGGAAGTCACTATACTAAGTGAAATAAGCCAGGCATGTTCTTTGTTATTTGTGGGATCTAAAAATCAAAACAGTTGAACTCATGAGAGAATAGAAGGATGGTTACCAGAGACTGAGAATGGTAATGGGAGGGGTTGGGGGGAAGGTGGGGATGGTTAATGAATACAAAAAATAGAAGGAATAAATAAGATCTAGTATTTGGTATCTCAACAAGGTGACCATAGTCAATAATAATTTAATTGTATCCTTTAAAATAACTAAGTGTAATTGGACTGTTTGTAACACAAAGGATAAATGCTTGAGGGAATGGATATCCCATTTTCCATGATGTGATTATTATGCATTGCATGCCTGTACCAAAACCTCTCAGGTACCCCAGAAATGTATACACCTACTATGTACCCACAAAAATTAAAATTAAAAATTAAAAAATAGGCTGGCTCATGCTTGTAATCCCAGCACTTTGAAAGGCCCAGGTGAGAGGATCCGGAGGTCAAGAGATCGAGACCACCCTGGCCAACATGGTGAAACCCCTTCTCTATTAAAAATACAGAAATTAGCTGGGCGTGGTGGCGTTGCCCTGTAGTCCCAGCTACTCAGGAGGCTGAGAATCGCTTGGACCCAGGAGGCGGAGGTTGCAGTGAGCCAAGATCACGCCACTGCACTCCAGCCTGGCGACAGAGCGAGACTCTGTCTCAAAAAAAATTAAAAATAATAAAAAATGAGAAACCCTTTGAATATACCTGGGCAGTTATTTTAGATGAAGGTCTCTCCCAAAACAGTCACACTTGTTTTTGACTCAAATTGTATTTGTTACTTTTCTGACATGTATCTAAATTTTTAACAGTTTTATGGAGGTATAATTCACATACCATGCAATTCATCCATAAAGTATACAAAGGGTTTGAGCATATTCTTAGACATGTGCAATCAGCACCACGGTCCATTTCTGAACATTTTCAGTCACCTCCAAAGAAACCCTATGCCCTTTATCTGTCTCTGGCCTATCTGGCTACTCCTTCCAGCCCCTACTACCATTCATCTACTGCCTGTCTTGGTGGATTTTCCTTTTCTGGACATTTCAAATAAATGTAATCATACAACAGTGATCTTTTGTGTCTGGCTGTTTTTCACTTGCATAATGTTTTGAAAGTTCATCCATATTGTGACACTTATCAGTACTTCATTCCTTTTCATGGCCTGGATCATATTCCATTTTATGGATATCCACATTTTTTTAAAAGTAAAATGCATCTAAACACTCTCATCCCCTTATTAAAGTTGAGACCTTTCTCTCTGACTCTTTTTGAATCTCTGTAGGCCAAATCTCCTATTTTTCTACGTCCTGTCCAATTTTTATATCTCATTTTTGAAAAATGTATTTTTAGTGAATAGTAATGAAACCCTAATCAAAACCCCAATGTGAATCTTTATGGAACTTAAGTTTACTTTAAGGTTCATTTGAAATAAATAACCTTTAAAAAAAGAAACAAAAACTAAAACAATCTCATCCTCACTCCCTTGACAAATCCATAGATCTGTTCTGAGCACCCGCTGTGGTAGAACTATTACTAACATTATTGGGGGGGCGTAGGGATGAATAAAGAGGTGTCACAAGCATATTTGTTCATTCATTCCACAAACATCTACTGTCTCCTATGTGCTGGGAATGGTGCTTAGGCACTTGGAATTCAGAGGTGAAGAAGACATGGTCCCCTGCTTTCCATGAGCTCACAGTGAAGACAGTATTATGGAAAAACCATACAAGATAACTCCACAGTGTATAACTATTGAGAGCGTCTACAAATTATTGGAAGCTCGTTTTCCACTCTGGAGGAGTTCATGGCCCAGGCTTGGGTTCCTTGTTCCACAAACATTCATAACAGAAACTAGCCCACGAGAGAGCAGCAGCTGCGGATTCAGGTGTTTTGTTTTGTTGTTGTTATTCATTTGTTTTGAATTTTTTATTGAGGTGAAATTCACACAACACAAGACGAACCATTTTAAAGTGTATAGTTCAGTGGAATTTAATACATTACATGTTGTGCAACTGTCACCTCTATCTAGTTCCAAGACGTTTTCATCACCCTAGAAGAAAACCTTGTACCCATTAAGCAAAGCAGTCACTCTCCCTTTCACCCTCCCCTCAGCTCCTGGCAATCAATTGTTTTCTGTCTCTATGGATTTATCTACTGCGGATCATTCACATAAGTGGAATCATACAGTATGTGGACTTTTTAGTCTGGCTTCTTTCACTTGGGGCATCACGTTTCCGAGGCTCATCCATGTTGTAGCATGTATCGATCAGCATGTCAGTCTTTTATACAGCTAAACCATATTCCATTGTATGGATACACCACGCTTTGTTTATACATTCATCCAATGATGGGCACTTGGGTCGTTTCCATTTTTTCACTATCATGATTAATTGAATGGTCATGTACAAGTTTTTGTGTGGACATATGTTTTCACTTCTCTTAGGTATATACCTAAAAGTAGAATTGCCAGATCATATGTTAATACTCGTTTAACTTTTTGAGAAACTGCCAAAGTGTTTTCCACAGCAGCTGCAACATTTTACATTCCCACCCGCAATGGACAGGGTTCCGGTTTCTCCCAGGGATTCAGTTTTATTTCTTACTTTCAGAGAAGAGGTCCATTAAATTGGAAACACCCAATTAGCCCAAATGATTGACCATAATGGTGGGCACTTGAGTCTGGACCTCTTAATTAATGTCTAGGCTCGGGGGAGAAACAAAACAAATGAGGACAATGCAGCAGGTGTGGGAGCCTCCCTTCCTCCAAAGCTCTGAGAATACCTCTGTGCATGCTCACAGCCTAAAGGGGCAGGTTGGCAAGGTGGCTGTGAATTGTCCCCTGGCCGACATAAATAATCCACAGCACCAGGCCCAGCAGAGGGCTGGGAAAAGGACATTCTCAGCTATGAGAGCGAAGCCTAGGAAAACCCAGGAGGTGATTTTATAAAAGGAATAACACGAAATCAATAATGACTCTGGCAATAAGGGCAAGAACAGCACAGCCTTCTCTATTAAACAGGAAATTGGAGGAAGCTTCAATGGGTTGTGAAGGCACTTAGATCCCATGGTATTTGACACTGGCTTCTGTCCCTTGGAATGAAGGTTCAACATAAATCTAGGAAATAAATAATAATGATGAATGTCTAGCTTTAAAGATGACGACATATAAGTATATCACGGAAACTTGCCCTTACGGCCCATCTCACTCCTTCAGTGATCAGCTTGACAAATATTGAATCCCCTTCACCTCCAGCCTATATCACTCCCTGGACAGGTCAGTCCCATGGTGAGGTGGTATTAAATTTTTCAAGTCATTCACTGGCATTTTCATGTGCTAAGACTGTCACTGTCAAGATGACATGCCACTCACTGTCCAGGAAGAGCGGAGGCACAATACCAAAGAACCCTCCTCAAAGCCCAAAAGTTTGCATCCTTATGGGAGAAAAATCCCAGTGACAGATCTCAGTCAGCTCCCAAACCCTTAGATCTTCAGTAACTTAAGATTTAGGTGGGTGAATGTCAAACACTTTTAGAAGCAGAGTCCTTTTGTCAAGTAAAATCTTCCAATAACTTCATTAGATAAAACAGAAAAACTGAGACACTTTAACTAAAGAGGGGATGCAGTAAAGGGAGAGGATGTGAGAGCAGAGCTACCATTCAATGCCCAGCAGGATGGGCACTATACATCTCCAGGAAGTGCCATTCAGGTATAGAAGAAGTTCTCAAAGTGTGGCATAAAGACACTGGTAGTCCCTAAGATCATTCACAGCGAGTCCAGTCTGTAAGGTCCTCTCTTTTCCAAATAAATGTCTGTGTGAGGCTGGATTTTCTTCATATACTTCAACCAAAACAACATATCACAACAGACTACATGCAGAAGCTGATATGAGAATCCATGTATCGTCTATGGAGCCAAATATCAAAGACATTTGCAAAGTATAAAACAATGTCACTCATTATTTTTTTACTTTGGAAATAGGTTATTTTTCATAAAAGTATATTAGCATAAAATAAGTACAATTGTTCTTTTAAATTGATAATACACATTTTTGAAAATTTCTCAGTGTTAAATTCTAATGCAGACAATATCAATAGGTAAATTCCACATGAACCAAAGCTCTCTGGGGTCCTCAGTCATTTCTAAGAGTGTAAAGGAGTCCAGAGACGGAGAAGTTCGAGAACCGGTGACACAGGCTATGATGTGAATGGCAGTTTGCTCTTGAGGCTCTAGGTTGGAGGGTCTGGGCTCTGCCTGCTCAGCCTCCTCTGCCACCTTCCATACCCCTGAGGCAGCCCTCAGCATGCCTCCTCAGAACCCTGAGAGTCCAAGTTTGAAAATAACTAGTCGAGTCCAGCCTCCTCATTTTAGAGACCATTTAAGGAAGCTGAGAGTTCTGAATCTGCAAGTCAAGAAGAGCAGAAGAGCTGGGGTTACATCCAGGTCTTCTTCAGGGAGCTTCTCTTCCCTTACACTGTACTGCCACCGCAATAATACAGCAGCTACCGTTTGTTGCACTCTCCTCTGCGCTCAGCACTATGCTAAGAAGCACTGTGCCCTATACATTCCAGACTGAGCCACCCCCAGTGCCTCCTTGTTTCCACTCAGCAAGCACATTTGGCCTGTAATGCTCCATGTTTGCTAAAGTGACAGGGAGAGAAAAGCAGGCAAGAGGCTGCCCTCCGTCCTCTACCATATCCATGTCTGAATCAAGCTGGCTCTGGCTCTGTCAGTGCAAAGAATTTAACCTAGCATCAGCTTTCCCAGTACATCTTGACAAGCAGCATGCAACTCTCCAGAGAGGGGATTTTCAAAAAGCCAAGAATTAATTAATTTAATCAGGTTCCTGCACAGTTCAAGAAAAGCCTACGTGGGCAACAACTGGGAGGATAAGAGCAGCATCATGACAGCTTGCCACGTGGTGACTCCACAGAGTGTGTCTTTGTGCCTCCTGCCATCTGCACAGTTTCCATCCTGTGAAATCACTCTGCTGGGAAGGGGTGAGCTGAAAATGTGGTTGAGCTAATCCCTGTGCCACCAGAATACAGCAGCAGGACACACAGTGCCTGAAAAGGCCCCTAAAATTGCTCATTCATCTTCAAGAATGGCAGAGCTGGGAAGGCCCACCCTGACTGGCCAGCCACGGCATAAGCTGGAAGTACACACCAGAGTGACATGGGAAGCCACAGAAACACACAGACCTGCAGAGCCCTGCCTCAGGGGAAGCCCTGCTTTAGTTAGCTAGGGATGGATTCTGTGTGTACGTACATACACACTCCTGGTGGGTATCAATGAAAATCCAACTTCCTCTCCTCATTCTACAGATGGGGAACAGGGACAGAGGGCAAGAGATTTACTTCAGGATACACAGAAAGTTCAAGAAACAGCTGGGATGAAAATCCAGATATCCTGACTCCTAGTCCAGTGCTCTTACCATAATATCAGGCCATGCTCAACCGAGAGGAATACTAGTGCATGCATGCATGTGTGTATGTCAGGGAGTGGAGGAAGGTGAGGGAACATTCAGAAATAACGAAGCCACTTTTATTTGATTCATGCTCTTCATTTCACATTCTCTCCCTTTTCTTCCTATGTGATCACTGACTGGGTCCAAGCCTCACACTTTATAGATGAAGAGACTGAGGGCCAGAGTGGAGACGGAAATTGCTTTGGATTAGATTTAGGACCCAGACCTCTGTGCTTTCTTGCCTGTGTTCCTTCTACTACATTTTGACCCCTAAGAGACATCCTGAGATAAATATATTATCATAGATGGTATTTCATTATTATTCCTCCTACCAAGAGGCAAATCTTGTTAGAAACCGGAACACTCCCTGGTTCTATAGCATCAGGCTGCCCTGGGAGCTACTTTGACTGCTTTTTTTTTTCCAATCTAAACTTATATTTCAGGGTAGCCCTGGAAATATTGGTAAAGCCAGTGCTGCTAATACAGACAAACGATCGCAATCCTAAAGGGTAGTGTTGCACTGAAATAAATTATTTGCATAGGTGGGATTTCTCTTTTAATTTTACTATGTTAAGGTTACAAATTGTTTTCTGGCCTTTATGCATAATTAAATATAGATATTCTTGGAGATTAATGTCAGTTTAAATTTCAGCCTTTGCAAAGTAATTTGTTTGCATGTTCAATGAACAAGCCATTTCTTACTGGTTTCAAAGACCCAGGCTCATGCATCATGAATCAAGGTTGCCTTTATCAAAGCTAAAAAGGTCAGGCAAAGTAGGCTTCTAACGCTAGTTCAGCCATGCTCTACAAGAGAAAAATCAAGGTTTTGGTTCTCTGTCTTAAATACAAATACAACTAAATTTCTTTAGGCATAGGAATGATAATACGAATGATTCATCTGTTCCCTCTTCACACACACAAAACCAGTTAAATATTGCTTGCTATGGTTTGGCTGTGTTCACACCCAAATCTCGCCTTGAATTGTAATAATCCCCACATGTCAAAAAAGCTGGAGATAATTGAATCATGGGGGCGGTTTCCCCCATACTGTTGTTGTGGTAGTAATTCTCACAAGATCTGATGGTTTTATAAATGGGAGTTCCCCTTCACAAGCTCTCTTGCCTGCTGCCATGTAAGATGTGACTTTGCTTCTCCTTTACCTTCTGCCATGATTGTGAGGCCTCCCTAGCCATGTGGAAATGTGAGTCCATTAAATGTCTTTCCTTTATAAATTACTCAGTCTCAGATATGTCTTTATTAGCAGCATGAAAACAAGCTAATACATTGCTCATTATGCCACTGAGGATCAAACCATTGCGAGGACTTTGAACTATTCCTCTGCTCTCTGGGCCTCAGTTTCCTCGTATTACATATAAAGAGATCTCTGAAGTTCTTTCAGCTCTGATAATCTAAGGTAACTAGACATAGAAAGGTTATCCCTAGTGGTGACTTTAAATGACACTGGCTTGTCTTACAAAGCAGTTTTATAAGCCTTGAATAGTTTTAGGCCAAGCAATCACCAAGGACATTAGAGCCATGAGTTCTTAGGCAACCTTCTTTCTCTACCTTTCCTCCCTTGTCCTCTCCACTCTCAGAAAGATGTCAGCTGTCTCGGCCCCTTTCTCAACGGCTCCAACGATATTCCCACTCCTTTTAGACAGCCCCGTAGTTCCAGAAATCTCTTCCTCTCATGCATTTTCCAATCTCTTAGGGTTCCTCTACTAAATCTGCATGTACACTAGGGCTCATAAGGAGTTATTAGCCCATTGACAACACATGACCAAGATATACTGCTCAGCGAAAACAAGAACAGGTTATTAAGCAGGATATCTGGCATGACACTATTCCCCAATCAGCCACTCTTTCTGGCATGCATTAAGTGTAGCCTAGCCCAGGGTCTCTTTTGCTTGTCTCTCGAAGTTAACAAAGGAGAATTTTGGAGGTCATCTCACAAGTACTTACTAATGGGCTCTCTGTTTTATCTTTTTTTGCACTAATCTGAGGTATTAATATTTGCAGAAACTCTCCTTTTCAAAAGATGTTGAAACTCTACTTCAGTTTGAATTCCTTAAATGGTTAGGACCATAGGATTCAGAAAAGCAAAAAGCTTTAGAGTCTTAAGGTTCCATATTAGAAAGATTAGATAAGATTTAACAGTAAGCATGGAAAGGTCTAGAAGAGCGTTAGCAGTGAATCTGGAACTGAGGTGATCTCATGTAGAGTCCATCTGAGGCTAAGTGTTTTATGCTATTTTGTCATGTAATTCTAACAACTATTCCTTAAAATAAGGTATTTTCATTTCATTTTACAGATGAAGCAAAGAGAAACTAAGCTACTTACCCACAGTCAAAGCTAGCATATGGTAGAGATGAGTGGAGAAATTAACTCAGTCATTTCTTTCTAAAGCCTATGAACTCTACCTATGTTTTAGGGTCATGTGATGTTAAAAAAAAGCAATAGTCTAGGAATCTTAGACTTTAGTTCTAGTCTCAGGTTAACTACTAACCCTCTGACTCCCTGAGATAATGAAAACTCCATACTAGATCACCTCTTAGCTTACTGGCAGCTCTCAAATTTCTTCATTCTTAATAGAATCCAGAAAAGCTGCCAATTAACAGGTAGACAGAAGAGAAATGATGGTGATGGAATAGCCCAAGAAAACAGTGATGTTTCTATCTTGGGGAAAGAAAGTGGCACTCCATTAACAAATCGGGAAGGCATGATGATGGGTGTGGTTTCTGATTGGTGGGTCTAGAAGGTTGGCAACATACTCTTACAGGAATGTCCATGAGGTCTTTAAGACATCTAAGAAATCCCAGTTAGAAGGAGGGAGAAAGAAGACCTAGCAACAAAGAAAAGCAGTGAAAGAAATCACATAAATAACATACGAATTAAGCCAAGAAAGACAGCACTTTAAAATGGGAGGTAAAACAAAGTGGTCAGAGGTGGTGAAAACCAGGCAAGAGAGCCAAGTCACTCCCACTTGTGAACTCTCACAGCCTTTTCCCCTCTCTGAAGATATGTCTCTCCCCACACAGGCTCCCAAGGTAAGGGTGAATCTCCCCCTTTCTTTAGATGCCTGGTTGTAATAGGCACTCAGTGTTCTTCCACCAAATCGAATTGCACTGAGCTGACTGGTTTCTACCACCACAGCCTTATAGGCTGTCTCTTTACAAGCCAAGCCAACAGGCTTCCAAAAAGCAGACAGGCAGAAGCAAACAGCTACAAACCAAAGCACTATCTTTAGGAAAAGAAAATGCCATGTTGGCCCTCTCAACCAAACATGCATAGGCCTGGATACCATCTTTAGCTGCATCGTCTATGAATGAGAACAGAAAGAGCAGTGTCAAAAAGACCTGCAAAGATACAGGATGTGAGTAGAGACCAATAAAGCTGCAATGGGGTGTGTTTTTCCAGAGAGAAAGTTGGTGGAGAGATGGAGATGGGAGGGTGGTGGCTGGCGGTGTATGTGAGAAGAGGCCTAGGGACGGATGAGAATAACAAAAATTAAATAAATAAAAAGGCAATTTCATTGTCATTTCAATTTGGGAACCCAAACTGTATTGTTTTCTTTATTTTTCAAACATACTTGAAAGATATAAACACAAGAGCAAAAGCATAATAAAATCTTGTCAATATTCTGAATCAGTTGTCAACGGAGCCATCCCTCAAACACAGCTGTCATTTGGTGTGCCAGCTTTCTGGGAAAGAGGCTTGTACGTGCCCAGAATCATTGTCACACTGTTGGGGGATTGTATGAAGACAGCCCAAGTAAGGCAGGCTAGGATGTGGGCTCCATAGGCAAGATGCATGTTTCAGAGCCTTTTGGGCAAAAGCTCCAGGATCTAGAAAGTCAAAGCAGGTGTCAAAAACATGTAAAGGTTCCAGGAAATTCCAAGGAAAAAAGTATGCAAGACACCAGCTAGTAAAACTGGTCCATGACAAAAAATTCAGGCAGTTAATCATGCCTGTGGAGTCAGGAAGATTGCAAAGGTCTGAGTAGGCCAGTAATCTGGAATAAAGGTGTATAAGGAAAGTTCTGGCATCAATCACTGCAACTTAAACAGGAAGCCTGGTCCCAAGCCTTTCTCCAGTTCTGCTTTCTCTGGATGTCCACATGGAGCTGGGATATAGCTGGGCTTGGGCCCAAGGATGCCACAGAGAAAGAACTGTTGGATCTGGAGGCCCAGGGCCTTATGGCTTTTTCTGATATCGGGATTGAAGGATTGAGCATCATTCACCTTCTCCCTAAAAAAAAAAGAGGGGTTTTGCAGCATTGCAACTGTGTGCTTTTTTTTTTTTTGAGATGGAGTTTCACTCTGTCACCCAGGCTGGAGTACAGTGATGCGATCTTGGCTCACTGCAAACTCCGCCTCCTGGGTTCAAGGGATTCTCCTGCCTCAGCCTTCTGAGTACCTGGGATTACATGACATGCATGCACCACCACATCCGACTAATTTTTGTATTTTTAGCAGAGACGCGGTTTCACCATGTTGGCTGGGCTGGTCTCAAACTCCTGACCTCAAGTGATCTACCTGCCTCGGCCTCCCAAAGTGCTGGAATTACAGGCGCAAGCTACAATGCCCGGCCAACTGCAACTGTGTTCTAAGCAACCAGACACTATAGTGAAGGCCACATAGGGTCTCATCTTTCCTTTCTGTAAAACAGGTAAAGGGGTAAGAATTATACAATAGTATCATTCAAAGCATCTGACTCCAAGTTTGACTGATTTAATCAAAAATCTTAAGAATAGCCCTGTTAGTACTAGGTCTGATACTCAAAGTCTCCTGAGTGTTCCATCAAAGAAATGAAAACACACACACATATAGCTTCTGTTCGTTCATTTGCACACTTTTTCCTCTTTCTTTTAGATTTAACATCTTTTAAGTCCTCTCTATTCTAGATTGCTTAGCCTACGAATTAATCATTTGCGATACTCTTAAACACAGGTAGCTGACTGTATGTCTAATGATATGGTGTAAGTTGTAGGGTCCCTGCCAAGGGTGGTATGTAGTAGTGCAGAGTGACTCCAGTAGTGTGACAGCTCAAGATGGTAGCAGGGTTCACTGCAAATCACCTCCTATCTTACAAAAGTGATCATGCTGTATGTTCTTCTGCATATGCATTGCCCAGCATGATACTATGTATAAGGTAGTCAAACCATTGATATTGCTGAATAAGAGAAGGAATAAATATATATATGAATGGATGATCAAACACACCTAAGATGAAAGGGTGGTATCAGGTGATGGGCCTGGGTAACTTACACAAATACCACATTCATCCTTGCTCCTCTTGAAAAGAAACCTCAATGCAGACCATTTGCTTTATGAAAGGAACAAAGTGGACCCATATGTCCACATTGGTGGGGAATTAAAAAGATAGAAAAGAATTGAGTTTATAAGAATATTGGTAGGACCAAGACACTTGGGGCATCCCATAAAGGCAATTTCAGTTTGGACTAAAAGAAGGCAAATATGAATTCACAGAATGAATACTTGAGCTGTAAGGTACCACTAAGCTTATCCAACTTCTCTCTCATTTTACAGATGGAGACCCTGAGGCTCAGAAGGGAGGTACGACTTGATGTAGATCACATAGCTCGACCCTGTGGGGAGTCGAGCAAAAAATCTTGGATTGAGAATAACCTGGGCTTTGGGAACCTGGACAAACCGAAGAACATAGTGAAAAATGGCTCCAAACCTAGTCTTCATATCCATGTATGGACCCAAGAGTCCCTTCCTGGTAACTCACTTGGCCCCTTACACATCCTAACATCTGCTAGACAACAGTTTCTGGTGCTCTTGGGAAGGGACATGCACTGCTGTCATGAGAACTTACTGGGCAGGGTTGGGCTAATGGGGGAGTAGGACAATAGTTAGCAGTTAGATGGAAGCAAACACCCACAAAGCTTTTGTATCTCCATTCATTCCCACTGGGGCCCTCCCTTTATCTTCCAGTTCCTCCCACCTTTAGCAACACAGTGGGGAGAGATGGTCAGGAACTATGGCATGAGTCTAGCCCTGCAAGCCCATCTGCCAGAATAAATTCAGCTTAAATACCAGTTTGACTAACTTTCTAATGTAATCAACTAACTGTTTCTTTGAATAATTTCACTGAATTTCTCAGGTCCATTCTGGGAAAACAGTCAAACCAGCGGAAAGGGCAAGCACAGCTGTTTGGCATTTCTCTGGCTAGAACATACCCTGCCCCCACTAGGGCAAGAGTGAAGGCTCCAAAGCCAGGGCAGGCAAGTGCCCGCTGCAGCAGCTGGCAGATTAAGCATGGGAAGGCTAGCATGACCTCCTGCTGAGTTCTGAGACTGAGTTCCTGGAAGTAGGCGCTTCTGCACCAGGCAACACGCCAGCAGGGTTTGATCAGGACCTCACGGCATTGGCTCCCTCGGCCAGTGCCCATCCTGTTCTCAAACCCACTGAGCTGTTTCTGTTCTTTGCCAACCCTTGGGTCTAGGCCAGAGCAGGTTTCTGACCTAGTCCTGACCTGAACCGGTGGCCCTCGGTGAGTCACCTCCCTCTTAGAACTCTCACTGCACTTGGAGGAGTCAGCCGATCCTGTCTTTTCTGACTTGTTCTTCATTTCTTATGTGTTTCTCTTGCCACCTCTGCAAGAAGGAAAACTTCCTTGCCCTTCTTCGTAGTCCCTGGGATAGAACGGAGACCATCCCTGTACACGGATAACCAGGAATGGATTGCATTTGTTTCCTCTGCTAACTGACAGATAGCATCCCAAGGTCAAAGAAAGTTGCCTTCCTGCCTGTTGCTTTCCCATGACATTGACAAATCTGAATGGGTCGTTGACTGGACCTTGCAGTGAAAATGTACAAATGCTTTCCCAAGGCAGGATGCAGGGCTGTGGGAAAAGAATGGAGCAAGGCTGCTGACAGCTCTAAGGGAACTTCTGCATTTTGATATCAACAGTTAATCTACTGTGTCACATCTCTTAGGAAACTAAACAAAATACAGTAACTGCTACGACACTGAAGCTATGTTGCAAAAACGATCTTGTGGAGCAAATAACTATCTTATACTGGCTATTTTATGCCTTATTGAACAACCAGCAGTTTATGAAAACAACATTTCATAAATATAGTTGCAGGTTCCTGAGTGGAGACTGCTAGAATTTGCAACAAGGGGGACTCGTTGATTTCTTCATTCTCCCTCTGCTCCTTTCACGTTCGTTATACTCTGGACCTCAGCTAGCATGTGGCCCCACATCCAAGCACACCTTTCAAGGCCCAAGAGACGATGTATGAGGCATCATGGAAGGGGTTCCAGCTATAGCAAGACGAACATAAGCTCTGTCAAAAGAGCTACTTGAATGAAACTAGACCCTGGATGTTGTGGAGGGCTGGAACAAGCCTCAGACTGGGAGTCAGGAAACCTGGACTGCAGTCTTACCTTCACTACCGACCAGCTATGCATGTCACTTCACCACTGGGAGTCACTTCAGCTCAGGATCCTCATCTGGAAAATGCAGGTAAGTGTACTTGTTCTCTCTGCCTACCAGGGTTCATGAGAGGAAAAGGTGCCTTTAGAAGCTTCACAGACTATAACTCACTAGACGTGCACCAGGGATGGGATTATCACTATCATTATACTTCGAAGAAGCTGTCGCCAGAGGCGGTGAGCAAGTTCCTTAACCACAGTATTTAAAGAGAGACTGCCTGAACCAGTGTGTTGGGAAGACACTGAGGGGATTTCAGTGGCATTGGTAGGGCTGACACTAGATGCACTCCAAGGTCTTTTTAAGCGCTAACTCCATGAGTCCAAAATGTACAGGCTTTTAATCATTTTCTTAGTAGTGACTGCTTAAGCTACAATATCGAACCCTTAGCCTCGTTTTTTATTCTATCAATTGTGGTTTATGCCTGTAATTCCAGCACTTTGGACGTTGGATCACTTGAGATCAGGAGATTGAGACCAGCCTGGCCAACATGCCTAAACCCGTCTCTACTAAAAACACAAAAATTAGCCAGGCATGGGGGTACCCATAATCCCAACTACTCAGGAGGCTGAGGCATGATAATTGCTTGAACCCAGAAGGCAGAGGTTGCAGTGAGCGGAATTCATATCACTGCACTCCAGGCTGAGTGACTCTGAGACTCCATCTAAAAAAAAAAAAAGAGGTATATTTTTATAAAGAGGAGATACAATTAGTTTTGTATACTGAGAGGATTTTTTACAAATATTATGCAATAAGCATTTTCCTAAAACTTTAGATCCTTAAATATTCGCTAAGAACTTGATATTGGATAAATTGCTATGCAATATTCTAGTCTATGATTATGCCTTAATTTAAGAAACACTTTTTAGAGATTCAGAGTCTTGTTTTTTTTTCTATTACAGGCAATAGGGAAAGTTAAGATTTGTAGACATAAACAGTAGTGCCTGATGATTTCTTTAGGTGAAATCTAGTAGCAAACCTATGGGGTCAAAGTGCATAAACATTTTTAATTCTCTTGATTACACTGTCGACATGTTCTCCATAAAGGGTGAGTAATTTATGACTCCCACCAGCAGTGTAGAAAAACAACCATTTCACAAAATCTTTGTTAAACCTGGGAATTTTGATTTTAACATTTCTCAGCCAATTTTGTATGCAAAATAATTTCTCTTGTTAGTTTGAATTTACAGTTCATTGATTACAAGTGAAGTTGATTTTTTGCCTTTTGTTTATTACCTATTTGTACCTAATCTGCTGTGAATTGTCCTTTGTATCAGCCCCTTTTAGGACCCGCTATTCACACTGCTCTGCAGATGTAATCAGAGTTCTCAGCCATCAATACCAAAGGAGAACAGGGTTTTCTGAATGAGCCGAACCCCATCAGAAGCTCCTAGAGCTTCTCTCCCAGCAAACCACTCACAATAGCGGGGAGTGTGGGGATGGTGAAAACCGGCAGTGATTTGTATTTGCCGGCGTTTACTTCTCCTGCTAGCTTCTTGTATAAGAGCTAATGAGCAGCAAAAGCTGACAAAAGACTAAGAAAAAAGAGAAGAAAGGGCGTAGTTAATCCCTTAAGTAGGATTGAGGAATGGTTGGTGTTTGCCTTTGGAAAGGGGAAAAAAAATTCAAGACTTTTTTTTCAGCTATGCAGTTCCCAATTGTACCACTGGATGGCAATCCTCTATTGGTTAGGCAAAAGGCTCCTATCTGCCAAGACTAGGGAAACTGAGGAAGCAGCTGCTGAAACTGATAGACACATTCAAGGCAGCTAACAGTTGAATACAGGTGGCCTTTAGACACCGCTGGAAACATGAATTACTGATGTGTAAGGAACTGAAAAGCAAGGAGTATATATTACAGGCAATGACACCGACAATGGCTACAGAGAGCCAGAAAAGGGGGGGATGCATTTCTTCCTACTTCATTTGTTTCTTTTCCTCTGCTCTATATTGGTTATAATTTGATTTACCTTTTTGTGCTTGAAAAAGCAAAATTACCTACTTTGGGCATACAATTGTCAGTAAGTACTGCATGCTTCTGGGAGATGGAGTGGGATGGATGCTGCTCTTGCACTGTGGGAACCCTGAATTACCCACGTCTGGCCAGCTGTGCCGGCAAGACCATTCAGAAAATCAGTGCCAAAGTTCCTGGGAGCAGAGAATAGAAAAAAACCCCACAAGCCTCTTTAAGATTGGTTCTAGCCCTAAAGGCAGTGTGGTATAGAAGAAACAGCACGGTTTTGTTTTGTTTTTTTCCAGTTGTTTCTGAGACAGAGTGTTGCTCTGTTGCGCAGACTGGAGTGCAGTGATATGCTCTCAGCTCACTGCAGCCTCTGCCTCCCAGGTTCAAGCAATTCTCCTGCCTCAGCATCCCGAGTAGCTGAGGCCACAGATGCACGCCAACAGGCCTGGCTAATTTGTGTATTTTTAGTAGAGATGGGAATTCACCATCTTGGTCAGGCTGGTCTCGAACTCCTGACCTCAAGTGATCCACCCACCTCAGTCTTCCAAAGTGCTGGGATTACAGGCATGAGCCATCATGCCTGGCTAACAGCATGGGTTTGAAGACAATTAGCCTCAGATTCATCTCAGCTTGGATGCTTGTAGTTACACAGTCCTGGGCAAGTTACCACATCTCTCTGAGCCTTGGTGTAAAATGGAGGGTAATAGCACCTACCTCACGGCATATAATAGACGCTACCACTTGTTATTGTTAATACATCCAAGTTCCACCCAGAGATGCAAAAAGCATTTTTATAATAGTCATTAAGACCCTGGGATCTGGCAGTACAAAGCCTGAAACTTACTAGCTGTATGTCACGTTCCGTGAGTCATCCCTCCTCTCTATCTGTAAAAGGGATTAATAACAATGCCTACTCCATAGGATTTATAAAGATCAGAAGAGAGAATGTACACAAAGCATACAGCACACTGCCTGACACACAAGACACAGGCAGTCATCAGTAGGTGCTATTCATGGCAGTAGTAACACTATTGTAAAAAATTTTTCCCAGTATCCAGAGAGCACAATCAAGAAAAAAGACCTGCACATCTAGTGCTGAGATGAAAAGGTCTTGTACGGTCAGCCAGTGTGTGGAACCAGGCAGATCTGAGAAAGAGTAGGCAGCAGGACACAATCCAAAGATGGAATCTGCTATTTCAAACTGGGGGGTCACTTGCCTACAATGTGGCTTTGGTTCTTTTTAAAGGTGCAAGATAGACCTTTGCACCTGCATTCAGCTGTTTCTCTTGAAGTCACTAAAATAGTCAAAGGTCAAATCTGGAAGAAACCTTCTGATCCAACACCCTCTGGAAACTGAGACACAGAGATGGGCAATGGCTTGCTTGCCCAAGTCACAGAATGAGTCAGCTGCCTAGCAGGAAATGGGTTCCAGGCCCCAAGACCATCAACAAGGGCTCCTCCCTCTGTGTATCCTACCCCTAGACAGTATACCACATGGCTAGTCCATTAGCAAGCCCATTGCATAAAGGCCAAACAAAGATTTCCCCAAATGGGGGTGGACCACTGTTGTGTATCCTCATCTAGCCTTATTGTAAACAGCCAAATCCTCCCAACAACAGGTACATCATTTTTTGTGTGTGTTTCTGTCCATTCAAAATCTGGCTCTTACTTTCATATGCACTGATTTAAGGAAACAATTACGTGGATAATCTGCAAGTCACATGTGGACATCTGGCTTTCTGTGTCACTACATAATTTCTCTAATTTATGAAGTTCAGACAAACACTTAAAATCATACACATTTCTCACATTCCTCAATACTTAAGGATTTAGTAGTGCAACGTAAGCCTTAGAGAGTCCTGTCTAGGCACCGTGGTAACATTTCAGGTAAATGCCTCCAGATGACCAGCAGTGTATGTCTGAAAGTATAGGTGCAACAGGTAGGGCTTTCAGGAAGGCTAAGTGAGAAGCACACATGTCAACTCAAGAGTCACAAAACCACAAAGAGCAATGGGGGAGATGGTGGCATGATTAAGCACCATCGCGTGCCTCTGCAACACACAACTCCTAATTTAAAAACACAACCAAAATAATCAAGAAAGCGGGACACAAAGAGCCAGTGACTGGCTGGAGTCACGGGCCAAAACCCAAGTGGTATTTGACAAGGATAAAGGTCAAGCTGCAGTCCGAAGTTTTAGAATATCAATTAAGTAGAAGCTGGTGGAGACCTGGTTTCACAGCAGTCCTTACAATAGGACCTTGGGGCTTTCATTGACCAGAAGCTCTGCAACAGCAAAGAGAGGAATGAGTGGGGCAGCGTCATGACAAGGGTAGGACCCAGGGCGTGGATCTAGGGTTCATTTTGTATCCCACACTCCACGTGGGAGTAAATGGCAAACCAAAACACACACACACACACACACACACACACGCACGCACACGTGTGCACACACACACACAAGGACTGGAATGACAAGCAATAAGGAAAATGCATCCTACTAGGAGTGGCTGAAGAACTAGGACGATTTCCCAGTAACTATCATGATGTTGATGGATTGATAATCATAAAAACCAGCATTTACTGACCACTTACATGCCAACCCCATTGCTAAAGGCTTACATCACCTCACCCTTCAGCTATGAGAGAGGGTGAGGGATGTGGGACCTACCAAGAGATTTTAAACTGACTTGCCCTAGGCACCCATCTAGGAAGTGGTAGAGCCAGAATTCAAACCCAGACCATCTGACACCAAAGTCTGTGTCCTACCCACTGCATCCATGGCAGCATTTTTTTTTTTTTTGAGACAAGGTCTCACTCTGTTGCCCAGGATGGAATGCAATAGTGTGAACATGGCTTAATGAAGCCTCAACCTCCTGGGCTTAAAGGATTCTCTCACCTCACCCTCCTGAGTAGCTGTGACACCCAGATACTGAGCAAAGGTGTGCTGCCATGCTTGGCTCATTTTGTCTGTGTGTGGGGAGTCGGGAGAAACGAGTCTTGCCATGTTGCCCAGGCTGATCTCGAACTCCTGGCCTCGAGTGATCTCCTGCCTTGGCCTCCCAAAGTGCATGAGCCACCGTGCATTGCCTGCAGCATTATTTTTGATAAGAATCATCAATGCTACCATTTATTAGATGCTTCCTATGTATATGCATCAAGCATTTTTCTAAGCATTTTCTATTTCTAACCTCATTGAACTCTCCCAACAACCCTATGAAATACATAATATATTTACTCCTATGGCTAGAGGAAGCAACTGAGGCTCAGAAAAGATAAGTCACTTGCTCAACTCCACAGCTGAGAAGCTTTAGAGTCACTCCAGAGGTATGCTCTCTTCTGTCTTTCCTTAAGAAGAAATTTGGAGGTAATAAGGTACATGGCCTCTGAGAGTTGAAGGACTACAATATGATGAGGGAGATTTACCCATTGTCATGGTACCCCAGTGCACTTGATACTTTTTTCACTCAAATTTGGTTCCAATGGCTTGTGTCAACTGGGCTCTAGTGATTGCTAAGCAGATGCTTTTGGCATCAGTTGGTTATCTGGCCTCCCAAGTTATAGCATTTGGGAGTTACAGCACGTGGTTCCTTCTTGAGTGGCTCCACCAGCCCAGTCAGTCAGATAACCTATCAGCCTATCAGTCCCCTCAGCTGAATTGTTTTTTTCACTCTATTGATCTGTTTGGCTGCACAGAATACATTGACAGGCTGCCTCAGGGTTATGTAAACACACCCCTCCTCCTACTGAGGGCTCTCTCTGTAAGCCTCAAACCTCAAAAGCCCCAAAGTCAAAGATCTGCTTCCACCATGTGCCCACTACACATTCAGACCAAAGAAAATGAACGAATGGAAGCCCGGCACTAAACATTCTCTCTCACACAGTAAAATTACTTAAAACTTCTCTGGCTGTACTATTATGAATGTACTTTGGAAGTAACCTTTTTATGCTTTGTTTTTGGGGTTTTTTTCAACTTTTAGTTTAGATTCAGGGGGTAGATGTGCAGGTTTGTTAGCTGGGTATATTGTATAGTTGCTGAGGTTTGGGGTAAGAATGATCCTATCACCCAGGTACTGAGCAAAGTATCCAACAGGTTTTTCGGGTTTTTTGTTTTGTTTTGTTCGTTGGTTTGTTTTTGAGACAGGGTCTCACTCTGTCACCCAGGCTGGAAGGCAGTGGGGCAATCTCGGCTCACTGCAACCTGCACCTCCCAGGTTCAAACTATCTTCCTGCCACAGTCTCCTAAATAGCTGGGACTACAAGATCACATCACCATGCCCATCTAATTTTTATATTTTTGGTGGAAATGGGGTATCACCATATTGGCCAGGCTAGTCTGGAACTCTGGACCTCAAGGGATCTGCCTGCCTCAGCCTCTCAAAGTGTCAGAATTACAGGCGTGAGCCACTGCACCCAACCCCGATAGTTTTTTTTTTAAGACCTGAAATTCTGTAATCTGTGAGAAAGGACCAGATGCTCTGCCCAAGCAATGAAGTCAAAGTGAAAATTATGAGTGTCTGGGGTTTTACAAAGCGTGGTGGGAAAAGAATTGCCTTCCCCAAATACTTCGTACCCTTAACCATGTGCTTGATGTGGACCCAGATACAATTTAGACTGAAGCAAAGCTCTAGGTGAAAGCAGAATGAGTATCTCTCTCTCAAAATCTATTGTGTCTTAAACCTTCACAGAGTTAGGGGAAATCCTGAGACTTCTGGTTTAAGGGTCACTGGCTTTTAGAATCCCTTAGAAAGTAAGTGAGAACAAGGAGAGAACACATTATCACCTTCTACTTAGACCAATGGTTCTCAATTCTGGCTGCACATTAAAAAACATCTAGAGAGTGTTTCCAAGGCTGACCCATGAGATTCTGATGCAACTGGTATGATAGGACCTGAGCAACAATTGTTTTTCTTATTACCTCTGGTATCAGTTTCTGGTTTTTTCTTACTTAAAATCTTAGGTGAATTTTCAACTTTATATAAAAAGCTTTGAATGTGCAGTTAGTATTGAGAATGACAGACAACCGTTCCTACAACAGCCTTGGCTACAACGCAAAGAAACAGATGTTTTACTCATTTTCCCGGAGCAAATGAATCTAAGTAAAGATACTGTCTCCAATGACACAGGATCCTACAGTATGCGGCTTTTAGGAATGGGAATACCTTTGAATGTAAACCTGTAGGGCTCACTCCAAGGCCAGAGAACCCAAACCACGCTGTAGGTTCGTGCAAAAGTTATGGAAGTTTTTGCCATTAAATGTAAGGACAGAAACCACAATTAGGTTTGCACCAACCTAATACATTTAGATGAAAGGAAACATTGTGACCTGATGCTCTGGCCTCCTCATAATCAGACATCCCCTACCTCACTCCCTCTGTCTAGGAAGACGCCTCCCTCCTATGTTTAGGTAAAGGACAACATAAGTCGGACATGGCCTTTCCGTATAACTGAAATCTATTGAACAACCTGTATCCTGTTTCTGAAGTCTACAGTCACAGACATCCAAGCAAAACAATCCCACGGACCTACCAGGAACTGTACGGGTGGGTCCATGGCAGACATACCCCCAAAAAGCAGGGCTCTTCAGAATGTGAGCTCACAGAGTCCCAGAAAGTATCCTACCGAATGAATAACAAACAACTCAATTGGGTTTCCCAGTTCCCTACCTGCAGTGGTTGGTTTTTTTAATTCACCGAGGAAACAAGAGTCAGACTTCTGTTACCATGGGAATCTGAGTCCTTGGTCATTTAAATGACACAGATTGTCTACCTCAGACTAGACCCTGTGCTATCCACTCGGGACATGGAGAAGACAAGGTCCCTGTCCTCACGAAGTTCAAAGCCCAGAGAGGGAGACAGATGAGTCAACCATAACAGACAGTGTGATACAGGCTCAGGTGAGGAGGAGTTGTGCAACTCAGTCATGGAAATCAGGAAAGGTGCCTCAGTATGATGGTTTGAAGTCAAAACCTGTACCACAATGGGGTTTAGGTCTCTAACAGGTCTTTGTCCACCTGAATCTCCTCTGTAACTGAGGAACTTCATTGATTCTCTACTTACAAGGCATATGACATAGGCAAGCTCCCTGGTAGGGAAATGCAACTAGAAATAGACAAGGCTGTTTACCTAGGGGAGGAGAGTATCAAGTAGGCCTGTCCCTGTTTTCCGTACCTTTCCCTATTGGCAGCAATTAAAGTATGCACCTGCCTCTCCGGGAGACTAATCTGCTGTTTGGGTTTGCTGAGAGAGACTACAGCCCACGGTTGGTGCAAAGACTAGAAGAACCCTGAGTTCAAATCTTGGCTCTATCTCCATAGCTGTGTGACCATAATCAAGTGCCTTCCTCTTTGTGGGTCTCAGTTTTCCCATTTGTACAAGGGGAGGGAGGTTCAGCTCGGTGTTCTCCAAGGCCCCTTCAGCCCTAATTCCCTCAGACCTTTTGCTTGCCCGAGGTTAGACAGGCAAAAAACAAAAGTCCAGCCAGAGAGGCGTCCGCTGTCTCATCTATTTGCAGATGTTGGGACCACCATAGGATGCTGCATCTTGGGGCTCCACACTCTCTAGATGGGAGGCTGACAGTCTCATCCCCACTATGGGAAGGAAATTATAGGCTGGCCAGGTTTGGAAAACAAAGCCATGTGAAAGGCATGACACGAGTGACAAAAACCCTACACTATTTTCTTTGATTTTTTTTTTAAAGGTTGACATTTTTCAAAATAAAGCTGTTGCTTCTCTGCCACAATGCATGGGCCAGTCAGCGTGTTCATGAATCAGACATCAAATATTTTCTTTCTTCCCCAACATAGCTCTCTCTGTGGGAACAGAGAGTCTAGTATCAATAATAGCATTACAGGGGAACTACCCTTCAACAGAGCTAAGCTGCAATTCCAACCTGCCAATCAGGGAAAAAGCGATCCCAAATCCTATAGCCATTACTGTCTATTTCTTTTCTTTTGAAGGATCCTTTGATTTCTTTCTTTCTTTTCATCTTCTTTGGCTTTTCAAGCCTACCCTGAACACTTTGGTGATACTCAGGAGTTCGTTAGACATTTGCCTCTTGTTAAGCCTCACTCAGAAAAGGACCGCTGGTAATAGGACCAAAATAAATCTTCTCACATTTAACTCCTCTCTCCTGCAAAGCGGCTGGCCTTGGCTGCCACCACTGTTGCCACCGTTTAAGGGAAGGTGGCTACATACCAACCTTTGGTGCCCAAGGAGGAGCCATCCACAATGACACAAACTTGGCCATCTACAAATGCTGACCAGGATGGAGCTGAGTCCTAATGCATTGATCATGCTTAGGAAAAACCTTTCTACAGCCATATGACCTTTTTTTTTTTTTTTTTTTTTTGAGATAGGTCCTCACTCTGTCACCCAGGCTGGAATGCAGTGGTGCGATCATGGCTCGCTGCAGCCTTGACCTCCTGGGCTCAAGCAATCCTCCTACCTCAGCTGCCCAAGTGCTAGGACCACTGGTGTGTGCCACCACATCCAGCTGCTTTATTATTATTATTACTATTATTTGTAGGGACAGGGTTTTGCAATGTTACCCAGGCTGGTCTTGAACTCCTAGGCTCAAGCAATCTATCTCCCAAAGGCATATAACATAGGCAGGCCTCCCAAAGTGCTGGGGTTACAGGCATGAGCCACTGCTCCCAGCCTCAGATGTGCTTGATTTCATTTATTCTCTGGAAAACTGGTGCCCACGGGAGGCTTCTCATCTCTAAACCGAGATTCCCCAAATATGGCAAATGCATGCATGCCTTTGCTTACACAGTTCTCTCTGCTTGGAATAGCTTTCCCACCTGACCCAGCTCAAATATCACCTCCTCTGAGCAGCCTTTCCTGACCCTCTCCCCTCGCAGGCAGAGTAATCCATCCTTCCTTTGGATTCTCACGGCACACTTTGTTCTTGCCGCTGCCATGGCACTTATTACATTACATTAGAGCTAAGTGGTGACCGCCTTTCACCTCTGAGAGACTGTGAGCTTCTTGAGGACAGGGGCTTCAGCTAACATTGGAACACTTAGCCTTGAGCTCAGCCCATAAAAGTTTTCAGAGCCTGAAATTGAAGGGGTAAATGCAACCTTCAGCAGTGAAGTTGGAAAGCAGTTCTCCTTAGCCATAAAATTCTGTAACTATACAAATCAAATGTGGTCCCACAGACACACTTGTTTTGTGGGCTTGGGGAGGTACATATTCGGCCATGTTAGACTGCTCTAGAAATCACCATCCCCTTAACTAAACTCACCAGATGTTTGGCAATCAAGCTCGATCACTCAGTTCAGGTGAACCAACTTGATGTATCTCTGTCAGGCAACGGACAGCTGGCTAAGTGACTGACAACCCTGAGCCGTGGGCTACATGCTTATGGGGAATGGCATAGTGTGTGAGGGTTGGGAGAGGACAAGGGAGTCTGGATGCATTTATTTTGAATTGAGTGATGCAGTTGCATAAAAGTAAAGTGGAACCCTTGGCAGAGTCATTCAGCAGTTTCAAAGATCTACAGTCACTGCAGCCTGGTGCGGGGAGCGCTACTAGTTACAGTTGCTTGGTTGTAAATAAAATCTCCCCTGGAATGAAGCATTTTAATTTGAAGTGATTCTATCAGGAGCAGCTGACAAACCTTTCAAGGAAGCTGGCAGTGTTAAGAGGAACCTCTATACCAATAGGAAAAGGGCTTTGAAAAGAGCTAATGAAGTTTCAGCACGCAGCCCTGAACATGAGCTAGGCCCATTTAGCTACTGGTCAGTGTGTTTCAGAAACAAAGCAAATTAACCAGGGTAGGGGGCCTAGGAGGCCACACTCCCCAGCTTCCTTCTTGAAGTTTCCTGCGAAACACCAAGAGCCAAGAGCCTCATCCCCAGCCAATCTCCTACCACAATCTGTGGGGCCAGATCCAGCCTTCTCTCCAGACTGGACACGGTGAAGTCTGGGCATGTATACTTGTAACGCTCTCCTCCAATTGCAATGCCTGGTACAAGACCATGAACCTGGTAGGTTCTCACTAAATGTTGACTGACTTGAATTTCTGGAGGAAATTTTTGTTTTGTTTTCTTAGAAGTGAAAGATGCCCATCAAGAAAAAAAGATCCAAGGAAACTGCAAAGGCGACTTTGCTGGTCAGTATCACACCAACAGGAAACGGGGTAAGGACTGAGCAAGTGAACCAAAAGCCACAACAATTTCCTTTTAAAACTACAATATGCAGGCTGTTCAGTAGTGCTGCTAGCTCTGTTTTTATCTACAGACATCTGTTTGGGGTTTCTTTGGCTCCAGTACTTTATTCTGTGGTGTGATGGGTCAAGGGTACGGGAACTGGGTAGATTCACTTGGATATATATGTGTGTAGTTCCCCAAACGGGCATAATGTTGTCTACAGAAGATAAAGGCGCTCTCAAGATACTGCAACTTAACAAATACTCAGGAAATTCCTCTGTCTCTAAATCCCTACCACCTCTAGCCTGCAGCTGGGACCTCAAATTACACCATTAGCACACCAAGGCTTCGGCTCCAGTATTCGCCCCTGTGCTTGGAAGCTTAGTACATCTCTCTTGACTTTTTATTCAGTGAAGGTGGGGAGTATGTAATAAGCCACAAACACCAGGCTGCATGATCTGTTGCTACTCAGATCTTTGACAGCATGGCAAACCAGCTCTGATGCGACAGTAGGGTGTCTTGACCAGAGGATGAGGTGCAGGGCATGGACTCTAATCCAATAAAAGAAAGAAGGCAAGTCATAGACACATGGGTCCTGGTAGAACAAGCTAAATGGAGATTTCACAGGCCAAGAATTTGTTTTGGAAACGCTCTTCATGGTTTCTTAATCCACAGTCTAGTCACCCACAGCTCAGCCCAACCTCTGGGTACACAAAGAAAGATCTGGGTAGAGGACAGCTGCCATTCTGCATCCACCCCCACCCCCAAAGAACTCTTAGAAGCACTGTGTCTCCTGAGGCGGGGGGGGGCTTATTTCCTGTGGCAACAGCTGCTTCTATCTCCCACTTTTCAATGAGGTCATCTAGTCTTCAGCTGCACAATCAAAAACAGTAAAGAGCAGGCCTCTGGAGTTATGATTGTCATTAAAACTAAACTCCATCAGCACATTCTCAGGACTGCACCTGGGAAGGCAGATGCAGGAGGCTGCCCATTCTCAGGGCTGCTCCTGGCTCCCAGGGAGCTGAGTGCAAAGCCCAGGCAGGGGTCATCACACATTCCAAGTGCAAAGAATTTATGGACAGAGGAGGAAGGAGGAGCAAGTCTCTGAGCCACTTTCTTCTGGAAACACTTTCTTGACCAAAGACCTCCCCTCCTTCCTGTTAGCAAGGAAAAGGAAGGACAAGAAACCTCAGTCCTATGGGATACCACCTTGGAAAACCATCATTTTTCACCCTGTCGCTTCCAGGATTCTCCCAAAAGCAAGCTATTGTTCCTGAGCCACTTCCCACATATTAAGCAGCATGAAGGCCACACTCCAGCAAAGCTGGCAGGCCTCCTGCAACATGTCTCCAGAGTCATTACTGGGTCTTAGTCTAGTGGAAGTGTCCCTACCCCAGTCCCAAGCTGCAGAGTTTCAATGATGAGAGCTATCACCTAGTAGGCACCTTTAGTCACAGCAACTATACCAGCATCCTCATTTTATAGATAAAGACACCAAGGCTCTGTGGGAGCTACACGACTTGCCCAGGTCACACAAGAAATTCTGGGACCCAAACCCAAGTCCCTCTGAAGCCAGAGCCAATGCTCATATACATGAAACTGGACGGAGTCTCTGGCATTCACTCAGCAGCATTTCCCAAGTGGCAGAACCGTTAAAGAACTGACACCAGGCTGGGCATGGGGGCTCATGCCTATAATCCCAGAACTTTGGGAGGCTGAGGCTGGCAGATTGCCTGACATCAGGAGTTTCAGACTAGCCTGGCGAACATGGTGAAACCTCATCTCTACTAAAAATACAAAAATCAGCCAGGTGTGGTGGTACACACCTGTGGTCCCAACTACTTGGGTAGCTGAGGCAGGAGAATCACTTGCCTGGGAGGCAGAGGTTGCAGTGAGTTGAGATCGCTCCACTGCATTCCAGCCTAGGTGACAGAATGCAAGACTCTGTCTCAAAAAAAAAGAACTGACACCAGGTTTAGCCACTTCTTCCAATGAGACAAACTTCCTAGCTTTGAAGGATCCTCTTAAAGAAATGCTAACCAGAAATGAGATGGTACACTCTGTGAGTTCATATCTGAGTCACTTCCTCCCGGATTCCAATTCCTTGCAAAACACATCTTTCCACCAAGTCAAGTTAGCTCAATGTTGTGCTTTCAAGGTTGCGGTTTCCCTTGAGGGAATAAAGTGAAAGCAGTGTCTCTACCCAGCTTTCTGCTCCAGACTGGCAACCTCTTCACCCTGATGAAGAAGGTGAAAAGAAGTCCATGCCTATGACATTACATCTTAATTGAACACTTGTCCTCTCTTATTGGTAGTGATGTAAAAAGAGGGAAAGGAGGAAAGAGGGCAACAGGAAAGACGAAACCCACTTTAGTCCTGTCATTTTCTTGGACAAAGGTCCAGGCTTCCAGAGCTCTGTCTGAGAGGCAGGCCCAGGCAGCAGAGGGGCCAATGCTCTTCACAAGGATGGCTTTGGTTGGCAGAAATAAAGCAGCTGCAGGAGAAGCTCTGGCACAGCATGGTGACTTTTCTTGGACTACACTCTGTTTCTGTGGCTTAGGCTTCCAACCACTGCCTCTTCTCTTCGCAGGGCTTGTACAACTGCAACTTTGGGAAGTGCACACCAAGCTTCATTTAAAGCCACTCCTTGCCAAGGAATTTAATTCAGCTTATGCTAAGGAGAAGGGTGTGGAGGAAATAATACTATGGATTTATTTATATACAAATGAAGATAATGTAGTGTGTACAGGTGATATGGTTTGGCTGTGTCCCCACCCAAATCTCACCTTGAATTGTAATAATCCCCACATATCAAGGGGTGGGGCAGGTAGAGATACCTGATTCATGGGGGTGGTTTCCCCATATTGTTCTCATGGTAGTAAGTCTCATGACATCTGATGATCTTTTAAATGGGAGTTCCCCTGCACAAGCTCTCTTGCCTGCCACCATGTAAGACGTGACTTTGCTTCTCCTTCACCTTCCACCTGACTGTGAGACCTCCCCAGCCAGGTGGAACTCTGAGTCCATTAAAGCTCTTTCCTTTATAAATTACCCACTCTCGGGTATGTCTTTATTAGCAGTGTGAGAACAGACTAATACAACAGGGATCTCCTAGGAAACCTAGTGCTACAAATGCGTTTTGTATTCAGACAGCAGGGCCAGGATGAAGGTGAGGCAAGCAAGGTGCTCACCTGGTATGTAAAATTTAAGGGAGCACCAAAACATTCAGTCATCAGCATACCTTTTCAAATTAGGTGAAATAGTACAATAAGTTCCCATAAGCCCCACACCCAGTTTCCCACATTAACATCTCTTAGATTAAAAAGACACCTTTGTCACAATTAATGAGCTAATATCATTTTGTTATTAACCAAAGTCTATGCTTTATTTAGATTTCCTTAGTTTTTACTTTTTTCTGTTGCAGGATCCCCCATTACATTTAGTTTTCACATCTCCCTGAGCTCCTCTTGGCTGTGACAATTTCTCAGACTGTTCTGGATTTTGATGACTTGACAATTTTGAGGAGTACTGGTCAGCTATTTTGTAGCTATTGGAATTTTTTGATGTTTTTCCCATCAGTAGGCTGGGGTTGTGGATTATAGGGAAGAAGACCACAGAGGTAAAGTCCCATTTGCATCCCCTCATATCCAAAGACACATACAATCATCATGATTTATGATTGGTGATGTTCACAGTGATCACCTGGCTGAGGCAGTATTTGTCAGTATTAATCCATGATAAGGTTACTCCTCTTTCTTTTTCCATACTGTACTATTCTTGTTTTGTTTTGTTTTTGGAGACAGGCTCTTGTTTTGTCACTCAGGCTGGAGTGCTGTGGCACAATCACAGTTCACTGCAGCCTCAACCTTCCAGGCTCAAGTGATTCTGCCACCTCAGCCTCTAGAGTAGCTGGGATCACAGGCAAGTGCCACCACGCCTTGCTAATTTTTTAATTTTTTGCAGAGAAGGAGTCTCGCTGTGTTGCTCAGGCTGGTCTCAAACTTCTGTTCTTAACCAATCCTCCTGCCTCAACCTCCCAAAGTGCTGGGATTTCAGGCATGCAGCACCATGCCTGGCCCATACTATATTCTTTTACAAGGAAGTCACTATTTGCAGTTCATACTTAAGGAGTAAGGAGTTACATTCCAACCCCTTGAGGGCAGAGTATCTACACAAATTATTTGTAATTATCCTGGACAAAAGATTGTATATCATCCATTTATTTAATCATTTAATTGTATCAATATGGACTCTTAGATGTTTATTTTATACTTTGAGTTATAGTACAATAATACTAATATATTTTCTCAAGTTTTTATACCTTTGGCCATTAGTAGCTCTTTTAGTTGGCTCCTGTGATGTTTTGCTTTTTGTTTTTGTTTGTGTATTTGTCAGCACTTCCTTACTTTCTGGCAATATAAGATGTTCCAGGAGTATCTTCTGTATTTTCTGCCTCAGTCCTGGAATCTGCCATTTCTCCAAGGAGCCCTGGTTGCATTTATTGAAAAACAGTATTAGAAAATAAGATTTGGATTCTACTTGAATGAATAATATTTAAGGCAATTTTTTTAAGTCAAGAAAATATGGCCCACAGGATGGCTGCCAGATTTTGTATATGAAGTTTAATTGGAACCAAGGATGGTGCTAGCGTGGGTCAAGAGAGGCAGGGGTGTGCAAGGGAAGAGTTGGAGACTGTCTTTATTTAAAATTTTGATCTTTATTCATTTTGTATTTGTCTTTATTAATTTTGAGTTTTTAAAACTATCATTACTGCTGCTCAGGCAGGAGGATCACTTGAGCTCAAGAGTTCCTGGCTCTAGTGCACTATGATTACACCTATGAATAGACACTGCACTCCAGCCTGGGCAACATAGGTAGAAACATCTCTTTTAAAAATCATATAATTAAAATGTTACCAATGTTGATTATTGATGTTTTTGGTACCCTCTTTAGTTTGGGCCTTGTTGGAATGCAATCCGGCTTCAGGTCAGCGGCCCAACTGAACCTGTGACTACTTTCTGAAAAAGGGTGTAGCTTAAGGCCAGTGTCTTGCTGGACACTGGAATCTTCCAATGGAGCCATGTGTTAAAGTCATAGAATTCCAGGTCTCAGCCAGCCCTCCAAAGTCATGATAATGATCTAGTTCTGATGTTTGGGAACCACAAAGGTAAGCTGTCTAACACAGGTGTGTGGATGGGAAGGTGGTTTGACAAAAACACACTCCAAAATGCTCATCCTTTACATAGTGTAGAATAATGACAGTTGTTCTAAAATTTCAAATAATACTGAAGGATGGGGAGGTGTATTTGTGGTTCCAATTGGAATCTGGGTTTTTAAAGATGATATTGATCCTGAGCATATATGTCCCCAAAATTCCATTTTGGATTCAGGAAAGCTTGAGTCTATGTCTTGAGCATCTTCTCTTCCTCTTCCACCCACTCAATAAGTTGGGGAGAGCAGCTCCTCATTTGGACTTTGTCTTCATCAGCCCACAAATACATGCTGATCTCTCTCATTGACTCCTTTGTCCTGGAAGGCTCGCTCTCCCTCTCCCACCTCCTTTCCCCCTTTCTTAGTCCGCTACTCTCTTGGTTTTTTTTTTTTTTTTTTTTTTTTTTTTTTTTTTCCTTTTTGCTGGCCTGGGCTCCTGCCCCTGCAGATTCCCTTTGCTCTCACTGGCACTTTTTTTTGAAGGTTGCTGGCACTCCCACATGTGCTCTTGCTCCTGCATGAGCTTTCTCCCTCCATCCATCTTGGGATCCTTCTCTATCTCTAAAACACTGGCTTGCTGTCTCCTTCTCATGCCTGACTGTGATCTTGCTTTCTTTAGCTTTCTCCTAATCTTTCTTTCTCCCTGTCTCTCTTCAAGTGGCTACCTCTCACACATTCTTGCTCTCCCATTCCCCTGTGCATGCTGTGTGTGTGTGTGTGTGTCTTTTCAGAACCCGAGAGTTATGAGTAATTTCCCTAAATACAGAGTACCCCAGAGCACAACAAGGCTGACCCCACTGGGAGAACAGGAAAGATATATATGTGTATATGTGTGTGTGTATAGATATATATATATATAATCCACAGGAAGAAAAATGCCACTGGATCCAAGGTTCTCAAGAATGATCTCAGAAAATGTAAAGCCCTGGGGGCAAAAGGTGCTGTAAAGACATAGATGTGTAATCTAACATTGTCTATTACAGATAAAACCAGCAGCCTCATTAGGAGCAATCAACATCACAAGTAACATCCTCTGGGAAACCCTAACAGCTGGGGCTATTTAGGAATAATTGTTTAACTCACTCTTAGGCAAAGGAAGCAGAGTCTGAGAGAGGAAGACATTTAACTCACCTCAAATGTGTTACTACCAAAGGAACTTCCCAAAGTAGAAAAGCTGAAGAGTTGCTAAAGGATTTCTGAAATAAGCCTCGAGCATGGAATCAGTGGATAAGCCCCTGGATTCTGCCATGAAAGCAGTTGGGGAGGCTCACTTCCTCACCTCCCGAAACGTCTTGAGGCCACTCTCCGTAAGGGAGCAAAGTTGTAGTATGATTCGTGGCACCTGGGCAGACGCTGGGTTCATATGTAGGTGCGGTGAGAATGCAGAGTTGGGTGGGGACATCCTGAAGAGCAAAATGGAGAGAAACAAGAGGGAGCTACAAGTGGGTGTGGTGGTGGGGGGATGGCATTTTGTGTTCTCTCTCTGTCTCAGCTCTCTCTCTTCACCCGCCTCTCTGCACCCCCACCCACCACGTGCAACCTCCCTCGCACCCCCATAAGCAAAAAGTTAACCAAAGGTCCAAATTTAGGAAGAGATGATTTAGGCACTGCTTTAGTGTTTTGTGACACTTCTAAAAATCTTTTTAGACAAACACATGCCGGGGCCAAAATAAGACTTGGGTCATTCCTCTTTGCGTGCGATATTTACCTTGTATGAGAAATTCAGCCAGTGTGTTTGGGCTCATTTATAGGACTCCATCTAACCACAGCAAAATAAAAAAAAATCATTCCGTTTCCAGAATGCACTCTGATTTTTCATAAATATTTTCCTCCAGGAACAGAAAGGGCTAATTCAGAAGGAGACACTAAATCTCCTACCGAATGAATAGGAGGCAAAATTCATTCTTTCCAAATTTGAACATACATGAGACAAACAAAATACCCTTGAGCATACAACTTTCATAGATTTCTATTTATTAAAACCCAAAGATGGGTCTTCAAAAATACTTTTCAAGTTTAATGATGTGGATGAAGTTAACACTCTAAATGTTAAAACTCATACTGCAACTTTACTTAACGTATTTTCAGTCACGGATAAAGGCCAATAATTTAAAACTTTCTTAGTAAAGTAGGAACTGTGAATAAATAGAAATGAGCGAGAAGCCTTACTTCAGGGTCACCTTTTCTGCGTGAAACGTCTTATATTCTTATCTTTTTCAACAGGCACCTTCTGCCCAGGTGATTCTGCTGCAGGCTAAAGTGTGAGGATCAGCGATTTAATGCAATACCCAACAAAGGAAGCACATTCAAGTTACAAGACACTCAGTATATTTCCTTCTAGAATTCATATGAGAGTCCCAATCACCACCCATCAAAGCAAGGTTTGTCCAATTACATTAGTCTTCTCTACTCAGTTTTCTGGTCTTAAAAGCTACAGAAGAGTTGTCCAAGGCAGGGTCATGGTTTCCTAAGAAGAGCGTGCTCTTGATGACATTAACCAAAGCTTTGGACCCCACATAAGCAGAAAACCTGCCTCAACATTGACTGCCAAGTAGCCTGCAGAGCCTAAAGAAAGGATCTTCCTTTCAGCTCCCAAGGGCAACAGAAGCCTTCTCAGGCAGGCCCACAGTTCCACTGGCAAACTGGCTAACCTACAAAAGCCTTCACATACATTTGCCAAATCCCATAGCATTTTCACCACTGAGTCCTCTTAACTGTTGGTCCTTCTTCCAACTTCTCACTTGAGCATCAAGCCAACTGGAGTTTCCCTCCTTTCCCCTTTGCAGCTGACTCATGAAGCCTGTCTCGTCTGCACACAGCCTGATATAGAAAGCCTATAAACCATCCCCATGCAAAGAAGTGGCCAGCTCCACTGTATTTGAGTGCTGAAGAGCTGAGCCCCTCCAACCTGTGTGGTATGACTAGATGGGCAGCTGCAGAAATAGACAACCAGGAACTTCAAAGGGCCACATTTCCCCTGAGGGTTATCTGGTGCCTACGAAGACTAAAATTCCTCCCTTGGAATGTGGCAGGATGGAAATTAAATGCTAAGAGGCTGACCTGCTAACCTCTTCCTAGGCTTTTCCATCATTTGTTTACAGGGGGTTTAGAAAATCTTTCCCTCCCCTTACTGAAAGTTTCAAGCTCCTTTTCTCTCTCAGCTACCAGGCAAAGAAAATAATGTGAAATATGGGCAATAAGTATTCAAGGGGCAATTTCTATGTTGGCCAGAATGACAGTATATCACTTCTGATTTTTCACTCCACTCTCTGATAGGGCAGTCCCAGAATGTGAGAGTATACTTCTTTTATTTAGGAATCTGTTTCTGATCGATTTTTGGAAAAACTGAAAATCTAGCCTTCCTGAACTTCTCGGATTTATGGAATGGTATATAATCTGAAACCAACATTTAAAAAAATGATTTGGTAGGTGGGAGTGATAGGGAGTGATTTCTTAATGCACACGGGTCTCCTTTTGGGTGATGAAAATGTTTTGGAACTAGATAGTGATGATAATTTCACATTATGAGTGTAACTAAATGCCACTGACTAGTATAATTTTAAATAGTGAATGTTATGTTATGTGAATTTCACCCCAATAAAAAAAGGAATTAATTTGGCAATGGAGAAAATTGTTCTGTGTTCTGAGAAGCAAAGAAACATGACCTCGAAGATGGAAAATCTTCAACAGCAACAACAACCATAATACAACAAGCTAAGATCGCCATGCTTGGTGATAATAGCAAACATTTATTGATCATATGGGGCAGGCACTGTGCTAAATTACATGCCCTATTTCACTGAATCCCCACATAACAATCCTATGAGGTAGGTTCTATTTATGATTCACTGAGGAAATAGAGGCTCAGAGAAGTTAAGTAGTATGTTCTAGGTCACATGGCTAATTAGTAAAGACAGGGCGCCAACTCACAGCTATTAATTCGAGTACATGCTCTTGATGGCATGTGTAAGTGAACAATCAGTGTGCTTAGGAGCAAGAGAGTTTTCTGTGTCTATAAAAGCTCAGTTTTTGAGGTGAGTGGGGTAAGCTCCTTGAAATGGCACACATGAGAAAACGCAGAATTCGTGACAGCAGCATTGGCCACCAGAACAGTAATGTGGGGTGAGGTTGGGGAGAAAGTAGATGACATGGTCTTACTGTGTCCCCATCCAAATCTCATCTTGAATTGCAGTTCCCATAATCCCCATATGTCATGGGAGGGACCTGGTGGGAGGTAATTGAATCATGGAGGCGGTTACCCCCATGCTGTCCCTGTGATAGTGAGTGACTTCTCACAAGACCTGACGGTTTTATAAGGGGCTTTTACCATTTTTCACATTCTTCTCCTTGCTGCCACCATGTGAAGAAGGACACGTTTGCTTCCACTTCCATCATAATTGTAAATTTCCTGAGGTCTCCCCAGCTCTTCAGAACTGTGAGTCAATTAAACCTCTTTCCTTTATAGATTACCCAGTCTCAGCTATTTCTTTGTAGCAGTGTGAGAATGGATTGTATCTACTCAGAGTGGAAAATAAAAGTTTTAGCAAGGAGAAAGTGTACATGTGCAAGTGTGCATATGCATGAGCATGTGTGGAGAGAGAGAGGGCACAGTCATGGGAGAGAATCAGCACTTTGGCTCAGTGGAAGGGGCAGGGTGAGTAAATGCCTACCTTTCCACTCTGCCCTGAACACACAGAACTCACCATTTTAGGCTGGACTTCTCTTACTTGTAAGTGTGCTTGCCTGAAAGAAAAAGGAATTTGAGACCCAAGCCAAAGGCTTTTTTTTTTTTAACAAAAACATATGTAAGCAACCAAAATAAGGCTCAATAAAACCTTGGTAACTAACAAGACTTGTAATTACTCAATTAGGGGTGATGTGATTTGTAGTCATTCAGTTTAACTAAAAAGAGGGCATTGTTTCCTGCGATAAGATATGGGTTAAAAAAAAATCACTTTTTGCCTAAGAAGCTTCCATCTTATGTGAGGAATAAATAGTGGAAAAAGACTTTTGCCTCTGCTTTGGAGCTGAGAAGCCTGCAGAGACCTGACTAATTGACCCTGAAAACTTTCAGAAAGGTACAGAAAATGAAGCAAAATTACCCTTTATCTGTCCGAGCACAATTCACTAGATTAAAGCTCTCCACAGGCAAAGTACATCAATTCTTGGTGCAACACCGTCTGCAAACTCTCAGAGTGAAAAGAACTTCTAGTTCTCAGGGACTGAAAGGGGCCCTGGGAAATGAGTGCCCAGAAGTCAATAGGCCTGCTGCTGCTGTGGGAGGGGAGAGACTGCCAATGGGATCCCACTGAGACGGTAACCCCAGGAGCCCACCCCAGCAGGGGGTGAGCCAGCACCAGGGCATCCTGAGAAGCCAGTCCTAGAAGTGGGCATGAAGGTCTTTGACCCTGAAAGCATGGATTCCAAGCCCCGCCATTTCCCAGGTCAATCATCCTCTCACCAGCATCTCTACTTCCCTGTGGGCAGAGGCAGATAATGAAGTGCCTGTTCTGGCTCATGCTGTTGCTTTACAAAGGGAGTTTTTCTGTAATTGGTCCATGCAAGGAGAGTTATTGCATCTTCTGAACCGTTAGGTCCCAAATGGCAATACTGAAGCACAATTGCTACAGTCACTGCCTTTGCAGACAGTATATTCATAGCCACTTCCCATAGAGTGACAGGAAAGACAGAAATGGCAGAGAAATGTGTGCACTGGCCTCGTGAAACATGGATTTGAATCTTCTGCAAAAGCCCCATTGACGTTATCAGCCCTTGTATTACTTATGGATCCACAGGTAATTCCTCCTCAGCCTAATTACTTCATCTGTACAGTGGGGGTAATTATATGCATACACCATGAAGACATTTGTGAGGATTAAATGGGATAATGCATGCAAATGGAATAATGCAGCTATTGCTTTGTGCAATAGTTTGCACATGATGAGCTCTCAAAGAATATTAGCTATTATTTATATGAAAAAATTCATCATTATTATCAGCATTATAAAGGAGCTTGTGTCTTCCGAAGATTAGATACTACTCCGTTTATCAGATGAGTATTAGAAAATCCATCATGTTTCACTTATTGTCTTGGCTTGAACTCAAAGTCAAATTGAATCTTCAAATTCAGGATTTCTAATGCTACTAGATGTTGAACTCTTTGAGGGCAGGAGCCATGGTTTACCAGCTCTGCATTTTTAGTGGCAATCCCAGAACCAGGCTCACAGTGCTTATTAAATGTGTGAAATGACTTCCACCCCAAGTTCTTGATAGAACCATTGTTCATGTCTTCTTCTCCCTTAACATTTTTCCACAAGGTTTCAGATCCTTTTGTAAATGTCAAATTACTTAATAGACAGTTTTCCTGGGGAGGCCTTCAGGTCCTTTTCAGAAATAGGTGGGGAATAAAACTGATTCGAAATATTTCTTTACAATAACCCTACATATCTCACCTAAAATGGAGTGGTGCATGTCCAAAGAAGGATGGCAATGTAGCTGAGGATCTGGAGGAACAGTAATGTGGAGGCCGGGGACAGGGACAAGAATGGCAGAGGCCACAAAGGACTCAAAAACAAGTTTTCAGACATACTGGCCCATATTGGCATCATGTCAGCAGCTAATGGCCCTTTCCAAGAGGCTGGCTTAAAACAGCATTTCCCCTTGGGCCTCTGTTGCTAACATAGCCCAGAAGGGAAAACCAACTCTTCTTTTTTTCTTATTTTTAATGTTTTTGGAAAAGATAAGGGGCAGAGAGTTGCCAGCAGCAAAACATCAGGGTTAAGAATTGTTCTACTTTTCAATTGACTTGGCTTCAGTCTTAATTCTGCCACTTACTATTATGTGACCCTGAGTAAGTTTCTTAACCTCTCTGAACTTCATTTTTCTCCTCTTTAAAATGAGGATGACAATAATAATAATGTGAAGAGTCTGGGACATCGTAAGAGTTCAATAAATGTGAGCTGCTATGATTACATGTCCTGCAGACATTAGCTACAGGCTTGAATAACTGAGCACCTCGGGATAATGAAAAGACATAACTAGAAGCCATGGGTTCAAGCCTTGAAGAGTGGCTTTTGGAGCCAGAGATCAGAGATTAAAGGGAATACCTAGTTCCTCATTTGTAACACGATAAAAACGTAGGATCTACCTATTTCCCATTAGTAAAAGTTTTAAGAATCCAATGAGCTAATACATGTGAAAGTACTTTGCAAAATGCAAGCATTCTGTGCAGATGTAAGTGGTATTCTCACTGAGCATTCCCAGAGAGAGGGAAACATTATGTTTAGCTCAGAAATACTTGGGTTTTAATCCTTCGAAGGCTTTCCTGCTAGCACACCATGGTATGGAGAAACAGTAGACAGTGCAGACTCCAGACGTTCTCTCTGCACTGAGCTGGGCTCTGCTATCAAACCCCTCCATGCCCCACCCTGTTCAGGAGCATCTAAGATGGCCTTGTCACTTTTGAAGGTTCTTGTCACCAAGCCATCAGTTTTAGACATCACCTAGCAACTGTGACATGTCTAATCTTGCTCACTTGACCATGCTAGGGCCATAACCGAGTGACTGAGGGCTTGGAGCTGCCTGTCACAGGTAATGGCTCAGCCCACAAAACATAGAAGCTCCTTGTGTCATTGTCTGTCCAGATGTCAGACGGAGAGGTTTGAAGAGTTGTCATCCATCACCAAATAGAAAGGAATTTCTCCTGATGGAAATAAAACAATCAATACGTTCGGATTTCAATCAGAGAGAACATTTTCTCAGAATAGGTCTTAATCAGTGTGTGCCCTGACAGATAGCAAGTTGGTGTGAAGCATAAGCTCTGCAAGAACAAATGTCACTTGGAATACCAAAATAGATTTAATAGGAGAAACATACATCAGAATATATCTTTGTTCCCTATCTCCTTACAGAATTTGTGAGACAATTCTTGTAACATGGTTACCTGACTCACTGGACTGCCAGCATTTCACCATTAGGAAAGAATGGGCTTTCCAGAAAAAGGAGTGGTGCATTTCTATTTCTGGGAGACTCTCCATATTTCGAGCTAAAAAGAACCTTAAGGTCTTTCAACCTATCTGTTCCTTTTATAAAAGGAACTGAAGTCCCAAAAGAGGAACTGACACGCCCAAGGTCACACAGCCAGTCAGTAGCAGAGCTAGAGTATAAACTCAAAAAATACTAATCATTTTGGAATCAGGTAATATGCAGTAAATCAGCAATTAAAGACATTTGAACAACCATTGACATTTTGGTAACACTAACGAAACAATGGTGTGTGCTCTCTACTTCTTATTCTAGATGATTCCTTAAAGCCCTTCAGCACTGGCGGTCTGGGAGTTTAAGATACGACATTTGCATTGCATCTCTCAGAGACCAAATCCCTGTTCTATGGGTTGTAAGATATGGAGACACACACTGAATATAAACCCTCAAGCGGACAGTTGAAAAGTAGAAAATTCAACCAGCCTCTTGTTTTATGAGTCCTGAAGAGAAATGCCCCTACTTATTTAATTGTCTGTTGAGTGCTCCTGCAAAAATCCACCTCTTTTCAGGCCAAGCTGAATCTTCCCTACTCACAAAGTTAATGAACACCCACTCACAGGAATGGGCTTTTTCTTTCTCCAAGAACCAAAGGTGTGATTTCAGGAAATGCCCTCCATCTGGTTATGATTTTTTAAAACAACAGTAATTGCTGGGGTAGTTTTGGGGGTGTTCTTCTCAAGTCTTTTTGTACATTTTCTCCCAATCCTACTGCAGAACAAACAAGCCAGAGAAGACCCAACACTTCCCGGTTTTATTCTCTCACCTCCCACTTGCTCAGACCAGAAAGAGTAAAGAGATTCTGGTCTTGAGTATTTCATTTAAGGCTTCTCACTTCCAGAACTTCAGGTGAATGTAGCAAGTGTGGTTTTAAGTACTACAGAGTGCTAAGCACTGGGTAAGACCTGGGCCATGATGTATGAACTGGGGTGCAGGATGGCTATAACTGCTCCCCTGTCCAGCAGCTTGCAAGCCTGGAAGAGAGAGATGCAAACTTCTTACAAGAATTTGTTGCAGAACAAAATGTCTTCTATGGGAGGCAAAAGTGCGAGAGATATAAAAGGAAATATTATTCCAGTGGGGAGGAAGATCACAAACACCTCAAGGACAAGATAACATTAGCACTAAGCTTTAAAGAATGCGTATGGAGATACATGTGTGTTAATGCAAGTAGAATCTTCTGTTAACACTAATTACCGTTTAAGAAACAGAAAAACACATCATACACTGTGTTTGTGTGTCTGTGTGTCTCTGTGTACGTTTCAATAGATTTATTCCTCTTTTTAATTTATTTTGTTGACACAGGGTCTTGCACTGTCACCCAGACTGGAGTGCAGTAGTATAAACACATCTTGCTGCAGCCTCAACCTCCTGGACTCAAGCAATCCTCCCACCTCAGTCTCCCGAGTAGCTGGCATCATTGGCATGCACCACCATGGCAGACTAATTTTTTTTGTAAGGACGCAGTCCCATATTGTTGCCCAGGCTGGTCTTGAACTCCTGGGCTCAAGCAATCCTCTTGCCTCAGCCTCCCAAAGTGCTGAGATTACAGGTGTGAGCCACTGCACCTGGCCCTAGATTTTAAAATAATATTACTTAACATTTCTTGATTTCTTGAGTGCCAGCTTTAGGTTCAGCACAATACTAAGTGCTCCACATTTATTATCTCTTGTAATCTACATAGCAGCCTTACATTGACTGGTATGTATTACCATTCTCCTTTTTAAGTCTAGGAAACCAAGACCAAAGAATTTCCAGCTCGTCAATGACAGAGCCTGGATTTAAAGCCAGGCAGTTTTCTAAGGGTGTGGGCTGTACACCACTAGCCTTAGACTCATGTGGCAAAGCCTGTTAAAAGTGCAAATCCTGGCCTGTTGCAGTGGCTCGCACCTATAATCCCAGTACTTTGGGAGGCTAACATGGACAGATCACCTGAGGTCAGGAGTTCAAGAGCAGCCTGGCCAATATGGTGAAACCCCGTCTCAACTTAAAAAAAACAAAAAACAAATTATCTGGGCATGGCGGTGCACGCCTATAATCCCAGCTACTCAGGAGGCTGAGGCAGGAGAATTGTTGAACCCGGGAGGCAGAGGTTGCAGTGAGCGGAGATCATGCCACTGTACTCCAGCCTGAGCAACAATAGTGAAATTCCATCTAAAAAAAAATAAAGAAATTGCAGATCCTGAGCGTCAGCCCAGACTCAGGAACTAGAATCCTATTGTATGTGGCACAGGAATTTGTATTTTCAACAAGATCCCAAGGTGAAACTCATGCAACTAATGTTTGAAACTCACTGTAGTACAGAATTCATTTGCATGGAGAAAGCTAAAATATTACTACAGGGATTCCACAACACATAAAGAGCAGTCAAAATTACTGGCAAAGGAAACTTTCACCATTAATTTAACTAACTAAAATAACAAAGTCATTTTATATTTTGAAATGATATTATTGATATCATATCTAAGAAAGGCAGACCTAAGAGGCTGGCCATCTGGGGTTTGAGGGGAACAAAAGTAGTGGTAAATGGAGGGCAGAAACTGTAGACAGGAAGGCGAATCAGTATGCAAAGGCAATAGCTCTGGGGGACACTGTCACAAAGTGGAATCTTGGAGTCTTGACAGTATAATCCTGGACATGCCACTAAACAGGCCAGTTGACCTAGAGCATAACACTCAACTTTTCAAGGTAAATTAGTCTGTACTCATACTGCTATAAAGACATAACTGAGATCAGGTAATTTATGAAGAGAGGTTTGACTCACAGTTCTACAGGCTGCACAAAAAGCGTGGATGTGAGGCCTGTGGTAATGTGGTTGCAGTTTCATACCACCAATTCACACCTAATTTTAATATCATGAAATACACTCAATTGTAAATCAATACCACATGTAGTGAAGTCTCGCTTCCATACTCAGAAGATATCTTTATTAAGCAATTCATGTTCCAGAGAATGGATGAAGTACTTTTACATGGATTGTCCTATTTCATTCTCTCAATAACCCTATGCAGCAAATAATTATTGTATAATCATTTTGTAGCTGAGGACACCAGGGCTCCACAAGGTTGAGTAACTCAACTTGCCCAATGCCACATGCCTGGAAAATGACAGACCTTGGATTGTAACTTGATTGTCTGACCCCAACAACCTGATTACAAAGGACTTCTGTAGCAGTCCCATGCAAGATCAGCCAGTTCTAGGTAGGCAAAAAAGGTCAAGGACAAAGAACATAGCTCCCTCAAAGACAGGTTCAATGGTACTATTGCTCCAGCACACTTAAAGATGACTGAAACCTTGCACCCTCAAGGGGCAATGCCACCACCACTGTCATTACTGCTACTCCTCTCCTTTTTTTCTTTTTGAGACAAAGTCTCGGTCTGTCACCCAGGCTGGAGTACAGTGGCACGATCACAGCTCACTATAGCCTTGACCTCCAGTGCTCAAGCAATCCTCCCACCTCAGCATCCCGGTAGCTGGGACTACAGGCACACATCACCATGCCCAGCTGACATTTAAAATTTTTAGTAATGAAGGGTCTAGCTGTGTTGCCCAACCTGGTCTTGAAATCCTGAGCTCAATGATCCTCCCACCTCGGCCTCCCAAAATACTGGGACTGCAGGCATGAGCCACCCCACCAGGCCACCACTCCTCTCAACTGCCATTTATTGAGCCTTTATGCTCGGGCATGGTGGTCTATGCTTTGTATGCTGTGGCTCAACACGAAGGCTTTGCTTTTAACCATGATGTTCCGGTACTTTCACTTCACTTAGTAAACCCATTCAGGGTCTCTCAGAGTTGATACAACTTTATGTAGAAGGCTTTGCTAATGACCCAAGGTATCCATACCTCCAATGGTCTCCACTAAATCAAATTTCAGGGTGACAGCACGTTGGGAGGCTAAGGTGGGCAGATCACTTGAGGTCAGGAGTTCGAGACCAGCCTGGCCAACATGGTGAAACCTTGTCTCTACTAAAAATACAAAAATTAGTCGGGTGTGGTGGTGGATGCCTGTAGTCCTAGCTACTCGGGGGACTGAGGTGGGAAAATCGCTTGAACCCTGGAGGCAGAGGCTGCAGTAAGCCAAGATCATGCCATTGCACTCCAACCTGGGTGACAGAGTGAAACCCTGTCTCAAAAAAAAAAAAAATCAGGGTTAGTGGGACCTACCTAGTAAAAGAAATGCCAACAAATACTTTATCAGACCCACCATACCCATGGAACTTGGATTCTAGTTTGGAGAAATAATTTTTTCAATGTAAAGAATATGTAAATGATATAAGAAAATAAAAACAGGCAAAATCCAAGCCATGGACTTCTCATAGTACTCTTCTCATTGTCTCATGGTTCTACCAAGACAAAATACACTCCAGGTGCCTCAAATGAGGTAGGCACAAAAGCAGAAGTGACCAGCAGTTGAGTAGATCAGAACTTGTGATGTCTTTGAATGTCTCATTTATTAAGTCTGATGATCCTCACAAACACCTTGAGAGGTATTATTATTCCCATTTGACAGATGAGGAAAATTATCATTCACTTGTCCAACAACTGAGCTATGCAAAATGCAGGACTCTGCACAAAAGCTGAGAATACTTCCACTAAAGTGTAGTGACTACTGGGAACAGGTTTGGCTTTTCAGCTTCCTCATTATGTTCAACCTCTAATCTCTCTCACTTTCATTAGGTTTGCCCACTGGTGCGGTTTTTGGATTTTGTGGATCTTTACACTAGAACGTTCTGAGTTTTCTTTCTCAGAAGAAATGTCTACCCACGTAAATCTAAGCCATGGACTTCCCACAGTACTCCTATTTACTTTTCATCAAAATTTTACTTTTCGTCAAAATTCTGGGCATAAGCAACATTCAAATTTGCTTCCTTTATGTGGTGTGATTAAAAGTCCTGTAGAATGTCTGTATGAATCAACCAACCTCCTGAAAGCTTCTCTGTGCTAACACATCCCCTTTTGAATAATGTGCTGATCCATTGATTAAATCAGTTCCAAAGGTTGAATCAGTGAGATAAAATTGGCAGTCAGGAAAGTACTGCTAGACACTAATTCCCCTTCCTCGGGGTGAGCTCTATAAATGTGTAGCAATAGAATAGCTTTGCAATCTTCAGGGAAGTCTATGGTGCTGAAATTAAACCCATCAGACAAAGAATACCTTTTCCCAGCCACAAATTATCCTGCACTTTATGAGCAACAGGTAAGCAAGTAACTTTTGAAAGCAAGAAGACAATAATACTTTCCATTCTGCAAAGGTTTTATTTCATAAGGGCCTGCAGCATTAGTACTTTAGAAGAAGAGTTAATTTGTCCTCATTCTTTTGAAACCTGGAGGCACCCAATGCATGGACTACAGAAGGGGAGAAGTCAGCACACATCACCGAAATAGACCAGCTTCCACCTCGTAACAGGAAAGCGGCTCAGGGGGAAAAGTGTGTTCATCAATTGCATTTCACAGACATACTCTGAAGCTTTTCCAGCCACTAACTTTTTTTTCTGGACACCTAGAGCTGCCTAGAATGCCTGTTTAATTTCAGACTACAAAAGTCATTCTTCAGCGATGGCACAAGAAACAAGTATCACCCACTGCTAAAAAGCTTTGGGCTTCGTAGACAATTTCAGAACAGCAATAGGCATGTTGTCATGGTTCTACCAAGACAAAATACACTCCAGGTGCCTCAAATAAGGTAGGCACAAAAGCTGAAGTGACCAACAGTTGAGTAGATCAGAACTTGCGATGGCTTTGAATGTCTGATTTTAATAAGTCTTGGTGTCACAAGATGTGGAGAGCCAACACCGTCTTCTGCAGCAACGCATGCCAAGACTCACCTTCTCCGAGACAAGGAGCAAGCTACCCTTTTGTTACTCATTTATGACTGGTACAACTCGCTTGTGATCTATATTTTCCTGTCCTTCACCAAAAAGGTTGTCGTTATCATCAGTATCATCATCTTAATTTGAGACCGTAGTAGTACTAAGTGTTTTGCATTTATTACTTCACTGAATCCTCACAAAAACCTTGAAAGATACGCAACATCATTACCAAAGCAATGGTAGTAATCATCTCCCGAGTACTGCTATAGTGTTATGTGCCACACACTCTCCTAAGAACATTATCCACATTATCTCATTTCCTTCTTACAAGAATTCTTGTTATTCACCCTGTTTTACAGATGAGAAAACAGAAGATCAGAGACATCAGGTAACCTCTCCAAGGTCACTACTATAATGGGTAGAAGAATCACAACTGGAAAGCCAGGTCTTTCAAATTCCAGCTCCCACACACTTTTCCATGCTGTTGGATTTTAACATTCTGGGTGGCCAAGAACTGTGTTTAGTTCATCTGTGCATCACTTGTAGCACCTAACTCAAGCTCTGACACATAATAGAGAATCAATAAAATTTTGATTGCCTCTCTGAAGTTATGCCAACACCATTTATCCACTTCACTCTTAGCTCTGTATAGATAATTTATAAATGTGTGTAAATAAACAATTTGCACCACTGCCTATTCTTACCCCCAAATCCCAGTACTATTATATTGAGAGAGCTCTCCCTTGTGTTTTTCAATTCTCTTAAACAAACTGGCTTCCCCTCTGGTGGTAGTGATCGTTCTGACACTCCTTGGAGGCAAAGGGACGGATTGGGTAAATCTTTTCAGTTACTTGGGTCTGCCATTTTGGAATTTCCTTCAGCTGCATTTGATAAATACTCATCTATTTATCAAATGATGAGTATTTGATACTGGTAGATGCTTAATTAGTAGAGCTTTTCTGGAGGGCAGATGTGGCTAATATAACACAAGCCATTAAAATGTGTATCCCCTTACACATGACGTTCAAAATTGAATTAATTAATTAAAATGATCAAAAATAACAGAATGAAAAGAGAAAATATCTTAAATGACCAATAGGGAAATAGTAAATTCTGGTAGACGCTGAAGGTAAAGTCTTATGCAGCCATTAAAGTTTTATTTTCAGAGAATATTTAATGATCTAGTAAATGGTCACCATATGACGTATGGTGAGTAAGACAGTCCTGGACATTAAAGTCTAGGAGAGGAGGCACAGATTATATGAAATTATAAACCTAATTATTATAAAGAAAATTAGGATCACAGTTTGTATCTTACCACAATGCAAGGCACATAGTAAGTGCTCAGTAAATATGTATTGAGTGAAAAAAAGTCTGTTACAGACTGTATTAAACTAAAGCAAAATGATGCACTTTGGGTTGTGAGATGGCAGGTGATCTTTATTTTCTTTTTAATATTTTACGGATGTTTAGCTTAGTTTTCTAATGAACAACGTATTACTCTCAACATCTGAAAAGTATTTTACTGGACGGATATTACCTACAAAGGAAGAAGAGGAGCCAAATCTGTTCATGTAAAGAGAAAAATATGAGTGAGAAATGTAAGAATTATCCGGAGGACCTGGGGGTATTTTTCAGATGAGATGTTATTTTTTTTCCATAGGATGAAAAGAAGCAGTTGTTGAAATCCTTCTTTGTGTTTGGCATATAACGTTAGAAATAAAGACAACTTTTAATTCTTCAGTTAGTATTAAAAGAAGGAAATGGGAAGCAGACCACAAAAATGGGCTTGTTGTCCTTTGAGTTCTAATTCAAAGTTGGTTGCTTGAGCTTACAGGAATCCCTGCTCACATGGGAACCCTTGGGCATAGAAAACAGGCAAAGCCTTGGGAAAAATACTGTCATATCAAATCATCTTTGAAGTAACTTTCATAATGAGACTTAAAGATACTGTATTTGCCTAAAAATAAAGTTTGGAGTGAGTTCAAAATTTGTGATTTATGCAAGCCTTTTGGCTATACTGGATGACTTCATTTTGATCTCCTCTTTGATGTGATGTATCAATCGATTTTCTTTTCTCCTATCATTGTTCTTGGATGTGTACAACAGAGCCCTTTATTTTCAGAAAAGCAATTAGCATGGAATGTTACTTATGGTGTCCTACACTATGTGTTCTATAAATGGTAAATTGTTGTAATTACCAGCAGATGAAAGTCATATATTGGATACATTCTTATAATTATTATAAAGAAATGGCCTGGTCATGGACTCAAATCAAATTAAAGAGGCATAAAATTCAATTTCACTTTCTCGAGACCTGTGTAAAAGTTGAACACACACAAAATGTGGTTTCAAATAACATGCTGGCACAGAGCAGTTTCAGCACAGACGCTGTGAAATGACACATTTCTAGAATTTTCCGTGCCATCTCAAGGCCCAGTTATGTTTTCTTGTGACCACTGCACTCGAAATTTATAAAGTGCTAACATCTGGTTTAGCAGAGCCCCAATCCCTCTTTATCATTTGCTCGAGAAAATAAAACAACACACCAAACTAAAGATGCAAGAAGGGAAATATTGTACTGGCAAGGCCATTTCTGAGACAATGTATAACCCTTTCATACTTGTTAATATATATTATTAATATATGTATATATTGTATACAATATAAATAATTGTAATAATATAGAACATAGAAACAATAAAGATTATATTAATATAAGTATATTTTATATAATCCTAATTATATTAATATAATTTAGATTATATTTATACATCAATATAATATATTAATATAATCTTTTATCTTTAAAGATATAAAACTGATATACACATATGTCGATATATTTGTAACATAATAATATAATCTTTTATATTCATGTTTATAATTATGTAAATATATTATAAATATATAATATACAATAAACATAAATATATAATCTATAATATAAGCTTAACATTAATCATATTAATATATTGACTATACATAATATAATATATAGTATATATTGATATGTAACTATGTAATATATAATAAATATGTATTATATATTTAAAATGTATAAATATAATATATTTATAATCCCAAAGCCAATAGAACTCATTAACATTATGGGATGTTTATATAAAAAAGACAGGCAATAACCAGTGTTGACAAAGATGTGGAGAACTTCGAGCCCTCATGCACTACTGGTGTGAGTGGAAAATGTTGCAGCCATTTTGCAATACAGTCTGACAGTCCCTCAAAAAACTTGAAATCATCAAATGACCCAGCAATTCCACTCTTAGGTATATACTCACGAGAAATGAAATCACCTGTCCACCCAAAAACCTCTACATGAATGCTCATAGCAGCACCATTCATAATAGCCAAGAAATGGAAATAACCCAGATGTCCAACAATAGATCAATAGATATGTAAAATGTGATTAACTCATACAATGGAGTGTTATTCAGCCACAAAAAGAAATGAAGCGCTGAGAGTGCCAAAGCAGGGCTGCATCTTGAAAACATTTAGCTAAATGAAAAGAGCCAGGTACAAAAGACCACATATTGTATGATTCTGTTTACATGAAATGTCCAATATAGGTAAATCCATAGAGATAGTAAGCAGATTTGTGACCACCAAAAGCTGGGGGGAAGAGGAAATGTGGAATGCCAGCTGACAAGTATCGGATTTCCCATGGAGATGTTAAAACTGCTCTGGAACTAGTAGTGATGGTGGCATAACTCTGTGAGTAAACTAAAAACCACTCAATTGTATACCTTAAAAGGGTGAATTATATATCATAGGAATTATATTTCAATAAAGCTGCTATTTTTAAAACTCAATATCAAATGGTGAACTGAAAATAAAGATTATTCAAATAATGTCTGTGTTAAAAATAGAAAATGTCTTAATCCCACAGCACATGATTTAAAGAGGGAAATGTCGAGCATCTACTGTGTTCCAGACACTATTCTCATGGCTGGGAATAGATAGATTAACATAACAAAGTACGTCATGAATTTCACATTCTGAGGACTCAGTTTTCTACAATCTGGTAGATGGGTGTGACTTTAGGTTTGGAGGAACTCCCAAAAGAAAGTTTAGGGGGTTGAGAGAAAAGTTCCTGAACCTCTGTTCACTTGTAAAGCAGTGCTATTTACGTTTTTCTGCTCTCCACCCCAAACATTTATTTTTAGGATCAAGTGCAAATAGTCTTGCTTCTTGAAAAATTGCTCCTACAGACCGTGTCTCAAAACTGCTAAGAAGTTAAATCCCAGCTTCTCGTGCAGAGAGACCTTATCTGTCTGGGGATAGGCACAGAGTTGAGTCATGAAAGGCATGGATTATTGAAGTTGCGGTTGGTGCATGCACCTTCAGGGAACAGATCAGCATGACCTATATTTACAGGAATCATCACAATTCATTTTATGTAAACTTGGGTTATTGAACACTTTACAACTGCTCCAGTTTTAAAGGAGTTTCCCCTTCAAAGTAGCATTTTTTTTTGACATGGAATCTCACTCTGTTGCCCGGGCTGGAGTGCAGTTGCACGATCCCAGCTCACTGCAACCTCTGCCTCCCATGTTCAAGCGATTCTACTGCCTCAGTCTCCAGAGTAGCTGGGATTACAGGTGTGCACCACCAAGCCCAGCTAATCTGTGTATTTTTAGTAGAGAAAAGGTTTGGACATATTGGCCAGGCTGGTTTCGAACTTCTGCCCTCACGTGATCCGCCCTCCTTGGCCTCCAAAAGTGCTGGGATTACAGGTGCGAGCCACCGCGCCTGGCCCAATATATCATTTTCTACTTGGTCCCTCTCTGCTCCATAAACTGCAGTGGTTACCACTGCTGATGACACTGAGTAGCCTGTTTTCCAAAACACTCTCTTCAGAGCCAGGGGCATCCTGTCCACCAAAGTTACTTCCACCCTTTTCCTAAGTATATATAGCTTCTCTGCTTTCCTCCATAAGCTAAGTAGAACACCCAACCTTTCCCTACAGATACCATGCTAGTTCTCCTCTCATGTTACTCCAAATGCCCATACCTTTCCCCTTATGTTATTTTTCAAGGCCAAGCGTAAACTCAGCCTCCTCCTGGAAACTTTCTACAGCTCTCCAGACCATAGTGACCTTAGTGTGTGCCACACACAGCTGCTCAATGACCTCAACTCAGTGGTGAGCTCCCTGAGGTCAGAGATCATATAGTATACCACTCTTCCTCCTGTTCTGCTCACACAATAAGAGGCACATAAAAGCTTCAGGGCTAGTGCTGATTCTGCAAGTTTATCCTACCTCAGATATATGAAAGGGTACATTTAGAATTTCCTTTTCTAAGTGAAATTACTAAAATGACTTCCTTATAAGAAACAATGCAAAAAACAAGGGTGTTGTTTCTGCTTCTGTCATATATAAACCGAGCTTGAATAATACAGAGCCCTCCACTGACTCACCATCTGCCAAGGTCACATCATTTTATTACTAAATGGCAAGCTGACTGGGCTCAGATTCACTGAACCAAACTATGGGACTTTTAAAACTGTTTTCATGCCACTTTCTACTTTAACTTTTAGATTTTAATAACTTTGAGGTTAGTTGTGATAGAGGCCATACAGAATGTCCACGAAGTACTCCACATAACCAGCATCTAAATTTGAGTATTTTAATGTTTAGGGCAGCAACATGATCTCGGGGCTTGTTTGTTTGTCTTAGGTCCTGAAAAAAAAAAAAGTCCTGGGATCATGTTGCTTCCCTAAACATTAAAATACTCAAATTTAGATGCTGGTTATGTGGAGTGCTTCGTGGACATTCTATATGCCATGCAGTTGTTAATTTCATCAATGCAAATACTATAAATTTTGACACAATGAAAGAAAAGTTTTCTTCAGTACATGCAACAATTGTATGATCTTGGGATGGCTGACTAATAAGATAATACATTGCCATATCATGGGAAGAGAGAAAGTGCTGGCAAAATTGATTGAGAACGTATTGAAAGAAATATGAAAGTGGCACAACATAATTGAAAAGAGAACTGTCGCAAGACACGGCTGAAAAGAGAACTGTCTGAAGAATATGGATTTTAGCCCCAGGAACTAATCTAAAAGACCTAATGAAGTATATTAATGTGAAGAACAAGACAATTACTTTCAAAGACAAATTTGTGGCATCTACATCTTCTGATCTCTGAAACACAGGCAAAAAGGAGAAAGAAAAACAAATCCGCAGAACCTACCCTATGACATGAGCGATGTGATACCTAGTACACACAAAACTTAAGAGATGCTATTGCTGCATTAGGAATGTGTGCTCACTATTTCAGCTTGTTTTCCCCACTCTGTTTGTAAAAGCATGGATAAGAGGAGTTACAGCCCTTTCCCCATCCACCCTTGTTCCAAACAATCCTACACACACTACGGGCAGAGTCACTATCCAAACCCCCCTCGCATCCTGCTGCTTTGTTAGCCTGACATCATGGCAACCAGCCCACCTTATCGGCCTCATGGTCCACTATCTGCATTCCTCTCCATTCACTCAAGCCACTCAGTTTAGTCATTAAGTTATCCCACAAACCCACCAAATTGTAGCACTGCAGTCTTAGAACCACAGCACATGCAATTTTCTATACCTGTAATAATCTTGCCACTTATCAAAATCCCACTCCATTTTTTAAAGTTCCAGTTTAAGTCTTGGATTACTCCAGCTCATTCACACCACTGAATTCCCCTCCCTCTTACTTCCTCATTTGACTGTCTCATACTAATTTGCATAACGGATCACTTTTTACACCAGTGGTTTGCGATAGAAGGCGATTTTGCATCACAGAGGAAATGGAAGGCTGTGGAAATGTCTAGACATTTCTGGTTGTTACAACTGGAGAGGGGTGACAACTGGCATCTAGTGGGCCAGGGCCAGACCAGGGATGCTGCTAAACATACCACAATGCACAGGGCAGCCCCCCACAACAAAGAATTATCCACCTCAGAATGTCAGTAGAATCAGTGTTGAGACGGGTTGTCTCTTCAAGGGGATTGGAAGCTGTCTGAGCAGGAACATTGGCATTCCCTGTGTCTAGCATGGTGCTGAGTACCTATGATAGCATCCCTTGATAAATGTGTATTGACTATATGGCACCAACTACCTTGTTGAGTAAAAAGAAAAAAAAAGTTAAAATGTTAGAGTTGCCTTTCTCTTACTTTTACCTAATGAAGTTTAAATATCACTTTTGTTTTACGTATTTATTTATTTTTGAGATGGAGTCTCATTCTGTTGCCCAGGCTGGAGTACAGTGGCACGATCTTGGCTTATTGCAACCTTCACCTCCAGGGTTCAAGCGATTCTCCTGCCTCAGCTCCGAAGTAGATGAGATTACAGGTGTGCTACCACCATGCCCTGCTAATGTTTTTGTATTTTTAGTAGAGACAGGGTTTTCACCATGTTGGCCAGGCTGGTCTCAAACTTCTGACCTCAGGTGATCCACCTGCCTAGGCCTCCCAAAGTACAGGCATGAGCCACCATGCCTGGCCTAAATATCACTTTTAAGGAATGGCAGTTTAGACTAATGCTCCATGTCCCTTCCTCTTCAGCCCTTTATGAGATGGATAGCCCTTACTAAGGAAATGGGGACCGCAAGTAGTTGAGGGGCTTGTCTGAAGTTGTCTATGATGATGGAACTTAAGAGAACAGTTCTCAGTCTTTCATGTTCCATGTAGTTGTGTCTGAGTAAAATATAGACAATTCTTTCATTCGTTCAACAGACTTTGAATGAATTCCTATTATGCAGCAGACACTGGGCTATGCTCAATTCTCAAGTTCTGGTGTGATGCATTTACTGCTGAAGGCTGTGTCACGCCAGAAGTCAAGCCACTGTCATGACATACGTTTTCCTATGAAAATAATGCTGCAATCTTGACCAGAGATTAGGCTCCAAGTATATCACAGATATGACTATGCATGTGACATAAAGGCAATCATAATAAAATTATAGTGTAACTTCTATAATACATTAAAATAGACAGTTGTTCTATAAGCTATTTAAATAAACAATGGCCTCTGGATACAATGATGTATGTATTCACCGTGCAGAATACAGCTCTCTTAAATGTAAACTCAGCTCAGTCCTAACGTAGTTAAAAAATGTATATCAGATGCTGGATTGAGCAATATATGTATTACCTTCTATTAATTGGAGAGGACTTGGGAGGTAGTATGCAAAGCTGAATTTAAAGCCCCAAATCTTTCCTAAAAGTTGTCTTAAAGGAATTGGAATTGGTCTTTTCTTTTTCTCCAAGGCCTGCTTGACACTTGGCTTCCAGCTATCAGAACATTTCGCACTTCCAGAAAAGCTATAAAAACATTTAGCTGATCATCAGCAATACCTTTCTTTTTTCAAAAGGTGCTTCAAAATATTTTTCAAAAAAACATGTAAAAACAAGCATAAACAGCATGCAGGAATGGAGGGAAAAGCAGAGAGAATTGCTGTGTGGGTGTTTAATTAGGCAGCAACCACTACCTGAGAAACACAGAAAGAGCAAAGGGGTGCACAAACTGCCCGCAGAGAATGGGGGACTGGAGCCAGTCACAAGGCAAAACTGGCGGCAACTCAGCCTGGAATATGCGCTATGTGTGCTTGGGCAATGGCTGTGATTTAGCAGCAGTTCAATCCACTCTGAAAACAAGAGACTCCATCCTTTAAAACCTGCTTCATACCTCCTTGATGATATTTTACATCCTTTCCCCAAACCCATGAGGGCCATCTAGTACATCTAGTAAATGAATCTGCTCTGAAGTAGATTAAATGTGCAAGCTGCATCCTAGCAGTTAAGTCCCATCTAACCTAACAATTAGTGAAAATTGATAATTTGCACTAGATGCAAATATCACATTGCTATAATTTCAAGTAAAATGCCTGAAAGGGTACAGCAGAACCGTCAGATGCTGATACCTTACAGGGTAGTCTGAAATTGGATCAAAACCTCTATAGTTTTTTTTAAGCTCATTAAGACCTGAGCTGAAAAATAAACTTAAGAGAAAAGAATGCAAAGTTTCTTTAAATTAACGGAAGCAGAGGCAGTATTTGCAGAGGTTCATTTAAACAAGTTCATTCAGGATCTTCCACATTGGCCCCATCTCCCCCTGCACATATAATAATGATGAAATAACCAGCATTTCTTGAACCTTTACCATGTACCTGGTCTGTGCTAAGTAGTTCACATGAATAAATTCCACTGTTCCTCCCAATAACCCTATAAGGTTGGTACTCTTACTATCTCCAATTTACAAATAAGGAAACTGAGACTCAGAGAGATAGTGGACAGCCCAAACCCAAACAGCTAGCAAGTGGCACAGTCATAATTCTAACCCAGGAGGTCTGCCACCTGAGTCCATAGCTCCAGCTCCATTCCCTGTCAGTCGCCCACCTTCACTCACATCCCTTCTCCAGATGGTCCTCCATATCTGTGAGCTGCATTTCTCACAGGAGTGGATGAAGCTGCCCTTATGTGGAAGGCATCAGAAACCACCCTGTACATGCAAGATCAGTTATGTGTAGGTCATGTTGAGCCCATCCCTGATTTGAATGTGGCACCAAGCTTCTCTGACTTTGTTCAGTCTATACATGGCCAGCCCTTCACCCATCAAGAGCTCTGATACCTGGCTGCCATCTCCCTCTTTGCATTTGAGATGAAAGTTTCCTCCTTTGCCTCCCAAAGAATTGTGACCTCTTCATCATCCAAACAATTTTTAGACCTACCCTCTCCTTCAATATAAAACTGCTCTCATGCCTCCCTTCCTCCTGACTGAAAAGAATTTCTGTGATATGAGCGCATAATAGCTGCCATTTATAGAGCACTTACCAAGTGCCAGGCATCATGCCAAGCAGTTTGCATGCATCCTATCATTGAACCCTCATAACCATTCCATGATTTTTTTATTTGCCCAAGGTAACCCATTAGGGAAGTGCCACAGGCAGGACTAGAGCCTGGAGCTTTGGCTCTTTAACAGGACATTTTAGTTGCCCAGCTTCAGTGTACTCACTCATCAGTTACATGATGAAAATCAGTTTCCACCTAATGGGATTGTTGTGAGAATGACATGAGATAATGCAGGCAAAGACAGCACAGTACCTCAACAGAGTAAGCCCTCGACAATGAATATTCTCCTTACTGATGAGCAAGATTCATGAGGTGGACTGCTATTCTGAGCCCCCAGACTCAAGATGACTAGAAAACTGAATGCAGATCCAGCCTAACTAGCTGAAGGTGAGCTGAGCCTCTCTCACGAGCAGGGGATGAGGTGCCTTTGGGTATTGTTTCTGCACCATGTATTATTATCCACCTTATACCTACAATCAAGCCTATCTCCATGCCATATAGGTGACACAGCACACTGTGGCACATGCTATTATGGACTGTAGATGAACACGTTAGCAAACACTCTAGATTGACATATGCTCCAATCATACCTAGCTATAAGTTTTCTCGTATATACTGTCTTACCACAAACTAGGAAGGATGAGACTGTTTCTTTGTTGGGTCAGTGAGGAGTCCAAACTCCCTACAGAAGATAAAGACAGTCATAACGTGAAAATATATAGACAATAGCCCAATTAGTTTGAAAGGTTAAAAGGCTAGGTAGACATAGAATAACTTCATATGTCCTAAGTGTAATATTCAAAGTATGTAGGAAGATTCTAAGTAAAAAAGAAGGGGCAACTACTTCTCTCTTGCAGAAAATAAGAGAAAGCTTCATAGAGGACAAGACAGTTGAGTTGGGTTTTCAATGATGAGTTGAAGGCATGCAGAGGTAAGGAGGGGAGGGGAATGGCTTTTCAGGCAAAGCACACACACACACACACACACACACACACACACACACACCACAACACAGAGATATGTAAGGAAGATGGGTATTCTCAAGAATGTGGAGAGTAGCAAGAGTTTAAGGGGGAGAGGTGGCTAGGCAGGTGTATTAGTCCGCTTTTATACTGCTATGAAGAACTGCCCAAGACTGGGCAATTTATAAAGAAAGAGGTTTAACTGACTCACAGTTCCGCATACCTGGGGAGGCTTCAGGAAACTTACAATGATGTGGAAAGTGAACGGAAAGCAAGGCACATCTTACATGGTGGCAGGAGACAGCACACAAGCAGGGAATGTGCTCTTATGGGGGATGTGCTCTTCTAAAACCATCAGATCTCATGAGAACACACTCATGATCACAAGAGCAGCATGGTAGAAACTGCCCCCATGATTCAATCACCTCCACCTGGTCTCTTCCTTGAAACGTGGAGATTACATTTCAAGATGAGATTTGGGTGGGGGCACAAAGCCTAACCACATCAACAGGTAAGCAAAGGTCAGATAAGAAGAGCCTTGTATGCCAGCCAAGGATCACAGCATTCATCCTGTGGTTTCATATGTGTTCTGCAGAAGGTTGTGAACAGGCCCTATGCTTAAAAATATGAGTGTGGGCAGGATGGGTGATTCCATGATGAAATCCATTTGGGATGCTGAAGTATGCAAATGTAAGCCTGTTTTTAACAGGTATGGCATACCTGTTTTCAGGTATACCATAGAGCTGGTATACCTGAAGACATTCTCAGGACATTTAATATGCTATCTGAATCTCCAAAAGGAAACAAAAACTATAGTACACAGAAGTTTTCAAAGCTACTTGACTACAGTCTTATTTTTCACAGAGTATCCTAGAAAAACAGGGTGCATATGTACTTTGGAAAATAGAGGTTCTGAAAGCCACTGAACAGTTTAATTAGCACCTCAGAAGATCTCTGTCAGCAGCACAGAACACAGACTCGTGCAGTGAGATAGAGTGAAGTAGATTCAGAGAGACTTGTTAGGAAGCTGTTGAAAAGAATCCTCATGTAAAGAAGAAGTCTTGGGCACACAGAAGAGAGAGGTCATCTTTAAGAAATAATCACAAAACAGAATACAGAGAACCTGATGGATTGATTTAGATGAGTGGGTGCAGAAAAAGATATACCTAAGTTGCTGGCTTCATAGATCTTTCAAAGGGGGTTGAGTCGGGTGGTGGTTAGGGGAGATGCTTGATTCCTTTTGGGAGTGTGTGGAGCCTCTGTAGGATATCCCAAATGAATAAGTCTAGTAGGCAGTGGATGGATAGGCCTGAAGCTTAGGAGAGAGGTCAGGGCTGCAGAGGTAGATTTGAGATTTATCAGCATAGAGCTGGTATACCTATGGGAAGGAATGAGATAGCCCAGTTCAAAAGAGAGAGATCAGCGGTGCTAAATACTATGAAGGCAGGTTAGATAAGGACTGATTAGCATTGGGTTTGATGGTTTGGTCATCAAATGACCTAGGAGGGGAGTATTGCTTCATTGGAGATGTTGAGATATAAGCTAAATTCAGGAAACCAAAGAAGAATGGTAGGTGAAACTATGGAGAAGGCAAATCTAGGAAACATTTAGGAAAAAAACATAACTATGTATATCTTTTTAAAAAGACATGGGGGAAGAAGGTCATGACAGGTGAAGTAAAAGAAGCGTAACTTCAATTACATGTCAGGTTATCCCAGGTACTTACACAGTTTGTGTGACCTTGAGTAAATCATGTCAATGACCTCGGCCTCAGTTTGTAAATCCACAAAATTGGGATCGTAATCATGAGCACCTCAGGGCATAATTTGAGAATCAAAATATTTGCTAGGGTAACACATGGGTGCATGTACTCATTCTGGTGCCTGGTACTTGGCACACAGTAGGTATTCCACAAGTATTCAATCTCATTTCCTAAATCACAGAGATGAGATGACGCTGGTAGGGTTTTGCACACTCAAAATCTTGACAGATATGTGTGATGGATGGAGATGGTGTCTGTAAAAATTTTTCTCTTTGTCAAGAACCTGAAACCTGCCCAGACACGTGCGGTCTCTTCTCTCCCAAGCCCCAGCCCTTGTTTGCTTAAGTCATTCGCCACCATCTGAAGCAACTGGAACGTTCCCCTTCATCTTTACCCACCCATACACACCCAAAGTGGACCCTGGGGTCCCTGGCAGGGCAAATTTCCCAATAATAGCTTTCTTTCACTCAAATGCATACAGGGGCCTCCTGAGGGAATTCCCAGGGAGACCTCAAGCCCTGGGAATTTTCGTCTGAAATTGCTGCACTCTAGGAACCCCTCCCTCAGGTCCCAGTGGGAAGTCCTTTCCAGGAAGGGGGCCTGGGAGCACTGAAGCCTGTACTGGGAAAGTTCCTGGTAATGAAGCCTTAAACAGAAGATGAGGTCTTCTTTGCTTGGGGTCTCCTAAAAGTCTCCTCTCCACAGACTTTTGTACACTGGGAGAGTCATGAAGTATCGAAGGCAAGGAATTCTTCTGAATGCAGAAGGCAAGGGTTGCCAAAAATATTCTCCTGGAAAGCTAGCAATATTAGTTGGAATCAGGCAGGAAAGGGAGGCAATCCAAAGCACCGAAGCAAGGTGCTGAAGGAATTTGGCACATACATTCGAAGTATTGAGGCCAGCATATACATTTCTCACTCTTGTCACCATGAGGAATGTGACTCTGCCTCTAAGTTGCAAGAGGATGGATGAGCAGAGCAGAAAAATGTCCCCAAATTCAACAAGACACTCTTAAGTTAGCGGTTCTCCACCTCAGTTGTACATATGAGTCACCTCAGCCTATAAAATTACAAACGTCCAGACTCTCACTTAAGAGTGAATGAATTAGAATCTAAGGATATGGGAACTGAGCCTCAGTGTTTCTTTTTGCTTATTTATTTGTTTGTTTGTTGGTTTGTTGAGACAGAGTATTGCTCTGTCACTCGGCCTGAAAAGCAGTGGCACTATCTTGGTTCACTGCAACCTCTGCCTCCTGGGTTCAAACAATTCTCCTGCCTCAGTCTCTTGAGTAGCTGGGATTACAGGCCGACACCACCACACCTGGCTAATTTTTGTATTTTTAGTAGAGATGGGTTTCACCATGTTAGCCAGGCTGGTCTAGAACTCCCGACTTCAAGTGATCTGCCCATCTCGGCCTTCCAAAGTGCTGGGATCACAGGTGTGAGCCTCAGTATTTTTGAAAAGCTCCTTGGGTGACTAAAATCGCAGCCAGGGTTGAGAATACTTCCAGAATACATGTAAAATGCTTAAGCATAGTGCCTAACACACAACTGGTGTGAACTAAACAAGAGTCCCCACTTCTACTTTCTCAGCAGACACCAACCACACCATTGAAAGAAACTGCATTTGGTCGGGCTGGCACCACATCGAAAAACAATCTCACAGATTGTCAAATGAGGTCCTAAAGAAATTACCAGATGGTATTTGAAATATTCACATATTAGACTCAACCACCTCGAGGCACCAGACATGTCTCTTGGGAAAGCTCTCTAGAATCTGTCCTTTTCTGTCCCACTCTACTTCAACCTTGGTTCGGTTCAGAAAAGTGAATATCCTTTTCCAGAGATGTAGACCCCTGAGTCATTCCAGATTGCAGGCCACAGTTGTAATAGTGACTGGTAACACATATGTTAGCTGTCTCCCTAGCCTTTCAATGTTTGATATAAACCTTCTCACTCAGTTACACTTTTCAATTTAAAAGCTACATTTGAGTCTTCTCAACTTAATTGAGGCAAAAGAAGACAATTAAATGTTCTATCAAAGTCAAATCTTACTGGTAGCTTTCAACATACCCCCAGAGAGATCTCACATGACTTCAGGCTGAAGCTGAGGCTCAAGTATAACCCTTAAAAGTGTTCAGAAGACAGAAATGTGGAGAACTGAAGCACAAAATTGCTTTGACATGATGAAACAAAGATGTATTTTTCTTCCCAATCAAATCATCTTTGGAAATCGTGACAGCAGGTTTACTCAATGTCCTTAAAATCTAATCCTTAGCATTGTTGGTCATACTCTGGTTTCCTGTTCAGCATATAACCCTCTATTGCAGCCGTTTGCCTATAAATCACTCACAAAGGGACACATTAACATCATTGGACACTTGGAGGATGGCTTCTAACATGGTAGCTGAATTGAACTGAAGGGCAAAAATACCTTCTGCCAGCTCCAAAACACTCGCTGTGCAAATGGCAATGCCACGATGGAAGGCAAAATTGGGAGCAGACCAGCCCCCAAAACAGGCTGAGTTCATGTGCTCGCAGAGGTAGAACCATTCCAAAGCAGTGGGGACAGGGAGCCTGAAAAGTTCATTCTCATCCTTGCAATTACTGTGAGATTATGTTATTTTCAACCAACTGAGGGAGCGCCCTAGAGTTCTGGTTACCACAGTAGAAAGGGCAATGCACTGGGAGTCAGCTGACACCATTCTTGGATCTGCTGCTATCCAGCTGTAGAATTTTTGAGAGATCCTGACAAGTGATTATACTTAAGGTCTACAACACCACTAATGAACTGTGTGACCATAAGCAAGTCACTGAATTTCTCTGTGCCTCAGTTCCCTCACCTATAAATGGGAATCATAATAGTTTCTACTTCATTGGGTTGTTCTGAGGATTAAATGGGCCAATATATAGTAAACAATTAGAACAGTGGCTGCCATGTGTATATTACTTTGTAAAATTTAGTTATCAGTACTTTGTTTGCAGCTATAAAATGAAAATTGGATTCAATGACCCCTAAGCCCCCTTCTAGCTGGATGACTATATTCCATTTATGTAATATCTAGAACCTCTGCCAGATGTGGAAGTTGAAGCACCAGTTTACAGGAGGAATGCCTGGGCCAGCCTGCTCGCCTTTACGGTAAAATATTAAAGATGTGGCATAATTGAGGGATGAGTCATTCTGGTTAACCAAGTCATCATCCAAACTACAAAGGTTCGGCACTTTACATTTTCTCAGGAGTCACTCAGCTGCTCCTCCCACCACCACCTTGAGCTTTGTGATTACTTTTAACAGTGAAACTCGCAATGACTTCTGCACCAACCTAAGTTATCCTATCTGCTGCTTTGCCATCCTGAAAACTGCATCTTTAATCCTTGTCATTACCTTCTTTCTCTGCTTCCTGTCTTTGTCTGTATTACTTTCTTGATCCCTTTGCTCTTCCTTCTTGGATCCACATATTGTTTCTACTTGGACCCTCTTCCCAGTCTTACCCCTCTTAGCTCCTACTCATCTTCATGTCTCAACTTAAACATAAATCCCAAGCTGCGTCAAAGGTCCCTAATATAGCCTCTTATAGCACTTGCTTCTTCTTTTAGAGCACTTACCACCATTAAAACTATATACTCCAAAGTATTTTTAACATAGTGGCTCATGCCTATAATCAATCCCAGCACTTTGCGAGGCTGAGGAAGTGGATCACCTGAGGTCAGGAGTTCAAGACTAGCCTGGCCAACATGGAGAAACCCCCATCTGTACTAAAAATACAAAAATTTGCTGGGTATTGTGGTACAAGCCTGTAATCCCAGCTACTCAGAGGCTGACGCAGGAGAATTGCTTGAACCCAGGAGGCAGAAGTTGTGGTGAACAGAGATTGTGCCACTGCACTCCAGCCTAGGTAACAGAGCGAGACTCCATCTCAAAAAAAAAAGGTATTTTTAGATGAATTGATGATATGTATTTATCCGTCCATTCATTCATTCATGCCTTTGTTTATCCAAGGCATTTCTCTTTTTTGGTTATGAAACTGATAGGGTATTGAATAGCCCTTGAAGCCTCAGTGTCTGGATCTTTTTTCATGTTGTTTGCAGAATGATTCTTTGCAACCAAAAGCAAAGTCACAAAATAGAGACAGGCATACCTCATTTTATTGTGCTTCTAAGATACTGGGATTCTTACAAATTGAAGGTTTGTAGTAACCATGCATTGAGAAGTCTATTGGCTCCATTTATCCAGCAGCATGTGCTCAATTCATGTCTCTGTGTTACATTTTGGTAATTTTCATAATATTTCAAACTTTTATTACTATATCTGTTATGGTCATCTGTGATCAGTGATCATCGATGTTACTGTTGTAAATATTTGGGGACTCCATAAACTGCACCCAAATAAGACAGTGAACTTAATTGGCAAAAGTTGTGTGTGTTCAGACTGCTCCACTAACTAGCCATTCCTTCATCTCTCTCCCTCTCCTTGAGTTTCGTTATTCCCTGAGACACAGCAATATTGAACTTTGGCCAATGATTACCCTACAATGGTCTCTAAGTGTTCAAGTGAAAGAAAGAGTCCCACATCTCTCATTTTAAATCAAAAGCTAGACATGACCAAATTTAGTAAGGAAGGCACATTAAAAGCCAAGGAAGGCACATTAAAAGCCAAGATAGTCTGAAAACTAGGCCTCTTGGTAAAGACTAGCAAAACAGCCAAGTTGTGACTGATAAGGAAGAGTTCTTGAAGGAAATTAAAAGTGCTACTCTGGTAAACCCATACATGATAAGAAAGCAAAACAACCTTATTGTTGATATGGAGACCATTTTAGTGGTCTGGATAGATCAGACCAGCCACAACATTCTCTTAAGCCAAAGCCTAATCCAGAGCAAGGCTCTAACTCTCTCCAATTCTGTGAAGGTTAAGAGTGCTGAGAAGGCTGCAGAAGACAAGTTGAAAGCTAGCAGAAGTTGGTTCATGAGGTTTAAGGAAAGAAGCTGTCTTCATAACATGAAAGTTCAAAGTGAAACACCAAGTACTGAGTTAAAAGCTATAGCCAGTTATCCAGAAGACACAGGTAAGATCACTGATGAAGGTGGCTAGGCCAAATGACAATTTCAATGTAGATTAAACAGACGTATATCAGAAGTAGATGCCATCTAGGGCTTTCATAGCTAGAGAGAAGCCTATATTTGGCTCCAAAGCTTCATTGGACAGCATGACTCTCTTGTTAGGAACTAATGTAGCTGGTGATCTTAAGTTGAAGCCAATGCTCATTTACCATTTCAAAACTCCTAGGGCCATTAAGAATTATGTTAAATCTACTCTGTGCTTTGTAAATGAAACAATAAAACCTGGATAACAGTACATCTGTTTATAGCATGGTTTAGTGAATATTTAAAACCCACCATTGAGACCTACTGCTCAGAAAAAAAATTCCTTTCTCAAAATACTGTTGCTCATTGACAATGTACCTGGTCATGCGAGAGCTCTGATGGAGATCTACAAAGAGATGATTCTTATTTTCATTTGTGCTAATACAACATCCATTCTTCAGTTCATGGATCAAGGAATAATTTCAACTCTCAAGTCTTATCATTTAAGAAATACATTTTGGGCTGGGTGCGGTGGCTCAAGCCTGTAATCCCAGCACTTTGGGAGGCCGAGGCGGTTGGATCACGAGGTTAAGAGATGGAGACCATCCTGGTCAACATGATGAAACCCCGTCTCTACTAAAAATACAAAAAATTAGCTGGGCATGGTGGCGCGTGCCTGTAATCCCAGCTACTCAGGAGGCTGAGGCAGGAGAACTGCCTGAATCCAGGAGGCGGAGGTTGCGGTGAGCCGAGATCGCGCCATTGCACTCCAGCCTGGGTAACAAGAGCGAAACTCCATCTCAAAAAAAAAAAAGAAAAGAAACACTTTTGTTAGGCTGTAGCTGCCATAGTGATTCCTCTGATGGATCTGGGAAAAGTAAATTGAAAGCCTTCTGGAATGGATCTACCACTCTAGGTGCCATTAAGAACATTTGTAATTCAATGGAGGAGTTCAACATTTCAACATTAAAGGGAGTTTGGAAGAAGTTGATTCCAACTCTCATTAATCACTTTGAGGGCTTCAAGACTTAAGTGGAGGAAGTCACTGCAGATGTAGTAGAAACAGCAAGAGAATTAGAATTAGAGGTGGAGGCTGAAGATGTGACTGGATTGCTACAATCCCATGATCAAACTGGAAGGAATGAGTAGTTGCTTCTTATGGATTAGCAAAGAAAGTGGTTTCTTGAGATAGAATCTACTCCTGTGAAGATGCTGTGAACAATGTTAAAATGACAAGAAAATATTTAGAATGCTCATAAACTTAGTTAATAAAGCAACAGCAGGGTTTGAAAAGATGGACTCCAATTTTTTTTTTTCAAAAACCCTTCAAATTTATTATTATCGGATTTCAGCCAGGACAAATATAAAGTAAGTTTCCCATTCCGTTTGTCTGCTTCTTTTTTTTTTTTTAATTTTTTATTGGATTTTAGGTTTTGGGGTACATGAGCAGAGCATGCGAGACAGTTGCGTAGGTACACACATGGCAGTGTGCTTTGCTTTTCTTCTCCCCTTCACCCACATTTGGCATTTCTCCCCAGGCTATCCCTCCCCACCTCCCCCTCCCACTGGCCCTCCCCTTTTCCCCCCAATAGACCCCAGTGTTTAGTACTCCCCTTTCTGTGTCCATGTGTTCTCATTTTTCATCACCCACCTATGAGTGAGAATATGCGGTGTTTCATTTTCTGTTCTTGTGGACTCCAATTTTGAAAGAAGTTTTACTGTGGGTAAAATGCTATCAAAGAGCATCACATGCTACAGAGAAATCTTTTGTGAAAGGAAGAGTCAATTGATGTGACAAACTTCACTGTTGTCTTATTTTTAGAAATTGTCACAGCCACCTCAACCTTCAGCAATGACCACTCTGACTAATCAGCCATCATGCACATCGAGGCAAGACCCTTCACCAGCAAAACAATGACAACTCATTGAAAGCTTAGGTGATAGCATTTCTTTTAGCAATAAAGACTTTTTAAATTAAAGCATGCACATTTTTTAGTCATCATAATGTTATTGCACACTTAATACACACAGTATGATATAAACATAATTTTATATGCACTAGGAAACCAAAAAATTCATGTGACTCATTGTTTTGCAATATTCACATTATTGTGGTGGTCTGGGACTGAACCTGCAATATCTCTAAGATATGCCTGTATTCAAAAGTATTTTTGAATAAATGGATGGCACCTATTCATGTATCCATTCATTCACTCATCTTTTTAGTCATTCAAGGCATTTTGGTGATGAAACTAATTATGGAGTATTGGATAATCCTTGAAGTCACAGTATTTGGATCTCTTTCATGATGTTTGTAGAATGATGCTTTACAACCAAAAATGAACTCAGAAAATAGATAAATACATATCTCTAAAAGTAGCACTGTTCTGGGTACTAAGATATTAAAAGAGTGACTGACAATGGTTAAACTTTAAAATGTGTATTACATTTTCTTACATGTTGGTGAAATAATCTTTTAAACCCTCTTCAGGCTGGGCATGGTGGCTCATCCCTGTAATCTCAACACTTTGGGAAGCTGGGTGGGAAGATGACTTGAGGCCAGGAGTTCAGGACCAGCCTAGCCTGATCAACATGGTGAGATCCCATCTCTACAATATTTTTTAAATTAGCCAAGTATGGTGGCATGTGCCTGTAGTCCCAGCTGCTTAGGAGGCTGTGTAGGAGGACTGCTTGAGCCCAGGAGCTTGCGGCTGCAGTGAGCATTGATTGCACCACTGCATTCCAGCCTGGATGACAGAGCAAGACCCTGTCTCAAAAAACTAAAAAAACCCTCTTCAAAGAAAAACTTAAGATATGTTTGTGGTCAAAAATATGGAATGGTAACTACCCTCGGAAAACTCTTATAAGTATACCATTGTCTATTTTGCCAAAACCTTTAACTTGTGCCAATATTCAAAATACTTGATACCACAGTCAATCTTTAACTCCTGAATAAATATTTTTAGTTGAATTAAAGGCATACTGGCTTTCCAGCATTGGCCTCCAGTTCCCTCTTATAATTCTCATCGCAATATGAACTTCCTGAACTTCGAGCTTATTGATGAGGCTTTAACAAAAGTCCATCAAGGAAATAGGAACCTGAATAGAAATCACTATCCAATTTATAAAACGAATGTTTTCCTTTTCAGGTGTCAAAATAATATTTTGTTACTTTGGACTGATTCCCTTTAAAGTCGGAAATTGTATGTAGTTTGAGGTATGAACTAGCAAAAAAGCTTTTCTTTTCTTTTTTTCTTGTCCTTTCTTTAAATAAGCAAAAAGAAGATTTAACGAGTGAAGTGTACAAGCTCAAAGTTTTGGGTTTGTAATGTTAAACCAGGGTTTTAAAAAAGCTCCTTTTTCTCTTGAAAGTTACAATTTCCTAGTGAGATCCCATCTCTACAAAAAAAAAAATCAAACAAATAGCTGGATGTCGTGGAACATGCTTGTAGTCCCAGCTACTTGGGAGGCTGAAGTGGGAGGATCGGTTGAGCCCAGGAGCTTGAGGCCGCAGTGAGCCATGACTGCACCACTGGACTTCAGCCTGGGCAACAAAACAAGAGTCTGTCTCCAGAAAAAGAAAAAGAAAAGAGAAAAAAAAGTTACACTTTCTTATATAAACATTAAAAATTACTTTGTAGAAGCTGCTTTCATTAGTAGAATAACTGCATTGTTGTGGAAGACAAGTATTAAGGCTATTTCAATCTCAAAGGGAATAGTAACCTGAATTAAGCTTTGTCAGGTCCTGGAAAAACATGATAAGGGGAATAATTGGGTGCCGGTCCTCATGGTAGAGCACCTACCCAAGTGGGCACGGATGGTTAGGTATAGACACAGCTTAAAACCAAAAGTTCTTGTTTCCTCTCTTCTGCCATGGCATCAGTGCTCTTCAAGGGAGTTCTTCGTTTTGGGAAATAGAACTTTAAAAACTAGGTAGCAGCAAGGTAGACGACTGGCTGGAACCTGAAGATACTAAGATCTGAGAGGAGATAATAGGAGCCAAAACTAAGATTAGGAACTGTTAATCTAGCTCAAGCTTCTGAACTGGAAGTGCACATCAAAATAATCTGAAGTAAACTTTTATTTATATAACAGCTTTATTGAGATATAATTCATATGCCACACAATTCTCCCATTTAAAGCATACAATTTGAGGATTTTAGTATATTGTCAGTCGTGCATCCATTGCCATAATCAACTTAAGAACATTTTTAATACCCCAAATAGAAACTTCATACTCTTTAACTATTATCCACCAATCTCCCTCTTCCTCCAACACCTGCCAATCACTCATATTCTTTCTGTCTGTATGGATTTGTTTATTCTAATGTGTCATATAAATGGAATCACAGAATATATGGCCTTTTGAATCCGGCTTCTATCACTACCTCCATGGTTTATCCATGTTGTGGCATATATGTCAGTCCTGTTTATGGATAAATAGCATGCCATTATATGGATATACCACATGTTGTTTACCCCTTAATCTGTCGAGTAACATGTAAATTGCTTCCACTTTTAGCTGATGTGTTTTTAAGGTATTTAGATAGCGATTTAAGGTATTAAGATAGCGATTTATTAATTGGCACCCAAAATCTGGTCCATAACATCTCCAGAAGATTCACTGGGAATGTTTCCTAAAACAAGCTGCCGTTTAGTGAATTCATTTCTGAGTGTGTGATGAATTCTTCCTTTCTTTCTATTTGTTGTGAGATGGAGTCTTGCTCTGTTGCCCAGACTGGAGTGCAATGGTGCGATCTCGGCTCACAGCAACTCCACCTCCCTGGTTCAAGCAATTCTCCTGCCTCAGGCTCCTGAATAGCTAGGATTGCAGGCACCTGCCACCACACCTGGCTAATTTTTGTATTTTTAGTTGAGACGGGGTTTCACTATATTGGTCAGGCTGGTCTCACCTCAGGTGATCCACCCGCCTTGGCTTCCCAAAGTGCTGAGATTACAGGCATGAACCACTGTGCCCAGCCCAAATAAACTTTTTTTACATGCCAGCCCCTGTGCTAGATGCTGGGCTTATTGACCAAAATGGAATATGTCCCTGATTTCAGGTAGAAACAGTAGTGAAAGACAGAGAGATGGGAAGAGAGTATTTCCTTCTGTAATGGGGTTCCCATCTTCTTCCTCTGCCTTTGTTGGCCTGCTAGAGAACTGGTCAAAGGTTTAGCTTTGTTGAGAGAAGGAGTCTGAGAAAACACTAACCAAAAGTAATCTAAATCTCACTTTGTTCATGTTAACTTCTTCCTTTTGGAATTTCAACTACTTAATTATAATCCCGAAATTGTGTTTGATTCATTCTTGACAAGACCATATGTGCCTGCTTTGCCGGATTCTAGTAAAATAGATATTCCGTGCCATGCTTCACCACTCTGCCATTTGTAAAATTAGCAATTTCAGGGAAGCAAAAGGCTACTTGCCGTTTTGCTGGATCAGCACCTCATTTGGTCTGCCTGCATATGCTGTGAGTAGAATTAAAGAATGCACAATTTTGTCTCTAGATAAATAAATTTGAATGCAAAATAGATGCAAAGCTGTGTCTTGAGAGACAGGGTTCATTTAAATCTCAAACTAGATCTCATATCGGAAATGTAGTGCTTGGACTTAGATGAAGGCTTCCTTCTGCTCTCGAAGTGTGCTTTAAGGACGAGGGAACATGTCCACCAAGTGGGTAGGATAGCACCAATTTTCTCTCCTCCAAAGGACAATGTCAATTAGGTGACTACCCTTCGTTAAATTCCTTATAATTACTTATGTGTATGTGGAGCTTTAGACTTTGGAAATACTTCCACATTTATCTCCTCATTTAATTTTTTTTTTTTTTCTGAAACAGGGTCTTACTCTGTTGCCCAGGCTGGAGTGTAGTGGCATGATCACGGCTCACTGCAGCCCTGTCCTCCCAGGCTGAAGTGATCCTCTCACCTCAGCTTCCTGAGTAGCTGAGATTACAGGTGCATTTCACCACTCTCGGCTTTTTCTCTTTTTCTTCCTTTCTTTCTTTCTTTCTTTCTTTCTTTCTTTCTTTCTTTCTTTCTTTCTTTCTTTTCTTTCTTTCTGTCTCTTTCTTTCTTTCTTTTTTTTTTTTTTTTTGAGAGGGTTTCACCATGTTGCCCAGGCTGGTCTCAAATTCCTGGGCTCAAACAATCTACCCACCTTGGCCTCCCTCAGTGCTAGGATTACAGGTGTAATTCACTGCACTGGCCATCATTTCACCTTTGCAATGATCCAGTAGTGCCTAATGAAAAAGGATTATGCTAGTCACTGTGCAGATGCAGAAGTTGTAATTAAGAAACTTGCCCTTAGCCACACACCTCAGACATGGTAGAGCTGGCCTTGATGCTAGTCCTTCTGGCACCCATCGCAAGGTCCTTTCCACTGCCCCTATGTATTGGGGGTCACCTTAGGATTCTCACCCTGTCTAGTATGCAAGGGTCTTTGTTCTGAAAGCACACTTCCAGACCGAAGTCCCAGTGTGAGTCCCCAAGAACCTGCAGGCAGTGACATTCATAGGCAGGAGCAAAGGGAAAGGTAATTAAACTGGGAGGAACAGAAATCTGTTGTCCTCATCTTTTCCCCTCTTTTCCCTAGCTGGGACTACTACTTCCTTCCACTTCACTGAGACTGAGAGGGAAACTGATGGTGCTGAAGTCTTTTCTCCATCACCTACCAACCACTCATCTGCTTCTGTCTCTGTGGATTTGCCTATTCTGATATTTCATATAAATGGAATCATACAACAATATGGTCTTTTGTGTCTGGCTTCTATCAACTTAGTGTAATGTCTCCATGGTTTATCCATGGAAGGCTGTGAGTGTTTCAAAGCCACTCTTCACATTCTTCTTACCATTCTTTGACTACACTAACGGGGGCTGAAGGAATGTGGAATCCTCCCTGTGACAGAGACCTGTGTGCCCGTACTCCCAGAGATGCTTAAGAAGATCTGGCTGGCTACACAGGAACCACAACCAACATGCTCAAAGCCCTTCCCTAGAGAAGCTGTGATCCTTCAGTGAAATTTACATGTATCTTTCCTCCCTTGCTGGACTTCCAAAGAGTATAGAGAACCAGGGCCTTGAAGTCAGAGTGACCTTTTTTTTATGAAACAGTTTCACTGTGTCCCTCAGCCTGGATCTCGGCTCACTTCAACCTCAAGTGCCCCAGGCTCAGGTTCTTCTCCCACTTCAGCTTCCCAAATAGTTTGGAGTACAGGCGCACACCACCACGTTTGGCTAACTTTTGTATTTTTTTCGTAGAGACGGGGCATCTCCATGTTTCCCAGGCTGGTCTCAAACTCCTGGGCTCAAGCAATCCATCCACCTTGGCCTCCCAAAGTGCTGGGATGACAGGCATGCACCACCACACCCAGCCTCAGAGAGACCTTTATTCAAAGCAGCTCTGTGACTTCTTAGCTGTGTGGCCTTGATCAACTTAATGTTTAAGTCTCGGTTTTCTCATCTGTAACATGAGGATAATATCCTCTACTTCACAGGATCCATGTGAGAATGGTATGAGATGATGCTGGTAGCATGGGGCCTGGCATGTTGCACTTACCACTGAGAGATGTTATTTTAAAGAAATTGTCAAAGCTTAATAATATTTATTGCACATGTTCAAGGGAAGGGAGGGTACAGGAGGATGGTTAGGGTCAAGGGTGAGGCACAGTTCTGAGAATCCTCTCTCAGTTTTCACTCTGCTACGCGGAGACTGACTGCTTATGGATCTGCAAATCACATCTAGCTTGTTTCTGTTCTCCTTATGAAAGCTCGTTAACTATAAATATTTCCCACCCCACCTACTGAATTCCTACTGCCACCTGGATACTATTTTGCTCTTTTTAATTCTTACTGCCCTTGATGGCACCGTAACTGAGTCTGGCCTAGGGTATGCTCTAACTACCTACCATATGCTTTCAATAAAAAGAGAATGGCTGTGCTCTGATTGCACTGAAAGTGGCAATCACACATGGACTGGTAAATTTAATGGGAGTGTTTTCTAAGAAACTTTCATTTGGACTTCCAGTGCTCATCACATTAAATGCAATGATCAGGTTGGAACAGCAGTGTACCTTTGAAATAAACAAAGGTCCATTCACCAAATAGGCCCTAACTGAAACAGAGGTGTCCAGCCAGATGGTCACAATTAAAGTCAATAGGTTTTCCATGGCAAGTGGAGCCCTGGGCTCTGACAACTACTTTCAACCATTCCCCGAAAGTTGGCCTCCTGATGCAGGCCCAACCCATGGAGCAAGCGCAATAGTGCTGGTAAAGTCCCTGAAAGAGACAAGAGATGCAAGGATCCTTTGGAGACAAGTACCCCCTATTTCATCAGTGGGGACAAAGCACTAATACACTTCTTATTCTCTTCAGCCTACTTTAAGTAACTGAGAGTTTAATGTAAATCCAAAGTGCTAAGATCATAGAAAGAAAAGGAAAATTTAGGGTGGAGGTGAAGGGGTCGATTTCTAAGCACACTGCATTATATGTATTATTTGAGCCAGAAGACTTCAGTAGTCCCTGATTAGCCTGCCTGCTTGTCCTCAGCAAGAAGATTCTGGGAAGGTAAATGCACCTTGACTGAAGCACGGTATTGGGCTCAATTCAAAGGAATAAAAGTAACTTCAGTTGCAAGAAGTCCATAGCCCACAAGGTGCTAAAAAGACACAAAGATTCAATTAATCTGCCATGTCCTTTCCCTTGATTATAGCGGGTACTTGGTGGATGGAGAGAGCTACGTAACTGGTGGGAAGAAAAGCATGCTAAACTCAAAGCTAAGTCATAGGGATGGAGCTGCAATGCCAAGCCCTTTATATTTTCCAAGTCAGGTGAAAGCTCAAGACTTCCAACTGCCAAACTGCAGCTTGATTAGCTTACCACCCTGTAAAAAGCTCTTGCCAAAAACACCATCACTGTTGGAATTCTGGCCTTTCCCCTGTCTGAAACTTGACAGGGAGAATAGAATTCCATTTAATACTTAACTGTGTAAACGTAGAGCTGTCACTTTAAGACTGAGTCTGAACAGGGGTTTGGGCCTAATTCCTTTTCTCTAGTGATGGTGGTAGAGTGTGTGTATGCACGTGTGTGCATTAGAAGGAGGAAAGTTCTCCTTTGCTCCTCTGAAAGAAGAGCTGATCTGAGTATTGATCTAGTTGACCATCTAGAAAGGGTAACAAGAAAGGGAGTCAAGTTGAGGCCGAGCGCAGTGGCTCACGCCTTTAATCCCAGCACTTTGGGAGGCTGAGGTGGGTGGATCACTTGAGGTCAGGATTTCGAGACCAGCCTGACCAATATGGTGAAACCCCATCTCTACTAAAAAACACAAAATTAGCTGGGCATAGTAGTGCACGCCTATAATCCCAGTTACCTGGAAAGCTGGGGCAGGAGAATTGCTAGAACCTGGGAGGCAGAGGTTGCAGTGAGCCCAGATCACACCACTGCACTTCAGCCTGGGTGACAGAATGAGATTTTTGTCTCAAAAAAAAAAAAAGAGTGAAGTTGAAAGAAGGGGTAGGGCGGGAGAGTCCCATTCACAAGGAGAGAGCTGCTTTTCCCTTCAATACACTCCATATCTCCCCAGTGCTGGATGCTCTCAGGAGGCATTGCCTGGGCACATGCAAGGAAAGAAGCAAAAGGGGCACCTACTGCATATTGCTGTTTGGAACCTCAGAAGGATGAGCATTACCATAGAAGTCCAGAACTTCAGTGATTTGAACAGGAACACAGGTCTTGAGATTGAGATTCTCATCCAGCACCCATTCCACCAACCAGGAGACTGAGGTCCAGAGAGGAACAGGGACCTCCTGGGCTCACTCAGCAGAATAGCCAGCGGGGATCCTTGTCTTCCTGTTCACAAGTCATTGCTTGTCTCACCAAGCCATACCGCCTCTTTGTAGTCTATGATTTTTAGCATGTTACTTTTCTTTATATTTTTGAAAGTGCAGTCGCTTATGTATTACTCATTCAGGCTTCACAGCACATAGATGTATTCCAATATTGTCCTATCTGTGCTACTTTGTAAAAAATGTCCCCTGAAGCATGTCAAAACATATAGTGATTTTAAAGGGAAAAAATGGCTGAGTAAAGCTCTATAGAATATATCTTTTGAGTTCCCAAAATAAAAATTGGATCCTGTTAAAATCAAATCATTTAAAGGGCAAGAGGTTGGCTTTAGGCTGATCTCAAGTACAAGGTGGACAAACCTCCAGATCTGATGGACCTACCACCATCCTGCTATAATGTCCCAAGCTCCTACACTTCCAAAGCACTCAGGGGACAGAGCTGCATATCTTCACAGTAGCACTTATCTTAGGGTTTTATAATGATCTGTTTACTTCTTTTCTTCCCTAACCGACTGTGATCACCTTAAGGGTGAGAGTTCCCTCATGTCTGAGTCCCCAGAGCCTAGCAAGGAGGCCTGACCCAGGGTAATTGCTCAATGAATGTTTGTGAAATAAGTTATTAGAATAGCATTATTCCACTTTACAAAGTCCTACCTATGTTGCCCAGGCTGGTCTCAAACTGCTGGGCAGAATCCTTAAGAGGAAGAGCAGCACCATTAACAAGAGGAGTTTTTAGGCTTTAAAAGTCGTTTCAGAAAAACTGATGGTTACATTTTGGGAAAATTGCAGTGTTCCTAAATACGCTTATCTGATTAAAAATGTCTCTAATGAGACACTAATTAGGTGAAGTGCTATGGAGTAGAATAGTGTTATCCCATGGAAGCCTCTAAATCCTGATGTCTGGGTCACTTTATTTCATCCAAGACATTATTAGTTTCAATTTCCCCATAAATCATCATGCTTTTACTTTTAAAAAACTTTTTTGAGACAGGGTCTCACCCTGTCATCCAGGCTTGAGTGCAGTGGTACAATCACTGCCCACTGCGGCCTCAACATCCCAGATTCAAGCAATCCTCCCATCTCAGCCTCCCAAGTAGCTATACTACAGGTGTATGCCATCATGTCTGCCTATTTTTTTTTTTTTTGGTAGAAACAGGGGTATAACTATGTTGCCCAGGCTGGTCTCAAACTCCTGGGATCAAACAATCCACCTACTTTGGCCTCCAAGAGTGCTTTGATTACAGGTGTGAGCTGCTGCACCCAGCCCTCTTTTACTTTTGGGCTGTTGAATCTGCTTCTGCCACAGAATGGTTTCATGAGCAGTATGTATGACAGGATAACCTCTCTGAGCCCCACTTCTTCATCCGGAATGTGGGGATAATATCATTATCAGCCACAGAGGATTATGGAGATGATTCAATGAGGTAATATGTGTGAGATGCCTACTGCACTTCAAAAGTTCTCAATAAGCCTAAAGATTTATCTTCTTCTCTTGCAAATACTTCACAGGACACACTGTTCTCTTTACCTACTGGAAAAGGTTGAACTAAAAAGTGAACAATAAGGAGCCGTGGTGGCTCAGGCCAGTTGTCCTGGCGCTTGAGGCGAGGCTATGCATTCAAGGCCAACCTGTGCAACGTAAGAACCTCTCATTCATTAAAAAAAAAAAAGTGAACAATAAAGTTGAATGTGAGGTGAGATGTGCAGAAGGACCAATTCTCAAGAGTCTGAAACATGCCAGAACAGTGCTGTAGAGCAGGGGTCCCCAATCCCCAGGCCATGGACCAGTCCACACAGCAGGAGGTGAGCAGTAGGAGAGCCAGAAAAGCTAAAACTAACTCCAGATGGATTAAAGACTTAAACATAAGACCTAACACCATAAAAACCCTAGAAGAAAATCTAGGCAAAACCATTCAGGACATAGGAGTAGGCAAGAACTTCATGACCAAAACACCAAAAGCATTGACAACAAAAGCCAAAATCGACAAATGGGACCTAATCAAACTCCACAGCTTCTGCACAGCAAAAGAAACAGTCATTAGGGTGAATCGGCAAGCAACAGAATGGGAAAAAATTTTTGCAGTCTATCCATCTGACAAAGGGCTGATATCCAGAATTTACAAAGAACTCAAACAGATTTACAAGAAAAAAACAAGCACATTCAAAAGTGGGCAAAGGATATGAACCCTTCTTTACAAAAGAAGACATACATGAGGCCAAAAAACATATGAAAAAATGCTCATCATCACTGGTCATTAGAGAAATGCAAATCAAAACTACATTGAGATAGCATCTCACGCCAGTTAGAATGGCGATCATTAAAAAATCTGGAGACAACAGATGCTGGAGAGGATGTGGAGAAAAAGGAACACTTTTACACTGTTGGTGGGAGTATAAATTAGTTCAACCACTGTGGAAGACAGTGTGGCGATTCCTCAAGGACCTAGAAATAGAAATTTCGTTTGACCCAGCAATCCCATTACTGGGTATATATCCAAAGGATTATAAATCATTTTACTGTAAGGACATATGCACACAAATATTCATTGCAGCACTGTTTACAATAGCAAAGACCTGGAACCAACCCAAATGCCAATTGAGGATAGACTGAACAGGGAAAATGTGGCACATATACACCATGGAATATTATGCAGCCATCAAAAATGATGAGTTCGTGTCCTTTGTAGGGACATTGATGAACCTGGAGACCATTATTCTCAGCAAACTGACAAAAGAACAGAAAATGAAATACCACATGTTCTCACTCATAGGTGGGTGTTGAACAATGAGAACACATGGACACAGGGAGGGGAGCACTACACGCTGAAGTCTGTTGGGGGAAATAGGAGAGGGACGGCAGGGGGTGGGGAGTTGGGGAGAGATAGCATGGGGAGAAATGCCAGATATAGGTGAAGGGGAGGAAGGCAGCTAATCACACTGCCAAGTGTGTACCTATGCAACTATTTTGTAAGTTCTTCACATGTACCCCAAAACCTAAAATGCGATAAAATAAAAAAATGAAAAGCTTCAACTGTGTTTATAGCCATTCCCTATCACTTGCGTTACCACCTGAGCTCTGCTCTGCCTCCTGTCAGATCAGTAGTGGCCTTAGATTCTCATGGCAGTGAAGACCCTATTGTGAACTGCACATGTGAGGGATCTAAGTAGTGCACTCCTTAGGATAATCTAATGTCGGAATATCTGTCACTGTCTCCCATCAACGCCAGATGGGACCATCTAGTTGCAGGAAAACAAGCTCAGGGCTCCCACTGATTCTACATTATGGTGAGTTATATAATTATTTCATTATATATTACAACACAATGATGATCAGAATAAAGTGCACAACAAATGTAATGCACTTGAACCATCCTGAAACAATTCCCCGCCCCCTAAGCCCATGGAAAAATTGTCTTTCATGGAAATGGTCCCAGTGCTACAAAAGTTGGGGACCACTGCTGTAGAGCACCTCACTCCCACCATCCCTTATATTGACTGTTGCCCCACATGCCTGCCTCATCCCCAAAACCCATCTTTTTTTTTTTTTTTTTGAGGCAGAGTCTTGCTCTGTCGCCAGGCACTAGGCTGGAGTGCAGTGGCGGGATCTCAGCTCACTGCAACCTCTGCCTCCCATGTTCAAGCAATTCTCCTGCCTCAGCCTCCTGAGTAGCTGGGAGTACAGACGTGCGCCACCACACCCAACTAATTTTTATTTCCCAAAACCCATCTTGCTGTGGAGAACTCCATCATAACATGATCTGCAATTGTCAGCTCCAGAAGGAATACATGCTGACTGGCTGGTTTCTAACTGAGTGGCAGGGTTTGGCTTTGTGCCCCCACCCAAATCTTATCTCAAATTGTAATCCCCAGATGTTGAGGGAGGAACCTGTTAGGAGGTGATTGGATCATGGTGGTGGTTTCTTCCATGCTGTTCTCGTGATAGTGAGTGAATTCTCATGAGATCTGATGGTTTTATAAATGTTTGGCAGTTCCTCCTTCACTTTCTTCTCTCACCTGGTCCCATGTAAAATGTGCCTGCTTCCCCTTCCACCATGATTGTAAGTTTCTTGAGGCCTCCCCAGCCATGTGGAACTTTGAGTCCATTAGACTTCTTTTCTTTATAAATTACCCAGTCTCAGGAAGTTCTTTATAGCAGTTTGAAAACCAACTAGGTATTGTTCCTCACTCCTGATTCTCGTGTTTCAAGGGATATACCCAGAAGCCCATGACACGGGAACTTGGCTCTTGCCTCCTGGGAGAAATTAACCAGCTGGAAGAACAGCCTATAGTTACAATATCCACCTATTTTCTTGTTCAGTCCCATTTGGAGCTTACTCATTCTCTCTCCCTTCTCTTGTGTTGGATTCATTTTATATTCTTTGATTAGTTTCACCGCCTTGAAAATTGAGTATTGATTATGAGATAAAGTATGGAAAGAAACATTAACATTTTTTACTTGAAAGAGGACTTGGCAGGATTGTCCTCTGATGGATTACACAGTGAGCTTCCTAAAGGCAGACCACACTCCAGGCCAGTAGGGTTTCAGCGCCAGGTGGATGCTATCTGTTTCCTTCCTCCCTTGGCCCAGCAAGGGACTAGAGCTTAAAATGGCCTTCTCTTGTCGCCAATCTCCATTGTCCCAGAGAACTTCTGCTGCCTGTACTTGAGCGTCTAGCACTGTTAAGCTCATTGCACAGTAGTCAGAATAAAAACATTAAATGTGTATATCCTCAAAGGATTTGAAACAAAGGATGCCTCTAGGATGCCCCGTGAAACCATCCTGCCAAGTAAGGATTCCTACTATTATTTTAAAAATTGATACCTAAGGGATCCAGTTAAACACGCAGCTTTTTGTTTTCTTATTGACAACAAAAATGATCTAACAGATAAATACAGGATGAAATGTTTATCCTCTCCAGGGAAAATACTAATGTGAAGCTGTAAGGTAAATGGTGGGATTTTTATAGAGGTCTAAGGAGTTTATAGATTTTAACTGGGAGTTGTTCTGAATGAATGCAATTAACATTGCTTGTAATATAAAAATCCTGTATAACATATAATTAAATAAATCAACTCATTACTGAAGGTTTGTGTGAAAGGCAGGTGATGATGACAAGGAAAGCCATAGATGGTACTACAGAAAACTACTGCTACAGCTCACGGAAAACTAACCAGGTGAGAAGAGAAAAATGAAACCCTGGATATGCAAACGTAGCAACAGTCACTTATGTAATCTGCTTATTGTTTTTGCCTAAAACCCGGGCAGTACAAGGATAATAACAGATCTCAATAGGTTTGTGCCATAATTCCTTTGTCATCAGTTGTTTTGGACTTGAAGAGAAGCCCAGATTCATCTTTCCTCTGTCCTCACAGTGTGCGGTCTTCTCATGCAGCAAGGCTGCCTGCCTTTTCAGTTTCGCAGATGAAGGGGACACTGTAAAGTAGTAACACTTTCCCAGAAAAATACATCTTCATTCCAAAATAAATTTCGTGATTCTACAAACAGAGCAGAGCAGCTATTTTTCCTAGAAGACTCATGGCTAAACTTCTGGAGGGGCTAATGAATATTTCAAAGGCCAGCGATAACGTGAAAATTGACTCAGATACTGCCCACGAACAGTGGGGTACCAGGAATGCGCCTTCACTTCTGCCTCTCTTTGCATGCAAAAACACCAAACTGAGCTGCTGTGATGTGTCCAGGCTCAGGAAATTTTCAGTGTCAGGAAGAGTGGCTTCAGAACTGCCATGTAAAGACTGGAACCAGGACTAAAGAAAGCCTGATGGGAGGAGATCAAGCAGAAGCGGGGGAAGGGGCTCAAACGCTCTCTTTCACTGTAGTCACCAAGCCGAGTTTGGGTTCTCCGTAGAGAAAATTGCCTTGCTAATAAACTTAATCTCCCCACCCCCATTCTCTCATTCCTCAGGAACATGGTCAACAGGGCTGCTTGACAACAGCCATGAGAAGGAGGCCAGGTAAAAGGGACATGTCAAGGAAGTCAAGACAGGCCCAAGACCAGCCCTGCCCAGTTACAGATGTTCTGTCCAGTTCCTTCCAGACCTGAGGCTCTCTACTTGGTTAAACAGCCAGCTTCTCTCCTTAGTTTGCCCCTCCACGGCCCCCTACTAGTTGTAACTTCCTTGCTTACTTTTCCCAGTCTCTTCTTTTTCCTAGTCTCCCAGGAAATAGCTCCCTTTTACCTGCTTTCCTAGTTTCTCGCTTTACTTCTAGTTCTCCAGCTCTGCCACATCTGCAAGATATGGCGTAATGGATATCCACCCAAGAGTAGGGCCCTCTAGAAGTTGACACGCAAGGTGCAGTGTCACCATGGGGTAGGAAGGCGGCAGATATGCTTTATTTTGTTTTATTTTTGAGTCAGAGTCTCATTCTGTCACCCAGGCTGGAGTGCAGTGGCGCAATCTGGGGTAAGTGCAACCTCTGCCTTCCGGATTCGAGTGATTATCATGCTTCAGCCTCCCGAGTAACTGGGATTACTGGTGCCTGCCACCATGCCTGGCTAATTTTTGTATTTTTAGTAGAAACGGGTTTTCCCCATGTTGGCCAGGCTGGTCTCAAACTCCCAGCCTCAAGTGATCTACCCGCCTCAGCCTCCCAAAGCGCTGGGATTACAGGCATGTGCCACTGCCCCTGGTCTTCAGATGCATTTTAGAATTTCAAAAATTTCTTAGAATTGCCAGCTGCTGTCTTGGAAAAGTGACTTCCTGGGCCTCAGCTTCCCTGTATATAACATACATATACAAATAGTAATCTACCTCAGAGAATTATGGATAGTATTACATGAAATAATAGGTGTGAGCCCTCTGCACAATGCCTGGCACGTAGGCAGTACTAAAAAATGATCATTTTTATTAATCGGCAGGTGTGCTTTGACCCATACTTCCCTGTACAAAGGAACAGCCTAAAAACAACTCTCCCTGACCATGGCCAGGCATAAAACTCCAGGCTGTTATTTTTATTATTAAATCAAAACTATATTGATAATTTATATATGGAAATCCAGGGTGAACTAAAATAACTGGCTTTATTTACAACTTTGAGCCTATGCCTGTTCTAAAAGTGTAACTTCAGTAAATAAATATGGCAAAAGGACTGTTGACAGAAGGTCCCTTAAGCTTCTTCCCTGAACTCAGGAGGCCGAAAGATTCTGGTGGGAGTTCCCAGCTCAGTGACACTGCCACGATTGTCTCTTATTGGCATATGCATTCCCACCATCCACTGCTTAGAAACCTGCCCTGAGCAAGGGTGGAGACACCTGGACACCACACACCACCTAGCTCAGAGGAAACACATGCACCAGAGGCTGGAAATCCCAGTGCTCTTCTTGGCCTCATCTTGAGGAAAAAGGCAGAAGCCCACAAGTTGCTATACTACATGTTGTCAACATCTCTAGCCATGCCCACTGCTCTTCTCCTGCTTCACTCATTCATAAGAAAAAGTGGGGAAAGGCATGATGGTTCACTCCTGTAATCCTAGCACTTTGGGAGGTTGAGGCTGTAGGATCACTTGAGCCCAGAAGTTCGAGACTAGACCGAGCAACATGGCAAAACCCATCTCTACAAAATAAAAAATTGTGAAAAATTAGTTTGGTATAGTGGCATGTGCCTATAGTCCCAGCTACTTCGGAGTCTGAGGTGGGAGTACTGCTTGAGCCCAGGAGGTTGAGGCCGCTATGAGCTGAGATCAAACCACTACACACTAGCCCGGGCAGCAGAACAAGACCCAGTGTCCCAAAAACGGAGGAGAGAAAGAGAGAGAGAGAGAGAGAGAGAGAGAGAGAGAGAGAGAGAAGAAAAAGAAAGAGAAAGGAAGAAAGGAAGGGAGGGAGGGAGGGAGGGAGGGAGGGAGGGAGGGAGGAAGGAAGGAAGGAAGGAAGGAAGGAAGGAAGGAAGGAAGGAAGGAAGGAAGGAAGGAAAGAAAGAAAGAAAGAAAGAAAGAAAGAAAGAAAGAAAGAGAAAGAAAACACAGGACACTGGCTTCATCACTTTACTGAAGTGGTAGTTTGGACATTCAAATTGGTTCTTCCTTAAAGCAACTTGTTGAGATAGGCAGATTTATACCCTATATAACCTCAACAAAATGGAAGTCCACAGCTACAGTATACAAAGAGGAAATTCTGATATATGTATGTATAGCTACCAACTATCACTGTCCAGAGATGTTCATTGTGCCTCTCAGAGGACAGTAAGAAGGGAAAGGCAGACTAGAAGGTGAAAAGAGCCAAGACCAGCCCCGTAAAGAAGGTTCAAATATGAAACCTCAGGGTGTGAGTCAAGATTGTAGATCTGGTGACCTTGGAGTGCCAATGCTACACACACGTGGCCACCTTTGCATTAGCTGATCTTTCAGTTTGGTCTGCTGGTGGTACCCAGAAGTACAGGGCACAACATGGGCAAATCAAATGTTAAAAAGTACATCTCTTCTTATGACCAGTCCCTTAAGTGTGAAAGCCCAAATTATAGGAAATAAGAGGAGGGGAGAAGTCTCAGATCTGAGAGATTTTCTCCGCAACTTGTGGCCCAACAGCTCTTCTACAGTCTCCCTGCCTCCCCCATCCCCCTTAGGGCAAACCAGTCTCTGGCACCTCCCACCAGCAGCTTCCCCAGCCTCTTCCCTGACAGAGACACCAGACTGGTTTATTTGCACAGCTCACTAAACACATACCTTCCCCTAGGAGACCAGACCTCCGATGTCCCCCCTGCCCAAGTGCCAAGTATACCTCATCCCTACTGCAAAGGCATCTCACTGGGACCACAGGCCAGGCACAAGATGAATCTGAGGACCAGAACTCCAGAGCTTTTAGCTCCTAAACGGGCAAAACTTCTGCCCCCACTTTCATGATCCAAACGTGGGCATTACGTTTATGCGTCCGGATGGCTGCACATTTTGTAAAGCATATGAAATTTAATATCTGACAGGTATTCAAACACTAGTTCCAGTGCACAAACACCCACTAGAGGCCACCTTGGTTGAATAGATTAAGTAGACTGGGCTTATTACACAATGTGTGGCCTTCAAACAGGATATTATATCTACATCAGCAAGGAGATATTAATATCAGTATCATTCCGTCAGATCTATAGGCTCCTTCCAATCTTGATATTCTAAGATTTTATACTTCTCTACAGAGATTGCCTTTTGGGAGAGAACAGGGTGTCATGGTGGTATTTGCTGAGATGAGACTTTGCCTTGGTGTAGCACATTCAGAACCAACCTCAGAGTCCTGACACACTAATATAAGCAATTCAATTCATCTTACAAGGAGAAACTAATCATCCATTCTGATGGAGGAAAAGAAAACAAGACAATCTGTAAATTCTCCTAACCAATATTGCTACTACTAAATTCTTCCAGATCCCTCGAAGGCACGAAGTGAATCCTTTGCTAAAACGGCCACAAAAGGCTCGTCTCATTTGTCTTACACGGACTTGTGTAATTTCTTCCTTTGTAAATCACTTTCCACACACAAACATACACAATCAGAGTTTTGGAATAACAGTGATGATAATCTGCAAATAATTATTCAACTATCCATCACAGTGATATTCCAGAGATACGGCTAAATGTCTTAGGGCAAGCAGTTGGCAAGACAGTACATATGTAGGCTGCCTAGGCCACAGAATCTTTATCACAACCACTCAACCCTGCTGTGGTAGAGCAAAAGCAGCCATAGACAATATATAAATGACTGAGCACAGGTGCGTTCCAATAAAACTTTATTTATGGACACCGAAATTTGAATTTCATATAATTTCCCTATGCCACGAAATAGCACTCTTCTTTTGATTTTTTTCAACCTTTTAAACATGTGAAAATCATAGTTAGCTCACAGGCAAGATGTGGGCCATAGTTTGCCAACCCTTGTCCTAGAGGAAAACTGTGTAGCATCTCATACCCCTAATTGAGAGGGTAAGTAAATTGTCATAATTATGATGACATACGAGCTCATGGTATGTGTCAGGGATAAGGCTAAACTAGCGAAATGGGGTCTTTTTTTGTTGGTTTAGTCTTCACAACTAATTTATGTGATTGGGACTACTGTCCCCATTTTACAAATGAGGACACTGGGACACAAAAAAGGTGAATGAGTTACCCAAGACTGCGCAGCTACTAAGTATTAGGTCCGTGCAAAAGTAATTGCAGTTTAAAACCACATTTAATATCTCACAGGTATTAAAACCGCAATTACTTTTGCAGGGACCTAATAGTAGAGCCAGGATTGGAACCACATCTGACTGACTCCAAGGCCTGCGCTCCTCACCACTCTCTGTAGAAAGGGAGTGCCAAATCCACACCCATTAAACTACTCTAATTATGCGAAATCCCGTCCCAGGAAGATGCGAATATGATGGCTCCAAATGAAACAGTGTCAGGTACCTGAACTAGTGGGCCTGTGACGGCCACGATTCACTTAAAATCTAAAGAGTTGAAACAATTTTCATTACATTTTCAGCAAAGCCCTTAAAATGCTTGATCCTTCTCAAAGCTAAACTAAGATAAATTAGTAAAGAGAGCCTAAAAAATAAAGGGGGTCCGATGAGTAGAGCTGAAGGGAGATGAGGGCTGGCGGGGTAGGGGAGGGAGGAGGAGGAAGTGGACAGTGCCAGGGCGCGTGCTTATAGGGACTTATTTCTGTCTTTACTCAATTTCTGACACTGCTTATCGAGCTCAGGTCAGAGTAGGCAAAAAATGCTGAATGTGGCAAAATTGAAAATATTAACAACTTCAAAGACATAAAACGATTCAGGAAACAGCTGATAGATTCCTCACTGTGAGAAGCAAAAACTCTAGGAATAGAAAAGTCACGAGGCGTGATTTTGGCTGAAATGCAAGCACTGCGAAAGGACACTAAGGAAAATGACTAAAAGAAGAGGGTGCTGGGCATCAGAGCAAGATAGCGCTAGCACTGAACAGCTCAGCTCCTGGGAAGGTCATGTTGCAGCTGAGAGTGCTCTGGCTGGCATTCTCTCCAGAGGGCTGGGAGAACCTCAGCAGCAGTGTTTGGCCATTAGCTCCCAAAGGAAAGGCTCTTTCTGTGACAGCACACAAGGCTCCCTATAAGACAACTCCAATTTTGACTGGTCTGATGCATTTACTTCCAAGCTAGATGTGTCTCTGCAGCCTTTCCTTGCCCATCTGGAAATCTCGCCCTTGTGGAGCTGCTGAGAAAATGGCTTTCTCTGAAATCCCTGTTCCAGAAGATCAGGCAGGTGAATGAAAATCATTATCTGAGTAAGACACAGAATGAATAAAAACAAGAGAGATGTACAAACAAGAGAGATATACAAAAAGGGAGATGCTCCACTCAAAACCCCAACTACTCCCCAAAAACCTCTTTTCACATTTCCAAATGTCACACTCCACACTTAAATTAACATGCCTTTCTTCCTAACAGGGAAAAAGTGTCCAATTTATTTTGATATTTCAAAATGTGCCTGTAATATAAATGATCCTTGTAACCAAAGTCACAAAGGAGATTATTTGATCTGGAAACTCTGAAGTCTTTATATCCCTGGCCCCATGTGTAGTGAGAGGGCATTATCAGGCTACCCCACTTGCCTGGACTCATGGCTCCACTTTCTACAAAATCTCAGCACTTGGAACATCTAAATTGTCAAAGGTAATGGGGAAAGAAAGCCTTTCAGAAGCAATAGATACTTTACAGAACTATAGGAACCTATCATTGCTTTTGGGGTCAAGATCAAATTCCTACCAACTAGAATAAGGAAGACAAAAAAGTGGCGTTAGTTTAAATTCAGGTTCCCAAAGAAAAACTCCACAAAAATGGTAAACGAAGAAATTGGCGCTAAATGGCTAAGAGACGCTAAATGACTGCCCCCAGTTCCATATGTGTGGAACACATGTGGTGGGGATTCTCAAGTCAGTGCACTGGACCACAGCCTTCCCTCTAGAGGCTCTTGGCTGAGGCAAGGATAGAGAATGATAATCGCACCACTACCTCCATGAAAGGCGGCATTGGTGCCAATTACATCTAGTCCCAGATTTCACAAAATGTGTAAACTAGGGTTTACACATCTCATGAATCAAACGCAAGAAGTAGAAGGTGAGACTCTGGCATTCGTTTTTTTGGTGTTGCTGTTGTCGTTGTTTGGGTTTTTCTTTGTTTCTTTTTTTGTTTCATTTTGTTTTTCCGAGACCGAGTCTCACTCACTTTTTCACCCAGGCTGGATTGCAGTGGTGTGATCTCCACTCACAGCAACCTCCACCTCCCAGGTTGAAGCCATTCTCCTGCATCAGCCTACCAAGTAGATGGGATTACAGGCCCATACCACCACGCCTGGTCAATTTTTGCATTTTTAGTAGAGATGGGATTTCACCATGTTGGCCAGGCTGATCTCAAACTCCTGACCTTAGGTGATCCTCCTGCCTAGGCCTCCCAAAGTGCTGGGATTATAGGCCTGAGCCACCATGCTCGGCCCTAGCATTCATTTTTTAAACAAGCCCTGTAGGTGATTTTGATGCAGATGGTTCAGGGACCACACAATGAAAAACACTATTTACTTATCCTGCTCAATCAGAATTTCTGAGAGTGGATCCCAGCAATTGGCAGAAATTCACTCAACAAATAAGTTTTGAGTACTGACGATGTGGCTGGCACGTGATTGGTATCAGAAATGCAACAGCTTCATGGTCTCTGCCTTTACTGAATGTAGGCATTACCTGCAGGCCTCTAATCTCACATTTTAACTAAGGATCTGAGGAATGGAAACATCATACAACTGGCTAAATAACTGAAGTTTCTTCTTATGAGTTCTTTTCTTTCCTGTCCGTGTTCTCTTTGCTTGGATTACTACTCTAAGAAAGGTCTTGTCTAAGCAACAACCTCAACTTTATGATCCTATCACATGGCCCATAAACCACCTTGATGCTTCATTCCATTACTATGAGCTTCCCCAGGACAGAAATACATATTACAATGAGCAATGCAAAACAAACCAACAATACCTTCCTGACCTGCATTGAAAAATAACAACTTATCAGCTTTAATCCAACTCCATTGTTCTTTGCAACAAGTAAATAATTATATGAGATTGTCTGAAAATCAGATAGAGCGTTCATTTCAGCATCTGCCTCCAAGAGACCAAGAGGCCTGAATCATAAGCTGAAAATAAGGAAAAGAATAAGTGTCCCCTCCCCTGCTCAGTCTTCAGTTTTCTGAACCTTCAATGACGCTGGTCCCAATCTTGGTGTTAAGAGACACTAGAATAAAATTTCTGAAAATATTGTCAAGGGATAGCCTGCATCAGAATCTTTAGGCTGGTCATGGGGGCTCAAACTAATATCTATTAACAAGCCATCCCAAAACTAAGTGATTTAACATAACAACTGTTTATTATTTGTATAGCCTATAAAGCATAATATCTTCAAGGTGTAGCATGAAGCATAATCCCAGTGCTTTCAGAGGCTGAAATGGGAGGATTGCTTGAGCCCAGGAGTTTGACACCAGCCTGGGCAACATAATTACACCTCATCTCTATACAGTTTTTTTTTAAATAGCTAGGCATGGTGGTGCATGCCTGTAGTCCCAGCTATTTGGGAGCCTGAAGCAGGAGGATTGCTTGAACCTGGGAGTTCGAGGCTGCAGTGAGCTGTGATGTCATCACTGCACTCCAGCCTGGGTGACAGAGTGAGATCCCGTCTCAAAAATAAAAAGGAAAAGAAAGAAAAAGGAAAAAGAAAGAAAGAAAAATAAATCACTTTGAGATACTTGCTAAATATGTAGATTTCAAGTCTTTACTGAAACCTACTGTAGTAGATTAACTGCAAGTAGGCCCAATCAGTGACCTCTCTATATCCTTGTTCTTGCCCTCTTTGTACACTCCTCCCACTCTGAATCTCAACTCAGGCATGTAACTTGCTTTGGTCAAACGAATGTTAGTAAATAAGATGCAAGCAAAGACACAAGCTCATGTGCATTTCTACTTGTTCTCTCATATTACTGTGTTTGCTTTCTTAGACCCCTGCCACACCACACACACACACAAAAGCCTGGGCTGATGTTTCATGGATGAGAGGCCACATAGAGCAGATTAACGTCATCCCAACAGAGGCCATCCTAGAAAAGCCAAGCCCTCACTAACCCACGGGCTAACCGCAGCTGAGTCCAGCTATGATCAGCCAACTCTGGCCCAGATCAGCAGAACCATCCAGCCAACTCATAAGCTATAGAAATAATAAACAGTTGTCATGTTAAACCACTTAGGTTTGGGGTGGCTTGTTACATAGCGCAAACTAATTGATACACTTACTAAATTAGTTTGGTGGAAGGGATGATTTGGTAAATTCGCATTTTTAACAAGTTCTCCAAGTGATTGGTTCTCATCCACTTTCAAGTTCTATCATCATTTTGCCATTGTGTACACAGCAGTGAGAAAGAAAGTGATTTGTCAACCAGCTTCAATGTAGTGCACACAAGCCCAAATCATAGTTCTCCTTGGAGGTATCTATTATCCCAGGTGTCTCCTCTGGATTTGCTACATGCCAGCAGTGGGAAGAGCCACTACTCAAGGTTACAAACAACCCAGGAAATCCCAGTCAAGCTAAAATGGTGCCTCTAGAAGGATTTTCTTTTAGTGGTAAAACTATTTTAAAATTTATTTTTTGTGTTGCTTCTACCTTTTGGCTGTGAACAATGCTGCTATAATCATGGGGTTGCAAATATCCCCAACCATGGCAAATACTTTTTTTCCTCCACTCCTACTGTTACCCTAGCCTGGAATGTCTTCTTCTCTCACCCTCTTCAGTCTGATGAAATTTGGGTCACATTTCAAACCCAAGTCAAATACCACAGCCTCCCTGAAGCCTTTCTGATAACCTTTATGCTTCATACATACTTTATTTGGGACACTTCCTGTTGCTTGCCTTGATTTATAGCAACATATCCTTTCACCTTCCTTCCGAACTGACTGAACTTCTTAGGCATTTGAACTCTGTCTTAAACATCATTTTTATAACTAGCCCCTAACACTCAAAAATATATGTCAGAAGAAATGAAATAGGAACTATGTAAGAGTACAGTCAGGATTTAAAACCAGAAGAACAAATATTTAAAATATATTTTAGCACATTATGAAATGTGTATTTTTATATTTAATAACTAGGTAATGAAATAATAACAATCACTCTATGTAGCAATTATTCTGTGCCAAACACTATTCTCAGTACTTTATATAGAAACTCATTTAATCTTCACAAGAGTCCTATAAGGTAGTTACAATAGTTACCATTATTACTTCAAAACAACAAATGAGGAAAGTGAAGCTCAGAAAGTTAAGTAACTTGCCTGAGGTCACACAGCCTATAAAAGGTAAGCTGAGAATCAAATCCATGCAGTCTGGCTCTAGAATCCATGGTTTCAACTGTTACTGCGCTCCAGAAGTTTGTATTGTAATTAACATTGCAATAGGCTAAGATGGCAGAATACATGAGTTTTAGACTTGGCTTTGTTAACTTTGTGTTCCTGGGCAAGGCATATCCTGTTTTGGGGCCTCAGTTTCCCCGTATGTGAAATGCAATTATAACTGATGATCTTCTTAGTGCCTCTCAATGTCAACATTCTTCTGATGCTATGATAAGTACACTTGATCTACCTGATGTCTCCTTCAATAGCTTGTTAACCTCTGAGAAGCAGGTACTGTGTTTTCATCAAATCTATATCCCCACAGTGGTTGCCTAGGGCTGTGGGCAATAGGGGGATGGGAAAGTGACGGCTAAAGGATGCAGAATTTCTTTCTGGAGTAATGAAATGTTCTAAAATAGAATGTAGTGATGCTTACACAACTCTGTGAATATACTAAAAATTATTGAACTATACATTTTAAATGAGTGAATTATGTGGTATATATATTATATCTCAATGAAGCTATTACCAAAAAAAGTGTATCCCCAGGGCCCAGCACATAGCATTACTCAACAAATGTTTTTTGAGCGATGAACAGTTGTACTACATAGCTTTTAATCTTAAGATTCTGAGTCTATTAATGGAACAATTTGTGCATACTTACCAGTTCTTTGCATATGAACTGGCACTTCTAAAAGTGTTTTCTACTTGGCAGTTTAAATAACCCCTTTGCCAACTTACTTTCTTCTTGTCATAGACATTTCAGATTTGTTCTTCATACTGTCTGAATTTTTACCTTTTGAATTAATAGGGGCTCAATTAAAGAGGTTTAACTGTATTTCTGATAACAATAATCGCTGCTATGCTGCCCACGAACAGATTAAACTAGTCCCCAAGATTCAAAGGTTATAAATTGCTTTGAATTCTTCAAATGAGAGACCTAATAGGAAAAGATGGTGTCACTACTGTAATTAGTCTTCAGGTACAAAATTAGTTATTTGAACAAAATGGGTAGGGAGTGATTGTCAATGACTGTTTTCCACCTCAAAAGAAATAAAAGGAGCATATTAATTACTGAGAAAATAGTCTGAAATTTGTGCAAGGGTCTCTACTGGAGGGAAGTTTTCTCAAAATACATGCTGGCTTATAATTAGCTCATGCATCTGATTAATTTACGAAAAAAGAAAAAAAAATCTGAAAAACATCAACTTTGAGACCAAATGTTAAGCGACTATACTTGAGAAAATCCAGCTCCAAAGCCAGCAACTTTAGAGTTCACTGCCAACAAAGAGTAATGAAGCTTCCGGGCCCTAGGAAGTCTCGCTGCCAGCTGGGTTCTGTGCCTCAGTACAAAGAGGCCCATTGGGCTGAGAGGCAGGCAACAGAACCAGCATGGACTCAGGGCTCTAATCGGCGATGATTAGAGAATAAAATGAAAAGTGAAATAAGATCCCAGCAGGTAAGATTAGGGAAACAGTGGAGGCCACAAAGTTAAACCTTGGAACATGTAATCAAGGTGATTAAAAACTCGGGTTGCTCCACCTTGTTATTCACCAGCTTGCCAACTCACCGTACACTCACTCTTCACAATCACAGCCCATTTTTGCTCTGATTTTTTAGAATGCTCCATCCTAGACACTCAACTACAGTCAACATGCATTGAAGTGGTTGAACAGGATTTGCATCTCCCCCCACCTTCCCCACAATAAGCCTGGCATACCTTGCAGAGACTTACATTTGAATCATGTCAATATGCAAAGGGCTTGAGTGGCTTCTGGTTGGTCACTTGGAAATAAGAGGCAGGGGAAATTATGCATAGTAATCAGGACATGAAACCACATAGATTGATGGGGCCTGCAGTTATCTAGCCCGTGCTCAGGGGCACCTTATAACCAATTGGAACAATCTAGTGAATCAGTTGGGAGAGGAATGTGTTTGGAAATCAGCGTAACAGCCCTCCAGGGAACACTGACTGAAAGTAAAATGCATATACTTTGCCAAACCATTTGTCTCTAAAAACTCCAATAAATTATCTTTTGACCATGTCGATTCTTTTCATTTGTCCACCTAAGACTTACGGAGTCACACCTTTGAGAATGATTCCTAAGGTGAAATCTACACAGAGTCAGCAGTATGCAAATAAATTCAATTCAGCAAATATCAATAAACATCCCACTATGTGTCAGGAACTGTGCTAGGAGTGCACGTAAATAAAAAGGAAATTGCAGCCAAAAGTGATTAAAAGCAGGAGCTAGACTGCTTGGCATCAAATTCCAGTGCTGACACTTACTAGCTTTATAACATCTCTTAGTCTCAATTTCCCCTTCTGTAAAATATGCGTGATAGTCATACCTACCTCCAATAGCTGTGGTGAGAATGAAATGATTTTGCTTAAGTTCATGCATATATTCATGCATCACAGTCATGCCTGGCAGGTGCTACATGCACTTTAGGTGTATTTGGAAGTTATTAACCCTCTTGTGTGTCATGGACTTCTTGAAGAAGCTGATGAAAACTCTGGCCTATCTCCCTTGAATATGCACATATATTTTTTCATCTACCTTTAAGGGATTTATGGATACTGCACGGCACTGTAAAACCCAGGTGAAAAGCACAATTTTGTGGGAGAGACCCCAGAAAGGTTTGTAATCCTAAATACACCTGTGCCCAACTCCTAGTTATTAGTAGTTGTACTGGAGTGGCAAACCCTTTCGGCTTTCAAGAGAGACAGTGAAGGGTAGTGGTTAAGAGCAAGGGCTGCAGGGAGGAAGAGCTCTATGTTCCAAGCTTAACTCACCCTTTACTGGTTAGTTGAGTGACTTTAGGAAAGTAACTTAAGTTTTCTGAGCCTCAATTTTGACATCTGCAAAATTATTCACATCTATTACCCCATAGGGTTGGCAAGAGGGATAATGCCTTGGCATATGTCTGGCACCAGGTAAACACTGCAAAACTGCCACTAATACTAACAATATACATTGGGCATAGGCAATAACTGCCACCAAAATAAAGAATGATGATCAGGAAGGAACTGTTCTGCACTAGGATTAAAACAAGCAGCTAGAGGTTTTGTCTCTTGAAAATGACAAGCTCAAGTTTCCCACCTACAAAGAAAATCTATTCATCTATAATGGAAATGTGTGCAAAACTAAGTCAGGGCTTGCTGTGGAAGAGCAAAGGGCAAAAAGTTGGTGTCTACTGACTTTCTCAATGCATAAAAGCCAGTCTTGTTTTCTGTATTATCGGAGCTAATGTAACACGCCAAGAGAAATAGGTAGGTGTGACCAATTGGGAGTTTCTTTCCATTCCACCAGACTGTTGAATATCTCACCGTATCCTTTGTCATCCAAATCAGCAGTGAAAAGCACTGTCAGCCAACCTCCAGCACATTCAGCAGATAGGTTGCTTAATTAAATATGCCACTGAATGGGCTATAGAATTCTATTGCTGATTCTGACAGGTGAAAGACGGAAAGGACAATTTCCTGTGCTTTTATTTAAGATGTATTTTCAATGTATCATCCACAGAAGGTGTCCCAGGCTGCATTAATTTTATGGTTTTTTTCCTAAACTCAACTCCACACAGAATGAGCTAGTTGACGAAAGCAAATCTAAAATCAGTAATGCCGCCATTGTCCCCACACTGAGAACCAATGCGCAATGGGTGGATTAGGCCATTACGAAAGATTTAGACGACGTTGCAAAGCAGTGTTGGGAAATAGGCTCTCTTTCCACCATTCTCAGTGTTAATGCCTTTAATCCAGGAGTGGGGAATCATTCCTCAGTACCAACTGGAAGTATGGCATTTGTATACAGCAAACAGACCTAACAAGTTCTAAACCATGCTGAATTTAGGGATTATGTGAATGCTGTTAAATGAAAACTTGCATAACCTGAGATTCACCAGCTTTGAAAAGAAAATGCTGGAGACCAAAAATTAAATACAATACAACACACTGGCACATTGAGCTAGGAGCTCAGAAGAGCCAGCTGGTATCAAGTCCCCATCAGTAGCACCAACTGCATGTGATGTGTGCAAAAGACAATACCCAGAGAACTAAGAGCATGACCCACGCTTCCTAGAGACCCAACCTTTCTGAAATAAATGGTAAAGAAAGACAAGGTTCCAAATCAGCATTCTCTTTTGGAAGAATTTGAGGATTAGGAAGAAATCATCCCTTCTACTTTCCTACCTGGAGACAGAATTGCAGTTGTCATGCTCCACGTCCCCTGCCATCCCAGAGCCAAGCACTTGACCTGACAAATAAATGAACTTGCAAAAGAGCCCTCTCAAGCACCTTGCTTTCCTCCCTTTACTCTAAGCTGCTGAATATGTGATAGCACAAGCCCTTAACGCCAAGATGGCAACAAAACACACCGATAGAGCCCACCCAGTATAGCTTAGCAACTGTTTTTATTTCTTTAGCCTTTTTTTTTGGAGAAGTAGAGAAAAGAAAGAGAGCTTTGTCAAAGTGAATGTCACGCCACCATATTTCTTCCCACTTCACAGGGGTGGGGGTGAGAAAGGGGCCTGGCCAAATGTTAATTGTGAGCTCTGAAGCATTTCATTCTAAGGCCCAAGGACGAAGGCTATAAGGCAGCAAGGGTGGCTCTTCCCTCCTTTTAGAAGGCACTATGCAAACTGGCTGCCCTAGTAGGTGCCTCGAGCCACCCCAGCCTGAGATCTACTGAAGGCAAGCAGACTATGCCCCTTAATGCCATACGGTTAAAAAAATAAGGAGTTTGAGAGTCTGAGTCTCTCAATCCAAAGACCCCCTGCTTCACTGCTATTGTCTTTGTCCAAAATAGACAGATTTAAAAAAACCCTAATAGGGCCCTAGTTCAAAATGCAGGAAGTTGGACATCACCGTAAGTCTGTCCTAAAGCTAGGGAAGAAGGAGGTAGGTAGGAGAGGGGGCAGCCAAAAGACAAATGATGATCCTCAGAGATTTCTGAACCCAGGGGATAGAAACAGGAAGAATGGAAAAGAGATTTTGCATGTAGGCAACTGAGAAAGCTAATGCAACGTGTGAGAAAGAGGAAAGACAGCAGGCTGAAGACCAAACCATAAGTCTAGCATGCAGGGAATGGTGGAGCTATCCAGGGAGCTGTGGGCGAAAGGAGCTTCAGACGGCTGCTGTAGAGAACCACTGGCATGAGCTAAATCTATGATGGTGCATAAGCATGAATGCTCACTCTGGTAACTGATAGGAATATTTGGGGTAATGGGGCATGAGCACTGTAATCAACCACAAGTTGGATCAAGGACCAGAGCTGCTCTTCCATTCAATCAGAATTGAACGGTCATTAGGCTGATGGTAGGGTTTACAGTGTTAGTGTGATGGCAAACTGGGCAAGATATTTACTCTAACTCCACCTCTGTGAACTGGAACAATGAGAATGTCCTGTTTCTACCCTCCACAGCCCAAGACATTCAGTGTCACTGCAAGGAGGATATAGTAGCATCTTGTTTTTTGGCATCAGTTCCCATTAACAAATTAGGCTTTAATTATGAAATTCAGATCTCCTCCTTTTCAAAGTGATTAGACTGATAGTTCTCACCACCTACTCCCACACAAAATCCTCATAAACAAAGATATGTAACATTCCTTTTAAATAAGAGAATATTTCTTATAGTTACTGAGAGATCATCAAAAGCGCTTTTTCCTCACTCTAATGAAATCATAGTTCCTGCTTCCCATTTCCATTCTTTAGAGGCAAGAAGAGGTATCTGAGTGACCCCCTCCCCACCCAGGCCCTCCAACCCCCAGGGTCTAGGTTCTCAGAATCCAACACTAGAGCTGAAAAATGCCAAGATGAAGAATCTAAAAGAGTCCAGTTCTAACAAATATAACAGCCAGTACTGTACTCAAAACGCATTTGCCAGCAGATGATGGTGGCTCACTCCTATAATCCCAACACTTTGGGAGGCCAAGGTAGGAAGATCGCTTGAGCCCAGGAGTTTGAGATCAGCCTGGGCAACATGGTGAAACCCTGTCTGTACTAAAAATACAATAATTAGCTGATTGTGGTGGCATGTGCCTATAATCCCAGCTACTCAGGAGGCTGAGGTGGGAGGATCACTTGAGTTTGGGAAGTGGAGGTTGCTGTGAGCTGAGATCTCACCACTGCACTCCAGCCTAGGTGACAGAGTCAGATCCCATCTCAAAAAACAAATAAAAGCACTTGCTATATGCCAAGCAATGTTCCAGCACTTGACAATATGAACTCATTTGATCTTTATAATAACTTTTATTGTCCCTGTTAACAGATGAGGCAACTGAGCCACAGAGGGTATAAATGACTTGCCCAAGTCAGAAAGTTAATAAGTTGTAAAGATCCAAGTATCCAGAGTTCAGCTCCAGAGTCTGCAAACCTGTGTTATAAAATCTCAGAAGAACTGCCTCTGTCAAGTAGGTCAAAGTGATTTCTGTGTCCCTCTCTTCCCCTGGCCCAGAGTTACCTCTCCTTCCATCCCTGCCCGTGTTCAAGAGAGGACACCCTCTCTGATTTCAGAGTCGAAACCTGCTCAGCAACTCAGGCTTGCACTGAGGAGCGGGACAGACCAAGACCATGGAGGAAGAAGAGTAAAGCCCAGTACAATCTTTCCTCATGCTCTTGCTAAGAGAAAAGGATCCTGGCAGCTCCCCAAACTCTGCCTGGGCTCCTGATATGTGTTGTGCTATATCACTTTCAAATATATCCAGATTATTACCCCAATATTTCACCTGAAGTGTCCTAATGAAATATGAGTGGATATTAACTAAGCTGTAAAATCCATAAAAATGCTGCTTTACAAGAGACATTTACCTATGAATCAGCAGTTGGGCTAATTCATTATTTAGCAGGTTTGTTATTTATAGCATATTACAGCTTGGTAAATTATTTATATGTGCTTGTTTCTGTGCATGATTTTCCCTTAAGACAGGGAAAATGTTTATCCACCATCCAGGGAGGTTGTTTCAGTCAGAGGCCTATTGTTGAAATACCTTGGGCTGGTTTCTCTTTCTCACTTCCTGCTCTAGATTCCCATCTGGAAGGAACAGGGGCTGACAGAACTGTAACCAAATCAGGCATTTAGCCATTACTGGGAAGCCAACAGTTCACTGTAAGGCAGCATTTTCCATAGGGTTTTCTGCACAAGGCCCATAGAACATGGACTATGAAATACGGGCTCTGTAGGAAGACCAGTTTGGTTAATACTGGGTTAAAGTCAAAGTTAAAAACTGCAAGATTTTGATTGAAAAGTTTCAAAGCTGTGTAGCCTTTGCTATACGAGGTCTTTTAAGTCGCCAAAAGAAAGCTATGGAATGGCTTGACCATGGAGTCCTTTTTAATGCAGAAACCTCAGAGACTAGAACCCACTTTAGGAACACTCCTCTAAGAATTATTTCTCATGCTGAAGTGGAGCTTATATATATTTTTTAATTTCTTTGGTTTCAATAGGTTTTGGAGTACAAGTAGTTTGGGGTTACATGTATGAATTATATAATGGTGAATTCTGAGATTTTAGTGCACCTGTCACTTGAGTAGTAAACATTGTACCTAATGCGTAGTTTTTTATCCCTGGCCCCACTCCCACCTTCCTCTTTCTGAGTATCCAAAGTCCACTGTATTACTCTACATGCCTTTGCTGACTCCTAGCTTAGCTCCCACTTAGAAATGAGAACAAATGAATTTTGTTCTTTAACTCCTATGCTACTTCACTTAGAATAATGGCCTCTAGGCCAGGCACAATGGCTCACACCTGTAATCCCAGCACTTTGGGAGACCAAGGCTGGTGGATCACTTGAGGTTGGGAGTTCGAGACCAGCCTAGTCAACATGGTGAGACCCTGTCTCTACTAAAAATACAAAAAAAAAAAAAAAAAAAAGCCATCTGGGCTGCACACCTGTCGTCCCAGCTACTTGGGAGGCTGAGGCACAAGAAACACCTGAACCCAGGAGGCAGAGGTTGCAGTGAGCTGGTATCACACCACTGTACTCCCACCTGGGCCACAGCTTGAGACTTCATCTCAAAGGAAAAAAAGAAAGAATAATGGCTTCCAGCTTCATCCAAAAGACATTATTTTGTTCTTTTAAATGGTGAGTAGTATTCCGTGGTCTATATATACCACATTTTCTTTATCCACTCATTAGTTGATGGGGGAAAACTTCTATTTTGGTAAATTTGTGGCCTGAACTCTACTATCTTATCCACCCCTCAGAAATTGTGAAATGGAATAATCAACATGGACCAATCTATTGATGCAAAGCAGAAACAATCTACTCCAGCTACACCTAAATAACTCTTAGAAGTGTCTGCACTGCATCGTTCAACACGCTTTTGTATTCTTTGGGATGTGTTCATTGCTTTGTGTTTTTTAGTCCTGTCCTTTAAAATGACTATGCTTCACTATGGCAGGGACTGTCTTCTGCGTCTTTGGTCCCTCCTTGTACTGCATAAGCATGACAAGCACCAGGTCCCAGCAGATGCAAGGATAAGCAGCAAACATTAAGTAGAAACTAGCTATTTGAGGCTTTAGCTTTCCAAAATGTTTTTGTTTCCAAGCAAAGTAGAAAAGCAGACAGTGTATCTTTGGACAAACAAGGCGGGAGCAAGGCCATAAAGTGAAATTATGGCCAAAGTCAGAAGAAAAAGGGTAAAGGAAATCAAAATGTTGGGACCTTTGAGGCCAGACTTAGAGAGACTGACCACTCTGTGTTGTGAATTGTTTGTCAGATAAGGAAGGCATCCTGAATATCTGCCAGAAGGTCTGGCCTCTACTCTGGGGCCACTCTAAGTATTTTTGCTGTTGTTGTTACTCTAAGTGTTTTTATTCTATGATTTATTCTCCAGCTGGAACCATATTGCAAGTAAGGGATACCATTAAACTTTAATTTTAAAAGTTATTGCTTTTCTTTTAAATGTGAGTTTAAAAGATTTGCTGCATTCAAAAGTGCCATTTTATTATATTGAACAGTGTCAACATTTTGTCCATTTGAAGGACATCTGATTTACTGAAATCCATAAGGCTATAGAGGCCACTTACCAGAAACTCATTTTATAGCAATCATGACTGAAATCCATCTCTGAATTGAGGGATATCTACCATCTATGATAAAGTTTGTCAACTGTTAACCCTAGAAAGCTAAAACAATTACTTAGTGATTGAAATACACTTCCTAATCTGAATTTGTTGCTTTCTATGGAGAAGGCCTTTGGCCAACCCTAGCATAGCTCACTGGGTGGAGAGAGTCTTGATGTGGGCCCCAGCTCTGACACGTCTAAAACTCTATGACTTTGGGCAAACTAGCCGTCTTTCCTCTCTAAGCTTCTGTTTTCTCTTCTATAAGAAGAGGGGCTTTAACTAAATGGTCTCTGAGATCCCAGTATTCTAATATGATGTTGGGGAAAGAAAGGAAGGCAGTGGGTAAAGACCTGAGTCGATGACCTCAGTCAACGTCCAGGGGCATCATGCTAAAAGGCCCATTTCTATCTGTTCTGAAGAAACAAACTGCAGAGAATCCTTGGCCTGGAAATTCTCTGTCATATGTTGAGGTGGCACCTTGGAGCTTCGGCAGCGCCTTTGTCAATAGGGATGGGGGGGCCTCCCATTAATCGAACACAGAAATCACTGCATCCAATAATCTCCGAAGCATATCTGCTGATGGTTAAGGTAAATGCTCTGAACTCAGAAGGCTCTGGATTCAATATTTTGCTATGCCAACTTTCTGGATGTGTGATCTTGGACAAGTCCTTCTACCTCTCTAGAGAATCCACTTTCTTATTTGTAATATTCAATGACAAAAAAATACGAAGAATTTGGTACAGAGACTGGCCCCTAATCAGGAAAATGCTAGCTGCTATTATTATTTTCATCCCTGTTGTTAACTGAGGTCTCTTAGCCATCTCTCTATATAGTCCAACTCTCTGTAACACAGTCAAAAGAATCCCATCTTTCTTTCTACACTTTCCTTTATGTGAATTCTCAGTTACAGCCAAGCTAATCTACTCTCTATGTCACCATGCTTCTGTACATTTGCTCAAGCTGTCTCCCCCACTTGAACTGCTTGCTCTCCTCTTTCCCCATCTCAGACAGATATTATACTTTGTCCAATGTCCTTTGTCCTCCATGACCATCTTAACTAGTAGGGATTACTTTCTCCTCTAAACTCACGGTCCTATACTGCCAAAATCACTTTCTTGAGAATTGATCACAAAAACTGCCTTGTGCTTGGACACATTATAAATTACAATGAAAATGCTTTCACCACGGCAGAGGCTTCACTGCACCCTTTTGTCTCCCCACTTTAGTGTCTAGCACGGAGCATGGGGCTAAGAAGCATACTGAGTCGTTTTTTGGTTTTGATTTTGGTTTTGCCTGTGAACAAATGTAGCTCCACCTTTATAGGAATGACTCCACTAGAGGTTTTAGACCTGTGCTGGCCAATATGATCTCCAGTAGCCAAATATAGCTCTTGAGCACTTGAAATATGGCCAGCCTAAAAGGAGGTGGGCTGTAAGTATAAATTACACATCAGTTTTCTAAGACTTCAAACAAAATAGGTAAAATATCTCATTAATATTTTTATATTACTTACATGTCAAGGTGATAATATTGGGCCCTACTCAGTTAAACTAAATATACTATTAAAATTAATTTCACATGTTTCTACATTTTTATACTGACTACTAAAAAACTTTAAAATTATATATATGGTTCACATTATATTTCTATCGTACAGCACTGCTGTGGCCCTTTAAAAATATAAAGCATGTGAACACACTGATAATTAGATGCACTAAATATTTTACCACTGTTCTTTTCAGAGAACACCTATAACAGCCTACTGGTATTTGATTTTCAAGTCTGTTCTAATCTAGCACTGTAGGTGTGAACTGTTCACAGGTCCTTAGAGAGAATAGGAACTCCTGATGCATATGTTAGCTGGGGACCTGTCTACAGAGTCCTGGTAAAGGAATTTACTATGGTCAGGCCATCTCCATGCTGCTTGGTATGTTTTTGTTATTAATTAAGATGCCTGAAAACCGTCTGGTGAAATACTAAACTCAAATGTGGCCAAAAAGTTTACACATGCAAGTGGGCAGGGTGGCAAAGGAACAAACTCAGTGACCAGTGTTGGATAATGATATGGATTTTAAGGCAGCAAGTAGGCATTTCCTAAGGCACTTCCATTGATAAGAAATCACTCAAAAGCCCTCCATCCATTCACAAAGACCATTTGTACCTTTATGCTAACAGTGGCTATAGTGTCTTCCCAACAGAACCCCATCTTTGTCACAGTGTTATTCAAGCCTGGGAATTGCTGACTGCTCTGTGAACACAACTTCTATAGGTACTGCGGAAGGTGCAAAAGATATAGCAACTTCAACACTAAAGGGTCCTATAAACTTACTATGGTTCACAGTGTCAGGGAAGGCTTCACAAGGCATGCCAGACCGGATAAGTGAGTTTGTTATGGCACAGGATGTTATAGCAAAGGATGAAGGATGAGAAAGATGCAAAGGAGAAGGAAAACAGGAGGAGGATGTGTGTCCTGAAATGTATCAATAGTGGGAAAAGGGGGAAAAAGAAAGAAAAGAGGAAAGGAACAAGGAAAAAGGAAATGTAACTGTGAGACTCTGGACATGTTTCAATTCCCTCCCTTTAAAGGGAAATTCATATAGATCAACCTCATAATCTTATTGCACATATTAAATGGGTTGTTACATGTGAAAGCCCCTAACATTGTTTCTAGACTCTATAGTTGTTAATTCTCTCCCCTCCTCGCCTTTTATCTTGGGCTAAGACCACTTGATTTCTGACTTTGGACACTGAATATACACCTACAACCACTGCTGAGCCGTAAGTTCTTGCCCATGATGTTCCTAACCTTGATGTTGTCCCTCAATTTTGCTGTTAGGATTTCAGGTGCTTGATAACTCATGAAGAGCCAGTCTATCTCAGAAAGGATGAAGAGAGCTGAGTACAGCTTTCATGGAAAATTGGGAGCCATGATTTTCATCAAAATGAAAAATAAAATGGACTACTGTTTAGTCTCAGCAAGGGAGTATTTACTGTCTGAACCTATATTCCAAACTCGATTGACCAACACAAACATACCATTTTATCTGCCGATTTCTACTCACTTTGGGAGATCCACTTTTAATCTACTTCCTAGGGACTTGCCATGTGACTGTGTGCAAACCAAGCACTTCATACCCTCTGTTTCAACTCATCTATTGAAAGAAAACAGCCAGGAGCATTTGGGGGTGGGGGTGTTTCTTTAGTCAGCATGGCTCCTGCTTTATTTCTGTAACACACCTTCTTTGTCACCCCCTACCTGCTACTGCACATGGTTCAGAACAGATGGTAGCAGTTTTGTTAATTCTTGAAGGGAAAAGAAAGGTAATGGATAAGTGGCACACAGTCACACACAGTCAGAAAACGATCTCTAAGGCAACCCGGGCACAGGATAGCTAAACTCAATACAGGCAACTGGGCAGCAACAAAATAAAGACTGTATATGTGTTCTTTATTTTGGGACTGCCAATGTGAGATGGCAGAAGTCCGGGTGACACCAAAAACATGGCAATCTTCCTTCAGAGACTGCCTGTCAAATCATTTCAGATGAAAGAAGAACATTTCCAAAATCACTCAAAAACGAGGGACTTTCAGAATAGTGGTTACCTCAGGGGTGGGTGGAGATACCAACTGGGCACTAGATACCAGTTAGGCACTAGAAAACTTCCTGGGGATAATGGAAATATCATATATATATATATATATATGTATATATATGTATATAAATATACATACACACAGGTGTGATTTTTATATATATAAATATATGTACAACATATATAAATGCATATTTAAGTATATATGTGCTGTACATATATTTATGTAATTTAAGTATATAAATATATATGCTGTATTTACATATTCAAATATGTAGATATATATGCTGGACATATATTTTATATATAAATCACACCTATACTTTTTTAATGTAACATTATAACATAAGCATTTTCTAACATTAATTATCATGTTTTCTTTTTCTTTCTTGTTTTTTTTTTTAATTGTAAGATGGAGTTTTGCTATTGTTACCCAGGCTGGGGTGCAATGGCACGATCTTGGCTCACCACAACCTCCGCCTCCCGAGTTCAAGCAATTCTCTGGCCTCAGACTCCCAAGTAGCTGGGATTACAGGTATGTGCCACTATGCTTGGCTAATTTTGTATTTTTAGTAGAGACGGGGGAGTTTCACCATATTGGCCAGCCTGGTCTCAAACTCCCAACTTGAGGTGATCCACCCACCTCAGTCTCCCAAAGTGCTGGGATTACAGGCATGAGCCACCGCACCTGGCCCATGTTTTCTTTTTTCTTTCTTTCTTTTTTTTTTTTTGAGACGGAGTTTCGCTCTTGTTACCCAGGCTGGAGTGCAATGGTGCCATCTCGGCTCACCGCAACCTCCACCTCCTGGGTTCAGGCAATTCTCCTGCCTCAGCCTCCTGAGTAGCTGGGATGACAGGCACGCACCACCATGCCCAGCTAATTTTTTGTATTTGCAGTAGAGACGGGGTTTCACCATGTTGACCAGGATGGTCTCGATCTCTTGACCTTGTGATCCACCCGCCTCGGCCTCCCAAAGTGCTGGGATTACAGGCACGAGCCACCGTGCCCGGCCGTTTTCATTTTTAAAAAATGATTGCATAATAGTCTATCCCGCAGATTCATATTAATATATTTAACTACTTGTTGCTGGAAACTTAGATATTTTCCACTTTCCTTTTATTCTGATCTGGAAAGATCTAAGTTAACATCTAAGCTGGAAAGTATCTAAGTTAATGTTGTGTTGGATCCTGCTTGCTTTTATATATATGTAAATTTAAGTATATAAATATATATGCTGTATATATATATATTTATGTACATATATTTATATATAAATTAAGCCTATTATATATCATATATAAATATAAATGCTACTCAAATGGATCAATCGATCTATGTATGTATGTATGTATCTATCTATCTATCTATCTACAGAGAGATTTGGGATCTGGGTAACATTTACCCAAATCCAGATATGTAAATATTCCCCAAGCCTATGCACTGAAGACTTGTCCACTTTATTTTATTGTATGTAAATTATACTCATTTAAAAATTTTTTAATGTTAACTCTACCCATGTAGAAGTCCAGAGGAGGACTCAAGCCTTGCGACTGCCCGTCATGTCAACTGGCACATCCCTTCAGGAAGACAATTTGCCACTACATATCAAGGGCCTTAAAATAGGTTGAGAACCTTTGACTCAGGAATCCCATTTCCGGATGTCTGTCCTGAGGAACTCATCTGAAACATGAGAAGAACAATGTGCAGGGTGACGGTGAAACAAATCATTGGATAGAAGATGTACTTGCTTGTGTGGGAATAGGTTATGTTCCGTGAACATGTCAGGTTAAAAAAGCAAGATACAAAAGCTTGTTTGTGCATGATGACTTAGTTGTACTGACAAAAAATGAGCAGAGAAAACAAAGAAGACAAAAAATACCACACAATTGTCACAATGTTTATGTTGTGATGAGCGAATTTTTAGTGATTTCTTTTATATGTCTCTCTCCTATGGTTGCCTTAGAATCACCTCGTGTCTGTGCACAACACAGCCACCACTGGTGTTTTCTATGAAGTGTAGCTATATTATTTGCAAAACAAAATCAGGGAACAAGGAACCCAAAGTTATCTGGATGGTTCTGCCTTTAACAATTGCATCAGGTAACTGGTATCAAGCCAGACAAACGAATAAAATGATACTTCTTCAAGTAATTCCATACACGCATCGCTTCTCTTATATTTGTACCATGGTTTAAACATATTCCAGAGCACTTTTACATATAAACGGCAAATTCTGAGAAAGAGGTAATCTAAAGGGGCCCTTGGGTTGGATCATACAGGGTCCACTAGGATGGACATGGGACCAGGTCGCCCAGTGCCTGAAAAAGCAAAACGACTACAAAGGTAAAGTCTTTCAGATCCCTGTCATCTCGTAAGACAGGGATTGATTTATTCTTCTAGGTGGAGTGATTCGGGGGCAAGCAAATTGAGACTCACATTTTTTCCACTGCCTATAATAAAAGCGAGCATTTTTAAGCGTTCATCATCATCCCCTGCTACTTCTTACATTTTAAACCCAAAATTTTACATTCCTGTCACTTCTCAGAACTTCTAGAGATTTTCTCCTTTCTACCTTTTTGAAGTTTGAGAACAATTTCATTTTTCCCCTCCAGGTTTTCCATTAGCTAAAGCCATTAGAAAGAGCCCGAACCTTGTCTTTATGAGGCCTCCTTCAAAGTAGGCTGTCACTGGGGTTGATGGTCCGGTTACAAGATTGAAGACTTCGGCTCTGTAAAGAACTGCTCTTGAAAGATCATTAGTGAGGTCCTCAGGCCCAAGTTTTTACACCTGGTGCAGGAATTCCCAGGGCATTTTACACCCAGTGAATACATAAATTCTATTAATCCACATTTACCTTTCGCCTACTTTCCAAGAGAATGGTTACATATGCAGAATACAAAAGAAAGTAGTGAAGGGAGTGTCAGAGAAGACACTAGGGGTTGTTTTGTTTGATTTTTAAAGATTTTAAAGAAGACATATGTCAAGAAACTATCTCAGGAGTTTTGTTTTTCCAGAACTTTCCAGAACTTTCTTTCCTTTAGGTCTCTGAGACCTAACTGGAAATTCTGTGACAAACTACATGTGCCTGTAATTTCCTTATACTGGATTAAGGGCCAAATAATAAACATGAGGAGAAAGATATTTCCCAGAAACCTGACAAGCAGACAAGGAGAGGCCAGAAAACAACTCTGAAATACTGTGATGTTATCATATAGGCAGATGAATTCCACTAACTGACTTGTAGCATAAAACAAAACACTTAACTAACCCAGGCATCAGTCTTCTAACCCGCAAAATAAGGGGTTCCAACAAAAGAACCTCTTAGTTTCCAGAATTTCTGGTACAAAGTGAGAGCCTAAAAGGATATTCAAGCGGGAGGCTAAAGATGTCCAAGACAAGAAGGACTAATAACGTGCAGGTCTCTCCTCTGTAAGTCCCAGCCACTTAGAGACATTCTACAACACACAAGCTTGTCTAACTACATTCTGGACACAGCCTCTCAGTTCTCAGAACTGAGATACTTCGGAAATGGTTCTCATCTACTAAAATGTACCGGACAGCTGAACTTAATGAGGCTGGGAGGAACACTTAGGTTTTGTTCCAGGGGAGAAACAAAGAGGTCAGGCCTGTCTTAGGCAGAAGCCACCCAAAGCAACAATGTTTCTCTTCACAGTGAGCTTTTCCACCTGTCAACAGATGCTTAAAGCAACAGGATGAATCTGAAACAGCTGAGTTGGACACCAGAGTAGAACAAGGCAGCTGTTCCTTGCCTTTCAGTATAAAAAGCATGGCAATTATGTTGAGAAAGACCTGGTGGTCCATAAATATGATAGCTTTGCACATTCTCTTCTCTGTGGTTTTCAGGACTTGAGTTATTTGACTGAAATAGCTGCAGAACAACCGAAAGGTTTCTGCTACACCTAGGCCAAAGAAGCAAACATTATAGGAGACAAAGGATAATAATAAATTACCATGGTGAGGCCAGGAGAGCTAGGGAGTCTCTGAGCTTCAGAATTAAGCTCCAATAGAAAGAATAGATTGCATGACATTATTCACTTGCAAAAGTTCATCTCCAATCAGTACTTAAGTACTAATCATTTGAAGATCACTTATCCGAATGTTTTGATAAAAGCGAATACAATTAATAGATTTAAGATCAGCACATGTAAATTAGGGGTGCATTATGATTAGAAACATAATTTAAAATTTATATTCCGAAAGCTTCAAAAGCTCTAAATCTAAACAAGGACAGACATCAACTTGAGAAAAGTTTATTAAAAATATTTTTAATCACAGATTTTCCAACACTTATGCCATGTGTTTTATGTATACCACTGTGTCTGACAATTTCATTACAAGCCAAAATATCAATGAAAAGGTTAAGTACTGATATTTAATCCAGAGTACACAGGGTCATACACTCTATGCTAGATTTTCATCTAGTGTAAAAATAATTTTTATTTCTCATTTTTTTAATCATTTATATTTTTAATTCCATGAGTTGAAAAAGTTGGCATTAATTCATTTTTGTTTATTTGTCTTTCCAGTAGATTTTTTTCATTTTAATACGTGAGACTACATATGTGACCACTAAACTTACTCACTCTATTTAAAAACGTGAAAAAAATACAGAAAACAAAATCAGTCACAATGCACTATCGACTTACATACACTGTTAGCCTTCTGGAAAATGTCTTTCTGTTCTGTTTTTCTGTGTATAAGACTTGTTCTTGTTGTCAGTAACAGCTTTATTGAGATATAATTTACATAACATACAACACATTCATGTAAAGTGTTTTTAGTATATTCACAGATATTTAGTATATTCACAATTTTTAGTATATTCATGGATATTCATGGATGCAATGGTATATTCACAGATGCAATAGTATATTCACGAATGCAATGGTTTTTAGTTTATTCGCAGATGCAATCCTCACCACAGTCAATTTTGGAACATTTTCATCACTCCCAGAAGAAACCCATGTCCCTTTAGTCAATGATTCCCCAACTCTCATTATTCCCAGACCCTGGCAACTACTAATCCATTTTCTGTCTTTATAGATTTGCTTATTGCAGTTGTTTTATATTTCTAGTTATGCTATATATTTTTATCCTTGTTTAACCTAACATTATAACATAAGCATTTTCTAACATTAATTATCATGTTTTCATTTTTAAAAAATGATTACATAAGCCTATAGAGTAGATTTATGTCAATATATTTAGCTACTTATTTCTGGAAACTTAGATACTTTCCAACTTCCTCTTATTTTGATCTGTTAATGTTATGTTGGGCCCCGTACATAAGCAATTGATCCAAGATTCATTCACTGGAATGTGAGTGCCAGCTGTAACATTAGGGCAATGCCAGCCCTCCTGCCAGCCTGTATTTCTCCTTCTCTGTCAGACTTTACTGCTTGGCTAGAGTTCTGCCCATGAAACACTTGGCATGGAGTGGCTAACCTTGTCAAGGGGAAACTAGGGCTAAGTGACCCCTGTAACCAGCCGTCAGATGCCGGATGTCTAGTGTCCTGATATCTTCCTGATCTGATCAGTATCACACCCAGAATACTATTCCTCCATTTGGCACTGTAATCTGATGCCCTCAGGCTGTAGACAGAAGCACACAGCAATTAGGAAACCTGTAAGAATCTAGTCCCCACTGGGGGAAGTAAGCAGGAGGCTTCCAGGAGCATTCACAGGAAGAGAAGTTGCACATTCCACTCTCCCCAATGTGAAAAGTGATGAGAAAACATAAGTTTTCAGGGCCATATCTTAAACTGATAATGACCACTGTTAAGGATGAAATGTTAATAACTACAGGTAACACTCAGTGAGCATTTACATTCTGTTTATATGCATGATCACATTCTATTATCCATCCCCGTTTATCGGATACAGAAACCGAGGCTCTCCTACCGAGTAACCTGCCCAAGGGCACACAACTCTCTGCACCCCCTACCCTCCCATTCCCTAAAAAAAGTGGCATAGGCAGGACTCAGTTCCATTCTTTTCCCATGCCAAAGTTCAAGCTCTCTCATTCATTTAAATGTCATCTACCTACTACAAAAGATGAGGAACGAGACAATATCATGTGTTTATTAGAACATTTACTATGCCCCAAGCCCTGGGCAAAATACTTCCTCACATGTGAGCACTCAATACGTGTGTCAGTTAAAGGCATCCCCATTTTATAGTTAAAACAAACTGAGGCTTTGGAAGGTTAAATGATCTATGTGACCTCTCAGAGCTAACAGATGGCCCAGCTTTGCTGAAATCCCTGATTCCAACTAAAAGTGTTTACTGTTATTCCGAAGCCTAAAAAAAATGGCTCTGCTTTAGGTCATTGATACAGTTAGGGTCCTGTGGCAACATCATTATTTGAAGACCTAAGGCTCAGGAAATTGCACTTCGGCCAAGTTAAAGAAAAGCAGGCTAAACTCATCTCAGGGGGCAGTGAGTTTTGAATACTTCACTTTCAAGTGTAAGATAAACTTAATGGAAAAGATATAATTTTCTTCATGATTTGAGAATTGCACATCACACATAAATGTGCACTTTTTCAAAGCTTTGTAATTCACCTTTACGCTTAACAGACCTCTTGGGAAGCAGAAAAATATGACAATTATGCAAATAGCAGTGTTGAGCCAATTACATGGAAAAGTGGGTGTACTGAAAGGCAAAAAGGGTTTCGCAAAACTTAAGCTTTCCTTCCTAACAATGAGGAGTTTAAATTCAAAGACATTTTTGGCAAACATGAGGGCATAGGTGGCTCGTTTTCTCCCTACGTGTTATTAGCGCCAGAGGACTCCTAGTCCTTTGTTTTCAGCTTTTAATAACCCAAGTGCTTTCTAATGGTATTTTAAGTGAGTTGCAAAAAATGTTCAGAATTCATTTCTCCGTATTGAGCTCCACAGAGATGATTCTCAGCAAGCAAATAAAAATAAGCATTTAAAAAGATTTCTTCTCTCATCAAATGGTGAAGAAATCCATTCCTTTTAGCCTGTTCCATGCTTGAAAAGGTTAGTGTGGCCTTTGGAAAATACCAGGCTGTGCATTCCATACACTGTTAATGATTCCCGGGATGTGCTGACACTTTTGAGGACATCTTAACCTTTTTAAAAATGGGGCCTCCATTGTCTTACCCTAATAAGCAGTTTGTTCACCTTATGTCTTACAAAGGCCACCATGGTGGAAAATACATATGAAATAAAAAGTTGCATGGATGAGTGGTGTAACAGAAGGATGGAGCACCAATTAGATAAAGCACAACCTGCAGAGCACCTCCCCTACCCATCTCCAACCCCAACCCAGTAATGACAACTGCTCACTTAAACAGTACCCGATGGACTACTTCTCCTCTCAGTGTCTTCCTGGAGTTCCTCCTCTAAATTGTAGCTGTATGAAGGTAACTCAAATGCACATTTATGTGTCTCCTTATAGTCACCAAACTTCAGATTCACCAGTGGTCGCTGTGGTTTGGAGAGCCAGATCAATGAGGAATTTACTATAAGCATTTTAGGCCATGCCTATAGTCCCAGCACTTTGGGAGGCCGAGGCGGGTGATCACCCAAGTCGGGAGTTTTGAGACCAGCCTGGCCAACATGTTGAAACCCTGTCTCTACTAAAAATACAAAAATTAACTGGGTGAGGTGGCAGGTGCCTGTAATCCCAGCTACTCAGGAGGGTGAGGCAGGAGAATCACTTGAACCCGGGAAGTGGAGGTTGCAGTTAGCTGAGACTGCGACACTGCAGTCCAGCCGGTGACAAAGCAAGACTGCCTAGGGTGGAGGAGGGAATAAATCTGCTGTAAACATTTTACTTTCCTCTTTTGATGCCTCACATATTCTGGGGGCAAGAGCTGTGAGCTGTCTGGAGTACCCTTTCAAATTCTTGAGCTTATTAATCCCTTATAAATCTCTACACATTTTTTTAGGCTCGACAAGTGAAGCAGTGGACTCCACATTTTTTAGCACAGCTCCAGAGTCCCCTATGTGGAGTTAGCTGGGCCGTCTTCCAGATTCCCATAGTACTTTTTTCCCTCAGCAGTTTACAACATTTACTGAGCATCTGCCATATGTAACACTTTGTACCGGGTTCTTGGGTTACAGATATGGCATCACATAGTCCTTGCCTTCAAGGAGCTCAAGACCAAGTGAGCTGCACTTCTGTGGGGTTTCTGTAAAGTTAAAACAGTTGATGTGACACCTGTAATTTATAATGCATGTAATTTACAATCTATCCATAAACATGAAGGAGTTTCAAGGGTCCTGGCAACATGGCATCTTAAGGTTGCTGGGCAGGAGGCGCCTGTGTCCACAAATAGGAAGGCTGGAAGGCCATTATAAAGATAGAAAAGGCCCCGCTCGCACTGTCATATAAGTACCGCGCGCTAACCGATTACACCATGGAATATTATGCAGCAATCAGAAATGATGAGTTCGTGTCGTTTGTAGGGACATGGATGAATCTGGAAAACATCATCCTCAGCAAACTGACACAAGAGCAGAAAATGAAACACCGCATATTCTCACTCATAGGTGGGTGATGAAAAATGAGAACACATGGACACAGAAAGGGGAGTACTAAACACTGGGGTCTATTGGGGGGAAAAGGGGAGGGCCAGTGGGAGGGGGAGGTGGGGAGGGATAGCCTGGGGAGAAATGCCAAATGTGGGTGAAGGGGAGAAGAAAAGCAAAGCACACTGCCATGTGTGTACCTACGCAACTGTCTTGCATGCTCTACTCATGTACCCCAAAACCTATAATCCAATAAAAAATTAAAAAAAAAAAAAAAAAAGATAGAAAAGGCCATTTTGGAGCATTCTTACACTCTCCGCCTCCCAGGTAGAGGAGGTTTTGCTGTGAGAAGCGACAGCTCTCCTCTCCTCCCGTAGTGCTTTGCACACACTTCAACACAGGTTCAGCATATCTCACAGAAGTGTCCATTTGCATATCCGTCCTGGCCAATGACCGGTGAATTGCTTGAAGGAAGCAGCTGGCCTTATCTGTATCCCAGATCCTTTTCTTTTCTGTATCCTCTTTAACCAGCATGCTACATGGCAGAATCTAAGCCTTTCCTATTGCTTTCAGACAAACAAATAAATAAAGGCAAGTGAATCTAGACTGGTTAGTTGGCAGGCCTTGATTATAAGGCCAAGGAATTTGAACATAGTTGGACATAATTTTTCATGAGAGAAGTCAGAATAAATAAAGGCTCTAAGAGGAAACGTATATTCATTTGTGTATCCTATAAAATTAAAAATTCTAGCTTCCACAGTGTAAAACAAGATATTAAAAATTCCTTTGAACAATCTGTTTGTGTGAAATGAGGAGTCATTTAGGATTCATCAGAGCAAAGAGGTTTACTTGAGCCTTGAGGTGGAGAGAAATGGCATTATAAATCCATTTTAAAAAGAAAAGCCAAAAACGCCTAGAAAGCATTTTGCAGTACAAGAGAAAAGCAATTTACTTGTTACTGCTTCAATTTCTTAAATCATCTGGCTTCATAGATCAACACTAACTCTCTTTAAATCTACCAAATGAAATTCCATCCAATGACTCATTACCCGGGGCAGGCCACAAATTGTGATTTGTGATTCCAGTAGTTTCTCCAGGAAATGCGGGAAAAATGATTGTCCAGGAAAACAGTATAGCCGTGTGTGTGTGTGTGTGTGTGTGTGTGCGCGTGCGCACGCGTGTGTGTGTGCGCATGTGTGTGTGTGTGTTTATAAATAGATGCCGTTTACGTGCCTACCTGATTCTGCTCCGTAATGTCCAGATTGGGAAGACTAATCAAAAATGGTCCTGTGGTTTCCCAGACAGGTGCTTCTGGCTGAATATTGACCCCTCGCCACTGTGGGGCCAATGCTGCCCCACTGGCCACACTTCGCAATGAAACTAGCAGAATGCAGAAAGCCTGGCTTCACTCTAATTGAGTTCAAACAATCCTTATTGTTTCCCTCCACTAGCACTTCTTTCATATCCAGGGAAGCTATTCTTTACACAGTAGCATTTGGGAAAAGAAAACTCCAAAACTCAGATCCAATCTCTCAAGTTGTTCTAGAACTATGACTGCAGGTGCCCAAAGAGAGTCCAGAGAGTTTTTGGCCTGACCCTGTTTCTCAGAATCATCCTCTCATCTGACAACCATTTTCTGTTTGCTGTACTCTGTGCACTATTCGATCCAGCCCCATCTTGTTAAGGAATCACTGCTTAATCAATGACTTTGCTGTGAACAATTAACATGAGATACAAATAGACATAGTAAATATATATTTTTTCTCCTCACAAAAGCACAGGTTTCTTTTATGGCATAGTTGCCATCATCAAGTGGTTATTGGTCTGATGCAGCATATTTTACAGTAATTATGTTTTCATGGCTGTATTCTTCCAGACTTACATAGAAACATCATTTCAATTACCATAAATTCTTTAAGCATCTGACTCTTCTGTGAACACAAGCCCTTCCCACCCACCCACTTCACCAGATCCTGGCAGGCCTACAGAAAAGCTTCACAACACACTATTTCCTTTCCTACCCACGAAACGTAACTTCCCTGTCCTCTCCACCCTTTTACTGCCAGAGGAGTCATCAGTTCTGTCCTGAAAGATGTCACTCATCAGATGAGATCCCAGAAACCATCCAGTGGTTGCCCTATTATCTGAAAGCAAATAGGTAAGATACTAGCAAAGAATTCTCTCAGTTCCACTGTCTAGCACCAGATGGTATTTACAGTGAAGGGAGCTATGCGATCTCCAAATGATAGGCCTGGATTAAAGCGGTAGTCTACGGAGGCTTTGACTTCTGGGACCCAGAATTATAAATGATAGTATGTGAATTGAAATTAAACTCTACATGGCAACACTGAATTTAGTATTTTATCATTTTAACTTGGATTTGATTTTTTTCTCACTAGGAAAGGACTTACATAGAAATTCCAAAAGGACATGTATTACTTCCAAATTAATGCAAGAAGGTTTTCTTTTTTTTTGCTGAATCACACTTGAATGCAGAAAAAGTGGTTCTGGATTTCAATATCCTGAGCTGAAAAAATTCAGTTGTAAAAGACAAGTCAGGTGCGAGGAACATACCACTTTCTGTCACTATTTATAAAAAAAAAAAGAGCAAACAACCCCATTAAAAAGTGGGCAAAAGGCATGAATAGTCATTTCTCAAGAAGACATACAAATGACAACAAGCATATAATAAAATGTTCAACATCAGTGATCACTAGAGAAATGCAAATTAAAACCACAATGAGATCCTGTCTTACACCAGTCAGAATGGTTGTTATTAAAAAGTCAAAAAAAAAAAAACAGATGTTGGCAAGAATGAAGAGAAAAGAGAAAGCTTGTACACTGTTGGTGGTAATGCAAATTACTACAACCTCTATGGAAAACAGTATGAAGATTTCTTTAAAAAAGAAAAAATAGAACCACCATTTGATCCAGAAATCCTACTACTGTAGGATACCCCCCCACACACACACACACACCATGGCATACTATGCAACCATAAAAAAGAAGGAAATTATGTCTTCTGCAGTAACATGGATGTAACTGAAGGCCCCCCACACACACACACACACCATGGCATACTATGCAACCATAAAAAAGAAGGAAATTATGTCTTCTGCAGTAACATGGATGTAACTGAAGGCCATTATCTTATGTAAAACAACTCAGAAACAGAAAGTCAAATACCTAATGTTCTGTGGGCACTAAATAATGTGTACACATGCACATAGAGTATGGAATAATAAACACTGGAACCTCGGAAGGGTGGGAGTATGGGAAGGGGGTAAGAGATGAGAAATTACTTAATAGATACAATATACATTACTCCAGTGATCATTACACTAAACGCCTAAACTCCATCACTAGGCAACATATCCATGTAACAAAATTGCACTTGTAACCCTTAAATTTATACACATAAAAAAAATGTTGCCTATGAGGATCAAGAATTGTTCAAGACTATAAGGATCTGTAACCAGAAGAGGAGGGTAAAAAACAGCTCCTTATCGAAGTGGGGAGATGCAGATGAGTATCCTCTTCAAATTAGAGCCTCTGGTCAGGTGCGGTGGCTCACGCCTGTAATCCCAGCACTTTGGCAGGCCTAGACAGGTGCATCACTTGAGGTCAGGAGTTCGAGACCACCTGTCCAACATGGTGAAACTCCGTCTCTACTAAAAATACAAAAAATTAGCCAGGCATGGTGATGCATGCCTGTAATCTCAGCTTCTTGGGAAGCTGAGACAGAAGAATCACTTGAACACGGGAGGCAGAGGTTGCAGTGAGTTGAGATCACGCCACTGCATTCCAGCCTGGGTGACAGAGCAAGACTCCATCTCAAAAAAAAAAAAAAAATAGAGCCTCTGCAGAAGTAGTAAGAGCAACTGAAAAGCTGTGAACTGGATCTAACCACTTGGCTCTTTACTATGAAACAAGTATCTTTCAGTTCTAATTTGATTATACCCGCAAAGATCCAGTTAATTTAACAATTGAATGTAGTTGGATGGGGTAGAGGGGAGACTCAGAATCATGAGATAAATAATGCAGGTTCCCAAAGTCCATCAAGCACAAATATTTTGAAGTGAGGCAGGCTTTGGGTTTCCCTCCTGCCCACTCTCCCTTTCTCCTTTCCTTTTTCACTCCTCCCTCCTCTTCTTCCCCTTCCTCTTTATCCTCCCTCTCTCTCCCTCCCTTCCTTTCTCTCTAAGTATCTAACACATGTTATTATTGGGATTTTAAAGGCATGTACATTGCAAGAATGTTGTGAGGATTAAATGGAATTAGGTGTGTGAAAATGCCTAGTACAGTGCCTGATACGTTTTGGGAGCTCATGAAATATTCATTTTACTCTATTTCTCCTTTCCTTTTCCTGTTTTTCCTCTTCCTACTTTGCTCTTTGTACAGCCATTTTGTCCTTATCTGGGCATGATTAAGAAATGAAGTCAATTCTAATATATGTGCAGGTACAAAAACGCATAAATATTAGCACTGATTCTTAAATCATTCTGTGTGCTACCTGTTCTTAATGATAAAATTAGTTACGTTGAACATTTTCTGTTTCCCTCTTATATAGAGTGCATATCACGTTTGTGTTTTATTAACTTCACAGGGGTGGTTCATAAAAATCCCAAAGCAATTTTAAAACTGGAGTGGATCAGTGGAAAGCGATAGGCTTACAGAGCTTAATTCTTTTTCAAGTGCAACAAAGTTGTTCTTAAATTCTAGTTACAAATGGTGAGAAAGTCTTAACAGGGGAGATGAAATCAAACGAGCTCATACAACAACCCAATTTTAAACTTTGAAAGAAATTCAGTCTCTCAATTATTTTTATGAGAAATAATGAGCTAGTACTCTTACATAGAACGATGGAAGAAACTTGAGGAGAGCTCCAAAGATTAATTGTTCATTTTTCCAAAGGTCTCCAATTAGACTGCTTTTCTTATCTGGAGGTTTTCCCCAAAAAACTCTAGAAAGTATCTATAATCAGTATACATGTTGCTTAGTTGCTGCATCCTTGGTCCTTCATATATTCCACAAATACTCCTCTAGCATCTCCTCTGTAGAAAACCCTTGGCATCTTAGGAATATCCCTACTGGGTATCAAACTGGGAAACAGAAGTACCGCTCACTGTTCTGGATGGAAAATCTATAGACATGATACTATTTATGAAGTTCAGGGCACAGAGGCATAGCCGGTAATGAAGCTTATTATGGGAATTAGATGAGGAGCCTTCTTGGAAGCAATAGGGCTCCCAATAGAATTAAGAGCAAACTTAGGGTGCTGGCAGCAGCAGTCAATTTGGTTAGCTACCATATAAAATGGGGAGGCCCTACTGTGACGATTCTCAAAAGAACGCTTCAGTTGAACTTGATACCCAAGTAGACAGTTAAAAAGTGAAAAAAGCAAGCAACCATTCATCATGTTTTGTTTGTTTTTTGAGATGGAGAGTTTCACTGTTGTTACCCAAGCTGGAGTGCAATGGTGCGATCTCTGCTCACTGCAACCTCCGCCTCCCAGGTTCAAGTGATTCTCCTGCCTCAGCCTCCAGAGTATCTGAGATTACAGGCATGCACCAACACACCCGGCTAATTTTGTATTTTTAGTAGAGATGGGATTTCTCTATGTTGGTCAGGCTTGTCTCAAACTCTACCTCAGGTGATCCACCTGCCTTGGGCTCTCCAAGTGCTGGGATTACAGGTGTGAGCCATCGCACCCAGCCGCATCATGTTTTTATAAAGACAAAATGCTGGTTTTGCTTTTGCTGATTTGTTTTTACAAAGCACAGTTTGTTTGTTTTTACAGTGAAATTAGTCAATTATTTTTACAATCTATAGGCCCATCATACTAGGTTAAACATTTTCTCTGTTTTCATACAAATAGGTTTGTGAAACTGATGGACACAGCTAGCATGCCTATCAGGTGAAGATCAAGGAAAAGGTGAAGGGTTGTATCCTTTAAAGTTTCAGAAGATGGAAGATGAAAGACATTGGGTTAAGGAGGAAACCAGCTATGAAGACATGATATCAAATGCAAATGATTAAAATTAGAAAAAATCCAACCCGTTGAATTTAGAGGTTTTGTCTACATAACAGGAGGGGAAACATTTGAGATAATTCGGTCACTACGTCAACCAGTTCTGACTGAATAGCTCAATTCACCTTACCACTTTCCAGCAGCCACATTGGGCTTTGAGCACATTCCACACAGAGCCACAAACAACAGTCCAGGCTGGCGAATGCTCCCTGACAAGGTTTTCAACCTCTCTGTGGGAACCGTATCTGCTCAATTTTGGTTTTGTTGCGATTATATGCAGCCTAATTTCAGCACATTCATTTTTCACACTGCAGTTTAATTTATTTATTTATTTTCATGTTCAGCGGATTGGTCCCTAATCACCAAACAGCTTGTGCGCAAGTACCCCTAAATATGTTAACTCGAACTCATAATGCAAGCGCATTGTGCTGCTGTAATGACTTTTCATTACCACGTCTAATTAAATGTTTTGCCAAACTATCAGGAAAATATTTTCCTTTTGATTCCCAGAAAATCCCTAGAGAGAAGGACAGAGAAAAACAGTGCTTCCAGGCTGGCCTATTCTCTTCCTTCCCCGCCCTGCCCTGGATTCAATGGCTCTGCGGATGAAGGCAGGGGCCTTCCCAGATTACCACACACAGTGGAATACTCTCGATAGTCATCAGTGCATCCAACAGGAGCAGCCTCTGCAGGAGCTGGATCTTGGTGACTCTACTTCCACAAGAGGGGCCTGTCATGCCTGGGATGTTTAAGCCAGCCCAGTCCTTATCCACAATTCATTGTAGACTTGGAACCAGAGGTAGACCTCTAGCTCCACTACAAGTATCTGGGTAAATGGCTACTGATTTAACAGCAATGCATTTATAAAGAAATGACATTAAGAAACCACTCTATTTCTCTAAGGAGCAGAGCCACCACACATTTACACAAGGATGTTCTTGCTTGTTACTTTATTTGTATACACATGCCACACAGTATGCTTCTAGGTGCAGTTGCATTCCAGGCAGCCCCGAATGGCAATCTCCCATTTTGGCATCTGTTGACAGGAGGTATCTCCACCTCCTACTTGGCTCATGCTAGCTCCCTCATCTTATAAATAGCAAGTGACCACTTTCTGCTGCAAATAAATTCTTCATAATTATTATATCTGTTAAAAGTTCTCAATGTTGGGATGGGTGGGAAGCAAAAGAAAAGAAGTTTTCTCAATGCTACCTGAACTAATCATGTTTACCAGTTCACTTTTGAAATAAAAATGCTAAAAATTCCTTCAAAAACAAATAATTGATCATCAACTAAATAAACCACTTATCTATTTTCATGTCTGAATATTGTTAAGTATTATACCACTTAATGTGGGTTTTGGTGTTTGTTCTGAAAACATCAAGATGTCCTTAATATTTTGCAGAGCAACAAGAATAATAAAATTAAATGATGTGCGTGTTTTTTTTTAATTCCTGAAGTGACACTTCCTCATCTACACACATGTGCATAACGGTCCTGATTAGGGTATCAATGTGATGCCTTTTTTAAATATGAAAAAGTGGGTATAAATAGGTTCACAAGCCAAGCTCACAAACACAGCTTGGAGGAGGTTCTAGCAAATCAACAACTAGTTCACTATGAGTCAGCAGTGTGAGGGACTATCACAGAAACTAGTTAATTGGCTATTACTAGAAATATATTACTTAGAACAAGGGGGTTGTAGATGATAGTATTCTGATTTGTGTTGGTCAGAATACCCCCAAAATGCGATCTTCAATTATAGCTGCCATGACCCTATGAGGGACGAAGACAAAATAGACAAAACAAACGAGACAGGGAAGCGTCTGTAAACCACAAATATATGAGAAAAGTTTGGAAAGACTCCTTTCCCTGGGGAAGTCCCCTTAAGGAAGGCATACAAATTGTGTTCTTATATTCAAAGGACCACAGAAGAGGGGTGTAACTTATTTTCAGTTACTTTAGGGAGCAGAAGACAAACAAATAAAATGAATTTGGGGAAAGTTACATAGAGATAAATTTCCCCTCAATGTGGGGAATAATTTCCCAACAACTCCAGCTGTGCGGCCTCATGAAGTCCTACATTCACTTTTATAGGAAGGTTTGCATGAAATCAGTCAGTAACTGTTTATCAGAATCATCGTGGAGAGTTCACACATATTCTATAGAGGCAGCTTTTAACTTTTTGGGGGAGTGGGGATGAGGGAGGTTTCCTAAACTCATCGTATAGAAAATAATGAAAGCTCTGAATATCCTCTCAAGAAAAATGCAGCGCCTTTCCAGAAAGCCACTGACTAACCCAGATGAAGAAACCTTGAGCTGGAGGGCTGAAACAGAGGGGCTCTAATGTCTGGATATCCATGATCCTCCTGTATTCTAAGTCTTGATCTACAGGTACAAATAATAACATTTCTCATCTTACAGGGTATTTAAGTTGTGAACTCAAGCTCTGGAACTAAATTCAGTAACGGTTCTGCCTGAATGAGCTAATTTTTCTCTTCTCATATCCCTCTCATTTCTCTTAGCATCACTACTGCCACTCCCTTCAACTCCACTTCCAAATGGGGTGCCCAACCAGGGCAGCTGTCAGCAGAATGAGCTCTCCAGCTAATCCACTGACTTCCCAGTGGACTGCTCTTTATTCCTCTGGCCCCCTCCCAACACCACAGGGACTCAGATAAGTGGAATCAACACCCACAGACCTGATGCAAATGAAACATAAACAAGCTCTTGACAATATCAGTGAAATTACGGAAAGATATTTTCAGGTCAAGTCTCCATCACTGAATAATAAATCTTAAGGGTAAAAATTATATAGATAAAGAAATCTCAAGGCTACTTTCTAGATTAAAGTCAGTTTAGTTCCATTCAATCAGCATTTCAGAGGCATCTACTATGCTGAGCACCATATGCATGCTAGATGAATAAACTCAGTCTTGGTAATCTAAATGAACTACTAAAATAGAATATTCTGGGTGCTACAACAGAGTCTCTCTAGGGTTTAAACTCAAAGTTCTGGAGAAAATATAAATTTTTTATAAACATATATGTGTAATTATGATATATAATTATTAACATACACATTATACATATTGTGTATTCCATAGAGAGAGGGAGATTAATTTATAGGATGAGTCTCAATCACTGATTAATCTAATCTTGAGAATAAAAATTACGTAGATAATTATCAGGGAATATTCTCTCAATATCAATGTCAATGTAGTTCACTTATATGTGCATGTGTGTTGCATGTGTGTATATATAATACAAGCAGCTGAAATTTAAAGCTTAGCTTTCTAACATCTCTACATATAATGAGAGACACAGTCGGCCATAATTCAAAAGAGAGGAACATAATTTAGCATCAGTTTAATTGCAACAAAATTGAGGTCGAAGCTCTCTAAATTAAATATACACTAAAACCTCTGGCAAAGGTCTCCATACTTATTACCTGGCACAAAGGAGGTATAAAAGAATTCTACTGAAAGAATGTAAATAACTGAACATCTCTCAGAGTTAATCAGGAAGCAAGTCTCAAAATGCATATGAACATTAGACATTACCTTACAACTCTAGGCTGAGAGGCTATTAGTTGTGCACATAAAAAATCCAGAAATCCCATCCGGCAACTTGAGCTTCTTAAAATATTTTTTCCAGCTTCCGGACCGTGATAGTATAGATAGAAATAGATGCCTTATTTAGGAGTCTCAAAACTCCTCAGTGCCTTCCTTGAGTCCACATTCAGACTCCAATCAAACATGGTATTCATAAGAAGTTTATTTTCTCAGCCCCAAACAGAATAAAAGTCACAAAACAAAGGGTCTTTTACACATATTATGCTCTAGACCAGGGATTGGCCTGTTTTTCCTGTATAGGGCTAGAAAATAAACATTTTAGGCTTTGTGGGCCATAAGGTCTCTGTTGTAACTACTCTGGTTTTGTTTCAAGAAGGCAGCATAAATAACACATAAACAAATAAGTGTGGTTGTGTTCTGATAATCCCTCCATAAGGACAATAAAATGTGACTTTCATATAATTTCACATAACTTTCACATGTCACAAAATCTTCTGACTGCTTCCAACCATTTAACAAGGGAAAAACCATTCTTAGTTTGTATGCCATAGAAACATAGGAGGCAAAGTAGATTTGGCTATGGTTTTTGGCCTCTGCTCTACTTTTGGGGATCAAAAATTGCACATCTGTCCCTTGGAAAAAAAACATTTTAGTTATCTTGTAATTTCACTCCAGTGAAAAATTTCATCTCGAGTGAATAAGATAATCAGAACTTTCTTAGTAGGACCCTTATAACAAGCTTGTTTACTGTGGATACAGTAACAGGATACAATATCATTGAAAGCTTAAATGAGAGTCTGATGATCTTGACCAACAGTGGAGCCAATGTGGTCATTAAGTCAGCAACTGTAGCATTGTTTGACCTGATGCAGAAATCAGAATATATGCAAGAACTTTTTCCTTAAAACAGATCCCATTAGAGACAGCAGGAGCTCCCTACCAGTCACAGTGACTCTCTCTGTGTCTACGCATGTGGAACTAATATCACTGTAACAGTGCTTGGAGTGAATGGATTTTTGCCAAGCAACAACCTAGGCATCCTTGTTTACCCCCACCCCAGGCTCTTATGAGGGTAGATATTTTTCTTTCTGCTGATGTGGCATTTGGAGACTCCATTTGCCAAGCAGTGGTTCTTGGCTAAACTTTCTCCTGCTAATCTGATTGGATGGAAGAAGATACATTCTAGATAGCAACAGCTTTCTATTAGGGAAGTCCGGGAGTACCAAAATGTAAAAAAGAAAAAAAGAAACTGAGCACAGCGCCTCCTAATGATCATCATCCGCCTGCCATGAAATCCCATGTCAGTCTAGGAAAACAATTTGATTTTGGTTAAGAGGAAAGTTCCCTGAATTTGGTATTAATGGTCCATCAGAAGCAAGAGAGGTTCATGCATGAAGCTGGAGGTACTGCAGATGTGCTGGCTGATAATATATGTCAACCTGGCCAGTCCAAGAAGATCTTAACACACTATAGTTGTATGATTTCTAACCAGATGAAATTAAATAGAAATAAGCAAAAGATCCTGACTTGAATTTGGTATTAACTGTCCAACAGAAGCAACAGGGGCTCATGCATGAAGCTGGAGGTACTGCAGATGTGCTCATTGATGATATGTATCAAGTCCAAGAAGATCTTGAAACACTATAGGGGTATGATGTCTAACCAGATGAAATTAAATAGGAATAAGCAAAAGATCCTGGTTTGAGTCAACAAAGCTACTTTCACAAGTACAAAGAAAAATTTTGGAAGGAATATGGACACATGTGGCTTGAAGCAGGGTTCTGTAACCTTGATGCTGTTAACATTCTGAGCTGGATAATTTTTTGTCATGGGGGGCTGTTTTGTGCATTATAGGGTGGTTAGCAGCATCTTTGGACTCTACCCACTAGATGCTGGTGGTATACCTTACCCTAAGCCATAACAATCAAAATTGTCTCCAGACATTGCCAAATGTCCTGAGGATGTTGTGGGGGATGACAATATCACCCCTGGTTGAGAACCACTGGCTCAGAGGAAGCAAAAACAATAATAAAATTTTATCAAGTACAAGTTGAATAGGAATCTCCAGTATGGTGAGACCACCAAAAGAATTAACAGGATCTTGGACTCCACTGCTGAGTCAAAGTTGAATATAAATATGGAGACCATCAACACTAGTGAGACCACATGTAAACATTGTTAAGAGGAATATGGAAGAACTAGAGCCTATTCCTATCAGAGGGATCAAAAGGGAGGGGGAGAATCAAACCCACGTTATCAGAGGAACAGATGTGCAACTTCTCACCCCCACCTCAAGTCTTCCCTAATTCAGGTTAATCAACCTCACTGCAGCTGAGATGGAAAGGAAGGGTGAGAGTGGGAACTGACATAAAGCCCAGAAGGGCTGACATAGTGAAGAACATTAGACTTGTTTTGTATGGTTCCAAGAAGCCCAACTAGCATCAGTGCAGGACAGCAATGGGGAAAAATATTTCAACTCAATCAGTTGAAGGTGTTCTGATGCCCTATCTTTGAGAACATCATGCATAGGCAAGGATAACAACTTGGTTGTAGAAACAGCTGGTGCATCAGATGGGGGTGGGTGGTGGAGTAGATGACTTTTAAGAGATCTTCCAGCCCCTAGATTCTAATGAGTAAGTGATCGGAATACTGCCAGTGCTGTGTTTTTGTTGTTGTTGTTGTTGTTGTTTGTTTTTGTTTTTTTCTAAGCAGGCCAAGAAGGCAATACCCTAAAGCACATATACTAAAGATGTCTCATACTGTATTTAACATGAGATTAGAAAGATCATCTGTTCTCACCGAACCTTTGAAAAACTATGGCTTGTCTGATAATCAAAAGAATGAAGTTCCATCCAACCTGCCTTCCTCAGCACTGCCTCCATGCCCAGAGACGCATCCCTCCTGGGTAGGGTGGATGGCAATGAGCCTGTCATAGGATGAAGCTTGGCATCAGCACATGCCCAAAGCTGACTCAAATGGAAACACAAAGAAAACTGTTTTCCACATCCTTTTTGTTCAAAGGAGTAGTGTCCTCTAGCATTCCTGGCCCTCTTCCACAGGGTGCTGCCTTCTACTTTCCTGGCACTTGGCCTCAGTGGCGCTCAGCACACATTCATCTGGCTGTCACTTGGGCTGTTTTCATAGATGAGTGTCATGGACTCTTGGGGACTGCAAAAGGGAGGTCTCTTAACTCCCGAAAACACAAATAAAGAGCCGAGGATATACTGCTTATAATCACTCACACAGATTGTTAAGAAAATTCTATGCAGACTCCAAGACAATCCTTACTGAAACGTGTTACAGAAAGCCAACAGCATGTGGCAGGAAACCCTAAAGTAGTGGAAGTACCGAAGTGTCTAACTCTAGAAACAGCAATCTCCCTGAACTCCCACATGCCAATGACTGCAAATTGATAAAAGAGCCAAGATTAGAAAGATGCAGCTTACAGAGTCCTTGATCTTTCCTCACGTAGTCAAATGTACCCAGTTTCCTATATAGCGTATCTTAAAACGGGAAAAAGAGAAAAATCTCTTTGTCCTTGAGCTAGTGAAAAAAAAATAGGGTGTCCACAGGGGAAAGCTTAATAACCAGATAAAACGCAAACGCGTATGTTTGGAGAGGTCTTCTACTTCCTTCATGATTAACGACTGATAAACCTCTGCAAGCACTAAAACAAAAAGCAAACAGAGATAAAAATCTCTTTTTAATGTCTGTTTTCCTCTCTGTTATAATTTTTAATAAATCCTTTCTGGTGATCTTTTGATTGCAAAGATAATTTTTCTTTTATTCCTTAAGGCAACACAGCATATTAACTCTCCAGTCCCCCCACTGACAATGCAAAGACACAGTTAACAAACGTGGATATAAGAAGCAGGAGGTATTTTAACTATACATACTGTACTGCTGGCTTTTACAGAGCCAAAGAAAGAGCTGTATACAGAAAAAAATCAAGTGGGGAGGTTGCCAGGCAAATGCAACTATCTTTTCAAATAAAAGTCATTACAATCACAGAAGCCTATGTTAGATCACAGGGGTTACACTAACAATGTCAGAAAATCCTTCTGAGTGCTGAGAAACACTGTACCGCAAATATTAGCACAAAAAAAAACGATACTTTTCAGCACTCACCGTCAGCAGAACCCAAGTACTCAATAAAGTAAAATATCTTTGGAAATGTTTCAGTGGGGCACATGACTTTATAAATTACTTACTTGGTGACATTACAAATGTCAGCAGATATGCTTTATCTATTTCATGAATAACAACGTTTGATGCATATTTCTTTTACAAACCTCCTATCAACCAAAGGTACATTGATATCTATCAAATGACCTTTGTACACAAAACTTCCTGTGATAACATCAGAAAACTTTTAGAATGATACACGAAAGCTAGAGAATACCAATGTTAAACCATCTAAACATTATAAGACTATAAACTAATCTTCCTGCTTGCAGAGACTTATAGAAGAGAGAGGTACTTTCAAAATCATCCAGTTCAACTCTCTTATTTTACAGAAAAGGGCATCAAAGTCCAAGAGGCAAAATGACTTGACCAAGGTCACGTCATATGAAAAAACAAGTTAGAACACAAGTCAACCACCTCTTAGCAGAAGGCTAGTTCTCCATGCACTAAGAACATCTCCTCATTTTCTACATCAAGATGAGTTGACTTTTGGCATTTAAGAAACCAAGAGACATATTTCAATGGGACTTTGTGTTTGGGGAAAGATACGTTGTACGGTTTTATCATGTTCCCTAAAAAGTTTATTCTTAGAGTATTTGGAAGAAAGACTTTCATTTTCTTTTTCTTTTCAAGTCCACATTGTAACCAATGTATTATTATGTAAAGAATGACATGCTCTGGTGAGCCAATTTTCCTCATGTTTTATTCTCTTGAAAGCTTACCTCTTGCCCAGAATTGGTGTCAGGCCACCAGATGAAGGTGCTAGCACATTTTCCCACACTCTCTTTTTCTAAGGAGCAGAGAGTCAGAAACAGTGAAGGCAGACTGACAGTGCAATATACCAGTACAAATCAGGCAATATGAGCTCCAGTTTGTGTGACTTTTGCAAATCTCAATTTCTTCTCGTCTAAAATGAGGGGAGCACCTACAAATCAGTTGCAAATGACACTGGAACCAAGCATTTCGAATTTGATTTACTTGTACCATTGCCCCCTGGGGAGACAGAAGAAAGGGGTGGGAGGTGGAGGTGGAGGTAGAGGCATTAAAGGACAGGTGGGAAGTCTACACATATAGATGTATGAACATAATTTACTTTATGAAGTCTAAAGTCCAGATAAGAAACTGCTATTTTCTATATCTACACACACACACACACACACACACACAGGCTCCCACATCATACACAGTGATGTATTCTCATCAGTGCAACCTGAAATATTCTCTCCCCAGAGCTAGGTCAAAGCTGCGTGGTTTCATTTTATGTGCATAGCAACTTCTCAAGCACTAGATGTTGAAAATTGGTCTACTTTTCCCTTTCTTTACCAATCCTGTGCAAATGATTACTGTTCTACTAACCTAACAATATTTTTGGTAAAATTGAGAGTCTTTAATCTATGTAAAGATGAGAAGAGCTATAAAATCTGTTTTATGAATATCATATTAACCTTATCCAACCTGTGCTGCAAGTCACTGAGTTCCTAGGATCTCCGCACATATCGAGAAGTATTCTTTCCACATAATACTAAGAAAAACAATACAAACCATTAAAGAGGGGTGGAGAGAATAAAAGATAAAATTTAGTTTTAATAAAATATCTGTTTTATGTTCTACCCAAGGGTAGCCAAAATGCAATCCAGAGAACCCAAAATCAACTTCAGAAATAAACATCATCATTATGTCCTTTCTTTTTTTTTTTGAGACGGAGTTTGACTCTTGTTACCCAGGCTGGAGTGCAGTGGTGCTATTTCAGCTCACCGCAACCGCCACCTCCTGGGTTCAGGCAATTCTCCTGCCTCAGCCTCCTGAGTAGCTGGGATTACAGGCACACGCCACCATGCCCAGCTAATTTTTTGTATTTTTAGTAGAGACGGGGTTTCACCATGTTGACCAGGATGGTCTCGATCTGTTGACCTTGTGATCCACCCGCCTCGGCCTCCCAAAGTGCTGGGATTACAGGCATGAGCCATGGCGCCCGGCCTCCATTATGTCCTTTCTACGTAAGAAACAGTGTGCAATGGCTCCCGTAAGATAAGTAAGTGTTAGAAACATCCTACTCTCTAGCATCGGAAAGGCCTGGGTTCAGTCTCTGACTTGCCACTGTGTGAGTTTGGGAAAGTCGCTTAACTTCTCAACTTCAGGGTTGTTGTAAGGATGAAATTAAGCAATGCATGGGAAGGATCTAACACACAGCAAGAACTTAATTGTCATTACTGCCCTTCTCTTGAGGGATACTAATATGGGCAATGGAAACAACATCCATAACCAGAGACAATTTATATATCACATCATAAATTGGCTGGCTTCACAGATCTATATGATACATTTTCAACAACGGTGCTATTGTCCATAAGAGGAAGAACATTGGTTTTGGGGGAAAGTGAAAAAATATCTTTGATATTAAGTAGTTTGTGGCCCTTCACATTCAATCCTCCTCCCCTAAATCGTATTCCTTAGTATTTAAATTCTCTCATTAGGAATAATTTAAACTGAATTGAATTTCCTCCTTAGGGAGTGATCATTTTCAAAAGGTTGTGTGTGAGGCCTGGCAGAGTGGCTCACACTCATAATCCCAGCACTCTGGGAGACTGAGGAGAGAGAACAGCTTGAGGCCAGGAGTTTGAGACCAGTCTGGGCAACATAGCGACACCATGTCTCTACCAAAAAAATTTTCAATTAGCTGGATGTGCTGATACACACCTGTATTCTTAGCTATTTGGGAGGCTGAAGAGAGAGGATCACTTGAGCCCAGGAGTTCAAGGCTGCAGTGAGTTATGATTGCACCACTGCACTCCAGCCTGGGCAACAGAGCTAGACCCTGTCTGTAAAAAAAAAAAAAAAGCTTGCTAAACACTGATCTGTATCCTTTGCATTACTGAAAAGATGCAATCCTGGAAATTTTCACCCTGTTTCCCTACACTAGGATTCAAAAATCTGCCAGTTATCAGTCCTGTGGTGTACACAGGGACAGGAGTAATTCCAAAGGGCATTTGACATTATGCATATTACATGCTGTATAAACATGACTGTCTCTATTTTTAATATAATCATAGTAAATTCTGTTTATTTGGGTTTACCTTATAAACCTTATATATGTCCCTCTTCCTAGCATCCAGTTTCCAGCCCTATTTCCAATCCATTTCAGAAAGACAGTATCAATGTTACTCACCCTTTCAATCAAGACTTGGGCTAAACAGTTCTACATCAGAACATTCCTGGAGCACATGAAGATTAAATTGAAAGTTTCATTCTTGCCTGTTTGCATTGTTATCCACCCATAGAAATTCACTGAGTTTTCAAAGGTGACCTCATTGGTATAAATCCATTCAGCTGTCTCTAATGAATCTGTAGGTGTCAAAGTCTTCTCCTACTCTGTCATCAATTAATGAGCCTAGGGACCCATCCCAGTATAGGATTCCGATTATGGCCCTGTAGTTACCCAGAGCCATTCTATAAAATGGATAAATGGATGTCACGGCTAGTTCAGTCCCTTAAGTATCAGGGTTCAGATTAAAGTAGGAGAGAGGTTCAGAATGAGAGGAGGCCAACACACAGTTGATGGCTCCAGGCTATGCTACCTGTCCTTGATCATCCCTGAAATCCTGGAGACACTAAGTAACTTCAGCTGCAGATTTATTTGGTCATTCATTTACAGCCAGCTGTCAATGATCTGTAGTCCTAGGGTATAATATAAGCATGGATAACTAAAATCTACAACCTCACAACACACCATAGGCAAAAGGGTCAGCTCCTTCCTCATTAAACTATTCTACCTGCGCAAGCTGTAAGATACAAAGTAAAATTATTTGCATCTATCCCTCACTTTCAGTACTAAACAAAATTTGTTTTTGAGACAGTGTCTCTTTCTCTGTCACCCAGGCTGTAGTGCAGTGTTGCAATCATAGATCACTGCAACCTCAAACTCCTGGGCTCAAGCGATCCTCCTGCCTCAGCTTCCTAAGTAGCTGAAACTAAAGGTGTGCACCAGGGTTCCTGGCTATTTTTTTTTAAGTTTTTTTTAGAGATGGAGTCTTCCTTTATTGACCAGGCTGGTCTCGAATTCCTGAACTCAAGCGATCGTGCTGCCTTAGCCTCCCAAAGTGTTGAGATTACAGGCATGAGCCACCACTCCCTGCCCTACACAAACTTTGAATCTGGAGTTTACAGAGTTGTAAGAGGTAGACATTCATACAACAGGAAGTAAAAAGTGACAGAATACTTCCCAATAAGGATAATTAGACTGTGAATAATCAAGAGGTGCACCCATTATTACCCAGAAACATCAAGTCCTACATTATGATTGTAAGTGAATTAGGGTTGGGGGCTTACAATCCTAGGGCTGGCACTGTGGGAGGCATGAAACAGAAGCTCGAGAGCCAGTTAAGGGCTAATGTACATCAAAAGCACAAATAGGCCAGGCGTGGTAGCTCGCACCTGTAATCCCAGCACTTTGGGAGGCCGAGGTGGGAGGATCACTTGAGCCCAAGAGTTTGAGACAATTCTGGGCAAGATGGCAAAACCCTGTTTCTACAAAACAATATAAAAATTAGCTGGACTTGGTGGTGTACACAGGTAGTCACAGCTACTCAGGAGGCTGAGGTGGGAGGATTACCTGAGTCTGGGGAGGTGAAGGCTGCAGTGAGCCGTGATCACACCACTGTACTCCAGCTCAGGTGACAGAGTGAGACCTTGTCTCAAAAAAAGTAAAGAAAGCACAAATACCCCCAAACCATATTACCATACACCCCATTTGGAAGAAGGGCCAGCAGATCAATTTCACAGCATTTTGGAATCTGTGCAATTCTCACAGCTTTTAGTCTATCGCTAGTCACAATGCTATTCTTTGATGAGATTTTTAAAGACTGCCATCGTCATGATCCTACAACATCCATCTTTTTATAGAGGGATATCTTGTTTGAGGAGACTCAGACTTAATTACTTTTCATCTGTCTTAAAGAATTCAGGTACTAACCTACTAATGTCAATGTGAATAGAACAGCAAAAAGTAGTTACTATGGCCAAGTGCTGTGAAATAAGAAAAGTTGTGTTTCTTGTCCTGGTATCTGCTTCTAACAAACAGCAGGATCTGGATAAGCATTTGTACTTCAACACCTTCACCTATGAAACACAGACAATAATCCCTGCCCTATGGGGCAGAATAAAATAAATACAAAAAACATTTCAAAGAGCATAAACCACTACATGTGTTTAACTTATTGCAGGACACTTGAATCCGGAAGTTAAGCATAATATATTTGTGGTCCTTTCCAATTTATAGTAACATGACAAAAAATTAAAAAATTTTAATGGACACAAAGAACCTTCTGCTTTTAAAAACTATAGTAAGACTATCTGTTTTACATTACAGAAACAGTTTAAGTAGATCTTTTAAGTGCTCATTGTAGAAAAAAAATAATGCTGCTTTCTTAAGCTCTTTACAAACCTTTACCATGTACTCTGGACTCAACTGACTAAAATTAAAAGCTAGAATTATTTTGACTTGTTCTAACACAGATGACCTGAATTTCAAATCATTCGACCTCACCTCTTCTCTCCATCACTCCTAGAAGCCAAGAAGTGAATTGTGCATTCTGCCTGGCCTTTTGATAATTTCCAAAACGCAGAGAAAATGATCAATTTTAAATTTCCCATGGTGAGCTCAAGAAATTCCATGCTTAATGTACTTTGCTCTCTCATTTCAATGTATTTTAACTGAGTTCTAAAATGTCCATGTGGGAAAAGCTCAACACCCATAGACTGTTACTTTCAAATCTTCCCACTCAGTGCATTGAGTAGAGATACTCCGAGAGGTGAACCTTCACCAAGAACCTCTTTAATAGCTCTTCAATCCATTGACCAGCACTGGGGCTCTCCAGCACTCACAATGATTATAACAGCCATCATTTGTTGAGGTTCTACCATGTTCGATGTGCCAAACATCACACCAGTGCTTTACAGACAAAATCTCATTTTATTGTCACCACAATCCTTCCAGATAGGCATTATGCCTATTTTAAGATGATGGAATTGACACAAAGAAAAGTGAAATGGTTTTCTTAAAAAGACAAGATTTTAAGTTTCATGAGAGCAGGAACCATGTCTTTTTATTCACCAACATAAATTCCCCAGTGTCTGTGAAATGGTAGGTATGGCATAAATATTTAAGGACAGATTTAGTAAAATGGCACTATGAACACATTGCTATATCAACACAGAATTCACTGGGGCTGGAGGATTGGAGAAGATAGGATGTATTAACATGAAACAAGTGATTTTTCAATAACATTAACAATAATAAACAGTTCCCAGCCACCTACTAACTAGAAATTTGTAAAACTGTTGCACTGTGTTTAACCCTCTACTCCCTACATTGGCATGGTCCAAGTCTTGGGACCACCTCAGTTGCCATTTGGAATTCAGTTACAGTAGTTTAAAATGACGCTCACTGCTCCTTGCTCATGCAGAGATGTGACTAGTTCTGCAATAAAAGCATTTTCTTTCCATGCCAGGCAACTAGATGTGGTTCCCGGAGTTGGTCAGTGCTTTCCTTATTGCTAACTGCGATGCTCACAGCATCCTGGAAACAACAACCAAAGACAGACCGTTTTTTGAGTTTCCATGTACATTCAAACTTGACATGTGTTAAATTATGGATCAAAAACAGAATCTTCATCCCCCAGACCAACGCTGTTTAATAATTAAACCTGAATTATAGTAGCATGCATTCCAAAAAGAACACATTTAGTTGCCTTGCTCAGATAATATGTTAATACCAATCTCACTGTACTATCGTAGTCCTCACACTTATCTGTGGTTTCACTTTCAATTTTCAGTGACCCATGATCAACCACAGTCAGGAAATACATGATCACAGTATAGTAAGATATTCTGAGAAATACTACATTCACGTAACTTTTATTACAGCATATTATTATAATTGTTCCGTTTTATTGTTATCATTGTTAATCTTACTATGCCTAATTTATAAACTTTATCATAGGTAAGTAGGTATAGGAAAAAAACGGTATACTTAGGGTTTCAGGCATCCACTGGGGGTCTTGGAGAACATTCCCCGTGGATAAAGGACAACACACCTTGAAACTGAAACTTAAACAATGTGAGAATGATCACTGGACTGCAAACACTATAAAAATCATACAGGAGTACGTTTATTTCTTCTTCAGATTCCTTTGAGTAATTTCATTTTTAAAAAGTTCTATTTTTTCAGTAATGACCAAATGCTGCTGCCAAAAAAGAAATTTAAGGGACAATTATTATTAATACACTAATAAACCTCCAACAATGCTAACTACAATCCCCTTGATAGCCAGAAAAAAAACAACAGATGCAAAAACAGTAAAAGCTATTTTGGGGAACTCATTAAAAAAGAAAAACGACATCCCCAAAATAAACACGCTGCATCAAATCAGGGCCAAATAGTTTGCAAATGAAATTATCTTTGAGAGGTTGTTTACCATAAGCAGTCAAGATTTAAACAAATAAAATTATAAGAGAAAAAAAGGCTCGATCTTGTCCTGAGTATTTATCATGGTTAAACAGGCATGTTTAACCTGCAGCTCGAGAATCCAAGGCTGTAACTCTGGGGGATGCTCTCAGGACAGAGGACCAAAGGAAGTAAACGGAAGAAGGCTGATGTTGTAATGGGAGAAAATACTTCAAAAACTGCATATCAGCTCATTGTGAGCTTGGCACTCAAGGTAGAAATACACCAGCCACTTTCCTGAGGGTAAACAAATTGATATATAAAAAAAGAAAGATCTAGGCAAACATGGATATAGAAATACCCAAAGGTGAACCATTGAAAAAGGGCATCCCTGTTATTTTTCTTACAACACTGGATATTATGCAAAAATAGATGACCAAGAAAGCAACTGAAAGTACAGAGGATGATTAAAGGAAAAATAATAGGAAGGAAAGATGGAAAAATCTGTGAAATCTTCGGTGTACACAGAACACACTTGGTCCGGAGAGGGAAATGATTTGGTTGATGCTACACACAGCTAGTAAATGGCAGATCTGGACAAGAATAGAAAGTTATATGATGGCACAGAGTTTTGTCTGTTTTTGTTCATTAAAACGAAGACTGAAACATAGCAGAGTCTCAAATGAATATTTGTTGAAGGAAGGGGGGAAAGGTGGAAGGAAGGGTAAATTCAATTGAATTCAAAAAGTATACATTACACGATGTCCTTGTGGGGAATTCCAAGAGAGTGCATGGCACTTTACTAGAAATTTGTGAAATTGTTGTACTGCCTCTAATGATCTACTCCTTAAATTGGTATGACCCAAATCTTGGGACCATCTCAGTTGCCATTTGGAATTCAGCTACAACATTTTGAAATGTCTTTCATTGTTCTTTACTCATGGAGAGAAGTGACTTTCTGAAATAAAGCATTTCCTTTCCATGTCAGGCAACTAGTACGTGGTTCCTTGAATTGGTCCAGGAGCTTACAGTCTATCTGGGGTTAACAAGGTGTACACAGGAAAGGGTGACTCACTACCAAATTTTACATACTGAGAGCCAAATAAATGGTGTGTATGTCAACCCTGCAGAAAGTCTGATGAATAGAGACTCCGCTACGAACTGTTGTAGACAGGGAATCTTGATAGTGAAACAAGAGGCACTAATTGCCAGTAAAGCCTCGACTTGCTGGGGTAACAGGATCTTGTTTAATGATACTGATGAAAAATTTCTTCATAGTTTTCAAAGTGCTTTTGGTTTGTCTTACCTCCTGTGTTCCTAACAATGTACTAGGCGGTGGGCAAGAATGGGATGCTGATCTTCATTGAAAAGAAGAAAGAAGACAGTCTCTCAAATGAGAATTCAATCCAGGACGGTATACGATGGCACCTATCCATCTCGGGGAAGTTGAGAGTCTTAATGTGGATGTTGTTAGCATATGTGAGATAAGAAGATGCAAGTTTGGCACAGACAACTTTAGAAAAAGGGATTGTTTGGCAGTGCAGCAGAATCAAAGCACACCCAGGAAATGTGGAGATGGTGAAGAGGCAAGCACTTCCTCTAGCACACAAGCTCCTCTATTGTCTCCCTTGTTCTGCGGCAATAGACAATATCCCCTCCTGGGATAGCTAGGGCTACCACTAGCACATAATGATGTCTTTTTGTAGAATATCAAAAGGTAACTTCTCTAGGCACCCATTCTTTCAGGTAGGCACGGCCTCACTCCAGAGCACAGGGCTTAGTGAGCAAAGCACAGGCTGCATTTCAGCTCCCATTCATTTTCTGGGCCAGGTGTCTTTGTACAATGCACAAACTGAACACCCAGATATGTCGTCCCTTGAAATAGCCCATTATATCTTTGATCTGCTATATTAGAACGTGCTTCCTTTTACAGAGTCTAAGTCCACCTCCCAATGGGATTTGTTGTGCCCTTTCTAGCCATGTGGGAATGGCTAAGCTCCTCTTCTGAGAGACAGTACTTCAAACACTTAGACTGCTTTTGTGCCCTTCCTCAATCAAGCTACCCCTGTAGCTATCTCCTTGGAAAGAAAACCAAACCATCCCCAAAGCCACAGCAGAACTACAGTGCCATTGAAAGCACACTTGTAGCAGAGCTATAATAAAGGGACTTGAAATACTAGGAAGAACTATATACAGATAAGGATCATGACAAATTTATCAGCACTCTAATGGAAGCAATCAAAGCATTAAAGGTGGAGAAAAGCAGAAATAGCTGAATATGCAGGATACATGCACTCGAAAGAGCCCCAAAGTAAAAATAAAGAGGAAATGGAGAATTGGAACAATAGGAAGAAATGAGGGAGAAAGTGTACTGAAACTATTAAGAATTCCAGACATGCAGGATAAAGGATAGGAATATGAACTGCTTAGGAAGAAATGAAAAGATGAGAGGGAAGAAAAGGGAGGGAGGGAAAGAGTGAGAGGAGGGAGGGAAGGAAGGAAGGGAAGAAGAGGAAGTAAACGATGGAAGAAGGGAAAGGAAAGGAATGAAGAAAAGAAGGAAGGAAGGGAGAAAGGAAGGGAGGGAGAGAAATAAAGGAAGGAAAGGAGGGAGGGAAGGAAAGGAGGGAGGGAAGGAAAGGAGGGAGGGAAGGAAAGGAGGGAGGGAGGGAAGGAAAGGAGGGAGGGAAGGAAGGAAAGAAAGAAGGAGGGAGGGAGGGAAGGGAGAGAGGAAGGGAGGGAAGGGAGAGAGGGAGGGAAGGAAGAGATGCGAGAGAGGTAGAGGAGAGGAAAGAAGGAAAAGAATGGGGAGGGAAAAGAGAAAGGCAAGAAGGGAAAAGAGGGAGAAAGGGAGGGGAAAACGGCTCCTTACATCCATACCCAAGTCTAGAAGTCTGATTTGGATGTCAGAATTCACTGATGAATGTGAATCAGGAGAAGCCAAACCAATACCTTCCAGGTCATTGTGCATTTACCATATTCATTGAAACAGTAGCTCTGTATCAGGCATCTGCATGTGTGTTGGAGACATGGTAATTTGTCGATTTTTTTCCCCCTAAGGGAAATCCACATGGAATAAGCTTTGCAAAATCTGGCTTGAATGATGCTCTCCCTAGTAATGGGCAAATCTAAGCTTAAGAGTGGCATATTGTCAGTCTGCAGTTGATTGATTTTATAGTGCCTAAAATGGGCTTTCTCCAAGTCCAGGACATTTGGATTTTCTTCTGGTATTTCATGTTCGTAATTCTCAGTTTAATTTGCCACAACACATTCTACCAGATGGCCTCCCCTTTCATTTCCAGTACCTCTGCTAAATCTGCCCACACAGAGTCTTTGTACATCTTTTCTTCTGCCAACCATCACACAGTAAATCTCCTTGCAGAAAGCGGTACTTTCTTCTACAGATAATGTTTGACTAAAAGCTGGATAATTCTGATCACTTGCTGCTCATCAAAATGAGGAGTACATGCCTGAGGGCAAGGGAGAAAAAAGGTAGCTTCCAACAGGAAACAATGCTTTATGAATAGCCTTCATTTCTGTGACTGTGTTTCCATTTCTAGATTGTGTTTATTGAGAAAATAGGACAAAGGTAAACAAAGATAAAAAGAAGTCTCATGACCCTAACATACCAACTGGTTTTGTTTGCCTTGAGTTTCTTTCCAGTCTGGGTCCTTAGGCATGTGTATCTTTTTTTCCCCCTTCAGATACGGAGTCTCGCTTTGTCACCCAGGCTGGAGTGCAGTTGGTGCGATCTTTACTCCCTGCAGCCTCCGCCTCCCAGGTTCAGGCGATTCTCCTGCCTCAGCCTTCCATGTAGCTGGGAATACAGGCATAGTATGCTACCAAACCAGGCTAATTTTTGTATTTCTTTAGTAAAGAAGAGGTTTCACCATATTGGCTAGGCTGTTCTTGAACTCCTGACCTCAAGTGATCAACCTGCCTTGGCCTCCCTAAATGCTGGGATTATAGGCATGAGCCATCACCTGGCCTTCACGTGTATCTTTTGACAGGGTTGAAATTTCAGACAAGATACAAATGTGTATCCTGCTGTTTTTCATTTCCATTATAAACATTTTCCATGTTGCTACACAGTGGCCATAATTATGACTTTAACAGATGCATAATATTCTACAGGGTATATGTGTCATAATATATTTAATGGCCTTCACCAATGACTCAGCATTTTAGATTGCTTCCCTTCCTTTCCTTATGAGGGTTAACTCTATATATTAAATTTATCACATTATTTAATATATGGCCTTTTCTCTACTTTAAAGGTCAGATGATAAAAAGAGGTGAACTTTTCCTTAGGATTTTTTCCTCAGGTAAATTTTCAGGGGCGGATTATTAAGTCAGACTGAATGAACATTTCTCTGGTTCTTGATTACTTCATCAGATTTGCTTTCTAAATTAGAGTAATTTTAGCTGCCACAAGTAACATATACAGCAGTTTTCTGTCTTATCTTCAACACAAAGAATTATTGTTTTCTTAAATGTTTGCTAATTCAAAAGGTGTAAGATGCTATTTTGTCATCACTTAATTTGTACCTCTTTGAAAAGTTCTATTTCAAGTATTCCCCATAGCTCACTCACTAGTTATATTCCCTGGTGTGTGAACTGTCTGTTCATGTTCTTTTTCATTAACTTTCCCGGGTGTCTTAAGGTTTTCTTATTGATAATGTAATTATCACCCTTGTCTTTCTTATTCATTGCAAATATTCCCCAAATCTGTTTTCCTTTTTATTCTAAGTATATTTTAATTGTTCATTAGTCTTTATTTCTTAAGCAGTCAAATCTGTAATTTTTTCCTTCATGATTTCTTCAGAACTTACCATGGAACAGATGGTTTCTTAAATGAATTTTCTGCTGTTTCTTGTCTGTGATTTGATTTTTTAAACAAGTTTGTTCTTTAATAATTGAACCTTATGCCATTTGAAAATATATTTCAAATGGCATAAGGTTCAATTATATGAAATATATTTTCATACAATGTACTAGGTTAGGAGCTTATGCATATTTAATTGATAACCAGTTTTTTCCAAGTCATTAAATAGCTCTTCCCTTCTTATTCTTTTGTGATGCTCAGTTCATCACAAAAGAATATAAATATAACACATGAACATCTATTTTCAAACCTGTATACTTTTTCTTCTGTTCCATTAGCCATACTTCTATTTTAGGACCAGGGTAGAGTGCTGTTTTAATGACTGTTGTCCTTTATTGTACAGTTATCAGCTTTATTTCTTTGAATGGTTAATTGCAAACGTACCAGAGATGTTTCTTTACAAATTTGGATACAACAAGAGCAGGACAGTCTAAATAGTGGCCATACACTATAGGGATAAGGACACTGACTTCAGAATCAAATCTTTGCTCTGCCATTTGCAAGTTCTGTGACCTTGAGAAAATTATTTAATTTCTTTGAATTGTACCTTCTCTGCATGCAATATGAGATTCAAAGTACTTATATCTGCATCATCTCAATTGCATAACCACTGGCCACGCTAGCTATTTACATTTTAATTGATCAAAACTAAACAAAATTAAAATTTCAGTTTCTTAGTTGTACTAGAAACATTTTAAGTGCTTGATATTCACATGTGTTAATGGTTACCAGAGTTGGGTAGTGCTGGTATTATAGAACATTTCCATCATCGCAGAAATGTTTATTGGCCAGACCTGTGTAGGGCTGACATGAGTACTAAATATTGCATGGAAAGCACTTAGTATGCAATCTAGCACATAGTAACCACTTTACAGTAACTGTAGTTGCAGTAGGGAAAGTATAAACCATGAAGTACCTACAAGGAAAATGGAAAGGATCTACATCAAGAAAGCTTATCTGCACCTCACAGTAAGAGACCATTTAGAAATCAATGGCTGAGGCCGGGCACGGTGGCTCACTCCTATAATCCCAACACTTTCGGAGGCCGAGGCGGGTGGATCACCTGAGGTCAGGAGTTCGAGACCAGCCTGGCCAACCTGGTGAAACCCCATCTCTACTAAAAATACAAAAATTAGTCGGGCACGGTGGTGCACACCTGTAATCCCAGCTACTTGGGAGGCTGAGGCAGGAGAATTGCTTGAACCCAGGAGGTGGAGGTTGCAGTGAGCTGCCACGGTGCCACTGCACTCCAGACTGGGCAACAGAGTAAAACTCTGTCTCAAAAAGGGAAGGAAAGGGGAGAGGAGGGGAGGGCAGAGGTGGGGAGGGGAGGGGAGAGGAGAGGAGGGGAGAAATCAATGGCCCGAGGGTGGAAATACACCTGTCTAATCAAGGGGAACAAGCAGGGCCTCAGCCCCAGAATACAACTTCAAAAGGTGCTCGGATTCTTCAGGATTGGGATCTGGCACCCTCTGCAGAACAACCTCTCCTGGAAAAGGGATGGTTATCTCTCAGAGAGAATATACATGGAAATATTTGAACTCTGTTCTCCATGGAATATTCATTGTCGGTAATTTGGTGTCTTGAGTGGAATCCTTACACAAGGCTGTTTAAGGGTCTGAGCAATCAGTGTCAGTTGGCAATACAATTAGTAAATGAACAAATTGTCATGTTAGAGTTATAGATCAGTGACTTATACATTTGCCTGTTTTTTTTTTTTCATTTATTTAAAGAGACAGAGTCTCACTCTGTTGCCCAGGCTGGAGTGTAGTGGCACATTCACAGCTCACTGCAGCCTTCAGTTCCTGGGCTTAAGTGATCCTCTCAACTCAGCCTCCTAAGTAGCAGGGACTGCAAGCATACAGTGACACACCCAGCTAATTTAGTTTTTGGTTTCTTTTGTTTGTTTTTTGTTTGTTTCATTTTTTTTGTAGCGATGGTGTTTTACCATGTTGCCCAGGCTGGTTGGTCTCAAGCTCCTTGCCTCAAGTGATCCTCCTGCCTTGAGCTCTCAAAATGCTGGGATTACAGCCATGAACCACTGCATCTGGCCAAATTCAGCTGTTAAAATCATTCCTCCAAAGTTTGGTAAACTCTGGGTGAGATGATGAAATTGAATTGAGGATCAGCAAAGCAAAAGACTCCAGTAACTTCATCAAGGGAGTTCCTACCCAAGAAACTCTATATAAAAAGAGTTGTTCTTGCCTTAATAGCATTGTATCTACTGCAAGCAAGAACCACTTATCTTCATCCCTGGAAACATCCATAAATATCCAGACAATTACATATTGAAGAAGGCTTACTATGCCTTAATAATATTCATTATGAAGGAACAGGCAGCAGTATTTGCTGTTCTGCAGCCTCTGATGGTGATACCCAGGTAAGCAGGGTCTAGGGTGGACCTCCAGCAAACTCCAGCAGACCTGCAGCAGAGTGGCCTAACTGTTAGAAGGAAAAGTGACAAACAGAAAGGAACAGCATCAACATCAACAAAAAAGACATCCATACAAAAACACCATCCACGGGTCACCAACTTCAAAGAAAGGTAGATAAATACACAAACATAAGGAAAAACTAGCTCAAAAAGGCAGAACATTCCAAAATCCAGAAGGCCTCTTTTCCTCCAAAGGATTACAACACCTTGCCAGCAAGGGAACAAAAATAGATGGAGAATGAATTTGACGAATTGACAAAAGTAAGCTTCAGAAGGTGGGTGATGACAAACTTCTCTGAGCTAAAAGAGCATATTCTAACCTGGTGCAAGGAAGCCAAGAACCTTAAAAAAAGGTTAGTGTAATTGATAACTGGAATAAGCAGTACTGAGAAGAACACAAATGACCTCATGGAGCTGAAAAACAAAGCATGAGAATTTAGTGAAGCATATACAAGTATCAACAACCAAATCAATCAAGTGGAAGAAAGGATTGAAGATCAACTTAATGAAATAAAGCATGAAGACAAAATTAGAGGAAAAAAATATAATGAAAAGGAATAAACAAAGCCTCCTTTTCATAGGACTATATGAAAAGACCAAACCTACATTTGATTGGTATACCTGAAAGTGATGGAGAGAATGGAACCAAGTTTGAAAATACTCTTCAGCATATTATCCAGGAGAACTTCCCCAACCTAGCAAGGCAGGTCAATATGCAAGTCCAGGAAATACAAAGAATATCACAAAGATACTCCTCGAGAAGAGCAACCCCAAGACACATAATCGTCAAATTCACCAAGGCTGAAATGAAGGAAAAAATGTTAAGGGCAACCAGAGAGAAAGGTCGGGTTACCCACAAAGGGAAGCCCATCAGACCCACAGTGGATCTCTCTTCAGAAACCCTACAAGCCAAAAGAGAGTGGGAATCAATATTTAACATTCTTAAAGAAAAGTATTTTCAACCCAGAATTTCATATCCAGCCAAACTAAGCTTCATAAGTGAAGGAGAAATAAAATCCTTTACAGACAAGCAAATGCTGAGAGGTTTTGTCACCACCAGGCCTGCCTTACAAGAGCTTCTGAAGGAAGCACTAAACATGGAAGGGGAAAACCGGTACCAGCCACTGCAAAACCATACCAAAGTGTAAAGACCATTGACACTATGAAGAAACCACATCAACTAATGTACAAAATACCAGCTAGCATCCTAACGACAGGACCAAATTCACATATAGCAATAGTAATCGTTAATGTAAATGGGATAAATGCCCCAATTAAAAGACATAGACTGGCAAGTTGGATTTAGAGTCAAGACCCATCAGTATGTTGTATTCAGAAGACATATCTCATGTGCAAAAAAAAAATAGGCTCAAAGTAAAGGGATGGAGGAAGATTTGCCAAGCAAATGGAAAGCAAAAAAAAAAAAAAAAAGCAGGGATGGCAATCCTAGTTTATGATAAAACAGACTTTAAACCAACAAAGATCAAATGAGACAAAGAAAGAAAGGCATTACATAATGGTAAAGGGATCAATGCAACAAGAAGAGCTAACTATCCTAAATATATATGCACCCAATACAGGAGCACCCAGATGCTTTATAAAGCAAGTTCTCAGAGCTCTACAAACAGATGTAGACTCCCATACAATAACAGTGGGAGACTTTAACACTCCACTGTCAATATTAGACCAACAAGACAGAAATTTACAAGTATACTCAGGACTTGAACTCAGCTCTGGACCAAGGGGACCTAATAGACATCTACAGAACTCTCCACCCCAAATCAACAGAATATACATTCTTCTCAGCACCACATAGCACTTATTCTAAAACTGACCACTAAGTAGAAGTAAAACACTCCTCAGCAAATGCAAAAGAACGGAAATCCTAATAAACAGTGTCTCAGACCACAGTGCAATCAAATTAGATCTCAGGATTAAGAAACTCATTAAAACTGCACAACTACAAGGAAACCGAACAACCTGCTACTGAATGACCACTGGGTAAATAATGAAATTAAGGCCAAAATAACAAAGTTCTTTGAAACCTATGAGAACAAAGACACAAAGTACCAGAATCTCTGGGACACAGCTAAAGCAGTATTAAGAGGGAAATTTGTGGCACTAAATGTCCATAGGAGAAAGTAGGAAAGATCTAAAATCAACAAATTCAAAAGCTAGAGGAAGACAAGAAATAAGTAAGATCAGAACAGAATGGAAGAAGATAAGGACACAAAAAAAACTTCAAAAAAATCAATGATCCAGGAGCTGGTTTTCTGAAAAGATTAACAACAAAATATAGACCACTAGCCAGACTAATGAAGAAGAAAAGAGAGAAGAATCAAATAGACACAATAAAAAATGATAAAGGGGATATCTCCACTGATCCCACAGAAATACAAACTACTGTCAGAGAATACTATAAACACCTGTACATAAATAAACTGGAAAATCTAGAGGAAATGGATAAATTCCTGGACACGTACTCCCTCCCAAGACTAAATCAGGAAGAAATTGAATCCCTGAATATACCAGTAACTAGTTCTGAAATTGAGGCAGTAATTAATAGCCTACCAATAAAAAAAAAAAAAGCCCAGGACAAAATGAATTCACAGCCAAATTCTACCAGAGGTACAAAGATGAGCTGGTACCATTCCTTCTGAAACTATTCCAAACAATAGAAAAACAGGCGATCCTCCTTAACTCATTTTATGAGGCCAGCATTATCCTGATTCCAAAACCTGGCTGAGACACACACACACGCACACACACACACACACACACAAAGAAAATTTCAGGCCAATATCCCTGATGAAGATTGATGCAAAAATCGTCAATAAAATACTGGCAAACTGAATCCAGCAGCACATCAAAAAGCTTATCCACCATGATCAAGTCGGCTTCATCCCTGGGATACAAGGCTGTTTCAACATGTGAAAATCAATAAACGTAATCCATACATAAACAGAACCAATCACAAAAAACACACAATTATCTCAATAGATGCAGAAAAGGCCTTTGATAAAATTCAACACCGCTTCATGTTAAAAAACCCTCAATAAACTAAGTACTGATGGAACATATTTCAAAATAATAAGAGCTATTATGACAAACCCACAGCCAATATCATACTGAATGGGCAAAGGCTGGAAGCATTTCCTTTGAAAAGCAGCACAAGACAAGGCTGTCCTCTCTCACCACTCCTATTCCACATAATATTGGAAGTTCTGGCCAGGGCCATCAGGCAAGAGAAATAAATAAAGGGCATTCAAATAGGAAGAGAGGAAGTCAAATTGTCTCTGTTTGCAGATCACATGATTGTATATTTAGAAAACCCTATCATCTCAGCCCCAAATCTCCTTAAGCTGATAAGCAACTTCAGGAAAATCTGAGGACACAAAATCAATGTGCAAAAATCACAAGCATTCGTATACACCAATAATAGACAAACAGAGTCAAATCATGAGTGAACTCCCATTCACAATTGTTACAAAGATAATAAAATACCTAGGAATACAACTTACAAGGGATATGAAGGACTTCTTCAAGAAGAACTACAATCCACTGCCCAAGGAAATAAGAGAGGACACAAACAAATGGAAAAACATTCCATACTCATGGATAGGAAGAATCAATGTCATGAAAATGGCCATACTGCCCAAAGTAATTTATAGATTCAGTGCTATCCCCATCAAACTACCATTGACTTTCTTCCCAGAATTAGAAAAAACTCTTGAAATTTCATATGGAACCGAAAAAGAACCTGTATAGCCAAGACAATCCTAAGCAAAAAGAACAAAGCCGGAGGCATCATGCTACCTGACTTCAAACTATACAACAAGGCTACAGTAGCCAAAACAGCATGGTACTGGTACCAAAAACAGACATATAGACCAATGGAACAGAAAAGGAGCCTCAGAAATAATGTCACACATCTACAATCATCTGATCTTTGACAATCTTGACAAAAACAAGCAACAGGGAAAGGATTCCCTATTTAATAAATGGTGTTGAGAAAACTGGCCAGCTATATGGAGAAAACTGAAACTGGATCCTTTCCTTATACCCTATACAAAAATTAACTCAAGATGGGTTAAAGACTTAAACATAAGACCTAAAACCATAAAAATCCTAGAAGAAAACCTAGGCAGTACTATTCAAGACACAGGCATGGGCAAAGACTTCATTACTAAAATACCAGAAGCAATGGCAACAAAAGCCAAAATTGAAAAATGGGGTCTAATTAAACTAAAGAGCTTCTGCTCAGCAAAAGAAACTATCATCAAAGTGAACAGGCAACCTACGGAATGGGAGAAAATCTATCCATCTGTCAAAGGTCTCATATCAAGAATCTACAAAGAACTTAAACAAACTTACAAGAAAAAAACAATGCATCAAAAAGTGGGCAAAGGATGTGAACAGACGCTTCTCAAAAGAAGACATTTATGCGACCAACAATCATATAAAAAAAAGCTCATCATCACTGGTCATTAGAGAAATGCAAATCAAAACCACAATGAGATACAATCTTCACGCCAGTTAGAATGTGATCATTAAAAAGCCAGGAAACAACGGATGCTGGTGAGGATGTGGAGAAATAGGAATGTTTTTACGCTGTTGGTGGGAGTGTAAATTTAACCATTGTGGAATACAGTGTGGCAATTCCTCAAGAATCTAGAACCAGAAATACCATTTGACCCAGCAATCCCATTACTGGGTATATACCCAAAGGGTTATAAATCATTCTACTATTAAGACACATGAACACGTATGTTTACTGCAGCGCTGTTTACAATAGCAAAGACGTGGAACCAACCCAAATGCCCATCAGTGATAGACTAGATAAAGAAAATGTGGCACATATACACCATGGAATACTATGCAGCCATAAAAAAGGATGAGTTTGGGTCCTTTGCAGGGACATCGATGAAGCTGGAAACCATCATTCTCAGCAAACTAACACAGGAACAGAAAACCAAACACCACATGTTCTCATTCATAAGTGGGTGTTGAACAATGAGAACACATGGACACAGGGAGTGGAACATCATACACCAGGGCTTGTCGAGGAGTGGGGGGCTAGGGGAGGGCTAACATTAGGAGAAATATGGGTTGATGTGTGCAGCAAACCACATATCACACATATACCTATGTAACAAACCTGCACGTTCTGCACATGTATCCCAGAACTTAAAGTATAATAACAAATTAAAAAGAAAAAAAATTCCCATATTGTCAGCAGTGTAAAAATGCTCTTCTTGCCAACAAATGCATTAAGTTCTAGCCCACTGTGTTCCCTTGACTTCCAACACCTTTTCAGTGGGTCACTTCTCACCAAGATTAGCTGGTATGTGTTAAAGATATGAGTACATTCCAGTATTATTCTGGTGCCCAGAACCTGCATCTCCTGGGAATAGGAAGACCTCCAAATCACTCACATCAGTTGTCTTTTATTGGTGCAGATAACTGATTGATTGTCAGTCATTCATAGTTTGACTCAATATATCAGTTTAAAATCCCATATAAATAAGATCCTCATACTAGATTTTGAAAGTCAGTTTTAGATTAACTCTCCACTTGTTTAAACTACCTGTATGGAAAGTATTGCAAAGAACAGGCTGTCTCTTATGAGCTTTTTAAAATCTTAGAATGTTAAAGCTGGTGAGGGACTTAGAGAGGACTAAGATACTCCTTGTTTTACAGATCAGAATGCTAAGAGGGAAGAGAGGAGAATTGACTTGTCCAAAGTCACAGCTAATCACTGGCAGAGTCACTGGAACCAATATGCACTCATTCCCGGCAGAGTGCTTCTGGAACAAAATCAAATGCTTCCGTAGTATTTTGCACACATAACAATAACTCTTGCAATTTAACAGATCCCTTAATGTGATCATATAAACTATGTAGGTTTGCTTATTATTATATACATTCAATGTTCATAACCAGAAAAGATTTATTGAGAAGCTGACTCCCTGTCCCTTTGGGGTACTAAGAAACTACCAAGATTGCTGTGTTTTGGAAGCAGGAAAAAATAAATCAACGTGAGATCGTTTCAGAATTATATTACACAAAGAGGTTTTATAACATAGACACTTTTAACAATAAAAAAAGATAACCCTGGATACAATCAATAAAATGCTCTCTTTCTGGACAAGCTGATCAAAGCTCTGCAGCGGTCTAGCCCTTCCTTCCAAAAGTCCTTCAGGAATAAAAGCAATGCACTGCTGAGTCCCATGGCTGAGTCACATGAATGTCCAGCCATTCCCAGTCCAGCCCATCACCTCCTGCAATCTCTCAAAGCTGTGTTAAGGTCAATTATACATTCCTGGGCCCAAATATCAGAAAGAAGAGGGAAGCGCTGGCACTGGTAGGCACTGAAATATGTTACATGACTATTTTGCTATGGGGTAACTCAGTGCCAAGTCTACATGAAACACTAATTGCTCTGTTTTACTCTATTATTGCTACTGTAAATGCACAGGATCAGGCTCAATGCTCCAGGTCATTCCTTTTCTACTGTATGGGTGATATAAACTTGTTGTGCTTTCTAGCCCCATACATCCTCCTAGATTTCTACAGGGAAGACAGGAAACTAAGTTACCCATGGGTGACAACCAGAAGCTTTGTGTCAGCACTCACACATCTACCTTAATATCATGTTACTCTAGAGCTCTCCTTCCCAGTAATTTTCCCATGCCTTCAGACCTCTGGTTATGAAAAGATATTAAAATACCAGCATTTGGATTGAGAATTAGATGTCTCTGTGGCAAACTTCATTAAAGTACAATTGCCTGAAGCCTCCATTCACACTTATGAAAACTATATGCCCAGTACTGTGTGTGCATAAATGAAATATGCACTCCCTGCTCTTAGGAAACTCACAGTTTGGTGAATCTGGGTCTTATTTATCACTAAATTCTAGCATAGACTTAATTTCAAAACACATTTGTTCACTGACAAGAGAAGCAGAGAATGAGTGAATGAATGGCTTTAAAGACATGAGCAGCCATGGGTTAAACAAACATATGAACTTGTTAAAAATAGAAGTGTCAATACACTGAAGAAGCAGCAACAAGCACTGGATACCATGCCTGGAGAGGAGAGAAACGACCTGGACCTTGGGTGAAATTGTGAGCAGCTCTCAGTGCAGGCTCCTGTGAGATGAAGCCAAATCTCACTGTCCTCTTGGCAGACATGTTGTCCTCCAAGTGAAGAGACATTGTCTTTATACATTTGACAGTCTTCTACACCTCTCTGCTTCTGAGAAGAGTCCCACACACCAGATTTCTGCTCACAGAGCCAGAAACCTTGTACACCGCCCTCTGGGAAATCTATCGATAACCCTGAAACTACAGGCTTGCCCTAGATCAGAGAGGGCACTTCCAGAGCATTTCTGCTATAGCCTTGGGAATTATCTGTGTGTACTTTAGACAAACATGTGATCCATAAAAACCTGCAGGAAGAATTTGGCCCAGAGCTTCCCCTGCAAAGAAAAAAAGACTTTGAATCGATCAGCACAACCAACTATGCAACTTTGTTTTAATTTGAAAACACCTTCCTTAGGGCACAAGAGAAGCCAAAGAGGCCAGTCATGATAAAGACCTCCACACAACAGCCCAGGATGCCAAAAAGTGGTCACACTGGGAAGTACTGATGAGAACTCTCTCATAGTTCTTGGGACCCCACATGCATTTCCACCCCCTTTAACTGCTTGTGTTAGAATGGAAAACCCAAATCCCAGCTCAGTCTTGGTCTAGCACAACATCTAGACCTAGATGACTGCCAAAGACTTTCTTGGACTTGGCTGGCTGTTCTACCATGTGGGAGAGGCTCCCCAACACGTCCTCTTCTGGAAGTGGGGGCTGTGGCAGAAACTGGGCAGCAGAGAGTCAGGGATGTTCTCTCTGCCTCTGCCACCTCAGAGACAGCCAAGAGTAAGAAGTCCAAGTAGAGCAGAAGTCCAAGAGTAGAGGAAATGAAGTCCACCACCCAGCGATGAGAAGCTATTGGCTATTCTCTAATGAGAGACATGATTGACGAGGACTTGCTAAAGCCTGCTACAGGAAACAGGTAGCTGGGGAAGGAGTTCAGACTGGAGAATATGGTTCAGGCAGGTGGCATGTATTGCCTACTTAATTAATTGTCACAGCAGGAACCCAAGGTGTTTATGCATCCCCCAGAGTAGAGAGTGGCCAAAAGGGCAAACTGACTTTAAACATGGGAGTTTAAATGTAATGGTTTCTTCAGGTCAGGGTTCAAGTTCATGATTTAAGTGGTTTGAGGACCCTTGGTTAGAGCTCACGTCTCTGGATATGGAGCTTTGTTGTCTGCACGCCCAGCCCTGCTGGAGAAGTAATGAACAATCTCAAAGCCCCCTATCTGCAAAGCCTAGTGGGCTGGAATGTGAGGAAAAAAAAATCAGGACCTCAGCCAGCTGTTTCCTTTATCTCTCTGTCTGTGTCAGCAGCAGCCAAGATGTCTGGGCATTTTGTTATGGGCTGAGGATCTTGTAAGTTTACAATTAACATAGACCTTTCTTGAAAGTTCCTCTTGGGGAGCCCTGATGAATGGCAGGGAGACCTTGAATGAATTCATTTTCCTTAGCTGATAGAAATAGGGATGTAACACCTCTGTGGAAAAACACACTTAAACCCAAAGTCTACAGCCAAAGGCTTGGACTAGAAGTAGATGCTTTGAAGGCCACGAACTTTGCAGGGGTGGAGAAAATGAAGGGACACTTGGTTCTACACAACACTCTGTTTGCTGTTAGACCATAAAAATACTGCCTCGGGGTATTCAAAAGGATGTGAAGTGAAAATGCAAGAAAAAAAAACTCAGCCTCTTTGGAAGAGACTTTGTAATTGAAGGTTTTTGCCAATTGGTCATTTCCATGTGTGAGATTTAAAAACCGACCATGGTCCTACAATAAGGGACTTCAGTAATGAGAAAATCCTGAGATACCTCTCTTCCAAAATGCCTGTCTATAATAATGTGCTGTGACACATATGGGCTTGCTTGTGTAATCCTCAGAGCACCCCAACCCCTTTGTGTTTAAAATGTCAAGGTACAAAGGGAACTGGAAGATGGGCAATTTGTGTGAGAATGGAAGGCGTAATCTACCTTCACCTTAGGCAAACTTCATTAACCTTTGGGATACCAGTCCTCATTTACTAGAGAACTGAGACCCATCCAGAGTTACACAGGCATTAGGTGCTAAATTAATTGGAATCTGGATCTCTTGACCTTCCTGAATCTTTCAGTGGTTCTTTTAGTGGTAGAGGTTTTTTTGTTTTTTTTTTTTTTAAGACGGAGTTTAGCTCTTGTTACCCAGGCTGGAGTGCCATGGCGCGATCTCGGCTCACCGCAACCTCCGCCTCCTGGGTTCAGGCAATTCTCCTGCCTCAGCCTCCTGAGTAGCTGGGATTACAGGCACGCACCACCATGTCCAGCTAATTTTTTGTATTTTTAATAGAGATGGGGTTTCACTATGTTGACCAGGATGGTCTCGATCTCTTGACCTCGTGATCCACCCGCCTTGGCCTCCCAAAGTGCTGGGATTACAGGTTTGAGTCACCGCGTCCGGCCTAGTGGTAGAGCTTTAAGTGAAGCTATTTGTGATCCAGAGACAGAGTAACAGCTTATTTTCAAGTAATCAGCATTGCTGGGTAGGTGTTTACCTTTAGTATTGCCTTTCCTTGCAAGTTTCAGTTTTGAGGCTTTATTGCCTTTGGTCCCAGGAAAGAAAAATCAGCCACAGGGTGAAGAGGTTCTGGGAAGTATGTGTGGGTGGGAAGACGAGGGATAGAAGGAGGGAGGAGGGAGCACTTCCTGAAGGAACACCCACTCCTTTATGGTGGGAGGGAGGTGAGAGACAGCTGAAGAGGCAGAGGAGTGAGTGACTGCTAAGGAATTAGCTCTGGTTCCAGCCCACCAGCAGGGGCCCCATCACTCTTTGATTTTAACCCTTGGTTTACCTTGGCAAAGAAAAATAACACTCCCTTGCTGGCAGCTACCATTGCTGTTTCAATACAGATAACACCTTCAAGTGGGAAATGCAGAGGGTAAAACATTTTTCTTAGTTTTCTTCTAAAAAGCCAAGGCGGGAGTATGTGTAAGTAAATATGATATTTCCTCTACATCAAGGACATGAATTCTAAAAGAATAATATTTAGCCCTTTTTATTGGCTGCCATTCAAAGGCCTGGAAACATTTACTAGCAAATTTAATTACCTTGCATTTTATAGCTGAGAAGTTGGAACTAGCAAGGCTACATTTTTTAAAAAATTGCCTAATCCAAAGTATAAGCAGCCTGACTTAAATGCACATCCCCCAAGGGCTGGAAAAGCTTCACATCAAGACAGTCCCGAGAGGAGAATTCATATCCAGGCAACATTTATTAAACACCTCCTATTTGCTAAGCACTACCACATATGTTATCCTACTTAATCCTCATAATAACCCATTAAGGAAGGTAGGTATTTACATCTCTATTTTACAAATAAGAAAAAAAATGAAGCTCTAAAAATGGAAATGTACGACATCTGTTTGCACTTACAGTTTCTTAAAGGTTTGCACATATATTCATTCTTTTAATACTTACAGCATCTTTTCAAATTATGTATGTCAGATATTAATATTTACAAAGTTTAAAATGAGAAAACTATGCTCAGAAAAGTGAAGTAACTGAAGGTCACCCTACTAATCTGTAGCAGGTCTGGAGCTTGAGTCCCCCAGCTCCAACCTCTCAGCTCTGTTCACTTAGGGTACGACCCTTTTCACACAGGCCATTTGACTCAATTGAATGCTGCCCAAAATCAGCATTGATCAGCTTGGTATAATAAGGAAGGTTGTTCCCACAAGAAACATGCATGGGCCAAGAACTATGTAAGACACTGTAGGATCGAATCCAAACAGTGTACTTGCTTTTCTCAAGTATCTGCTAGTCAAATGGGACATTTGACTAGCAGATACTTGTAGAAGCTCATTGAACCCTACAATAAGCTACACCTTGGCAAGAAAGCAACATAAGAAAGCAGATGATGAAGCCCTTGGTACTAACTGTGACAAACCCATCAATTCTAGTGTAAGGAAAGGGGAGACAGGAGAGGCATCTTGGAGGGGATGTTCTTGGAAATCAAGTAAGAGATGGAGTTGAATGACATTCCAAAAGAAAGAAACCACATGAGTAAAAATATTTAAAAGAAGGAGGGGAAAAACAGCCATTTGAGGGATAGAATATAAAACCTCCAGTGGTAAGATGAATTCCTTAATAAGCAGTTGTCAAATTGTTACTGGTGCAGGATATTCTGCTCCTTGGTTCAGTTAAATCCAGGTTCTTGTCTCATGACTGGGAAGAATTAGGCACGCAGACACATTGCAGGGTGAAGAAGGTGGAATTTATTAAGTGAAAGGAAAGCTGTCAGCAAAGAGGTCCTCCAAGCAAGTTTCCCCCTCACCACACATGAACTGAAGAGGCTAGGCTCCTCCCCTGCATAAAGTGTGAACTACTACTGGGCTCCATCCCATTCCCCCAGTGCATATGGGCCTCCAGTATGCTGTGCACATGCTCAGGCAAGCCCCCTGTGCAGGTTCCCTTCTCTGCACAAAACATCTAGTGTCAGCACTTGTGGGGCATGTCAAGAGATTCTCTGGGGACCCTTCCCTATCTACCTAGGCATTTGGCTGTCTCCTGTCTCTGTCACTACCAAGACCATAGCAATAGCATCAGCTCATATTCAATGTGAATTTTAAAGTGAAGAGAGATTCTAGGCTGCACAGAGTGTACTTGCTTTTTTCTTTTGTTTTTTTTTAATGCTCGAAGGTGGTGAATAATGCCAAATGCCAATGAAAAGCTTCTAAATGACACTAGAAAGGAAAATAGAATTGCAAAGACTGAACAAAATATTAATTTTAAAAAATAATATCATTTGGAATATAAATCAAGGATCATAAACCTATCATATTGTCAAAATTTGGAACATTTTCAATAAGGTACCACATCCAAAGTACCACATACAATCAGAAAATTTTCTTGGATATTACAACTCTAATACAGAGCACCACAAAATGCTTCCCTGGCACCCTGAGCTAGTCCCAATCCTGAAATAAAAACCAGCAAATAAGTTATGATGCCTGGGAAAGCAATATTTGAAAACACCATTTCCAAGATGAAGAATGTCATAAAAATAAATAAACTTCACCAAAGCTAGCAGTGCCCTAGTTGCTCAACTTCCCCAAACAGGTTACTTGACAAAAACCAATGCAGTTCATGAGAATTTCTATACAAGCATTTAAGGAATTAGGATCCATGTTGACTTAGCAAGTTGGAATGCAAAACTCACAGACCTTCTACCTGTTCTCCCTAAGGGGGAGAATAATGAGTTCTATGGTGCTGGCTTAAATCACATGCAAAGTAGCTGACACTACAAGGGCTAACGTCATGAGGAATTATTACTTGTAACTAGAGTCCTGTGCTAAGGTGAGCTAAGGTTGAAAGTGCCCCCCCCACACACACACACACTCATTGCCTAACAGCCATCCATCAAAGAAATCCCGTGTGTCATAAAGAAGAAAGCTAGTTCTAAACAGTAACCCATTTCAGCCATTGTAAGTGGAGAAAGTGTGGCTACATCTCAACTCCTGAAAACACATTCTTTGGGTCTTGTTTGAAATCCTATCACATCCTGGTAAGTACAACAAGAAACTGACACCCTCCTAGGACTTGATTGAAAACCTATGCTACTCAACCACAAAGAGGTGGTTAAACTACAGGAAAGGAGGTTTAGCCAGACTGTTACGGTTGAAATAAGAGGAATGTGAGTTTTCAGGCCAGAAAGAACCTTAGAAATCATATTTTGACTTCAGTTCAATCTTGAATTCAATTTATTCTCATCCATTACATACCAATTGAATGCCCTCTTAGTATAAGCCTCTGTTTTCGGCACTGGAAATACAAGTTGAAGATTCATTCCCTGTGCTGCATCAGCTCACTGAGTAATGGGGAGAAAGTCAACTAAAAAGCAAAAAGAGCTGTGAGGTCATGAAACCCTTTTCCCATCATTTGGGAGCTGAGCACTGACAATGTGATTACTATTGCTCTCCTGAGGACTCTGTGACTATAAAATGAGCAGGACTTCAGCAGCTCCCAACGCCTGTCTTAACTGACACCCAGCATCAGCCACCAAAGGCTCTGCCCACATGAGACCCTTCCTTGCAAAACTGACAGACGAGCTGGCCCAGATGCGGAGATTCTTTTGGTTTACATCTGTCTTCCTAAACTGGTTCATTAACCCCTTTTCCTATCCTCTTTCTCTTGATATTAAGTGTGACTTTGTTGTGGAATGTTTAATCTGTAACATTTATATGTTGATGAAGTGTACTGTTATATGTGGTTTTCAATACTGACTGACTTATGGAGTGGTTTGAGCCTCTGTGGCATGGCTCTGACTACTGAGTAAAGGGGGAGTACAGAAAATTGCCTCCTTGGGAACTCCATATAACTAATGGCTTTTGTGATTAAAATAGCATCAATAAAAGTCTGACACTGTGGAAATACACAAACATGTGTGAAACTGGTTATCTCTGACCTTACACACTCATAATACATATAAATAGAAATTATTTTTGTATGGTAGTGAGAGAGAGGAGAGGACAGAAGAAGGAGGGACAGAGATGAAGGGTAGAAAGGAGAGAGACCGTGAGAAAGAATAAATTTGAAAGTCAAAATTAAACCACAACCTGAAGATGTTATGATGTTCTGAATGCCATCCCTTTGCTCTGATCCAATGCTAGGCTACTCTGGGGATACAAGAATGAGTCAGAATTTAAAAAATTACTCTTGCAGCCAGGAGGAAATTTAAAAATTATAACTGAAACAAAAAGGACTATTGAACAATACAGGTCATTAAGTGCCATCACACAAGTACAAAGTGCTATAGAGAAAAGAGTAACTGTGTCTAACATGAGGCATAAGAATGGTTTGACTAGTAGGAATGTGGAAGAGGAGTGCAAAATAATTTTCAAAATTAATTTGAAGATAAAATTGGCCAGATTTGGCAACCAGTGAGATGAGAAGAATGATGGGAAGTGTTAAAGATAACTGAAGGCCTGGGATCAAACATATCAGATCATGTTTGTAGACTAACAGCATGGAGTCAGAGGAGATTAAATGACTATTAAGGAGAGATACTGTTGAAGAGAGATTGTTGGAACAAGGTTCTGCAAGTGGTGATAGATGGTAGGAATAAAATTTAAGGATTCTTCATGACATAGAAGGGAATTCTTCAGCAACGAGAAGTAATAACATCAGTATAATATATACTTTACATTAAATAAAATATAAAGTAGGGAGGTATAAACCCAAGAGAACTGAAAAGATGTCTGCATGAAAATCTGTATGCAAAAGTTCATAGCAGCATCATCCACAACAGATAAAGGTGGAAACAAACCAATTATGATCTACCCATACAATGGAGTGTTATTCAGCAATGAAAAAGAATGAAGCAATGATTCATGATGAAAATTCTGGTGTCCAGGAGCTGGTTGGGTGAGGAAATGCGAGGAGATTGCTAAGGGGCACAGGGTTGATTTCTGGGTGATAAAAACATTCTGAAATTAGATAGTTATAGTAGTTGCACACCTTTGTGATTACACTAACAGTCACATACAGTTTTGTACTCTGAATGGTGAATACTACATTAGGTAAATTGTATCTCAATAAAAAAATGTGAAATTGGAAGTCATGGGTTCTATACTGTATGTCCAGCATCTTTTCAGAAAGTGAGAAGTAGGGTCACCTGCTGAGATTGAAGAAACTAGAAAGGAGAGCTACTGGAGAGCAAAAAAGCCTTTGGTATAACTGCTGAGAGGAAAGAATATGCAGTCCTAATAATCATAACAACTAAAAGTAACTGAGAACACATATGATGTAAGATGGCCCAGTAGAAAATAATAGCCAAGGCAGACTTGAAAATAGCTTAAATCCTGAATAAGCAACTCTACCCAAACACAGACCCACTAACAGAAGAGAGTAGCCTTAATGGCCCAAGATGTTTGATCACAGCCTCTGTACACTAAACTACACAGACAGAGAAACAAACTAACAGAAAGCCAGGCTTCAAAATACAAATAAAAATTTAAAAACTGAGCAGAGACATCTGGGCTACACATGATGTGGGAGACATAATTCAGATATTTAGATCAGGTGAGTTAATAAACAAAGAATTAAACTAACAACAACAAAAACAGCAACAACACCAACCTTCGGAGGAAAAACATCAGAATCTATAGTTGCTACAATATATTATGTAAAATGTGAGTTTTGAACAAAAGATTGTAAGACAGAGACAGAAACAGAAATGTGAGATGTACTCAGGAAAAACAAAGCAATCAATAGTTTCTGGATGTCCCCATATACTGGACTTATAAATATGTTCATTACAGAACTATAGGAACCCATGTTTAAAGAGTTGAACTATGACAACAGAAAGTAACAAATTTCTAAAATCCTCAGTAAGGAAAGAGAAAGTATTTTACAGAAGACTAAATGGAAATTCTGAAGTGGAAAACTGTAGAAAGGGAAATTAAAATTTTCCCACAGAAGCCCAACAGCAGATTCAAGATGGCAGAAGAAAGAATTTGTGAACTGGAAGATAAATCTATAGAAATTTTCTGATTTGAAGAAAAGAAAAAGGACTCAATAGAAATGAATAGCTGCAGAGACCTATGAAACATCAAGTATCATGTGATTAATGAAAGTTCTAGGAAAGAAGACAAAAAGGGAGTAAAAAATTTTGAAGAAATAATAGCTAAAAGTTTCCTGAATTCGATTAAAATATTAATAGCTTACAACCAGAAAGATCAAAGAACCCCAAGTAGGATTAATACAAAGACTTCTGCACCTAGGAACATAATGGCCAAAATGTTGAAAGCCCAAAGAGAGAAACTGAGGGAAGGGAATGGGAAGATAAAGATGTAGACAAAAACAAAAAAGAGAAGACAAATAGAAAAATCTAGAAAGAAGCAAGCAAAAAAATTCTTCTGTACAGTAGAGCATCCATACAATTAATGCCTTTTTTTCTGATACAATGGAGGCTGTAGGCAGTGGAGAAACATTGAAAATGCTGAGAGGGCCGAGTGTGATGGCTCATGCCTGTAATCCCAGCACTTTGGGAGGCCGAGGAGGGCAGATCACTTGAGGTCAGGAGTTTGAGACCCTCCTGGCCAACATAATGAAACCCGTCTCTACTAATAATTCAAAAATTAGCCGGGTGTGGTGGTGCACACCTATAGTCCCAGTGACTTGGGAGGAAGTCAGGAGAATCGCTTGAACCCAGAAGCAGAGGTTGCAGTGAGCCAAGACCATGCCACCACACTCCAGCCTGGGTGACAGAGTGAGACTCTGTCTTTAAAAAAGGAAGATGCTGAACGATGAAAAAAGGCAACCAGTAATTCTAATTCTACATGCAGTAAAGCTGTCCTTTGAAAATGAAGGCAAAATAAGGATATTCCCAGATGAACGAAGTCTGAGAGAATTCATTATGGGCAGAACTAATAAAGGACTTGTATCTACATATCTAAAGAGCTTTTACAACTCAATAATGAGAACATAAACCAATAATAAGCAAAATATTTGAATAGGCATTTCATCAAAGGGGGTCTATGGATGTCTACTAAGCATCTGATGTTAATTGTCGTTAGACATCAGGGAAATTAAATTAAAAGCAAAAGGAGATACCACTGTACATTCACTAGAGTGACTATAATAAGAGATAGACAATAACAAATATTGATAAGGATGTGGTGAAACTAGAATCTCATATATTGCTATTGAGAAGGTATAATGGTCTTGGCACTTTTAAACATTCATTGCCAGTTTCTTAAAAATTAAAGACACACTTACCATATAACCGAGGAATTCCACTCCTAGGTATAGATCTAAGAGGAATAAAAATATATTTCCACAATAAGAACTGTATACAACATTATTCATAATTGCCAACACTGGAAACAATTCAAATATCCATCTACTGATGAATGGGCACACAAATTGTGGTATAGCCATAAAATGGAATATTATTTGGCCATAAAGAAATAAAGTACTGATACATGATACTACATGCATAAACTCCCAAAATATTATAACATGTGAAAGAAGTCAGATGCAAAACACTACATGTTTATATGACCCCATTTATAAGAAATGTCAAGAAAAGCAAAAATATAGAAAGTGGTTCACTCAGTGACTGCCAGAGGTCAAAAGTGAAAATGGCAAGTGACTACAAACAGGCACAATGGAACTTTGTGAAGTAATGGAAGTGTTCTAAAACTAGATTATGACAATTACTGCACAACTCTATAAACATTCTAAAATCATTAAATTGTACAATTACAGGTGATGGGATTTTTTTGAGAAAGAGTTTGTAGTAGTCTGTTCTCATGCTATTAATAAAGACATACCTGAGACTGGGTAATTTATAAAGATTAACAATAGACTCACAGTTCCACATGGCTGGGGAGGCCGCACAATCATGGTGGAAGACAAAGGAAGAACAAAGGGACATCTTACATGGTGGTAGGCAAGAAAGAGCTTGTGCAGGGGAACTTCCATTTATAAAATCATCAGATCTCATAAGACTTATTTACTACCATGAGAACAGCACGAGAAAGATCCACCCCCATGATTCAACTGTCTCCCACCAGGTCCCTCCCACAACAAGTGGGAATTATGAGAGCTACAATTCAAGATGAAATTTGGGAGGGGACACAGCTAAACCATATCAGAGTTTCATTACAAACCATATCAGAGTTTCATTACAGTCGCCCAGGCTGGAGTGCAGTGGCACGATCACAGCTGACTGCAACGTCCTCCTACTGGGCTCAAGCAATTCTCATTCCTCAGCCTCCTGAGTTGCTGGATTACAGATGCGCACCACCACACCCAGCTAATTTTTATATTTTTTGTAGAGACAGAGTTTCACCATGTTGCTCAGGCTGGTCTTGAACTCCTGGGCTCAAGGGATCTTCCCTCCTCGGACTCCTAAAGTGCTGGGATTATAGGTGTGAGCTACTGCACCCTGCCACAATGGGTATATTTGATAGTATATAATTCATACCTCAATAAAGCTGGTGTGTGTGTGTGTGTGTGTGTGTGTATGCTTTGTGTGCCATTCACTGTGTTATAAGTGCTTTCCATATATGATGTCATTCAGTATTCATAAGCAATCCTCTAAGGTGAGGGGCAATCACAATTTAGAAGTAAGGAAAACTAAAGCATAGGATGAGATCAATTTTCCCAGTCATACAGGTATAGCAAGTGGCAGAGCCAGGATTTCAGCCTGAGTCTCATCAGTTGCCTGTGCTTGGGCTATTAACTGCTGTGCCATCCTGCCTCTCTGAGAAGATGGCAAGAGAGGAACACAAGAGCATTCAAGAGAGCATTCAAGCAGTAGGGAGGGCCCAGCTAAGATCAGAAAGCACTACTGACCCGTGTGCCCAATGAGCATCATTTTGCAACTTTTTCCACCAACACTTAGTACTTCAAGAGTAGAGAGATTATTCTGGGGATTAAATCAAGAATGACATAAGATAATGTTGAAGGATTTTGGAATTATGAGTCATTTGTTGAAATGACTGATAATGATGTGCAGGATACAGGAGCATGTAAATCCATGGCAAGGGAAGGGGGGAAGAGGCTAAAAGTAGGGAGAGGCTTCTATACTGGGTCAAAAGGAAAGGTATGAAGATCAATGAGTCCTGAGAGTACCAAGAATGATTCTGAGGTGAGAAAGGAAAAGATGGATATAGTCCAAGATGAATGTAGCCAGAGGTTGAGGTCTTAGGAGTAGAGCCACATACAAAAGTAAAAGGTTAACTATGTGACCTTGGTAGTAGGTATGTGAGGGAAGTAGATTGGAGCAGAAATGCAGATAATCAAAGCTAGGATGGTGGAGAAAGAGTAAGGCAATGTGGAAATAAGTAGCAACTAGTTTTGATGATCTGGGTGGAAGGAAAGACAATGATAGATAAATGCCATCATCATTCTTTACAGAACTAGAAAAAGCAATCATAAGATTAGCCCACATAGCTAAAGCAAGACTAAGCAGAAAGAACAAATCTGGAGGCATCACATTACCTGACCTCAAACTATACTACAAGGCAACAGTCACCAAAACAACATGGTACTGGTGTAAAAATAGGCACATGGACCAAGAGAACAGAATAGGTAACACAAAGATTTCTAATTTCTCCCCCACTAACTTAAAGAGTTAAGGTTTGTAGGCAGCAGTAACTGTACCTAATGCTCCTGTTAAAGAGGACATATTGTTTTTGGCTTAGAAAGTAATAACAACAGTTAGCATTTAGTGAGTACTTACATGCACCAGTCATTGGGCTATGTGCTTTATGTAGATTATTTCATTTAATTTGAAAACTACCCTATGAGAGCAATACTATCTATAACTATCATTATTAGCATCATTATTCTTATGTTGTAGGAAGAAAAAACTGAGACTTAGGACAATTATGTGCCAAGGTCATACAACTATCAAATGGAAGAATTGGGATTTGAATCCATGCAGCCTGACTCCAAGGCCATGGCTCATAAGTGCTCAGGTCTATGAAAACAATGGAAATGCATGAGGTTAGTGCACAAGTAATTGCGGGGTTTGCCATTACTTTTAATGGCAAAGTGGAAATAAGTAGCAACTAGTTTTGATGATCTGGGTGGAGGGAAAGACAATGACAGATAAATGCCATCATCATTACTTTTAATGGCAAACCCCGCAATTACTTGTGCACCAACCTAATACAAATGGATAGGGATGGAGTTTAAACATAGATTCCTGTGGCCATTATTGGGATCAGAGCTGTTTCCATGTTGAATCGTCAGAATGGCTTGGTGTGCTCAGAGCACCTCGAGCTCATCTATATATATTCTTTTTGAGTTAACCTTAATTACCTGTATATTGATCAAGCTCATTTTGCAGATAGATATTGCAAATGCAGAGACCAGTGTAAGAAACAATGAGCCTCACTTCTATCGCGTTACTGGCTGAGGTTGTTACATGCACAACCCTAGTGACTATCACAAGGGTGGAGAAGGGAAGCTGAAGGTCACTGACTTTCAGCTCTAGGGAAATTAGGGAGTACTTCTGCCTGGGCTTTGGCCGATAATCATCAGGAAAGTTATCTAAAGGGCCTAGTGCATTTAGTTTTACCTAATTATAGCAATCAGCTGGCATTTTCCAAGGGCTTCAATTATGTAGTCAGTAGCCTGAGAATTCACAGCACCTGATACAAATAAATTGCATATATTTCTATGTATTCTTCTTGGTCAAGGATTTGGTAATGGGGAATTCCAGAACCATTAGATGGAGTGCACCTTTCTCCTGGAGCAGTGGTTTCCAAGTCCAAGGAGAAGGTGATGAACAGTTCTGATTGTTTCATCAGAAAATGTGCAAAGAAACATACATGAATGACTGTGTATATGATCTTGGGGAGGAGGAGTGTAAATCTTCGCTATGCACATCCAAAGACCCCTGCTTAGAGTGTCAGTAATGTCAGGCTGAATTCAGCAAGTGGGGTAAAACTGTCGTCATTACCTGGATGACACTGTTTTGGTAAACATTTGGATAAGCTTATTCTGCTATCCAAATGTTTACCAAAACAAAAATGTTAACGGAAAGAATGAGATGTTTTATCAATTAGAACTATGCTTCATGTTCAATATGGTCTTCAAAAACAAAAACAGAAAATATCCTGTAAATTTTCAACAGTATTTTTGTTAAAAATGTCCAATCACATTACAAGATTCTTGACTCCCCTCATATTTCTGATAGTGCACACTCTTGCTACTCAAAATATGGTCCATGGATCATTAGCAGCAGTAGCATCTTGGAACTTGATAGAAACATGGAATCGAGGCCTCATGCCAGAGATACTTAGATCAGAATCTACGTTTCCCAAGATTCCCGGGTGCTATGTATACAGTTGTCCCTCAGTATTCATGGAATATTGCAATGTTCCAGGACCCCCTGCAGTACCAAAATCCATTAATGTTCAAGACCCTGATATAAAATGGCAAAGTAGCCTGGGTATGGTGGCTCACACTTATAATCCCAGCACTTTGGGAGGCCAAGGCAGGCTGATCACTTGAAGTCAGGAGCTCTATACCAGCCTAGCCAACATGGCGAAACCCCATCTCTATTAAAAATACAAAAATTAGTCAGGCGTGGGGGTACACATCTGTAATCCCAGCTACCCTGGAGGCTGAGGTGGGAGAATCGTTTGAACCTGGGAGGCGGAAGTTGCAGTGAGCCAAGGTTGCACCACTGCACTCCAGCCTGGGTGACAGAGTGAGACTCCATCTCAAACAGCAAACAAACAAACAAATAAATAAAATGGCAAAGTATTTGCATATAACCTCCACACATCCTCCATACCTCTAGATTGCTTCTAGCATCCAATAAATGTAAATGCTGTATAAACAGTCATATACTATATTGCTTTTAAATTCTGTCTTATTTTTATTGTTGTATTGTTATGTTTTATTGCTTTCCGTTTGAAATATTTTCTATCTGTGGTAGGTTGAATCCACAAATGTGTAAACCACGGATACAGAGGGCCAACTGTGTACACACTGTGTTTGAGAAGCGTTGATTTATACAGTAGAGACATCAGAACATAAAGAGGCAGTGAAATGTGATAGAATAAGGACCTGGACTCGGAGCCAAGCTCTAGCATCTGACCTTGGGCACATTCCTCAATCTCTGAGGATGCTTCCTTAACTCTAGCAGCACCTCAAAGGGTTGTTGTGCCTGACTTATAGTATTCACTTAATAAACAGTAGTTACTGTTCCTACTGTTAAGATTTGTATTACATCTTCACAATTGCCATTGGCCAGGGCTTAGTGAACTAAAAGTCTCCCTGTAAGTGGAAGGAAAGGAGAGGGAGCAGTGTGCGATTGCTCTAAGCAGAGTGAGTAGCCCAGATGGTTCATAGGGATTATTTGTGCAAAGTGAGGGATCTGAAGCTCTATTGACTGTCTCTCAAATGTGTGCCTCTGGGCACAAAGGAGAGGACTGAAGTAAAGTCTCAGGACAAGCTCCAATGCTAGGCAGATAGCATTGTTCATGAAGTCCAACAGAGCCCTTCCCAGGCTGGGAGACATTCACCCAGAAGTTAAGTGGCAGTGGAGGATAAGGAGGGTGTCCTGTGCCAAGATGGTCTGCCTGAAGCCAAGACAGATAGGGTTGGGGAATAGTGAATATAGCATTGGGATCTACCTAATGCCACCAAACAGAGCGTCTGTTTACTATAGGCATACAGCTTGCTATGTTTCCCAACTACACAATCCTGAGCCTAATTTCCAAATGATAAGGGACAAAGTCAGGCCCAGAGACCAAACCTTAATACTCTAGATCCAGTGTTTTTCCCACTGCATCCCAGGAGCTGCATCCAGAGCTCACTAATTATCTGAATTCTCCATTTAATATGCTTGGGGCCTCATATAAAGTGAGACTCTTCAAATACAATTCTGGCACCCAGCAAATCAAAACTCAAGTGCTTTTGAGGGAATCACAGGTAAACATGTGAAGTCCATTTTGAGGCTACAGCATCATGATATTAGTCATGGTGGGTTCCACTTTTTTGGGGGGTGGCGGGGGAGATGGAGTTCTGCTCTTGTTGCCCAGTCTGGAGTGCAATGGCACAATCTCAGCTCACTGCAACCTGTGCCTCCAGGCCTCAAACAATTCTTGTACCTCAGCCTCCTGAATAGCTGGGATTACAAGCATGTGCCAACACACCCAGTTAATTTTTGCATTTTTGGTAGAGATGGGGTTTCACTATGTTGGTCAGGCTGGTCACAAACTCCTGGCTTCAGGTAATCCACCTGCCTTGGCCTCCCAAAGTACTGGGATTATAGGTGTGAGCCACTGCGTCCGGCCTGGGTTTCAGATTTTTAAAAATTCCTCTATTTATGTTATTTGTATTTATGTATTTATTTTTATTTTATTTTATTCTGAGATGAAGTGTTGTTCTGTTGTCCAGACTGGAGTGCAGTGGCATGATCTTGGCTCACTGCAGCATCCACCTCCAGGGTTCAAGTGATTCTCCTGCTTCAGCTTCCTGAGTAGCTGGGATTACATATGTGCACCACCATGTCCAACTAATTTTTGTATTTTTGTAGAGACAGGGTTTCACTATGTTGGCCAGGCTGGTCTCGAACTCCTGACCTCAAGTGATCCACCCACATTGACTTCCCAAAGTGCTAGGATTACAGGCATGAGCCACTGAACCTGGCCTAATATTATGGTATAAAAGATCATCAGGAAAGTCATGTACTTCATTTTTAAAAGATGATACAGTTTCCAAAGAGACAGAATACAAGGCTAAAAGACAGGAAGCCCAGTTTCACATGAGAAGCAGAATATGGCCAAGAAAACTAAGTGAATGCATATTTTTTATTGTATTTGGGCTCTAGGGTACACATGCACGTCCTGCATCCTGCAGGATTGTTGCATAGGTATATACATATTTTTAAATTTCACTTCAAGTGCCACCAGCTTTATTTTAGCTTTAAAACCAAACCTCTTCTTTCCTCTTGTCTCTCAGTTCAAATTCTATCACTGATCTCTTGGGTTTCACTATTCCAATAAACGAATAAATTAAAATTTTTCTCCTCTTACTCATTACCTTTTACTGTCACTTAAATTTAACACAGGGAGCATGCCACTAGGAAGAAGGTAGCAATTGTATTATTTTATGTTGAAGTATGTTCGTTAATCTCACCATGGAGACAGAAGAAATTCTTATTTTATTAAATACAATGGCTCTTCATTTTTCTAGCCTCATTAGAGAAAGCAGTGTTGCAGTGCGATAACTGAAAGTACTTCTCAATAAACGAAACTTACTGTTTATTTCTAGTTTCTTCCATGGAAATCATTCTAAAATGTCATGTATACTTCTCTAACTTCTATAAGGTACAATGAACATAATGATATACATACATATATACACAAAGTACAATGATTACAGTTTAACCTTTTCATTTGTATATGTTTGTGTGTATATATAAATTATATATACATAGACACACACTTTATTCTGTGCTTTATGTGTGTCAGGCATTAGATGAAGGCTTTATATGCATTTTGTCTCAGTCTTTAGGAATATCTGTTACTGTACTAGGTTATGATAATGTGATACTCTAATGATGACACTGACACATAAACAACTATCTGGTTATGATAATGTGGTGCTCAGTGATGACACTGACATGTAAACAACTATCTGGAAGCTGGTCATACTTGTTAGTTCATCTGTTTCCTCTCACTGCTATCAACCATCACTTTTGCTTGCTGACATTGGGCTGTAGGTTCTAATCTGTTGCCTTACATCTTATCAATGGACTGACAGTGACTCTGAATGCCTATGGTGTATACTACATGACTTTGATGAAAACTGCAACTCAGGTGCATCTTTTGGTTCTATTGGAGCGTCACTCCAATACTGTCACCAGGTAGATCCTCAAATTAAATAATGGGAGGAATAACAAACATAAGGCGTGGAAAGGCTTTATGTCAGGTGAAATAATCCAGGCACAGAAAGACAAACCTCATATATTCTCACTTATTTGCGGGATCTAAAAGCCAAAACAATTGAACTCATGGAGATAGAGATTAGAAGAATGGTTACCAGAGGCTGGGAAGGGAAGTGGGGGACTGGGGATGGGTGAGGATGGTGAATGGGTACAAAAACAATAATTAGAAAGAATGAATAAGACCTACTATTGCGTGGCACAATCAGGTGATTATAGTCAATAATAAGTTAATTGCACATTATAAAACAACTTAAAGAGTGTAACTGGATTGTTTGTAACTCAAAAGGTAAATGCTTAAGGGGATGGATACCCCATTTTACATTATGTGATTATTATGTATTACATGCCTATATCAAAACATAAATGTGCCCTATAAATATATATACATAGCCTGTACCTACAAAAATTAAATATTTAACAGTGGAAAGATTGATTGCCTGAAAGAGAACGGCAATGTTTAAATGAGTGTTTTGCTCATATTAGGAACTCAGTGAATGTTCTATGATTGGGAATTTTGAGCAGGTTATAACATGAATATAGGGATGCTGTGTCATCAACATCTAGAAAGAGATTCAAAGTGCCATGTGAGAAAGTCAGAAAGACCATCTAACCAAATCCAAGGCAAATGCTGATAATTCAAAGCATTAGAAGAATTTCAACAGCATGTGATCCATCAGGAAAGATGACCTGAAAGAGCCAACTAAGTCTTGGGCTTTGAAAGAACCAACTAAGTCTTGAGCTTTGAAAGAACGTGACATTTAAAGGCAGCAATGATTAAGGTCTAATCAGTAGACGATGAGGAAGTCCACCATCTAGCGTGGAAGGAAGCAACATGACAAAACTATAAGGTGGAACTCTATCAGAAGATGGAACATTTTAGAGATTAAGAGATGCCCATTGTCAAGTAACATCAAGGCTCTTTCTGAGCCAGGGTAGCCTAAAATAGATACTTCAAGGTGCTGGGGTAGGGGATGGCAAGAGATGCAAAGAATTGTGGTCAGTGCCAAATAATGCAAAGATTGATTTGGAAGAACAGGAAATCCCTTGCTTCCTTAACAACTCAGGTGAAGAAATGAAGGCAAAAGTACAGAGTGTAGAGTCAAAAAGCCTGGGTTGTGGTCCTAGCTCAGCCAATCACTAATCTGTATAGCCTTTAAGTATATAATTAAACTTCTCTATATCTGAATTTCCTCATCTATAAAATGGTATTAGTAATGGTACCCACCTCACAGGCAGATGTGAGGATTCAGTGAAAGAGAATATATAAAGATCTTAGCACAGTGCAAGGCACATAATAAGCACTGAATAAATGGTAACTTATTTTCCAGAGATCAGTGATATAACCTGGCTCTCTAAACATGGAAAAAAAATAGGGAAGGCAGCTCCAGGAATAGGGGACATACAAAAAAATGTGGATGTGACAACAACCCTATGCTGATGTTTGCCACCTCCCTCTGCCCTCTTCTATTTACAATCATGTTTCAATTCTCACCATTTTGGACCTAGGGCTATTGGAGTCATTGTATACTCTCACACAAGTCACTTTATTTCTGTTGCTAAATATTCCCTTCACCATGATTTTGTTAGCCTGAGTGATTTAACATTCTAAATCAAGAAGTCCTCAGTCATCCCTGTGCCACAAATGGGTACTGGTCTGTGGCCTGTTAGGAACCAGGCTGCAGAGCAGGTGGTGAGCAGTGGACCAGGAAGCATTACTGTCTGATCTCCACCTCCTGTCAGATCAGTGACAGCATTAGATTCTCATAGGAATGCCAACCCTATTGTGAACTGTGCATACAAGGTATCTAGGTTGCACTCCTCATGAAAGTCTAATGCTTGATGATCTGAGGTGGAACAGTTTCATCCCAAAACCATCCCCCGACCTCCCTCTGTCTGTGGAAAAATTATCTTCTGTGAAACTGGTCCCTGGTGCCAAAATGATTGGGGAATAATGCCCTAAATGGCTTAATATCTTCCTAATAGTTTAGAAAACCAAATGTTTTCTCTTCTAGATGCTTCTACTAACTACTCAGTGTTCTAACATATATGCTCTCTTTATCAACATAAGATAATATATATATATATAAGCTTCTCTGCATTTTAGTAAGTTGAAGAATTAGCCCTTGAAGAGCCAAACAGTGAAAGTTCAGCCTGATATCACAAACATGTATTAACAACTTTTGCTTCCAACCATGATGGAGTACATGCAATCAGATTAAACAACTAAAAAACTAGCCAAAATACATGGAAAAATGGCTTTCAGACACTAGATAACAGCCAGTACAAGACTGCTATTCTCCAGAGAAGGGGAACAAATGAGGCATCCTGAAATCTTCCCTAGCTTGCTGACTGGAGAGGGTTTCCACGATGCAGTGCAAGGAGGGGGAACCCAAACAGCCCAGTGATTTCCTGTGTTGACAAGACAGAAATCAGGGAATGGGAAGGCCAAAATAATTAAAACTTCTGTGGAAAAGTTTCAGAGAGAATAGAGCTACATAGGAGACAGCTCTAGAGGTCTTCAGATAGATCCCCTCACGTCTTTGGCTGAGTACTAATCTGCATACATATGGGAGGAAACTACTCAAGACCAAGAAAAGAATGGCTATAAAAACAAAAAGTAGGAGGGCCAGTCCCTAGAAGCTTACAAAGGCACAGGAACAGTTTGTGTTCCTACCAGCAGAATGGAAAGACCTTGTAATATATGGAGCATTAATTAGAGCCCTCAAAAGTGTATTGTCTCAGTAGTGAAATAAAATTAGCTGCAGGCTAAAGGCTACATTGATGACACCCTAACAAAGCATAAAAGTCAAGCCTGAAAAGGATCAAACTGATTCCAATTAACTTCATCACAGTTCAAAGTTTAATAATAGTTAAAGAAATATGGTAAAATAAAGCACCCAACAATAGAAAATCCATAATGTCCAACATCCAATCAAAAATTATCAGACATGCAAAGAATTAGAAAGTTACAACTCTTAAATGGAGAAAAACCAATCAACAGCAACAAACTAAGATGACACAAATTTAAAATATAGTCATTGTGTGTGTGTGTGTGTATATATATATATATATATATATATATATATATATATATATACTTATTTAATAGGAAAGCTAGAGGAAAGATTGGGCATGTTAAGTAGGAACATGGAGGGTATAGGAAAGACTCAAATCAAACATCTATGCATGAAAAATGTAGTATCTGAAATGAAAAATACGTAGGCTTGGATTTCTAGTATAATAGACACTGCAGAAGAAAGGATGAGTGAACCTAAAGACATAGCAATAGAAACTATCCAAAATGAAATACACAGAGAAAAAAGACTGGGACAGATAGAACAGAGCATAAATTAGCTATGGGGAAACACCACAGGCTTCAACGAAGTACCAAAAGATTTGAAGAAAAAGAATCAAAAGTTTTGCAAATTTTATGAAAACTCTAAATGTACAAGTCAAAAATGTCGATGGACTGTAAGTCAAAAATAAAAGGAAAAAACCCACATAATAGTAAATCATTATCTAAGTACTGAAAAAATATGGAAGTTGTTCAAAGGATGAAAGGTAATGGTGGCTTACTTCTCATCAGAAGCTATGCAAACCAAAAACAGTAGTTTGCCATCTTTGAAGTATTGAAAGAAAAAGCTGACACCTTATCATTCTATTTACAGAATAAAAACTGTCTTTCAAAAATTAGGTGAAATAAAGGAGCAGTCTGAAAAAATTACTACTAGAAGTCCAGCTGTTTTTGAATCAGTTATCATTGGTACAGAGAAATGATATTGATTTTTATAAGTTGCTCTATTTTTTTTTTAGTTTTTATCATTTTTTCTATCCATTACCTTGTTTTTCTTCTGCAGATGATCATATCAACTGCAGTTAATGATAGTTTTATATCTTCCAATTCTTGTACTTCTTATTTCTTTTTCTTTTGTTGAGGGAGAACTCATTGCAAGACCAACACTATAAGAAATAATAAAGTTCTTTCATCACAAGGAAAATAACACCAGATGGAATACTGGAGTTACAAAAAGAAATGAAGAACACTGTAAACGATAAATATACTATTGTGTGTGTGTGTGTGTGTGTGTATACTTGCACAATAAATACTCTATTGTATATATATGGTAGAGCATATGTAGAAGAATGATGAAAAAGGTAGTTCAAAGGCTGGGAGGAAAATCAAAATATACTGTTATAAGGTTTTCACATGAATAATATACCATCTAAAATGGTATATTATTATTTCAAGGTAGAATATTAAAAGTTAGACGGGTGTTATGGTAGGCAGCCTCTAAGATGACTTCCAATGATCTACAACATCTGTTATTCATGTCATTATATAATACCTGCCCTTTGAATGGGTGATGGATATAATTACTCATAGTAAGTAGAATAGCTCAGAAGTATTATGATGTCACTTTCAAGATTATGGTACCAAAAAAAAAAGACTTTGGCTTCTCTTTTGTTCACCCTGTCTTGTTATCTTTCACTTTCTCTCATGAAAGTAGCTGCTATGTGGCAAATCGCCTTGTGGCATTCCATAAAGCAAGGAATTGATGGGGGCTTCGGCTGACAGTCAGTGATGAACTGAGGCCCTCAGTCTAACAGACTACAAGGAACTGAATCCTGCCAATAACCACATACATGAGCTTAGAAGTGTATCCTCCCTCAATTAAGCCTTAAGAAGAGATGACTGCAGCCCCAGCCAACATCTTGATTGCAGCCTTGTGAGATACCTTGAGCCAGAGAACCCAGCAAAGTCATGCCTAGATTCCTAACTCACAAAAACTATTAGATAATAGATGTTTGTTGTTTTAAGCTACTAAATTCAAGGGCAGGTTGATATTTCAGCAATATATTACCTAGTTATATGTGTGTACTAATATTAAATTGCCATATATTGTACATCCTGGAATAAACATCAGGGAAAACACAAAATAAAGAGCATTACTAATGGGCCCATAATAGAAATAACATGAAATATTAAAAATAATCATTCCAATAGACAGCAAGAAAAGAGTCTAAAAGGACAAAACATTTATTGAGCATCTACTATAGTAAAAGCAAGGAGTCATATGCTAAGAATATTAAAGTTCCTGCCTGGCCTTAAGAAATTTCACACTCTCAGTATTGGGCAGGGATTCAGTTAGAAAAGTACATGAAGGAAAACAATTCTAGGTATGGTACCCAAGCATCCTATGCCTTGACAGTTTAAGGGCAGAAAAGTCTTTCAGGTATGGGGGGAAATCAGGGAAGCAGATTTGAGATGGACCTTGAAGAATGGCAAAATTTTCAGCAAGCAGTGATGTAAAAGAAAGGCAAAATATGACAAGCAAAGAGTACACAGGATCAAAGGCTCAGTTGAGAAAGCTAGAGAGATATGTTGAGGGGTAAAAATCAGAGGAGGGAAGGCCAAGACTTTATAGGAGACCCAGAACATTGCTTTGTAACAGATCTAAAGAAGGGAAATGGTGTAAACAGGTATGGGCCATAAGATTTAATGGTGTTGAAGGAGTAAGGAGGGCACTGAACAAAAGTCCACTGGAACTGGTTGAAACATAGGCACAGTCTAATCCAGAAATGGTATCAATTTGCAGCCTTCCCTACTATACCAGACCAGTGGAACATATCACAACTTTTTTTTGAGACAGGGTCTTGCTCTGTTACCCAGACTGGAGTGCAGTGGTGTCACCTCGGCTCACTACAGCCTCCACCTCCTGGGCTCGAGCAATCCTCTCACCTCAGCCTCCCAAGTAGCTGGGAGGCTGTGCCACCATGTGCCACCATGCCCAGCTAGTTTTTGTATTTTTTGGTAGAGACAGGGCTTCACCATGTTGTCCAGGCAGGTCTCAAACTCCTGGGCTCAAACAGTCTGCCAGCCTCGGCCTCCCAAAGTGTTGGGATTACAGGCATAAGCCACTGCACCAGGCCAGATATCACTAACTAATGATGGCACTGAGACTGTACATGACCTCAGATTTCTTCTTAACAATCCTTCAGGCAGCTACTACGAAAACATCAGAATTGGTACAGGAGATGAAATGTATTTTTTATCTATGGCCTGATAATTTAAGAATTCTAGTCTGTAGGGAATGAAGGATGTAAAGATCTTACTCTGGCATCCAAAGAAGGCTCATTGCATGTAGGGTGAAAGGCCTTCCTCTAACTGGGAAGTTTGTAGTCTTTCCAAAATCATGCATATCTTAGAAGGATAAAACTGAGCAGACTTTAAGAAAGAAGTCTACAATTTCCAAAGCAGCAAGATCACTTAATCCCTCCTGATAATCAATAGGTTAAAAAAAAAAGGAGAATTGACTTCCTCAACCTGATAAAGAACAACTAGAAAAAAACACACAACTAACATCAGACTTCATGGTGAAAGAATGAATACTTTCCCCTTGAGATCAGAAACAAGACAAGGATGTTTACTCTAGCCACTTTTATTCAACATTGTACTGGAAGTTTAGGTAGGGCAATTAGGCAAGACAAGGAAATAAAGACACCCCAATTGGAAAAGAGGATGTAAAACTATTTGCAGACAACATGATCTTGTATATATTCCTAAGGAATAAATTAAACATGTATTAGAAGTAATAAACAATTTCAGTAAGGTTGTGGGATACATGATCAATATAAAACAATAATTTTTATCTATACAGTAGCAATGGGAAAACCAAAAATGAAATTAAGAACATAATTTCATTTACAATAGCATTGCTAAAAATAAAATACTTAGGAATAAATTTAATAAGTGCAAAATTTATACTCTGAAAACTAAAGTACATTGTAGAAAGAACTTAAAGAGGACCTAAATAAATGGGAAAACATCCCATGTGCATGAATCAGAAGACTTGATATTGTTAAAATGACAATACTCCCCAAATTTATCTACAGATGTAATGTAATCCCTATCAAAATCTTAGTTTTCTTTGCAGAAATCAATCAGTTGATCATTAAATTCACATAGAAATATAAAAGACCCAGGATATCCAAAACAATAATGAAAACTGAAACAAAGTTGGAGGACTCCTCAATTTCAAAACATTAATCAAGACAATACAATATGGTATTGGCATAAGTATAGATAAATAGAATTGAGATTACAGATCCTCATATTTTTAGTCAATGTTTTTCAACAAGGGTACTAAGACAGTGGGGAAAAATAAAATGAGAAAACAATAAGCTTTGTTTTACATCACAATACCAATTTTTATTATTTTTATTACATAGGATTTGTGACCATTATTAGCATTAAAATATAACTTTGTTTCTGGTTTTCATGCTAATATTTTGAAATCTACACTATATAGTTTCTTAAAAGATAAACTAAAAGTATTTCTTAACCACAGTTCTACTACTTGGTTTTAAAAAATTACCATATATTATGTCGCAGGAATTGATATGTTCATTTTACAGATTAGTCATAGCATACATACAATGTTTTCATCCATATATACCAATTAAAGACTGCAGTAAATACCCATGTGGCCATGACCCAAATACAGCTATAGGAAAGGACACTGCCCTGAAGTCTTCAGGTCCCTCCAGTCAATAACATCCCCTCCCTCACCCAGAGGTCTCCACTTCTTCACTTTTGTGATCATTATCTTCTTGCATCTTGCTATCTAATATAGCAATATTAGGTAGCGATAAATTGGGTATTGCCACTTAATATAGATGGAAATGAATTAAGTATTACCAAGTAATACCTAATTTACCACCTAATATAGTTTGGTTTCTCCTGTTTATGAACTTCATATAAATGGAGTTATATTGTAAATATTTTGACTTGCCCTTCTCAGTCCATATTGTGAAAGTCAGCGTCATATGTTGTTTAGCATTCCATTGTATGAATGTATCACAAGTTGCCCGTATTCTTATTGATAAATGTTTTCAGCGACATACTATGAATATTCTCATTTTTTGTCTCATAGTGCAATATCTAAGGTCAACAGTTACAAGATCATTTCTGGGTCAAAAGAGTATGCATATCTTCCACTTTGTTAGAGTTTAGAGTGCCAAACTGTTTTCTTCTTCTTTATTTCTTTCTCCTTTTTTTTTCTCCCCAGGCTGTAGTGCAGTGGCACAACCTCAAACTCCTAGGCTAAAAGCATCTTCCCACCTCAGCCTCCTAAGCAGCTGGGACTAAAAGCCCACACCACCAGGCCCAGCTAATTTTTTTGTAAGGACAGAGATCTCGATACGTTGCCCAAGCTGGTCTTGAACTCCTGGGCTCAAGCAATCCTCCCACCTTGGCCTCCCAAAGTGTTGAGATCACAGATGTGACTCATCACAGCTGGCCTCACACTGTTTTCTAACCTGTTTGTACCAACTTACACTCACAGAATTGGGTAAAACTCCATCTCCATAGTACCAAGGCTTGGTGCTTTGGACATATTTAGTTTTACCAACCTCATTGTATAATAGTGCCTCATCGTGATTTAAATTTGCATTTTCGATTACTAATAAGGCTGAATACCTTTTTTTATTAATGCCCATTTATTCTTCTCTTTTCATATGGAAATGGTCTTTCCCATATTTAATGGTCTTTCCCATACTTTTATTCTTTTTTTCTCCCCCAGCTATAGTTCTTCTCTATGTATTCTGGATAACCAACAAACACTGTTGTAATGCTTTTGTAAATACCTTCTTCCAATTTGTGGCTTGTCTTGTTATGATCCTCACGACATCTTTTGATGAACAAAATGACCTCACTTTAATGAAAATGAATATATGAACTTTTCCTTTACAGTTACTGCTTCTATGGCTTGTTGAAGAAGTTGTTTTCTATCCTGAGGTCATGTAGACACTCTCCTGTATTATCTATCTTTAAAAACCTTTTTAACTTTACTTTCACATCTAGATTTTTCATAAATCTGGAATATACTTTTTGTGCATATGATAAGGTAGTAATCTGGGAAAAAACTTCCCACACATGGCTATCAAATTGTTCTACCACATTTACTAAAAAGTCAATTCTTTCACCACTGACATGCAATTTCTCCTCTATGGAATGTCAAAATTCGTGTATTCCTGGATCTCTTTCTCAAATTCTGTTCCAGTGGTCTAGACAACCACTCCAGCACTAATAAAGAGTCTTATTTATTACAGCCTGACATTTGGAGGGGCACATATGCTCATATTTGTCATTTAAGAATAGCATCTTAGCTGAGGTGAGAGGATCATTTGAGCCAAGGAATTTGAGACCAGCCTGGGCAACATAGGGAGACCCCATTTCTATATTAAAAAAATTAAAGAGTATCTTGTCTCATTTTAGCTTTTTTCCATTATCTCACGAGTTTAATAATCAGATTAACAGCCTAAGCAACATAGTGGGACTTTGTCTCTATGAAAAAAATTTAAAAATCAGCCAAACTGAGCTTCAAAAGTGAAGGAAAAATAAAATCCTTGGCGAACAAGCAAGTACTCAGAGATTCTGTTACCACCAGGCCTGCCTTACAAGAGCTCCCGAAAGAGGCACTACACATAGAAAGGAACAACCAGTACCAGCCATTCCAAAAACATACCAAATGCTAAAGAGCATCAACAAAATGAAGAATCTGCATTAACTAACAGGCAAAACAGCCAGCTAGCATCAAAATGGCAGTAGCATATTCATACATAACAATATTAACCCTAAATGTAAATGGGCTAAATGCACCAATCAAAAGACACAGACTGGCAAATTGGATAAAAAGCCAAAACCCATCGGTGTGCTGTATCCAGGAAACCCATCTCACATGCAAAGATACATAAAGGCTAAAAATAAAGGGATGGAGGAAGATTTACCAAGCAAATGGAGAGCAAACAAAAGCAGGAGCTGCAATGCTCATCTCTGATAAAATAGACTGTAAAGTAACAAAGATCAAAAGAGACAAAGAAGGACATTACATAATGCTAAAAGGATCGATACAACAAGAAGAGCTAACGATCCTAAATATATATGGACTCAATACAGGAGCACCCAGATATATAAGGCAAGTTCTTAAAGACTTACAAAGAGACTTAGACTCCCACACAATAATAGTGGGAGACTTTAACACTCCACTGTCAATATTAGACAGATCAACTAGACAGAAAATTAACAAGGATATCCAGGACCCTAACTCAGATCTGGAACAAGCAAACCTGATAGACATTTACGGAACTCTCCACCCAAAATCCACAGTATATACATTCTTCTCAGCACCACATCACACCTACTCTAAAATTGACCACATAATTGGAAGTAAAGCACTCCTCAGCAAATGCAAAACATGGAAATCATAACAAACAGTCTCTCAGACCATAGTGCATTCAAGTTAGAACTCAGAATTCAGAAACTAACTCAGAACCACACAGCTTCATGGAAACGGAACAACTGGCTCTTGAATGTTGACTGGATAAACAACGAAATAAAGGCAGAAACACAGAAGTTCTTCGAAACCAATGAGAACGAAGACAAAACATACTAGAATCTCTGGGACACATTTAAAGCAGTCTCTAGAGGAAAATATATAGCAATAAGTGCCGACATGAGAAGAGTGGAGAGATCCAAAATTGACACCCTATCGTCAAAATTGAAAGAGCTAGAGGGACAAGATCAAAAAAACTCAAAACCTAGCAGAAGACAAGAAATAACTAAGATCAGAGCAGAACTGAAGGAGATAGAGACACGAAAAACCCTTCAAATAATCAATAAATCCAAAAGCCGGTTTTTTGAAAAGATCAACAAAATAGACAGACCACTAGCCAGATTGATAAAAAAGAAAAGAGGGAATAACCAAATAGATGCAATAAAAAACGATAAAGGGGAAATTACCACAGATTCCACAGAAATTCAAACCATCATCAGAGAATATTACAAACAACTCTATGCACATAAACTAGTAAACCTGGAAGAAATGGATAAATTCCTGGACACTTGTGTCCTCCCAAGCCTAAACCAGGAAGAAGCCGAAACTATGAATACACCAATAACAAGGTCTGAAGTGGAGGCAGCAATTAAGAGCCTACCACACAAAAAAAGCCCAGGTCCAGATGGGTTCACAGCCGAATTCTACCAGACACACAAAAAGGAGCTGGTACCATTCCTTCTGAAACTATTCCAAATAATTCAAAAAGAGGGAATCCTTCCCAAATCATTTTATGAGACCAACGTCATCCTGATACCAAAACCCGGCAGAGACTCAACAAGAAAAGAAAACTTCAGGCCAATATCCATGATGAACATAGATGCAGAAATCTTCAATAAAAGACTGGCAAACCAATTGCAACAGCACATCAAAAAGCTTATCCACCATGATCAAGTAGGATTCATCCCGGGGATGCAAGGCTGGTTCAACATATGCAAGTCTATAAACGTAATTCACCACATAAACAGAACCAAAAACAAAAGCCACATGATTATCTCAATTGATGCAGAGAAGGCCTTTGACAAAATTCAACAGCCCTTTATGCTAAAAACCCTCAATAAACTCGGTATTGATAGAACGTATCTCAAAATAATAAAAGTTATTTATGACAAACCAACAGCCAGTATCATACTCAATGGGCAAAAGCTGGAAGCATTCCCTTTGAAATCTGGCACTAGACAAGGATGCCCTCTGTCACCACTCCTATTCAACATAGTACTGGAAGTTCTAGCCAGAGCAATCAGGCAAGAAAAAGAAATAAAGGGTATTCAGATAGGAAAGGAGGAAGTCAAACTGTCTCTATTTGCAGACGACATGATAGTATACCTAGAAGAACTCATCATCTCAGCCCCAAAACTCCTGAAACTGATAAGCAACTTCAGCAAAGTCTCAGGATACAAAATCAATGTGCAAAAATCACAAGCATTCCTATACACCAATAACAGACTGAAAGAGAGCCAAATCAAGAATGAACTGCCATTCACAATTGCTACAAAGAGAATAAAATACCTAGGAATACAACTAACAAGGAATATTAAGGACCTCTTCAAGGAGAACTACAAACCACTGCTCAATGAAATAAGAGAGGACACAAACAGATGGAGAAACATTCCATGTTCATGATTAGGAAGAATCAATACCGTGAAAATGGCCATACTGCCCGAAGTTATTTACAGACTCAACACTATCCCCATAAATCTACCAATGACCTTCTTCACAGAACTGGAAAAAACCACCTTAAACTTCATATGGAACCAAAAGAGAGCCCGCATAGCCAAGTCAATTCTAAGCAAAAAGAACACAGCAGGAGGCATCACAGTACTGGACTTCAAACTATACTACAAGGCTACAGTAATCAAAACAGCATGGTACTGGCACCAAAACAGAGATATAGACCAATGGAACAGAACAGAGGCATCGGAGACAACACAACATACCTACTACCATACAATCTTTGATAAACCTGACAAAAACAAGCAATGGGGAAAGGATTCCGTGTTTAGTAAATAGTGTTGGGAAAACTGGCTAGCCATGTGCAGAAAGCAGAAACTGGACCCCTTCCAGACACCTTACGCTAAAATTAACTCCAGATGGATTAAAGACTTAAACATAAGACCTGGCACCATAAAAACCCTAGGAGAAAATCTAAGCAAAACCATTCAGGACATAGGAGTAGGCAAGGACTTCATAACCAAAACACCAAAAGCATTGGCAACAAAAGCCAAAATAGACAAATGGAACCTAATCAAACTCCACAGCTTCTGCACGGCAAAAGAAACAGTCGTTAGGGTGAATTGGCAACCAACAGAATGGGAAAAATTTTTGCAGTTTACCCATCTGACAAAGGGCTGATATCCAGAATTTACAAAGAACTCAAACAGATTTACAAAAAAAAAAAACAAACAAGCCCATTCAAAAGTGGGCAAAGGATATGAACAGACACTTTACAAAAGAAGACATAGATGAAGCCAACAAACATATGAAAAAATGCTCATCACTGGTCATTAGAGAAATGCAAATCAAAACCACATTGAGATACCATCTCACGCCAGTTAGAATGGTGATCATTAAAAAATGTGGAGACAACAGATGCTGGAGAGGATGTGGAGAAATAGGAACACTTTTACACTGCTGGTGGGAGTGTAAATTAGTTTAACCATTGTGGAAGACAGTGTGGCGATTCCTCAAGGACCTAGAAATAGAAATTCCATTTGACCCAGCAATCCCATTACTGGGTATATATCCAAAGGACTATAAATCGTTCTACTATAAGGACACATGCACACGAATGTTCACTGCAGCACTGTTTACAATAGCAAAGACCTGGAACCAACACAAATGCCCATCGATGATAGACTGGACTGGGAAAATGTGGCACATATACACCATGGAATATTATGCAGCTATCAAAAACGATGAGTCAGTGTCCTTTGTAGGGACATGGATGAATGTGGAGAACATCATTCTCAGCAAGCTGACACAAGAACAGAAAATGAAATACCACATGTTCTCACTCATAGGCAGGTGATGAACAGTGAGAACACATGGACACAGGGAGGGGAGCACTACACACTGAGGTCTATTGGGGGGAATAGGGGAGGGACAGCAGGAAGGGGAGCTGGGGAGGGATAGCAGGGGGAGAAATGCCAGATGTGGATGAAGGGGAGGAAGACAGCAAATCACACTGCCATGTGTGTACCTATGCAACCATCTTGCATGTCCTGCACATGTACCCCAAAACTTAAAATGCAATAAAAAGGGAAAAAAAAGAGACTTGTACCTAGACTATATAAAGAACAATTATAACTCAATAACTTAAAACAAGTAATCCAATTTAAAAATAGGCAAATAATTTGAATAGATATTTCTCCAAATATAATATACAAATGGAAATTAAGCAGATAAAAAGATGGTCAATATAATTAATCATTAGGAAAATGCAAATCAGCAGTTCAATAGGTACTACTTCAGGAGCCTGCTAAGATAGCTATTTTGAAAAAGAAAGATTATAACGAATGTTGGAAAGGATGTGGAGAAATGGAAACCCTCATACATTGCTGGTGTAAATGTAAAATGGTGCAGCTACTTTGGAAAACAGCCTAACAATTCCTCAAAGGATTAAACACAGAGTTACCACATGACATCTGCACAAAGAATTGTATACAAATATTCATAGTAGCATTATTCACAATAGAGAAAAACTGAAAACAATCCAAATGTCCATGAATGAATGAATGAATGAATGAATAAATTGTGGTACATTCATGCAACAAAATGTTATTCAGCAATAAGGTGAAATGAATTACTGCTTGATGCTGCAATATGATGAACCAAGAAGACAGTTACAAAGGACCACACCCTGTATTTGTCCATTTACGTTAAATTTCCAGAATGCAAAGATCTCTAGAAACAGAAAGTAGATTAGTAGTTGCCTAGAGGTGTGAGGAATGGGAAGACTAGGAGCGAAGCCTGAGGAGTGAGGGGTTTCTTTTTTGGAGAATTATAATATTCTAAAATTGATTGTGGTTTTGGATGTACAATTTTATAAATATACTAAAAACCACTGAATTTTGCCCTTTAAATGGGAAATTGTATGGTATGTGCAAAGCGTTTTTTTTTTTTAAAGGGAGAACTAAGAATGGGCTTGAGAGACCTATCAAATTAGCTAAGTTATATATGGTTTGCTTGTGCCATTGCTTTCCTAAACTAGAAAGGATAGAAATATTTCCAAGTCAGACCCACTGAAAACCTCCACTGGAAGCCCAGGTTTGAGATGAGGCACTTTCAGGGCCTGCAGTTTGCTGGACTTCACCCAGCACGGAGCCAGTCACTAGGCTGTCATTTCTTATTAGAGACAATGAGTAGCTATGAGGTGTTACAGCCTGGCTACCATATAAATGTGATTTTCTGCCTGAGCAAATTCTGCTCTAATTAAGTAAAATACTTTTAAATGATTATCAAAATAGGGCTTCAGTTCTCTCAAAACATGAAAATGCCAGGATTTTAATGCCTGAGGGTTTCCCAAAGTGAGTTGAACATGCTCGTTTCCTGAACTGAGGCAGACAGAGGTCTTTGAACTGTCAACTCCACATTGATTCAATTTATCTCATGGCTGAGTGGCTACACACTGGTATACCTGCCACAGCTAAAGTGGAATTAGCAATGCAAGATGATATACTAGAACTAAATGCAAAGAAGTAAGCAAACACAGTGCCTATACTAAGAACTATTGATTGGAACTCTTTTTTAAAAACAAAAAGTTAAGGCTTTTTTTTTTTTTTTTTTTTTTTTTTTGCTAGCTACACTCAGGAAAACAGAATGCTTTCCTGAGGCTGTGGAAGGTAGTGGGGAAGGGGCACACAATGTGAAGTCACTCCTCAAACCATAACAAATTGAGAGCTGTGGTTTAATATATAACCCAGATGGTCAGTTTTGTAATGATTTTATGTTTACAGTATCTTATTTTTTTTCTGGGGCATTATATTTCATTTGGCAATAGTTCTTATCCTGGTTTGCCTCCAGCTGCATTTCAAAGGCAAAAATGTATATTACTTCATCTTGTGGTTTAATCTTGGTATACGAAACATTACATCAGCAGCAACGATTTCTTGTAATGACCTCTGCCCTGTAGCAAAGTCCTTCGGGAGATAGCATTTCGTGCATCATAATTTCACCACCACCAAGAATATCATCATTTAAATAGCTACAGAGGTGGAAATAATAAATTAGGGCATCAGATATCCCCACCCATCCTTCTTAAACTACATTCTTCACTGGATAGAAGATGACGACCATTGAGTATGAATTTCTAATACATTCGCATTCACTCCACCATTTGCCACCCTAGAATCCTGAAAGCCTTCAAATTTGGTCCTGACCCTTATAATGAGAACATTTTATTTGTTTCTTTCCAATTCCTGTAAAAACCAGTCACCAGGGCTGGAAGGGAATTGTTACAAGTAGCTATGAATCTAGATGGTTACTAACGTTCCTGGAATTTCAGTTAGGAATAAACTGTAGATCCATACAAGTATAAGCATCCTATTTTAGTAAAATGCTTTCTACTTTATAGCTGGAACAAATCAACCCAGAACCAATTCTTGTTTACCAGTTTTACATGGCCAACATTGAATATAAAAGAACATAACCTCAAAAAGCATGATCACCCAGGAGAAAAAAGGGAGGAGGGGAACAAGAAGCCTAGATGTGGGCTCTATTATCTATTCTCAGTGGACAATGTACAAGTCAACTTATATACACTCTTTCAAAGACCATAATTTTCTTTAAGTCACTACTAAACAACACCCTGATGATCAGTACTATGGAGAATTTTGATTTTGTGCCTTCACTAATGCCATTGATGAAATTACAACTGTGTTAGAAAGAAGAATGATAGGCATTTTATGCCTATCAGACATAAAGCAGGAAAGTAAAACTTGCAGAGTCAAAGGCAAGTCAGTTCCAAAGCAGAAAGTAAAATCCTGGCTTTATATTCCTTTGTTCGAGGGCCTAGCTCACACAGGGATGGTTTTATATTTCTAGCACTGGTTCCTTGCCTTTCATCCATTTCCCTTTATAAATATAAGCCCCTGATAGACCAGGAATCCTACAGCATAGCATAAGGCCATCCCTAACTCATTTCTTTCCCACTGCTCATGGACTGCTAACCATCCTGATCCCATCCTGCTCCTACCAAAAACCCAGCAGACAAAAAGGTTTAAGGGAAGTTTCATGACACGAGGCTCTGCTGCAAACTCTTGAATTAGGTACACCAACAACCCAATAATTGTCCATTGGGAGTTCCAGACAACAACAGGTCTGTCAAAGAGTTACCTGTAAAAAAAAGGGCTTAGTCAAGGACGTCATCAAAAGTCCCAGAAACAAATCAATCTCAGGATTTTTGCAATTATGGTTCCCTCAGCCTGGACTTCTCCCAGCTTTTCTATGGCTAATTCCTTCCCATAATCCTTTAGATTTCAGTTTAAATGTGATCTCTTTAGAGCTGCCTTTCATGAGCACACACAAAAGTTCTCTCCTCCTTCAACCACAAAACACTCTATCATATATCCCTGTGGTTATGTCCACAGACTCTGGAATCAGACAAACCCTGGCTCCGGCCACTCACTAGTATAGCCAGGGGCAAATCACTTGTTCTCTTGAGTCTCCTGACCCACATCTGCATCATCTCCATTGCAAAGTAACGGTAAAGCCTAAAGGGAAGCAAACACTAAATTAAAAATTAGGTAGCCTACTCTTTACGTCTGTTCTGCAACTAATGTGGTAGGTGACCTGAAACAAGTTGCTTCCCCTCATGGGGCATCAGTTTCCTCTTATGTTCACTGGAGGGACTGGAGTTAATGAAAGTCTCCTGTTCTACATATGGACAGCTACATTTTCACATTTCTGTCCAAAGATCACAGCTGCCCCAGTGTCTGTCCTAACCTGGGACTGCATGAGATATCCCCTCCCTCTCCCTAATACCATTCAATTCAACTCAATACAATGTGTGATTTAATGAATGTAGGCTGTGGCATCTTGCTTTATATGGAGTTAGAAAGGTATTTCATAATGAACAAAGGAGTCAGGGTCATTTGTAGTTTGTGGTTCAGAATTTAACCTTCTTTGATTGTGCTAACATTTCTCTTGGAACTTTCTTGACAAATCCAAATGCTCATCTTTGTGCTCTTTCATTTGATAAATTTTATGCCCTTTACTGACCCATTGTAAAATCTCTGAACTCATGGCTTTAAATGGGGCTCTATTCCACTTTTGCTCCTGCCTCTGTGTACTGCTGAGAGCAGCAGAAGGCAGACAAATGTTGGGCAGACAGGGGTGAGTCCCTAGTGAAACCCCATCTTCAAACTACAGCCAGTTTAAAGCTTCAGAGCCAAGCTACAAGTGTCAGATAAATCCATGGACTGGACTGAGAACCTCCCTTCCCATTTGGCATGATTTCCTTTAATTGATCCCCACTCTTCACGTATTTTACATATACCTACCCTTCCCTAATTGGTTTTTTACTGTCATACCCACCATTGAGTGGTGCCCTTGTTTTAGCCTTTTTTGAATACTCACAAAAAAATCAGCATGCATCCCCATTCTGAGCCCAAAAAAATCCTGGACTCAGCCACACTTGGGGCCCACCCATCTTCAGGTCGGGGAGAGAGACTGACTTTGGGTAGAAAGCTGGACTCTTGAATCCCTTCTCTACTGAGAGCTGAGATGCAGTAAAACTCTCCTCACACTTCAGTTGTCCATGTAACCTCATTCTTCTTGGACATGGTACAAGAACTCAGAACCAACAAAATGCAGGTACAAAGAAGGCTGTAAAACTATAGCCCTCTTCCGTCTGCCAGTGCCTGGCAGCCACCTCATGTGCCAGGAAGCAGCAGCAGGGACAGGCTAGCCCTGGAACTTTGGGCTAGAGCAGGACAATGGGACTGAAAAAGCTGTTGACACACCCCTGTTTGCAGGGCTATGGATGGTGGGACTAAATCAGCTGTAAGCATACTGTAACACCCCCTTCTGGGGCTTCGAGGTTGTTGGCATCCCTGTTCGGGTGTCACCTGGTCCCCTAATCCAGATGTCAGCACCCAAAATGGAAGTTGGTTGTGGCATGCCTGGCCCAGCTGCAGACTAAGTATGGATCCTGTGGCAAGTGTGGGATCTGGGCAGAAGCTCAAGCCAAGCACAGCCCACTAGGCTGAGTGAGTCATGTGCCTCCTGCAGCAAGCCTGGGGCCTGAGTGAGCATGGCCATCAATGGCTGCAGAGGTCTCTGGCTGGCAATGTGATACTGAAAAATCCTGTGTCACTGCCTTTCCTGGTGAGGTGCTTGTCCCTATTACCCTTATGTGGCATCTTCTAAAACTCAGCCCTCCCTACTTAGTCAACCACCATTTATGAGCTCCAGTCCTATGCCAGATCCTGTATGAGGGTTGAGGTTCCAGCAAGTAAAATTACTTCGCAGCTCTTGATTTGGGATTGGGGAATATGTTACCCATAAAAGGCCTGTTCCACCAAATCAAACGGGATTATATATTGTCCTGGCAAATGATGGCTGATTAACCAGCCCCTCTCTCTCCTTCTTGTCCTCCCTCAGACTTCCCACTGCCTGCTCTAAAATGCTGTCCTTTCACCCAGTCTTTTCAATACTGGCTTACTAAGTTACCATGAAATGATTTCAATTCAATTACACAAAACTTACTGACTAAACAACTTAGACAAAATGTGATTTTTTTCTTTAATTTTAATAAAAGCAAGCCTCTCTGTTTACCTCATTTTGCTTTCCCAAAGGGAGAAAAAGATTAAGGTGCCACAGATGTTGCTAATGGTTACTTCCTTCCCTGACAGTGTGCTTTCTGCATGATATCATCACTTTATTAACCCACATATAAATGCTTAAATTGACCAGGGAGTTTTGGAATCCACTGACAATTACCATCCTCATAATCTTCCTGTGAACAAGGCAAAGAGGGGACCACATATGACAAAACAAAATCATGTAACTTCTGGCTCTGAAGCCTGTCTCTGTGCAGAATTAAGAGTACATAGTCTACAGCAGTTAAGCCTGACCACCAAATTGTTCTTTAGCATCCTAAATTTGTTTGCAGGGTGGTTCACTTATAATTAAAAAGGTTATTTTTTCCTTTCAACTAAGTGAAATTAACAGCACAGAGCTTGCCAACTCTGTAGATGAAAACTTTCTATTCATCCACAAGAGGGAAATTCAGGGGAGTGGCAAGACCATTTTTTGGGCAGCCAACTCACCAACACTATGGCCCTGATCTGAGGGGCACAAGTCCAGAAATCATAAGGTTCGATGTCTTGATGTGACTAGATCATTGCTTTCTGAACTTCAGTGGACATCCAAAGGGCCTGCTGAGCTGGGATTGCTCTCTCAAACACACAAAAGGGACTAAACAAGTGGGAAGGGTTTATGCTTTCCTTTTACATTTTTAAGTATTAAGATTTATAACCATTTTTGTGCCAGCTTAAAAATGATCAACCATTAAAAATTTCAGAAAAGTTACATGTCACCACATTTTTCAAAGGAATGATGCATTTTCAAAGGGAAAACTGCAGCAGAGCAAGGAGCAGTCAAGTGAAATGAGTTATTAAGGCTCTCCTGTAACCAGCCTGAACTGGACACAGATTACCCAAAGCAGCAGCTAATCCCCACATTAGCCACTGGACCATTGTCAGACTTGCCCTCTGAGGCTGACCTCAGCTCCTCCTTGGTTTGGCACTTTCACTGGCAGTACAGGAAGCACTGTCATTGGCCATCAGCCCATTGTTAAACCTTAGCTATCTCTGTTAGCATAAAACACTCAATGTTCAGTATAAAGCCATCCTCAGAGCTCAGGGCTCAGGCTATGGCACCAACTTGTAGTTGAAATCATCCAATGACATGGGGTTTGGGGGATATCAGTGACTCAACATAGCTGGTGAAAATGAGCTGCTTTCAGCAATAAAATGATGTTCCTGCAAGCTTCTAGTGAATAACTCTTTCCTCAAGACGTATCTTTAGATGTGTGTTTTGCTTTGATGTGTAACAACATTGAATGAGTAAGTCAGGACCCATGGATAATCTTCTCAGCTCTGTTAACTGTCTGCATGCTCTTGAGCCAATTGCTTATTCTCCTTTGGTATCGGTTTTCTCATCCATACAATGGAGGTGATTGTCTTTATAATAATGATAATAATTATGATGATTATATCCTCCTTGCTCCACCTAACAAGCTGTGGTAAAGGTACAAGGAAAATGTGAATGTAAAATTGTTCTGTAAAATGTAAAATGTATGTTCTGTAGTAACATAAAATGCTCTTATCATTGGTAACTTTTAATAAGATGGGTTTACAATTCCTGAATGCAAACCAAGTCAAGGCAAAGGAAAGCTGTGCTGGCCATGCAATATGGCTGTAGACAAGAGGCACTGTAACACTGAAGGGAACTGGAGTGGCAGTCAAGAGGCCTGAGTTCTAGCCCCAGCCCTGCTGCTAACTATCTGTATGACCTTCTCCTGTCTAGACCTCTGCAGAAGAAATGGGCTGGATTTGGTCAATTTTCAAACTCTGTAGGAGCAGAAATCTGTCACATAAAACCATAGGCATGAGCCCAATCTATAAAACAGAAATGAAACAGTGCTTATTCAATTGTGTAAAATTATGCTGTTTAACAGAAAAGATTATATTTCTTTAATTTGATGATGGACTGTGTGATGCTTGATATTAAGTGTCAATTTGATTGGACTGAAGAATGTAAAGTATTGTTCCTGGGTATGTCTGTGAGGGTGTTGTCAGAGTAGATTAGCATTTGAGTCAGCAGACTGGGATAGGCAGACCCACCCTCAATCTCGCTGGGCACTATCCAATCAGCTGCCAGTGTGCTAGAACAAAGGCAGAAGAAGGTGAAATTAGCTGACTTTCTAGTCTTACGGCTTTCATCTTTCTCCTGTACTGGATGCTTCCTGCCCTTGAATATCAGATTCCAGGTTCTTCATCTTTTGGACTCTTGGACTTACCCCAGTGGTTTTCCAGGAGTTCTCAGGCCTTCAGCCACAGACTAAAGGCTGCACTGTCGGCTTCTCTACTTTTGAGGTTGTGAGACTCAAACTGAGCCACTACTGGCTTCCTTGCTCCTCAGCTTGCAGATTGCCTATCGTGGGACTGCACCTCGTGATCACGTGAGTTAATTCTCCTTAATGAACTCCCTTTCATGTATTCATCTATCCCATTAGTTCTGTCCCTCCAGAGAGCCCTGACTAATACAGACTGTATTTAATTGCAGTTCACATCTAAAATAAGAATGGGTCTTAGAATGACTGTGTATATTCTTTTAATATTCCTGAAGTGCCAGTGTTAACTTGATGGTGTAAACTACAACTAGTGGTATTAGCATCAAGGACTTATGATACTCTGGATTTCCCCTGGTCTTGATGTCCTTTCTCCAGTTGAGATCTGGGGAACATAGTTTGAAAACTACTGGACTAGCAGGTTTCAAGGGGGCATTACAAATCTGACATTCTATGGTTTAAATACCACATGTGACTATGAGAAATGGTGACAAGGTTCTGTCCAAGCATATCCAAAATATGACCATGTTGAGGCCGGGCGTGATGACTCACACCTGTAATCCTACCACTTTGGAAGGCTGAGGCAGGCAGATCACTTGAGGCCAGAAGTTTGAGATCAGCCTGGCGAGCATGGTGAAACCCTGTCTCTACTAAAAACATAAAAAATGAGCCAGGCATTGTGCCACGTGCCTGTAGTCCTAGCTACTTGGGAGGCTGAGGCCAGAGAATCACTTGAACCCAGGAAGCAGAGGTTGCAGTAAGCCGAGATTGTGACACTGCACTCCAGCCTCGGCAGAGACTCCATCTCAAAAAAAAAAAAATGACCCTGTTGAAAGATGTTTCTTTTGTGACTAAAAAGACCAGTTCTAAAGGCAATTCTCAAGGAGGGGATTTCAAGGTGATCTGTCAAAAGGCACACATCACATTTGGAGCCCTTTTTGATTAAATAGAGCCATATTTAAACAGAGTCATGTGACTCCTACAGGAGCGGGAATTTGTTTCAGCTTTAAGGTGAGAAAAGCTTAAGGAACTCCTGGGCCTTCCTGGCCAGTGACAAATAGGGTAGTTAGAGCCCAATTGGCCGCAGTGTGGCTGATAACATGATAACTGCTTTCACTGTGTGCCATGCACCTTAGCCACGATCTCCTCAACACAGGTCCAGGAGTGTAAAGAAGACAGGCACCGTCCTCCCCATTTTAGAGATTATGAAACTGAAGACCTGACGACTGAAATAAATTGCCCAAAGTTTTCCAACTAATAAAAAGCAGAGCTAGGATTTAAACTGCTTCTTCAGGGTTCAGAGTTCACATCATCTCCTGTTTCACCGCCTGCCCATAGACCTGACAACACAGAGCCCTCAAACAACCTTAGCTCTGTTTGGGATCAGGTTTGTTTTAAGAGAGGGGCCTCTTTTGGTAGCAATGAACATGTCACTCTCACTGCCATGTGTGGAGGGCTTAATTCCTTAAGCGTGGTCTCCCCTTATGAAATCATCAGGAGCTCTGAAGTTATCCCAGACTGTCCATTCTGGAAGAGCCAGATGAGATACATAGGGACAACTCTGGTAGCTTTATTCAACCAAGCCATAATGATGGCATGGACCTCAAGAGGCAGTTTTGCCAGAAAGTGCAAAGCTTGTCTTTCTGAAAGCTTTAGGTGGACAAGAAGGTAAGACACTTGGTGCTGAGGGCCAGTGATTCTTTAAACCTGCCACAGCAGCCATATTTCTAAGATGGCAGGCATTTTCATTTCACCCTTCAGAAAACCTTCAGAAGTGCAATTCAATTGGAGCCCATTTGCTACCTGCTTCGAATGTGGTCAGGTGGGACACGATCTCTCTTTTTGGGTGGTCTTAGTGAAGCCCAGCTGGCTTCTCCGTTTGCTCTGGAAAAAGCCCCACAGCCTACTGACAGCCAGACAAACAGTCACCCTGTTCATGGTCCCTGTTCTAAACACAATTGGCAGGGTAGCTCAGAATAAATGACCTGCTGAAGACAAGAAAGCCCTGCTCACTCTTCTGACAACAACTTCAGATTGACCATAGGCCCACATAACTTCTTTAGACTCTGTCCTTAATTATTCATGCTAACAAAGGGGAACAATGTCAATGACTGTCTAGAAAAAGAGATGATGGAAGGATCATTCCTACTGGATGCTGGGCTATTTTTGATGGTGACTTTACAAAATTACCTTCCCAATTATGTTTTTCTTTAAGGAATCATGAAATAAGTTGCCTTTTCTGGTTTGGCAGTGGCAGAAGGTCTTTAACGAGATGTCTGTAACAGGGGGACGGATTCCTCTGACCAATTCCCCATCGTTAACCACTAGCAGACCAGTCTGCTGCAGGACTAACAGCACATACAACCAAACGTCAATGTGGAAAGACTGGCTAATCATGTAATGCAAGTGGCTAGACTATTCACTTCATCCCATAGGCACAACTATAGCTTAACATGATAATAGAAAATAAAAGATGAGGTGTGATTTTCAAATTTCCTATACCGTAAAATCACATAAACTCTCTGCTTTAAATGGGTCAATTTCCATGATAAAATTTTTCATTTTAGGACTTCTAAGAAGACAGAGAACAGCATTACTGACTTCTAAAAGCCTAAAGAAGACGCTCTGGAGATCTTCCTGAAATACAGTATAGGTTTCATGTTAATCATTTCTTGAGATTTATAGGAGCTGAAAAACTAAAGAAAATGTGCAGTTTCCCTTTCTTAACATCTGCATATAGCCCTTTGATACAGTATATTAAGATACAGTGTTTACAACTTTGATATTCCATTCGTGAATTCCTTCAAGTCAAATGCGCTTCATTTTCTCCCTCACTCTTGAGTTGTAAATGGCCATTGGAAATCTCAGAAGAACGGGACACTCAGGCTACAAAGCAGCCATCCAAGGTGTGATTGCTCTGCTGCCACTGGGAGGCATTTTGCTGGGCAAATTTCTGTCCTTGTAAGCACTTCTTCCAACTGAAATGATTTAAAGCTGCCCGAACACATTTGAAAACCTGATTTACCCTTTAAGATCTCATTTGATTGATCTTCCCAGTACTTCTCTCCAGAGAGAGCCAGCTGTATGCATTAGTCAGCATACGGAAAACCCTGGAAAGATGAACAAAGAATAACCCCTGTGATTAGCTGCTAAATTAAAGAGGGAAGAAAACAAATTCTACCAAATGTCAACAGAGCTCAGCATTCTCGCCTGAGTGAAGCCACACTCCAGCAGTGCGAGGCAGACGGTGGGGGGCTGGCTGAATACTGGAAAGTGACAGGGAAGTAAAAATTTATGGGATAGATTTGGCTGGTCCATCCACCCACCAGAATGATAGGATGCCTTCCTCTTCTTCCATTCTCCTGAAGTCCAGCCATCCCAGATACAGCAGGTCTCAGAAAGCACAGTGGGATCCTTCTTTAGGAGGAAATGAAAATGCCTCCTCCTGGAAGTGTGTCAGTCTCCTGCAGCCACCCAAGGCACTGTATCCCATTCCCAGGACAGGTTCAGTATCATCAGTGCTTACACCTCAGTGAGAATGTGCAGGCACTAACCATCTACCAAACCCCAGCTAAAAGCACAACAACAACAAAAATCTGAAAGAAAAAGGAAATGGCAAAACATCTTTTAGGTACAGGATATGGAACAAATTGTTGCTCATTGTACACTAAAATTCTCAATAATTCAAATGAAAGAGGAACATGAGCAAGGCATTTTGGACTGATGGGACCCAGACTAGCTAACATTTTGATTTAAAAGAAAAAAAGAAAAAACAGCAAGGCATCTTATCTGCCAGAGACTCTGAAAGAATAGATATCAAGTTATTGAGGTTTTAGCATAAATGACATGAAAAAGCTTGTCTGGTCCAAAAGCCAATACTTTTGGCATGTTGGATGCCTGTCCAGCTAGCTAACCAGTAACTGGCTAGATGGATTGAGAAGACAATAATTGTAGGTAGCTCCGTCTTCATGGGTTGGTCCTTAATACTGGTCCACTAGTACTCTAAGCTCTTGGCTCTTCAGTCCTCACATTGTCTTGCCCCTGTCTCTGCTCCCACCCAATATAAAGACAATCTAACAACAGAAGGGCTGTTACTTAATCCTGCATTGAAAGCCCTTTAACAACGGGTTGACATGCCCAAAGATGTGTTTGAGAGATATCATCTTGGCTGCAGTGTAGACAGTGGAGTGGAGGATAAAGAGCCAGGTAGACTACATGAAAGCTATTGCAATAATCTCTGCAGCAAAATAATGAAGGCTTCAGCTAAAGTGGTGGCAACAGAAACAGACATGAGCTGGGACAAAGGAGATGGAGACAACGTGACTTGCTGATGGATTAAATTTTGGAGATAAGGTAGAGACCAGGGTCTAGACCTTTCCTATTTAAGGTGTAGTCTGCAGACCAACAGCATCAGCCTTACCTGGGAGATTGTTAAAAATGCAGAATATCATGCCCCACCCCTGACCTACTAAGTCAGAATCTTCATTTTCAAAAAAAAACAGTAATTTGTGTGCATAGTTAAGTTTGAAAAGCGCTGGTTTGGAAAACACTTAGGTTCCTGAAAAGCTGGCTATAGTGCCATCCCCTGAAAGACAAAAAATAATTGGATTTGCTTTTGGCAAATTGAATTAATGATGCTTGAAAATTAGAATTTTGCTTATTCAACATACAATAATTGATTACTGTGGACAAAGACACTGGGAAGACAGACATGAAAACATAATCTCCCATCTGGTCAAACAAAAGAAAACAGAAACAAAAACCACGGAATTACACTAGAGCATGGTGAGTGCCGAGTTTGAAGTATTAGAGAGTTCCCAGCAGGTAAAACAAAACAAAACAAAAACAAAAGCCAGGCAATTACACTACAGCATGGTGAGTGTCATGCTTCAGGTATTCACTGGCTACAATTTGAGTAAATGACCCAAAGACTGTTTACCTTCCTGCTTTCATACCGGATTTAGGAGTTAGTCAGAACCCTGCCTGGGCAGGTCATGTCGTTGGCTCAGTCAATGAGAAGCCCACATCATCCTTCAGCTTGATCAGGACCCCTAGGCTTCTTTAATTCAAATTGTATGTTTGGAGATAGGAAGTAGGATAATATTTTATGGAGTAAATAATTTGGCTCATTAGATGCTGATGAGCTATCATGTCTGTCTATTGCCTTACAAGTCAAATCTTTGAAACAAGTAAAGCCAGAAAGCTATAGACAGAAAGTAGCATCTTCATTTTTCACAAATAAACACTCTTCCAAAAAACTTCCTAGGCAAATATGGATAATATTTGGCACAACCAAAAAGCCTTTTCTTTGTCCACGGGTGCCAAATGAGGCCAGCTGCCTCCATTTAGCCCACCTTTTCAAATGCAACTCATTATCAACAACTGAACAAATGCCATTTGAGCCACATGGCCATGGTCCTTGTCTGAATCTGACCAGCATTTCAGGGCTCCTTTTGGCAGCGTGTCAACGAAAAGAGTTAGACTCAGTAAAATATTTGAAGATAATTATTTTTAGCCAAATATGAGTGACCATGGCCCATGACACAGCCCTCAGGAGGTCTTGAGAACATGTGCCCAAGGTGGTCGGGGTGCAGCTTGGTTGTATACATTTTAGGGAGACATGAGACTTCAGTGAAATACATTTAAGAAATACATTGGTTCGCTTCAGAAAGATGGGACAACTTGAACGGGAGTTTCCAGCTAGAAAGCTGGAAATTGTACAATTTAAAATTTATAAAATTACAAAATTTAAAATTTTTCAGTGACTCACACATGTAATCCCAACACTTTGGGAGGCCTTAGCAGGTGGACCACCTGAGGCCAGGAATTCAAGACCAGCCTGCTCAACATGACAAAACCCTGTCTCTACTAAAAATACAAAATTTAGCCGAGCATGGTAGTACATGCCTGTAATCCCAGCTACTCAGGAGGTTGAGGCATGAGAATCGCTTGAGCCTGGGAGGCAGAAGTTGCAATGAGCCAAGATTGCACTGGGGCACTCCAGCCTGGGTGACAGAGATGGACCCTGTCTCAAAAAATTAAAAATAAAAAAATTCTGGTTGACAACTGATTGAGTTTATCTAAAGACCTAGAATCAATAGAAAGGAAATGTTTGGGTTAAGATAAAGGATTGTGAAGACCAAAGTTCTAATTGTGCAGAGGAAGTCTCCAGGCAGAAGATTCCAAGAATAGATTGTAAATGTTGCTTCTCAGACTTAAGGGCTGTGTTGATGTTAATGACAGAGAGGTAATCATGAGGCATATCCCACCCACACATCCTGTTGAACCAGTCTTTCATGTTAAATTTTAAGAGTGCCTTGATGGAGGAGGAAGTCCATTCAGATGGTTGGGGGGTCTTAGTATTTTCTTTTTGGTTTACAAGAGCAATAACTTTCTTCTTGGCTTTCTTTAATGACTTCTTTTTTCCTACTATGTTTATTGATGTTACTAATCCCTGTTATATTTGGTCTACCTGTTTTGCTCCCCCAGTGATTTATTTTCTGGCAATATATTTACATTTGCAAAACCATAGACTCTACTTACTTTGAGACAACATATTTTTCAACAGAGCTCAAAGTGCTCTTAGGGCATGATCTAATTATCAGTCCAGCATCTCCTTAAGTGAGAGTAGGTATTCATTTCCACTTCACCATTAAGGAGACTGAAGCAGACAGCACTCTGGGGGCTTGGTCTAGCCTCACGAAGCTGAGAAGAGAATGGAAACTGGGTACCATTACTCCAAGGGATAGTGCCATACACCACAGACCCTCTATATATGTAATAGCAATTGTAAATAAACAATTCACATTTGCAATTAAAAAAACAAATCTCTAGGCATCAAGACATATCCACAGAAGTACATAAAATTTTTGCATTGCGTGGATTTCAGCAAAAATGTCATTTTCCTTTCAAGCATACAATGTTAGACTACAAAGCTTGCAAAGATGAAAGTTATTTTTTACAATAACTATTTCCCAGTTAAACTCTTATCACCGGGTAAAGCCTTGTTCATCTGCTGTCCCACATCATCAAAAGCAAGCTATGATACGTAACTTCATTCAGGTATGACACATTAGCTAAATTTTGCCTCTTCCCAATAAATCCATCCTAGGTTGGAAGCCAGGAATATTTATGGGACACATCCAGACAATTAATACCAAATTTTGATGAATAAATGCAATAATATGATAATATAAATGTCTTGAGATCATTAAAGTATTTCATGCTAAAGGGGAGAGCAACAATAGCTACAAAGTCACAGCATTTGACACATTTTAGGTTTTACCTAAGCATGTCTGAAACAGTTAATGAGTCATCAACAGATGCCCTCAAATGTGTTCCCATAAGCCTGAGGGGAAAATTAAATAGAATCAATCCTCGCTTAGCCTAAAATTAAAAACATACATACCAATAATCACTGTAGTATTGTGATTTATAATAAGAAATGCATATTTTGATTTTCATTCCTTCAAAAATTCTTGGAGTCTCTGAAGTGATAAATGTTGTTCTGTGCACTAATGAATGACTGATGGCCAGGGGCTCCTGGATAGCCGCAGGATGAGGGCTGGTTGCCAAGGGAACCAACCATGTGATTAGAGGGTTGAACCTTTCAGCCAAACCAGCCCCACCACCTCTAAGAGAGGGAGAGGGGTTTAAAATTGAATTATTGACAGGGCATGGTGGCTCATGTATGTAATTCCAGGACTTTGTGAGAGGCTGAGGCAGAAGGATCGCTTGAGCTTGGGAGATCGAGACCAGACATGGAGAAACCCCACCTCTAGGAAAAACAAAAATTAGCTGGGTGTCATGGTGCATGCCAGTAGTCTGAGCTACTCGGGAGACAGAGGTGGGAGGATTGCTTGAGCCTGGGAGTTCAAGACCAGGCTGGAAAACAAAGTGAGACCCCCATCTCTACCAAAAAATTTTTTTTAATATAGCTGGGTGTGGTAGTGTGCACCTGTGGTCTCAGCTACTCAGGAGGTGGAGCTGGGAGGATTGCTTGAACCCAGCAGGCAGAGGTTGCATTTGAGCCATGATCACACCACTGCACTCCAGCCTAGATGACAGGGTGAGACCCTGTCTCAAAAGAAAAAATAAAAAGAGAGACTGAATTATTACCAGTGGCAAATGATTTAATCAATCCTGCTTAACGAAGCCTCCACAAAACCCCCAAAAGACAGGGTTTAGAATGCTTCTACATTGGTGAACATATGGAGGCAACAAGAGGCTCCACATCCCTCCCACATACCTCACTTTATGTACCTTTGCATCTGACTGCTCATCTGTATCCTTTATTGTATCCTTTCTTAATAATAAACCAGTAAATGTAAGTCAGTGTTATTTGGGTTCTGTGAGCTGTCCTAGCAAATTGTCAAACCCAAGGAAGGGGTCATGGAAACCTTGGTTTATAGCCAGAAGTACAGGTGACAAACTGAGACTTGAGATTGGTTTCTGGGGGCAGACTTGTGGGGCTGAGCCCTCAACCTATGGGGTCTGCATCAACTCTGGTTAGTGTCAGAACCGAACTGAATTGTAAGACACCCAGCTAGTGTCGGAGTATTGGTCTGTGTGGGGAAAATTCACACATTTTGGTGACCAGAAGTGTGCAAGTGTATAGAGGAAAGAAAAAAGTTTGATTTTTCATTTAAAACCGTCTAATGGTATTCTTTGTTATTCGGTGGAAATGAATTAGGAGTTAATTTTAAATAAACAACATATTTTAATATTAGCAAGAATCTTACAGTTTTTCTAGTAATACTTTAAAATGTTATTAACAGAATGAAACCAGAAGCTAAATAATGATTAAATAACATTTAAGGAGCAACTCATACTCTAGAAAGCCCTCTCACTTAGCATACAGTATTTGGGCCTCAAAACAGTCCCATGAGGTAGCATTCACCTTTTACAAATGAGGACACTGAAGATCAGAAGTAGGTGTCATGACTAACCCAAAGTCTCATGACTGGTAAGTGAAAGAGCCATCACTTGAACCCAGGTCTGTGTGACTCCAAATCCTAGAAAGCTTAAATAGCTGATTCTAGATTCCCAAGAATAAATATCTTCATTAGTAATTTGACTGGTTACAGATAATTCCCACAATATTAAACTTTTTTTTTTTGAGTCTGATATTATTTATTTGTTACTCAAAAAATCTTATTTCTGACTGGATTCAGACTTAGAAGTAGAAGCTCACAGAGACGAAAGTCTGCGTCTCTTCGCAATTTGTTCCTGGCGCTTCTCTTTAGCCTCCTTCATTCTCTTGGCCAAAAGTTTAGCATATTCTGCGGCCTCTTCCTTGTTTTTCTTAGTACGCTGCTTCTTCAGAGCAATACGCCGCCGTTTGTGCTGCAGGACACGTGGAGTAACAAGACGCTGAATCTTGGGTGCTTTGGTCCTAGGTTTCTTACCTTCTTTGTTTAAGGGCTTTCTTACAACATATTGGCGGACGTCATCTTCTTTAGAGAGATCGAAAAGTTTGCGGATTCTGCTAGTTCTTTTGGGCCCCAGGCGACGAGGCACGGTGGTATCAGTTAGTCCAGGAATATCCTTCTCTCCTTTTTTTACAATAACCAAGTTGAGAACGCTCAGATTAGCATCCACAATGCAACCACGAACTGATTTTCTCTTTCTTTCTCCAGTTCTCCTTGGTCTGTAACAGGGATGCCCCTTACTCAGTAGCAGGCGGACACGGCCATGGGTCAAGACACCCTGCTTCATAGGGAAACCTTGTTTGTCATTCCCACCACTGATTCGGACCACATAACCCTTCCATTCTTCACCCAGAGCGTCAGCGGCAACTTCTGTCGCCATACGCTTCTCATAAAAAGTACGAAGTTTGCGTTCATCGTCCACTTCAATGACTTTCTGGCAGCCAGTGGCTGGGAAGGAGATGTTCAGCTTCATCTTGAAACAGCTATCAATATTAAACTTTTTATCCTAAAATTGTCACTCTTACTTCTCCACAAACCGTGATCTAGAGAAATCTAAGCTTTTTAGGAGTGGTATATAGAAAAGAAACAAAGGAAAAAGAAAATACAAGCATTTACTTTTTTCCAGTGTATGCACTTCATGGCAAGAAGATGCAGTTGTTCTCCACTGTTCTTGGACTTGGCACCTGCAATGGGAAGGAATGGGCATCCAAACGCCAGTCTTCAGAGGCATTCCAGGCATCCCTCACTTAGGGCCTTGAAGCCGGTCTGAGGTAAGTAAGGCGTCCTCACCATTCTACATGGCCTCCTCTTGTCAATCCATTCTGAGGTCAGCATCCCGTTTGGTCCAGAATAGCCTCTATCCTGTCTGTTATCATTTAGGTCCAGTTGTTTGGATTTTATCCTTAGCAACTAGCGAGGAAAACCTGTCTATGCACTGCAAGTAACATTTCCTTTTAACATATTTTCAAATTATTTTAAGTGATATAATGAGACAAAGCACCTCAAAACTTCCAGTCTGGCTGGGCACAGCGGCTTATACCTGTAATCCTAGCACTTTGGGAGGCCAAGACACGTGGATCACTTGAGGCCAGGAATTGAGACCAGTCTGGCCAACATGGTGAAAACCTGTCTCTACTAAAAATACAAAAATTAGCTGGGCATGATGGTATGTGCCTGTAATCCCAACCACTCTGTAGGATGAGGCAGGAGAATCCCTTGAACCTGGGAGGCAGAGGTTGCAGTGAGCCAAGATGGCACCACTGCATTCCAGCCTGGGCAACAGAGTGGGACTCTGCCTCAAAAACAAAACAAGCAAACAAACAAAAAACTCCTAGTCTACGTCTGCAGTACTGAGCTCCCTGTCTACAGATCCACTGCCCGTGGGGATCTCAACATGGTGATTCCACAGTTTCCCTAAATTCCAAATGTAAACAAAGACTCTCCCCCATTGCCCTGCTTATCACAGCTTATTTTCAGGTCTTCTCAAGGCAGAATCCTTGGCAGAAACTTCCTTGCTTCCTCACTCTCATCCCCACCATCTATATTTTTACTTGCAGCATTCTTTCTATTATTCCTCTTAATTTCCTGAATCCATTCACCTCTCTGCATCCCCACAAGCCAAGCCACAACCCTGTCTCCCTGGGTTACTCCCCACAGCCTTCTAACTCGTTCTTGCCACTCTCCAGCCCCTTCTTCACACAGAAGCCAGAGGACTTCAGTAAAAACGCAAATCAAATTAAATGACTCCTCTACTTAAAAATTCCCAATGCCTTCTCACTGCTCTCAGACTAGAGTTCAAAATATGTTGCATGTCCTACAGGGCTTCAGGTGTCCTGTTTTCTGTAATTCTGAGGTGACAGGTCTCATTCCAGCCCCCAAGTACAAGCCACACTTCCTCTTGTAGCTCTCCCTTTACTCATGCTCTTCCTAAGATTTCACCCAGTCCTTCCTGGCTATGGATCCTTGGGGACTGTATTAGGCTGTACTTGCATTGCTATAAAAAAGGTTTGAGTTCGACACCAGCCTGGGCAACATGACAAAAACCCTGTCTCTACCAAAAATACAAAACATTAGCCCGGCACGGTGGTATGTGCCTGTAATTCCAGCTACTCGGGAGGCTGACGTGGGAGGATCACTTGAGCCTGGGAGGCAGAGGCTGCAGTGTTGAGAGAACGTAACACTACACTCCAGACTGGGCTACAGAGTAAAACCCTGTCTCCAAAAAATAAATAAATAAATAAATAAAAATAGAGCAATGCCAGAGACTGGGTAATTTATAAAGAAAATAAGTTTAATTGCCTCATGGTTCTGCAGGCTCTACAAGAAAGATGGTGTTACACCTGTGTGGCTTTTGGGGAGGCCTCGGGAAGCTTCCAATCATGGTGGAAGGTGAAAGGGTATTAGGCAGGTCACATGGCAAAAGAAGGAGGAGGAGAGAGACTGGTTGGAAGGAGTCGCCACACTTTTTTTTAGATGGAGTCTCACTCTGTTGCCCAAGCTGGAGTGCAGTGGTACAACCCTAGCTTACTGCAACTTCTGCCTCCTGGGTTCAAGTGACTCTCCTGCCTCAGCCTCCCGAGTAGCTGGGACTACAGTCACACACCACCATGCCAGGCTAATTTTTGTAGTTTTTGTAGAGATGGGGTTTCACCATGTTGGCCAGGCTTGGTCTCAAACTCCTGGCCTCAACTGATCTACCTACCTCAGCCTCCTCAAATGCTGGATTACAGACATGTGCCACTTTGTCCAGCTGCCACACACTTTTAAATGACTGGATCTCATGTGAACTCAGTGAGAGGTCACTTATCACCAAGTGGATGGCCCAAGGCATTCATGGGGGATCTGCCTTCATAATCCAAATACCTCCCACCTGGCCCCACCTCCAATATTGAGGATTACATTTCAACATGAGATTTGGGAAGAGACAAATATCCAAACTATATCAGGGACTCAACTCAGGTGTCACCTCTATCGACAGAGCCTACCCTGATTTGAGAACTCCTATTCTCTATTGTCACAGCAACCCGTGCTCACCTTTATCATAGCACTGAATACCCTCTTTGTTTGTCTCCTCTCACTAGTCTACGAACTCTCCAAAGTCAGTACCTATGGCACTGCTAGCTCTGTAATCCCAGGACCTAACACAGATCCTGGCACGCAGTATGCACTTCATACTGAATGAATTAGTTAATGGCAAAGATTCCAGCTTAATACAAATAGGCCGTGCTATTAGATCTATCTTGGTGTCAACCTGTGTATGGTCAATTTTTGTTTCTGTTCATGCTCAGTCAGTGGCAGCAGATGGAGATTTGCAGATCATACATCATTCCAACTCTCCAAAACCAAATGCCTACAAAGGCAATGGAGGGACAGATGCAACCAAAGCAACAAAATGCTGGGGGCATATTTGACAATGATACGTGGGCTTTGAAAATTTGATCCCTAAAAAAAAAAAAGGAGCCATTACATCCCTTGATGTACAGAGTAGACTCAGTAACATGATATTATTGAGCTAAAATTATGCAACACGGAGCCCCAAAGACTTAAAAAGCCAACCCAGATCATTCAAGCAAACAAAAATAGGTGAACTAGACTTCTGGTTCTGACAAGACAGAGTATATACATTTCTCTCTATTCCTGCAACTAATTCTAGATTTTACAAAAACACACACACACACACACAGTCAGGTGCCATAGTGTGAGCCTACAGTCCTACCTACTTGGGAGGCTGAGGTGGAAGGATCACTTGAGGCCAGTAATCCGAGGCTGTGATGAGCTGTGATCACCCTGTGGATAGCCACTGTACTCCACCCTTACATAATAAATAATACAAGCAAAAGAAGGTACTAAAAAATAGAAAGATATATCATGTAGGCATCCATCAGAATAAAGCACTAAGTAGCTATATTAATATTAAAGTAGACTTTGGAACACAAAATTACCAAGAATGCAGGGGGACATTATATAATGATAAAGAACACACAGCAATTTCAAATGTGTGTGTAACAGACAACAAAAATGCAAAATATATAAAGTGAAAACTGATGGAACTAAAAGGGGAAATAGACAAATCCACAATTATAGTTAGAAACTTTGACCTCTTCTCTGGAAAACTGATAGAAAAACTAGAGAAAAAATCAACAAGGATATGCAAAAGGTCCACAAAACCAAACTAAGCATACCTAACCAACATTTTCTCAACAGTAAGACCTAATCAACTCCACCAACAACAGCAAAATTATTTTTAAGTGCACTTCTAAATTGCTGATGGGTCAAAAAGGAAGTCTCAAGAGAAATCATAAAATACATGAAATGGGATGGGGGCAGTGGCTTACCTGTAATCCCAGCACTTTGGGAGGCTGAGGCAGGAAGATCGCCTAAGTCAGGGGTTCAAGGTTAGCCTGGCCAACATGGCAAAATCCTGTCTCTACTAAAAATACAAAAATTAGCCAGGCATGGTGATGCATCCTGCAATTCTAGCTACTCGAGAGGCTGAGGCAGGAGAATCGCTTGAACCCAGGAGGCAGAGGTTGCAGTGAGCCGAGATCGCACCACTGCACTCCAGCCTGGGCAACAGAGTGAGACTTCCTCTCAAAATTGATTAATTAATTAAAATACATTAAAAGGAAACTAAAATATATCCAAGTTTGTGGGAGGTGGCTAATTTTGAGAGGGGACTATTTACCACTAAATAGCACAGCATCTTGGAGAACAGATTAGCCATTTCTTATAAAACTAAACATGTAATCACTATACGAGACTCAGTAATTCACTCATGGGCATTCATTTCAGAGAAATGAACTTATGTCTCCACAAAAATGTGTATATGAATTTGTGGTCTGGAGAAAATGGCATAGACAGGTTTATCCCTGCTCCTTCCTAGTAAGCACAATAATAAATCCTGGAAATGGCTCAAGAGACAACTAAAGGGATAAATACGTAAGGTGGTAAGGAAGGGCAGTGAGGCCTGGTGTTTTCCAGCTTTCAATCTGGAAAACAGCCTGGGTGAACCTATTCCTTCCCCAGATCAAATGAGAATGCCTAACATCAGAAGAGCCTGTCACCCATCTTCACGGGGAATAGATTGAGAACCTCACCAGAAATAAGCAGCTGGAAGAAGCACTCTCATTTCCAAATGAGCCCAAAGATTCCCTTTTCCACCAAGAGATGCTGAGGTGTGGAGCTAACAAGAGAAACTCAGCTACAGCAAGTGGTCCAGCATGGGCAGCCTCTTTGTTCCTACAGGCCTGAGACTGTCTTCCCCTACCCAGAGACACAAGGGAAGGCAGGCAGAGCTAGGGAAAAGGGCCCAATCACAGCTAGGAGACTGTCAGGAAGTCCCTTTGTCCCTGAGGACTCAAGACTCCTTTTCCCCCAAAGACATTAGGATAAGCAGAAGGAAGTGGAAAAAGGGACTCAGTTATAGCAAAAGCCAGATATAGGATGCTCCTTTGTCTCTGTGAGCCTAAGACTCTCTTCCCTTTCCCAGAGGCATCAAGGTGGGTGGGCATGGTAACTAATCCATTCCGGGAGCTTCTTCTTCTTCTTCTTTTTTTTTTTTTCCTTTTTTTTTGGCTTTGCTTCGTTTTATTTTGTTTTAGATGGAGTCTTGCTCTGTCGCCCAGGTTGGAGTACACTGGTGCGAGCTCACTGCAAACTACACCTTCCCGGTTCAAGCAATTCTCGTGCGTCAGCCTCCTGAGTAGCTGGGATTACAGATGCATGCCACTAAGCCTGGCTAATTTTCGTATGTTTTAGTAGAGACGGGGTTTCACGATGTTGGCCAGGCTGGTCTCAAACTCCTGACTTCCGGTGATTTACCCACTTTAACCTCCCAAAGTGCTGGAACTATAGGCGTGAACTACTGCACCCAGCCAATGGAAAGCCTCTTTGTCCCTATTGGCCTGACACTCTCCTCCCCTGCCCAGAAACACTGGGGCAGGCTGGAAAAGCCATCAAAAGAGACAACCGCAACAAGCATATGGGTCTAAGAGGCTCTTAGTCCCCTTGGGCCCAAGGCTCTCCTCCCCAAACCAGAGACACCAGGCTGGGGTAATACTGTCAGGAAAATCCCAATACAACCCTCCCCCACCAAAACACACCCGAGGGCTTGGCTTGGGGAAAGCCCTTGGCTTCCTTAGGCAGCACCAACAGAAATCAGTGAAAGTCCAATAATACTAAATAAACAGAGGAGACCTAAATAACACCACAAACACTCTAAAAATTAAACTCCCAGTGGAACCACAGCCAAAGAAAAGTAGGCCAAGACCTACATGCTAAACCTAAACAGGGAGACTGCTTGCTAAAATAAAAGACTTAAATAGGACCCAGCATCCCTGAACATAATGTATAATGTGTCTTGGATCCAGTAAAAAAAAAACCATCCATCATACCAAAAACCAAGACAATTGTGACTTAGCTCCGCAGGCCTCTTCCCAGTAAAACAACCATACTGGTGAAAATTCTAAAGCAGATATTTACTGTCTCTGGAAATGGTATTAATGCATATAGCAAACTCTTGAGGCCAAGAGTTGGAGACCAGCCTGGTCAACATGGCAAAAACCCATCTCTACTAAAAATATAAAAATTAGCTGTGCATGGTGGCATGCATCTGTAATCCCAGCTACTCAGGGGGCTGAGGTGGGAGAACTGCTTGAACCCGGGAGACAGAGGTTGCAGTGGGCTGAGCTCACACCAGTGTACTCTAGCCTGGGTGACAGAGCAAGACTTTGTCTCAATTTAACAACAACAACAAAAATTACTACAAGGCCTCAGCAGACAACTTGAGCTGGGAAAATAAATAATCAGCAATGTTAAGATACTTCAATAGACATTATGCAATCTGAAAAACAGAGAGAGGAAGAAGGTATAAAAATGGACAAAACAGCCAACCACCATGGCACGTGCATACCTATGTAATAAACCTGCATGTTCTACACATGTACCCCAGAACTTAAAGTATAATTTAAAAAATGGACAGAACCTCGGAGAAATGTGGGACACCAAAAAGCACACCAGCATACACCTAATGGAAGAGTATCAGAGGGAGAAGGAAACAGAAAAAAAAATATCTTAATGGCTAAAACCTTCTCTAAGCTGGAAGAAAAATTAATCTATACATGCAGGTAGCTCACTGAACTCCAAGTAGGATAAATAAAAAGATATCCTAACACAGACATATCATACTAAAAATATTAAAAAGAGAAACTCTTCAAAGCAGTAAGAGAAAAATGACTCATCACATACAGAGGAACCCCAATAACACAGACAGCTGACTTCTCATCAGACACAATAGAGCATAAAGGCAGAGGAATGGCATTCAAAATGCTTAAGAAAAGAAACCAATAACTAAGAATTGTATATCCAGCAAAAGTATTTTCGAAACTGAACGCAATATAAAGACATTCACAGAAAACAAAAACTCAGAGAATCTCATGCTAACAGTCCTACATTACAAGAAATAACACAGAAAAATTCTCAGGCTGAAAGCAAGTGGGGCCAGGTGGTAATTCAAGTCCACATAAAAGAAAAGAATCAGCTCAGTTGAAGATAATAATGTAATAATAATAAAATACAGTATAAATGCATATTTACTTCTTGTAACAGACTGAAAAGCAATCATATAACAATAGGCATATAATTGTATTGTTGGGACCATAACATATATACATTTAACGTATGACAAAGCCAAAAGAAATGTGTTTGAGCAAGGCTGTATTGAGTGAGGAAATATAAAATGGTAACTCAAACGCACAGAAACAAACAAACAGAACCAGTAATGGTACGTAAATGGTTTATAATAAACTCAATAAATATACTTGTTCTCTCACTTATCTTGCCTTCTTTAAAAGACATAAAATTTCATCAAGTAATAATTATAACAATGTGCTGCTGAGTTTGTAACATATATAGGTGTAAAATTTATAAAAATAACAGCACAAAAAGGGGCAAGAAGAAATACAGCTACCTAAGAAAAACACTTATAGAGCTTATTGTAATTAAGTTACTATAAATATGAAATAGATTCTGATAATTTAATATGTATATAGAGTAAGCCCTAGAGAATACACTGAGAAAACGACAACAAAATACAGTAGAAAATCATTAAAAGAGTTAGTATGTTACACTGGAAAGCATTCACTTAATATAAGACAAAGCAGGACAGGAGGACTAGGGGAACAAAAAAATACATGAGAGATATAGAAAACCAAAATAAAGTGGATCAAGCTATATTACTAATAATGTTAAATGTATATGAATGAAACAATCCAATCAAAAGACTGCCAGAATGAAATAAAAACCAAACATGTCCAGCTATATGCTATCTACAAGAGACACACATTATATTAAAAGACAGAAATCATTTGAGAGGAAAAAGAAGAGAAAAGGTATCATGGAAACAAGAACCACAGAAATATGAAATGGCTATACTGATATCAGAGAAAATAAACATTACAAAATTACTAAAGAGGGAATTTTTATAATGATAAAGAAACAATGTATCAAGAAAACATAACAATTATAAATATATATGCAGCTAACAACAGATCCCTAAAACACATGAAGCAAAACTAACAGGACTGAAGGGAAAAATAATTCAGTAATAATAATTGGAGACTTCAATATCTCAATTTCAATAATGGATGGAACAACTGGAAAAAGATCACCAGGGAAACAGAAACCTTAAACAGCACAATAAACTAACAAGTCTTAGCAAACATCTATAGAACACTCCACCACCAACAGCAAAATAGTCTTCTCAGATGCACATAGAACATTCTCTAGGATAGAACACGTTAGGCCATAAAACGTGTCTCAACATATTTTTTTTTCGAGATGGGGTCTTAATCTATCACCTAGGCTTCAGTGCAGTGGCACAATCTCAGCTCACTGCAACCTCTCCCTCCCAGGACTCAAGTGATTCTCCCATCTTAGCCTCTAAAGTAGCTGAGACAACAGGTGTGCACCACCACACTCAGCTAATTTTTTGTATTTTTGGTAGAAATAGAGTTTCACCATGTTGTGCAGGCTGGGTTGTGAAGTCTCAACATATTTAAAACAGTTGAAACATACCAATAACATTCTTCATAGAAATAGAGAAAACGGTTCTGAAATTTGTGTGAAACTGCAGAAGACCCTGAACAACTGAAGCAATACTGAGCAAAAAGGACAAAGCTGGAGGCATGACACTATATGACTTCAAATTCTACTAGAAAGTTACAGTAACCACAACAGCATGACATTGGTATAAAAACAGATGCATAGACCAATGGAACAAAATAGAGAACACAGCAATAAATCTGTGTATGTACATCTAACTGATTTTCAACAAAGGCACTAAGAATATATTATTAGGAAAATGGGACCCTCTTCAATAACTTGTGCTGGGAAAATTGGATAGCCACATGCAGAAAAATGAAACTGGACCCTACTGGACCCTTAGCCCTCATCATGTGCAAAAACCAACTCAAAATGAATTAAAGACTTAAACATAAGACCTGAAACTATGAAAATACTAGAAGAAAATCTAAGCAAAGCAGCAATACATACATATATATATATAAAGATTATGCACCATGACCAAGTAGAATTTATCCAGAGAATGCAAGGTTGGCTTAATATCAGGGAGTAAATTAATGTAAAACATTGTATCAAAAGAATAAAGAGGTAGGGTATGGTGACTCACGCCTGCAATCCCAGCCTATGGGAGGCCAAGGCAGGAGGACTTCTTGAGCCCAGGAGTTTGGGACCAGCCTGGGCAACATAGCAAGACCCCATCTCTACAATAAAAAATAAAATTATCTGGGCATGGTGATGAACACCTGTGGTCCCAGCTATTCAAGAGGCTGAGGTGGGTGGATGGCTTGAGCTCAGGAAGTTGAAGGTTCAGTGAGCCATGATCATGCCACTGTACTCCAGCCTGGGCAACAAAGAGAAACCCTGTCTCAAAAAAATAAAACAGAATAAAGAGAAAAGAGATGCAGAAAAATCATGAACAAAATCCACTATCCATTTATTGTTGTTGCTTTTAAAACACTCATCAAACTGGAAATAAGAGAACTTCCTCAATCAGATAAAAGACATCTAGGAAAAACCTTGAGCTAACACATTTAATGGTGAATGACTGGGCAGAGAGCTTGCACCTGTTATCCCAACACTTTGGGAGACTGAGGCAGGAAAATCACTTGAGCCCAGGAGTCCAAGACCAGCCTGGGCAACATAGCAAGACTCTACCTCTACACAGAATTTAAAAATTAGGCATAATGATCCTTGCCTATAGTCCTACCTATTTGGAAGGCTGAGGTGTGAGGTTCCCTCAAGCTCCAGGAGATTGAGGCTGCAGTGAGCTGTGATCATGCCACTGCATCCCAACCTGAATGACAGCGAGACCTTGTCTCAAAAAAATAAAAATAGTGAAAAACTGATTGCTTTCCCCCTGATATCAAAAGCAAAATAAAGAAGTTAATAATAACCACTTCTATTTCACATTTTACTGGAGAATCTAGCCAAGAAAATTAGGCAAGAAAAGGAAATAAAATTCCTCCACATGGGATAGTAAGAAATGAAAGTATCTATTCACAGATAACATGAGCATGTTGTATTCGTCCATTCGTGTTGCTATAAAGGAATGTCTGAGACTGGGTAACATAAAAAAGAAGTTTATTTGGCTTGTAGTTCAGCAGGCTGTACAGAAAGCATAGTGCTGGCTTCTGCATCTGGTGAGGGCCCTAGGAAGCTTATAATCATGGTGGAAGGTGAAGGGGAGCCAGTGTATCACATGGCAAGAGAAGGAGCAAGAGACAGAGGTGGAGCTGCCAGGCTCTTTTAAGCAAACAGATCTCATGTGACCTCATTACCACAGGGAGGGCACTGAGCCATTCATGAGAAATCTGCCCCCATAAGCCGAACACCTCCCACCAGGCCCCATCTCCAACACGGGGATTACATTTCAACATGAGATTGTGGAGAACACACATCCAAATTATATCATTTGTATATAGAAAATCTTGAGAGTTACTCTGAAAAACTATTAGAAATTAAAAATGAATTCAGCAAGGCTGCAGCATACAAGATCAATATTTTAAAATTAACTGGCCAGGTATGGTGGCTCATGCCACCTCAGCACTTTGGGAGGCCAAGGCAGGCAGATCACTTGAGGTTAGGAGTTCAAGACCAGACTGGTCAACATGGTGAAAACCCGTTTCTAGAAAAAATACAAAAATTAGCCGGGCATGGTGGCATGTGCCTGTAATCCCAGCTACTTATGAGGCTGATGCAGGAGAATTGCTGGAACGTAGGAGGCGGAGGTTGCAGTGAGCTGAGATTGTGCCACTACACTCCAGCCTAGTTCACAGAGATTCCATTGCAGAAACAAACAACAACAACAACACTATATTTTTATATAGTAGCAATGAACAATCCAAAAATTTTAAAGAATTCAATTTACAATAATGTCAAAAAAAGTAAAATACTTATAAATAAATTTAACAAAAGAAGTTCAAAACTTGCAATCTAAAGACTTCAAATCAGCACTGAAAGAATTTAAAGAAGACCTAAACAAATGGAAAAATAGCCCATGTTTATGAATTGAAAAACAAAATTGTCCATATGGCAGTGCTCCCCCAAACATATTTAATACAATCCCTTAAAAACATCCCAGCTGGCTTCTATATTGATAAGCTGATCCTAAAATTCACAATGAAATCCAACGTGCCAAGAATAGCCAAAACAATCTAGGGAAAGAAAATAAATAAATAAAAGATTCATACTTGTTGCTTTCAAAACTAGCTACAAAGCAACAGTAGTCAAAGCTGTGTGTCACTTGTTTAAAGATAGCTTTTTAGACAAGTAAAATAGAATCCAGAAATAAACCCAAAGATTTATGATCAATTGATTTTGCATAACTGTACCAAGGAAATTGAATAAAGAAAAACAGACTTCAACAAAGGACTCTGGGACAACCTTTACCGACATAAAAAAGAATAAAGTTACAGCCAACTTATGGGTGTGTCTCATTTTTCACAATATGCACAAAAATTCACTTGAAATAGATCATTGACCTTATTGCAAAAGGTAAAACTATAAAACTCTCAAAAGGAGATACAGGAGTAAATTTTTGTGGTCATTAGGCAAAGCATTCAGAAGAAACAAAAGAACAAAATTAAATTGGACCCCATCAAAATTTAAAACTTTCCTGCTTCAATGGATATCTTAAGAAAGCAAAGCGGGGGTGGGGTGGAATACAGGGAGGGGACCCTGACAATAAAGAGATTGGATCCCCCAAAAAAAAAAAAAAAAAGAAAGAAAGCAAAGCAACAACCACTGAATGAGAGTAAAATGTTTGCGAAGCATATATCTTATAAGAGACTTGTACCTGGAATATGTAAAAACAATTAATACTTAAAAGAAAAAGAAATAACACAATTAACAAAGTCAAACAACCCATATAGACATTTCTCCAAAGAAAATAATTAAATGGGCAATAAGCAGATGAAAAGATGTTTAACACAATTAGCCATCAGAAAAATGCAAATCAATACCACAATGAGATACAACTTCACATTCCTAAGATGGCTGTAATGAAAATGGCTGATACCACATGTCTCCATCTTGGCAGGTTTACTGCATACAAGAGTCCCCTCTGTTAACCAGAAAGTACTGCATCCTGGCGTCAGACCCCAGCAAACCAGAAGAGCTGGATTTCTTGGTCGCAGGCTTGTTTGCAGTCAGCACAGAAATCTGACTTCTGTGACATTCTCTAGAGAAGGCATTCCCAGCCAAAGGTTACAACCTGAAACCCCGCACCCAGTCCTTGGACACTGGAGTCATAATCTTCCTACAATGAATAATGGTTACATCACCGTGATTTAAACCAAAACAAAGATGACATTCAAAGGGGAGTATCACAATCCTGCCCATTCCAGTCCAATCCGAATTTTTAAAACACGAGAGTTCATTAATGCAACTGCTAACTTCCATGCATATGATATGTAGCCTTGCATTTAGCATTCAGCTGAACTCTGGAAAATTATGAGCCACTTTCCCATAATGGCATTAGGCAAAGTGGCTGCAACACAGGTGAGAGAAGCTGAGCTAATCTGGCTGCACTGAACAGTCCAGCTGATCCACATGCCTTCAGCTCTTCCCATATCAAAAGCACACCCCTTCCTATAAATGAGGCAGCCAAAAAGTGTGCTTTCAGTCTTGTCCTAATGGATCTGATGACATTTAGGCCTATAGACCCCTCACTAATAATTTTTCAAGACCACTGGATTAAATACAAGTTTCAGTCAAAGCTGAATGTATGCAAATTCTGGCACTTTAAATGGGTTCTCTCCTTAAGTGCATAAACCAAAAAGCATGGGAACAATTGGATTAACAGAGCAAGTGTTTTTTTAACCCCCTCTAACTGGCGTTAAGTCACCAATGGTTGTCAAACATACAGCACTTGCTTAATTATTTTGTGTGTGCATGTGTATATCTTTATAACTTCATAAACATATAAATGAGAGGGAGATGCAGATTTAATGTACACCCATATGGCGATAAATACAGAAGCTTCCAGAAGATTGTAGAATGCTATACTAATGCTGAAATGATCGCTTTTTTCTTTTTATTTGCTCAAGTCACAAAAAAAACACGCACACAAAAAAAACTGAGAGAGGCAGATGCAAAGCATAGATCCTTACCTAAAAGCAGAAGTATTAACAGATCATTTTGTACAACAATGTAATTTTTATACCTTATTTCATTTTCATATTCTCATTATCTTTTATAAATCTTATAGTGTGTTTATACATAAAATCATTTTTACATGTTCATGAAGGTTTTTATTTAAGTAATTTTTCATAGATAGCCTACTACCCATCGATATGCTTCTTTTCAATACTGTTTTAATGAGTTAGAGCTGGCTTATTACACTATTAGAACATACTGTACCACTTTCAGCAAAAACAAATCACAAAAATAAGTATTTTTGCCTCTAGAGTACCTGGCAATGAGCTGAAATAGTTCATCAACCTTCAAGCTGTTTTGTCAGTTAATCTTCCACTTAGCAAAGTCTCAGCCATGAGGCATCAGCTGAACTGGCCATCAGCCCAATGTCACACTGGCCTCTGGTTGTCTTTTTATGGTTCTTCCATACCTTCAACCTAATTTCTTTGCCTCCCACATTAATAATGCCTGCCAGACTGGTAGTCCCATGCTAATTTGCATTCTCTTTAACGGCACTTTTTTAATGGCCTCCAGCTTTGCATAATGGTACTTTTCTAAAGCTGCCTCTTCCAAAAGGGAGAGAATGGTCACTCCTATGGGAATGTGCTACTCTTAGTTATTTCGGCAACAAAATGAATTCGTATTATCTTCACCATGAGCCCCTAAAACAAGAGTAGGCTTCAGGATTCATTTGTTCTGGGACACCTCCCTTGGTTTTTGAAAGCAAGTATCCTTATTTGACTGGCTCCTCTGTTCCCAGATTACAAGAGATGCCCTGGCTTAACTCTTTTATACCCTCCTAAGGCTGTGTCTACACAGACCAAATGCAGCAAAAAGCAATGGTCATTTATAGAAACAGGTCACAATTGGTCAAAGCAATGCAACTTAACTAATGAGACAAATGCCAACATTCTAAAAGGAGCAAGATTCTTTGACCTCATACAAATTTTGTAAAGTGTATGTACCATACAGGTAGTCTACAAGGAAGTAGAAATTAAAATACAGTTAAGGTCCTCATTTTTCTTACTTGAAAAGAGAAAACCTGAATCTTTTCTCTAGCATAAGTCTTTTTTTATTTCCCCTAAAACTTCATACTTCTGTGTAAATCTCCAGTGTAAAAAAACAGTCGAAATACCTTGCGCATCTAAATCTTTAACAGGGAAAAATAGAGCTGCAGAGTTCACCTTGAAAGAGTGACTCTTATTAAATTTTTTAAAGTTGCTTTTTAAAAACCAGTGAATAGGCTGGATCTTGATATCTCCAGATAATTACTTCAGGTCTCCATTCCACTTAGCTTGTATAGACGTAGCCACAGAAAAGGGAAAGGTTTTTGGAGATTTGTCTGAGAATTTAGTAGACATTAAAATATACCAGACAGGCCAGATATCCCAGCTGATTTTAAATGCCAGCTCCCATACTGTCCAGCTGTGAAGATTTAGCAGGTTATACATCTTGTCCAGTTCTCTGTTTTCTCATCTTTAAATGGGGTTTTAATATGTCTACCTCAGAGGGTTGTTGTAAAAATTAAGACAATATATAATATGCTCCTTGCATAGGACCTGGCTCAGTAGGTGCCCCAAAATAGTAATAGATCTTCATGGAAAATCAGGTCAAGTTACCTGGGTCAAACTACCTAAGTCTTGGAGTTCTTCACTTTTGTATGTCAATTAAGAAACGTTATGTGGTCAGTGAATGATTGGTAACACTTCCAACTATATCAAACTACTAATGTTCCTTCACATGCACTCAGGTATAACACAACACCCAATGTTTAAACACTGCATTTGATCAGATAGTATGGTCTACAAGGTAATTCATTCACTGCAGTTTTTCAAGACTAACTTTAGGGCTTAGTATATGGTCTGTTTTCAAAAGTGTTCCATATGTGCTTGAGATGATTGTGTATTCTTCCAATTGTGTGCAAATGATATACATCTGTGTAGATACAGCCTTTGGAGGGTAATATAAATGAGTTCAGTCAGAGCATCTCTTGTGTGTATATACATATACATATATATATATATATATACACATATGCAAGGTATATATATGTGTGTATTTCAGATGTATGTTTATGTGTGTGTATATATACCCATTATATTGAGCTTGTTAGTCCTGTTGTTCAAATCCTCTGTATTCTTATCCACTTTTTGCTCATTTGACCCATCAATTTCTGAAAAAAAAATCAGATTTTATAATTTCTCCTTTTAGCTTTGCCAACCTTTGCTTTATGTTTCAAACTTATTGTATTAAGCATATGCAAGTTTAGAATTGTCATCTGAAAATAATAAACTGAACTGTTAATCATTACACAGTGATCCTGTTTATCCGTAATAACGGTTCTGCTTTAAAGTCTGTTTTATCTAATATCAGCATTGCCACATCAGCTTACTTCTTGTTAGTGTTTGCAGAGTGTACCTATTCCAATCCTTTTTGTGTGCTTTGTGTTCTTATGTTTTACCTTTGTCTCTTATACACATCATATAACTGGATTTTTTATTTTCATCCGTTGTGATAATCTAGGTCTTAACTGGTGAGTTTAGTCAACTCCTATTTATTGTAATAACTGAAGAGTTGGCTGCCGTGATCAAAGAGCCCTTTAAAAGTATTTTTGGGTTGCATGATGGAACTTGGTCACCCTAGTCAATTTCTAAATGCTCTTTGCTTACATTGACTCTCCTGTAGGAAATCAGCAAAAATCCAAGGATCTTTATGAGTAAATGGAAGCTAATACTATACTGAAGATTTGTAGTTATTAGTATAGTTATGGGAGAAAGTCAATTAATGCAAGGAATGGTGCACACAGGCCTAATCCATTTGATGTAAATCAATACATTACACATTTCAATTGCTCTGTATTTGTACAGAACAGTGCATGGAAGTGATTCATTAGAACTAAACTCTTCACAAGAAATAGACCAATTCTCTCAGACTCACTAGGGCATCACCGCTAGTAAAATTTAAAAAGCAATCAAACTGAATAAGAAGGCCTCTTTGCAGACACTTACATTGGGGAAGAACACGATTCTTGACAATTCAGAGTAAATGAAGTGCAAATTATTCTCTTATAAAATGGCTCAGAATTGAAGCTTAAATTGTGACTGAAAAAGAGCCCACAGTTTAATCAGAAAAATACATTTATTGATAATTCCCATAAGCTCCTATTTGGTACATTTGTATCATAGGATAACAAGTTCAAAACTATTGCTAAGTTATAAATATGGAATTTATGCCCAATTTGCATGTATTAAATTTTATTTTGAATCTGCATGTGTGCCTATATTTGAATATTTATAATATTCCAGAAAAAGCACAGTGAAATGTGCAAGACAGATTTATTTAGTGTAATGCTCTGAAATGTGTCAAAGTCTTCAACACTGTTTTCAGAGGCAAAATGGCAGAAACAACAAATGGGATGCAATAAGACTAACTGAATAATCTGCAAAGTTCAATACTTAGTAAAATAAGAAAAGCTTTTTTGTCAATAAATATTTTACTAAAGTTTAGACGAATATTTATCTAAGCTTACAAAGACATTGTTTTAGATGACATATATCATTAAGTGGATTATTCATTATCCTTTCATGGAAAGGGGGTAGTTACCATCCATACATTTCTTCTTAAACTCAGTGACTAAATACTGCATTTCATTTGTCACAAAACGTCAATATTAGCTTTTCAACTGTGAAGCACCTTCTTTACACTGTCAAAACAACTTGTACCTAGGGTGCAGTTTCAGTGGAGTTTCAACAATAAGATTATGCAACTCACTATATGTATAGAGTGGGCCCTCAGATATTGAAATTGTTGGAAAATGACATTTTTAATCAACTTACTTTATGGTTAACTGGGAGTAATGCTCTTATGCCGTGAAACTTCTCTAGGAGGGGACTGCCTAACAAAGTGAACTCTCCTTTTCTGCTGGATGAGAGCAGCACACATACACCAACTGATCTAAGTTCTCAGTTATGGATGTTTAGAACTATAACCCTTTATCAACCCCAAGATTTTAACTCTTCCAGCCAGATCATCAGCCCTGGTGTCAGGTCACTCGATCATCAGCCCTGGTGTCAACTCACTAAGAAAGAAACTCATGGAGATCCGACGTCCATACTATCTCGGATGGCTCCAGCTGAGCAAAATAAGCCTTATATTTCCAACTGTGTACCACTATTAACTTCCTGTTCCATATAATTTATAAATTAAAATTTATCACTTACAAATGAGGAAGAAACAATAGCAATTCACTCAAATAGTTCTATACCATACTGGTATAAAAAGAGTTCCATGTATTGTGTGGGAATATGATAACAGCCAGTTAACAAAAAAGAGCAGCCAATGTCTGACTTATCCCCTCTGCCTGTCAGTGTGAGCGTTTATCTGCACTGAGGCTACTCTCCTCGTTAAGGGCTCCCAGGATATCAAGAGGATAATGAAATAACCAGCCAGGAACCAAAAAAAGTAGACCTGTGTGTTATTTATCACAGCTGAGTAAAACATTATTTTAAAAATTGTTAATGTTTATTTTTATTAAATAAGTAATGTAAACTCATAAAGGAAATTCAAAACCTTCAGAAAAGCAGAATTAGAAAATAAATCACTAATAGATCTATTAATATTGTAGTATTTTTTTCTTCCAGTCTCTGTTTTTTATGCTTAGATTTGGGAGGGCTGGGGAGATGGTTTCTCTCAGTTGCTCGCTCTCTTGTTCTCTTTCTTTAACATAATTGTAGTCATACTAGGTCCATCATTATCTATCTCTTTCTCTCTTAGCATTAAATCACTAGCAATTTTCCATACTCTATCAAAGGACATTTAAATGGTTTTGTAATAATCCTTCAAGTGGATGCACTGAGACTTCTTGAACCATTCTTCTTTATATGGATGTTCAGATTGTTTCCAATTTGTTGCACTTGTAATAACTCCAGTTAGTCTCCTAGTATGTGTTCTCAGACCATCCTGTACTTTTCTCCCATGGCACTTCATACAATTTTAAGCAATTGATAATTTGTTTCCTGTCTATCTTTCCCACTCCCATGAAGGCAGGGACCACATCTACCTGGTTCTTCCCAGTTACTCTAGCACATAGCACAGTGATAGCAGATACTCAATAAATATTTGCTGAATAAATGAATGAAAGCATGTATAAAATTATGTTTTTCTGTAAAATATCAGAAAGGAAATTATGGGTCATGGAAATGAATATTTTTATATTCTGTGTTTACATTATTTATTTCCAAAAAGATCATTCAAGTAAATTCCCACCTACAATGTATGAGAATTTTGATCTTTGCCATGCCCTTTTCGGCACTGTCTACTAACTTCCTTTTTTGGTGGTGATATATGTTGGGTTTTGCTTTCTTTGTTTGTTTATTTAATCAGGGTTAATTAGAGAGGCAAAAAAGAATTCTATGTTTAAATGTGCATTTCTTTAGTATCAGTGAAATGAAACGGGTTTGCCATGTCTGCATGCTAGTTGGGGGTCTTGTATTGTAAATTGCCTGATCATGTCCTTTGTTTCTCTAATCAATTCATGAGAGTTATTTGTACAGTAAAGATTTCAACTTTTTGTCTGTTGTAATTGTTATGCATATTTTTATCAGTTTGAATCATTTTCACTTTGCCTTTTTTTGACAGATAACCATATATTATTCTTATGTAATCATAACTATTGATCTTTATTCCTTTATTCAAATATCCTTTTCCTTGGCTAAGGGTCCCATACGTGAATGGCAGCTATCATTTAAAGAACACTCCTAATTGTGAATTCACATTGACTGGGTTCAAAGATTCCAACATATAATGTACAACTGAGCCCTAACCCGCCCGAGAGCCCAAGTTGTCACCTCCTTATAAAGCCTATCCACTAGAAATTTAGGCAACAGGAACCAGTCATGACTCCTTAGTACCAAACTAGATCCCCTTCTCAACCTCTCAGTTTTGGTAACTGGTACCACCTACATTCCAGACTAGATATCAGGGAGACAGCTTTAAATAGACTCCAGCCTTTATTTACTTGCATGGGTTTTTTGCACTCTTTCCAACCAAGAGCTTCTCATATTTACTGGGGTTCCTCATTGCCATTCCAAGTCCTCCACAGTGGAGCCTAACCCCATCTACTTCCCTAACCATTATTTCTCCAAGCAGGAACCTTTCAGGTCTGGCTAGACCTTCCTAGGTGAGGTTGTTGGACCTCAAAAAGTCATGAGGACTCCATGCCCATCCACAATGCCTCCTTTCTTCTTTATATAACTCTCCCACTCCCAGAGGCCTTCTCAAAAGGATGGCTCCTTTATCTGGCCTGTTCCTCATACGTTAGAAAGAAAAGGGCTCTGGAAAGCATCTCATTTAAATCTCCCCTTTTATAGGTAAGACACCGAGACCAGGGGAGGGGAATGGGCTTGTGCAAAATCTAAACTTCCTTTCCCAGTACCTGTCTACACTACACAGTCCTGCACTTACTTCATATGCTAGTCTTTATGGACTTGAGGCTAGAGATGATGATCTTGGCTTTTTTGGTTTCATCTTGGCTCTAATCTCCCCCAGCTGCTAGCGTCATGCCAGAGACATAATAGTTACTCCATCTGCTTTGCTGATTAGTCTCAAACTACAATATAACAGATGGACTTTTCTCTATTTTTTATATATTCTGGTAAATGTATGACATTTTAAAGACATTATTGATTTTCAAAGTGTTTTCAAACAAAATCCATTTTTTAATTAAATATCTAAAGTACCAAATTGTTCTGTTCTACCATAAGCTCTGTGAGGGGAGAACGATGTCTCTTCCCTGGAATATAGTGAACAGTTTCACAAAATCTTGTTTAACAAATGACAGAATAAAAGGGATGACTATTCTTTTAATGTCATTTCATACTGCCTCAGTTGATGACTGATATCCATAAAAGACAAGGTTTAGCGTTTTAATTGCCACATAGCACAGATATGAAATTATGATTAAGTGATGTTAATTCTGAATAGCCTTTTGTACTCCCTGAGAACTTACAGCTTTGTCAGGACTCCAACACCATGTTTGCCATCCATGCAAAGATGCTAACTAATACTACTGACATTCTACAGATCTTACAATGGTAGATTTCTCCCCCTCTTCTATGAAATAGGTAATATGGTACCACAGCCCTCAAAGACAGCTGAAGAAATGTATCCTCAGCTAAGTAAAGCTGAGAGGCCAACAGCTTACAGGCTGATGAACCACATGAGCAGTACTGACTGCTGGCTGTAGTGGTCCATTCTGCTTAATGCCTCGGCCTATACCGCAAGCCTGTTGTCATCTTGCCTCACTGCAAAATCAAGGAAGAGAAAGAGAGGAAGTGTGGGCTTGTGACGCATGATCAGGTACACACGCTCTATAGTTATAGCTCTTTTGAAATAGGGCCACCTTTTAAAAACAAATGGAAAGAAAATAAAGCTTTTCCCACTATTTTGTAAAACAAAATGACCAAAAAAAACCTTTTCTCCATCTAAACAAACACTTTTTAGTCATTTCCCATCAACGATATCCTACTGGATTAGAGATAATAATTAATTACTCTTCCAGATGCCTCAGCCTGCTCCCATCCTGCTCAGCTTTGCAGGGATTCACAACATGGCAATGAAAGGCTCCTCTACAATCAAGCCACAAGACCTACCCCCGGTGAATAAAACGCCTCGGGGATGTAGAAATCTGTTCTTCTCCCAATGGGTGTGGTAACCCTGGCCCTATCACTCATCCAAATTGAAAATTTTAGAGATGCTAAAGTCTAGGGTGCAACATGAATATGATCAGACTTGTATAGCCGTGGACCCGGACCTCTCAACCCCATTCTGTGCATGCTGGCCAGCATGATACCTAGTGAAGAAGAGGGGGGCTAGTGCTATTTCTTTAGGCCCAGTTCTGAATTCCCCCTACAGAACAAATGGCACACTAGAGTTGGCTACAAACAGAGGAAATTTGCCCTGAGAAAAGCCTGCAGAATTTGGGACTTTTAACAGCTTGTGAGCAACAATGTTTGGATACACTTTCAAAAATGGTCTCATAAATTCTAAAATGAGCAGGACCCTTCTCTGACTGCAAACAACATAGTGGCAGACAAATGAATGAAATCCAATTTTTTAAAGAAATATTATTCTTAATAAACAACCTGAGCCTTTCACCAGCCGAGCTCTCTCTCTCTCTCTCTCTCTCTCTCTCTCCAGGCAACATGATCACGGTTGTTTCTATTCAGCAGTTATATATCAGCCAAGCACTTCACCATCAGCGGAGGCAGAGAAGCATCTCAAATGTAGTTCTGGGAGCAGAATTCAGAGTCTTGGCTTGCAGCCACCATAGCCTGTGATACCCCCCCACTAATGTGGATGAATGGCTGTGAGTCAGTAGGTGGTTCCCATCACAGCTGAAGGCTCCTACTGAAGCTCATCCAACCCTGCCTCAGTCGGCTCCCATCCTGCTCAGCTTTGCAGGAATTCCTAACATGGCAATGAAAGACCCCTCTGCAGTTTAGCCACAAGACCTATCCACCGGTTACTAGAAAGCTTCAGGCATGTGGAAATCCATTCTTCTCCCAATGGGTGAGGTAACTCTGGCCCAATCACTCATCCAAACTCACATGTTGTAAAACGACTGACGATGTTAATGATGTAGGTGATAAAAACATCAACCAACATTTATTGAGTGTTCATTCATTTTGTGGGAATGACTAAAATGAAAGACCTCACTGCGTTTTTGCAAAAACCCTTGCTCATCAAGGTACAGTCAACAAAGCCAGGTTTGTAGAGCCAGACAGAACTGGAGTCAGATTCTTGCTGCGCTGCCAAAAATTTCAGTGATTCCGGGGAAGCCCTTTAGCCTTTTTGGGCTTCATTCTCATCTGATAGATGGGGATATTTGTGTCCACTCTGACCTCTTGCTTAAAATAGTGCAAGTTTACAGAGAAATGCCAGACATAAGGGATATGAATGCTTATCACAAACTGGAAGTGCACTCTTCACACAGGATTTGGTTGAGGGTCACATGGGATTGTGGCTGGCCTAGAACTAAGGTCCAGCTGTCTGAACTCCCAGGCCAGGAAGATGGAACTGCTGTTCTCCTCAGTCGAGAGGAGCAGAGACCACCAGCTGGCATGGAGATGCTGTTTGACCCAGGAACTCCCAAAAGTAGACTCTCCTATCTCCAGATACCAGCTTCTCACCCCCACATTTCACCACCGGTGCAGCTGCCTTTGCCTCTAAATTTTCACCTCACACAGACACATACAACACTCATATACACACACACTCTCATTCTCACACACACGTACACCTTAGCTCTTACAGATTATCAGAACTCACAGAACTGGTCCTGCAGCCCCTAGGGATCTGTCAACATCCAGGGAAATTCTGGAACCCCTAGGCTATCCCTATTCTTCAAGGTGAATATTTCTGGAGGTGGGCAGGAATGAATAAAACAAAAAGGTGCCCTTGAAGTAGCAATGCATTTCTCTAGCAAATTTTGTTTCATTTTTGCAAATACCGTAATATCCAGTAACTGAATTTTTAGAAAGTGATTGTTCTTTGATTAGACTAGATGGCACTGTGGTATCACCCTTTTAATAACCAAGAAAATCCTATGTCATTTCAAATAATTTTACTTCAATTTGGGACAATCCAAGAGGCTTTGAGGGGTCCTGGTTATCTTCTGGAGAATGCGGGAAGGAATCTGCCAGAAGACAGTAGGCACCAAAGAGATAATCTAGACCACATTCATAATGTGTGTTTACAGACATCACACCCTGACCAACATGTTCAAAAGGATGGGTAAACGCACATGTGCCCTGTGAAACTCCAGACAATGCTGTGTCTTTCGTAGTGACCAAGACCTTGTTTTCACTTCTCTGCTATAGTCATGGCCGTGGAATTCTACTTTTGCCCAAAAGAGCTTTTTGAATATTACCACCTCTCACTACACAGACAAGCTCAGTATTAGAAATTCTTTTCACAATGTTACCAAATTGTTTGGGAGCTTCTTAGAACACCAGAATATTGTTGTGACAATGATTTACACAATTCTACCAATGGTTTGAGGTCCTGGGGCTAAGGTTTTCTTGGGGTGGAAGAAAAAATCTGTTAGTACCAGAAAGAAAATACAAGTTTGGCTGATTCTGCCACAATTCCAGCATTTGAGAAAGAACACTGTAAACTGCAAGAAGAGAGCGTCTGCTCCTCCAGAGTACCAAGTGCACCATGGGGGAGCGGGCACACAGGACACAGACCTGTCCTTGCCGGCCCAGAGACACCATTCAGAGGCCTCCAGGCAATGAAACTCACTTTGTGCACCCCCTGGACTCCCTGCTTCAGCCCATATTTGTTTCAAGGAGACTTGGAAACACCAGCCCTGGCTGGACCAACTGCACCCCATAGCACTCACTTCCCCCCACCCCACCACCACCCACTTTACATGCTCCATGACCTCCAGCAACTGGATATTGTGGCTGGAGGGAGGAAAATACCCTTGTTTCTGGCTACAGACTATTAATAAATCAGCTTTTACCGCATCAGCCCAGGCTCCCAGAAAATGGGCTGGCAGCGACCCATGCCGGGGCTCGGGCTTTTGTGTGTGTGTGTGTGTGTGTGTGTGTGTGTGTGTGTAAATCAGGAGAGGCTCCTGGTGACCGAACCCCACATGGGGTCCAGGGCAGCAACCCAGCCCGCCCCTCAGTCCGCGGGGTGTCCCCTGGCAATCCCAAAGCGCCACGGATGCCTCACATGCAGCCAGTAGTAAGAGGCAAGCCTGGAACCTTGAACTCTCGCTGGGTATCGGAAAATAGCGACAGAGGAACACCCAGACGCCCGGAGAGAACTGCGCTAGAAGGGCGAAGGAGAGAGGTGATAAAAGTCGGGCAAGAAGAGAGAAACAAAGAGTAAGAGAGAAAGAGAAGAAAAGTGAGAGAGGAAAGTGGAAAGAAGGAAACAGAGAGCAAACAAGAGCAGAGAGGATCTGGGGCACAAGAGAGAAAGAGGGGGTACAGGGTAAACAGACGGAGCGAGAAAAAAGGGGGAGGGAAAAATGCAGGCGCCGAAAGGAGAAAGAGAGTGCCGAAAGGAGACTTCGGAACCCGGTTGTGGAGTAGAGGAAAGGAGGGAACCGGAGATGCTACTCGGAGAGTGCAGCTCTTTAGGGCTCTCCGGTGCGGAGTCTTGAGTGCGAGGCACCGTCCCGGCGGCGGCCAAGGGGGCGCTAGTTCTGGGCCTTTCGGCCGCCTACCCCGCACGCTCTCCCAACCACCACGCAGGCCACTCTGCCAACAGACTGACTGGCCGTCAGGGGTCGGAGCGAAAAGCCTTTCTGAGGCCGCCGCAGCTCGGCGAACGTGCGCTACGGGGCGCCCGGCACCTGCCTAGCCAGGACGCAAACGCCCGGGCGTCAGGGTGCGCGCTAGGTCCCCGGCTAGGGCCAGCCGCACCTCCCCTCCCTCCGCCCGCCTAGGCCCAGGTCCTGCTCGACCACCGGCGCGCACTCACCTGGACGGTCTCAGCCTGGAGTCGCGCTTGCCGTCCACCACAGAGGGCACACAGCTGGTGAGCTCGGTCCAGTCGGCGTGCAGCCCGCAGCTCCAGCCCGTGGAGAACCTGGAGAAGAGCCAGGTCTCCCGCTTACCCGGCCGGTGGCAAGTGCATTTCTTCTGACCCACGCGGCACTCGCAGGGCTGCTCCAGCTGGATATTGCGAACCAAGTGGCGGCCGAAAGTGGTGCCCCCGGTCTTCTGGATGTGCAGGAACACGATCAGGTCATCGCCCTTTATGTCGAAGTCTACCTTGCGCAGGAGGTCGCTGCGGGTGAAATTGTAGCGAGGCACGAACCTGGCGGAGCTCTCATCCTCCGAGCGGTACGGGTCCGGCACCGGGGAGCTGAACGCCTGCAGGCGGAGGAGCTGGCATTCTGTGCCGGGGCACACGTATTGGAGGACGATCACGGCAAATAGGAAGAGCATCACCAAAGCTAGCAGCAGCTTGTTGGATTTCTCATCCATGTTCCCGACGCTGGGGGAAACCCAAGCTCGTTACGTCAGTCCCGCAGCTCGGCCCGCGCTCGCCGGGCCCCCGCACCGCCCCCTCCCCCTGGCGCCGCCGCTGCGCCCCTCTCCCCCTCCCCTCCGCACCGAGTACTCCACGGCGGCGGCGGCGGCTCCCTTCCCCGCTTCCTTTCTTCCCGGCAGGCTAAGCGCTGAGGCTTCTGCGGCACACACACACCCCCACCCCGACTCCTTCCCGCGGGCCCCCTGCCTCCTCCCCCCGTCAGAGCTCGCCGGAGCTCCCCGGAGCCCCTCCAAGGGGTTTCGTGCCAGTAGGACCTCTCCGGGCTCAGTAGCCCACTCCTCAACTCACGCCCCCAGTCCGGGCCCCCGTGTGTCTCACTCCACTCTCGGTGGCTCCCATCCCCATCCCGCTTCGCCCGCCGGGCTCTCCGGGCTCTTCTGCCCCAAGCCCCTTTGGAGTGCACGCCTCTGCCCGGCTTTCTCCCCGCATGCCCCGAAGCCCTCCTTTTGCCCGCGCCCGCTTGCCCACCCTGGAGGCGGCCTCGAGGGAGCTCGGAGCCGGGCGCTCAGAGTTTCCCTGGGGGAAGGAGCCCGCCAGCAGCCCGACTTGCTAGCGAGGACGCTGCTCTGCCGGTGCCCGCGGAACAGTGGCGCCAGAGCCGCGGCGTGGCCAAATGCTCGCCGCGACCCTCCAGAGACCCCCCCTCTCGGCCACCACTGGCCAGCTGGAACTTTGCACCCTTTTCTACCCCCCGCGGCTGCCTTCCCGCCCCGCACGGCCCCTTCTCACCCTAGTCTGGGAGCTTGAGCCCAGCTTTCATCAAGAACGTACCTGGCCAGGGGGCCGAAGATCTTGGAGAAGATCGAACAGAGCACGTGCTTCAGCGAGTGGCCCAGGGCAGCCAGGCCCCGAGTGAGCAGGGCCCGGCAGAGGGAGCCCAGGTCCCAGCGTCGCCTGAGGACGTGCATCCGCCTGCGGCGGCGCCGGGACAGCAGCGCGAAAAGCGGGGCGCACGCGGCTCCCGCCAGGGAGGAAGACGCCTTTCGGGGCTTCTCCAGGAGTGGCCGGGAGTTGAATTCGTCAGACACACCCCTAGGAGGGCCTGCGCCGACCGAGGCAGCGACCGACCCGGGCCGGCTCGCTGCCAATTCGGCCTCTACTCTGGAATGCCGGCGGGGACAGGTGGTGCGAGCGGGCGCTTCTCGCTCCGGTTGCGGCGGCGGCTCGAACGCCCGGACTGCACTCGCAGGCAGTGCCATTCCCCCCTTCAGGCAACTCAGGGTACTAAGGATCAGGAGCGAGCTTGAATTTATATAATAATGCCTCACGCCCAAAAGCTCGAGCCACTTCACAAGCAGAGAACCTGGGTTTTCTCTTTTCTTGGAGTACGTAGGTCACTCTGCTTAGCGCATCACTCCACTTTGGCTCGTAATTTCAACCTCTCCTAAAATAGCAAAGGCGCAAATTGGAGCTTTTCCCTCTCTCTTTGCCAATTTCCATTCTCCAGCGGAAGCGGGGGCATTTTCTGAAAAGGTAAGTCAGCATGATAAAAAGACAGCATGACCAAAAAGCGTTACAGAATGAGAATCTGACCTTTTTTAGAGCACAAACTGTCTTCTTGCTGAATTATGTGTACCAACCCCGTGCCCGCAGGAGGGCTTGACTCACAAAAGATTTGTTGAATAAATGGATGTATAACTAAAAACTCCATCAGAGTGAGACCGTCTAATCCAAGGTAATGTGACGCATGAGGAAACTGAGGCCCAGAGAGGGGCAGGGACATGCCCAAGGTCACACAGCAGAGCCCCAGTGTTTGAACCCAAGAAACCCGGCACCATCCCCTTATTTCCTGATACGAACACCACCTTCTCTGGTAAATAGGCACAAATGTTCCTCAAGCTCCAGTGTCCAAAGGGCTCTTTTCTGTTGCAGGAGCAGAGCTGCAGGGATTAACAGGGAAAGAATGGCTGTCCCTTCAGGCAAAGGACCCTGAGAACTCAGGACTCAGTCTGTCCCAATCTGATTAATGGAAGGGGCTTGACGTGCATCAGGACACTGGCGTTTCCATGACTGAGTGTGCAACTCCCTCCAGTCCCACTGCTGCAGAAGGGGCACCGGAGCAACTAAGTGGGAGGATCCGGACCAGGAGCTGAGTCTTAGGGTGGGGGCATATCCCTCCTTGAGACAGGCTCTCCCAGTATCTCTCTCAGCTCTGCTCCATCCCTTTCCTGTTTTATCTGTGCTATGAAGCAGCAAGCTTAAGAATGGTCTAGAAGTCCTGGGAAATCTGTCACTTCCTTGCTTGGCAGCCGTGGGATAATCACTTGCCCCTCCTGAGCCTCAGTTTTCTTCTCTGTAAGATAGGACCAATTCTGTTGTCTGTTTTGCCTACTGAGTCACTGTGGGAACAAAATGTAGAAAACTTTAGGCCACTCCAAATGTGAGTATGTGTTTACCTGTTGCTCTAAGCTCAGTGTGCCAACTAAGTCACAGGCCAAATAAGGAACAGGCCTTTCTCGGGCAATTTCTCAGCTGTGCACCCTGTCCTTACCACCACCTAGAATTCCCAGCCCTGGCTAGAATTCCACGTGCCCCCAAATCTACTGGGAACATCGAGGGACCCTTTGTCCAACTGGAGGCATAAGGGATGGTGGATTTTTCTGGAATCCTGAATTTCTAGCACTCCAGGCATCTCCTGTCCTGAGGCTCCAGGAATACTCGGAAAACCCAATGAACTTGCAGGAAGAAGCTAGATGCAATAACTTACAAGGTAGCCCTCAGCTTCCACAAAAGCTCCCCTGGTGCCCAGACTGGTAGAACTGGACCTGCTCCCACTAAGGGCAGCTTAGGGTGTGAGCCAGTGTAGTGGGAAGCTATGGGGGTATCCCCGGAGCTCAGCTTGCCAGCTGCTGCTGCCTTCTGCTTGGCCACTCACTGCAGTAAACCTCCTTAGCCTGCCCAGTAGGTGGCTCTCCTCATGGTGCCACGTAAAGACTCCCTGCCATTACACCACCTTTGTATGTAATGGCATTCAATGGGTCCCTAGGAAAATATTTCTGAAACAGGTGGGTCGAAGATTCTAGCCCTCAGCAGCCAAATTATGGAGTTTCTACTGTAAGAGGGATTAGTGGGATTGGAACAAAGGAAAGTGTCTTGGGTGGAGGGAAGGGGGATGTGGTAAATGGTACAGGGTAAATGGTATGGTGGGGGTGCCGGGATAGCGGGTTTACTCTTATGAGTTGTAAAAAGTAACGTGTCCACACACATGCACACACACTTGCAGTCCAACCTTCAGAGAAAGGGCCAGTGAGGTTGGTAGTTGCAGAGCAAAAGGGACAAGGTGGGGCTGTAAAATCCAGTTTCTGAGATCTAATGTGTCACTAGGATTTCACCATTTAGAAGCCCTTCCTCCACCCCTCTCATGCTGTGAGGAACAAAGAAATGAATCTCTCATACAGGAATTCATGTATCTGGGCTCCTGGAAGTACAGGAAAATGGTTTTTGTGGGGAGTAGAGAGTCCCACAAACCTCAGAAGATCCCTCCAGGGTTGAAGAGGCTTTTTGCTGAGAAGCAGGGAATTTTTCCTAAGTGTGTCTCAAGAGCCATGCTCTCCTGAGGACAGGGCTGGGTCTTGGATGCATGTTGAAGAGCCCTCTTGCAATCTCGGCTGGTCTCTGCTCCCAGGAGCCAGTTCCTCTCAGGCAGTGAATGACAGAGGCTCAGATGCTCTAGATTTTGGCCTTTTGGGGAGAGACTGGGGGTGGGAGGCAAAAAAAAAAGGAAGAGAACTGACCGAACTGTCAAGTCTTTGATTTTCCATCTCCTTATTTCTACCACCACCTGGAGTTGTTGTGTATACATATATTTTGGATTCAGTATTTGGAAGGCAAGGAGAACTCTGTCATCTGAGCAGGGCTTCTGGTTGTCTCTGTGGTGTGGTATGATTTTCACTCTTTTCCCAGAACCATCCTTACATGGTTTCCAATGAAAAGGTTGATGATTCTGGGAGCATAAAGGTCAGCCTGGCTTGCATACTAAGCAGCACACTGACAGACATGCATTTGGTTCCTGTAATCTGAGACAACAGTGGGAGGTAGTTGCAAAAATACTGGCCTGGGAGTCCACAGACCTGGGCTCATGTCTTGACTCTGACACTAATGAGACTATTTTTATATATATATTTATGTATATATATATTTATATATACATAAATATATATATAAGTATATATATATATGTATATATAAATATATATATAAAACCCTGAGAAAGCCACTTGCTCACTTTTGGGCTCAACTTCCCTATCTGTGAGACGGCAAGTTTGACTTTGTGATTCAAGGGACATTTTCCCGACCTGACCTTCCTTGTCACGTGTTTTCCTTTACTGTCTTCCTCAAGTGCTGAAGGACTGCCAAAGAGTTAGGGCCTCAGCCCAGGGGGAGTGACTTAGACTGGGTCCTTCATGCATTCTGTGGCATTTGCATCACTGGATTCCACCAGTTCAGCAGTAGCTGCAATTGTTCTGGGCCCATATCACAAGGGTGACAGCAGGGTACCCTGTACAAATTAGAACAGAAATACTGAAAGCTTCATATTAAAGACAGCATGTCACTCTCCCTAGAAAGCATAGATGATGTTTTCCCCTGATCCTGAGCATTCTCTTCAACCCTGGCTTTCTAGCTGTCTCTCATTCTGTGAAAACGTTCATACTGTCAATAATAAGCAATTCTGTGACAAAGATAGAAGGCATGCAAACTACTGAGTTGATTGGTTTCTGTTCTTATGTGTCTCTCCAAATGGAATGAATAGCAGTACTTAATGAAAACACCGTCCTGCAATTCAGGCTTTAATATTATAAACAGGCTGGGTGCGTTATATACATCACTCTCAATAGTCATTTATTTTCCCCCACAAAACGCTGAGTTTTATTTGTCTAGCCTAACAAAACATGGGGCTCACGGTGTTAAAAAAGGAGGTTCCAGGGTGCCGTGTATGGTAAACGACTATGAGCTGAGAAGGCGGGATAAGCTCTGGAACGGGGCTCATAGTGGACCCATCCCTGTGAACAGGCAGCCTGATGACGGGCCCCCTCCTGATGGAAGTATTCCCACCATTTCAGTGAAATTCCCTTTTTTTTTGAAATGGAGTCTTACTCTGTCACCCTGGCTGGAGTGCGGTGGTGTGTTCCCGGCTCACTGCAGCCTCCACTTCCTGGGTTCAAGTGCCTCAACTTCCCGAGTAGTTGGGATTACAGACATGCACCACTATGCCTGGCTACATTCTGCATTTTTTTTAGTAGAGACAGGGTTTGGCCATGTTGGCCAGGCTGCTCTCGAATTTCTGTCCTCAGGTGATCCATCCACCTCAGCCTCCCAATGTGCTGGGATTAAAGGCATGAGCCACCGTGCCCAGCCAAAACTGCCACATTCCTACTTTTCATTGATAGCTAATGGAACAGTCAGTTCATGCAGGGCTTTTAAAGCTACAGTAAGGCCTAGCAACCATAGGCAGCAGGCCAGACTGCTCTTGGAACAGTCATCTCACTTCTTTGGGCTTCAATTTCCACCCGTAAGAAAATATCCTGGGCTGAATATGGTGGCTCATGCCTGTAGTTCCAGCACTTTGGGAGACCAAGGCAGATATATCTCTGGAGCCCAGAGGTTTGAGACCCACCTGGGCAACATGGCGAAACCCCATCTCTACAAAAAAACACAAAAAATTAGCTAGGCATGGTGGCAGGAACCTGTGGTCCCAACCTACTTGGGAGGCTGAGGTTGGAGGATCCATTGAGCCTGAGAGATTAAGAGTGCAGTGATCCATGACAGTACAACTACACTCCAGCCTGGGTGCCAGAGTGAGACCCTGTCTCAAAAAAAAAAAAAAAAAAGAAAGAAAGAGAAAAACGAAAAAGAATAAAAGAAAGGAGCCTGACCAGGTACCTCCAAAAAGCTGGTTTAGGGGTATAGTAAAGAGGAATCCAATCTCAAATGAGTGTTTTTAAAGAGCAGAGAAGATAGATTTGTAGAGCACATTTCCCTGAGGGGTTTAGTTAGGGCTCTGTGAGTTCACTAACAATCTCAATTTTCTCATCCATGAAAATGGGGCTGATGATGGCCACCTCAGTGGGCTGTCATGCGAATTAACTACAATAATTTACTGAGAACACTCGATATAATTCCTGGAAAAGCAGACATTCAGAAAATGCTTATTTTTTCCCTCACTTTTGAATTATCTTTGATTTGGTATCTTTATTATATTTCCACAATAGCAACATACATATACTTAATGACAGGCAACTGGCCATGGGCCTATTTATGGCCTAGGCTGGCTTTGCCACATCCTATTTTTTATCTGCAATCTTTTCTCATCCTTCCTTCACAAGTCTCCAGTGCTCTCCTGGCTCATGTCCCATAGAGGAAGAAAGCCTCTGATCCACTCTGTCACACTGAGGGATGGGACATATATACATGTCCCCTTCCAAGACATATCAACAAGAAAAGAGGGGATGGCAATGCTTAACCCTAATGAATGGTCCTTCCCATGGGATACTAGGAAACACAGAAAATAAGGCAGTGGAGTAGATGCTTGAAGAGCTGAGGTAGAAAGTGGAAGAGAGCTATAGGTAAATAGGAGAGATTACAGGGACAGCCCTACTTTAAACTCTTGACATTAATTTTCAGCTCCATTCACCTCAAAAGTTAATGGTTGATCTGGCCAGAGGGGTTTCCATTTGAGCAGCTGGTCAAACCACAGCAGTTGGGATTAAAAAACAAGGTCAGGTTTGCATTCATCCTGCATGAGCCTGAACTAAGCAAGCCCCATCAGCTGAGCCCTTGGCTGGCAGCACCAGTTCACAGTGGCAGAGTGGAAAAAGCACCAAGTGGGATGCCAAGAAAACAACCTTTGAGTCCCAGTTCTGCCTGCAGCTCACTGTGTGACCTTGGGTGAGTCACTTGACGTCTCTGGTATATAATTGCCAACTTTGTCAAAATGAGGGGCTGCATTAGGTGACCCAGAAAGCCTCTCCCAGCAGGAGCCTTCTGTGATCTAATGAGAAGGCTGAGGAGGGACACCACTCTCTTCTGGCTGTTGTGTCAGCAAAAAGACACTACCAAAGATGGCCCTCCAGCTAGTCTTTGAGTCACAAAACAGAAGAAAGACTTAAATGAGGAACAAACTTTCTCAGATCACAGGGTTAAGACAGAAAGTTGAAAAGAAGCCTTCTGGGCCTCTACTGACTTGGATGGTAAAGTCAAGGCTGAAAGACTGGGAAAAAATTATGTCAAGAGCTGACTTCCATTTCCAGGCACTGTGGCTCACACCTGTAATCCCAGAAATTTAGGAGGCCGAGGTGGGCAGATCATCTGAGATCAGGAGTGCGAGAACAGTCTGGCCAACACGGTGAAACCCCATCTCTCCTAAAAATACAAAATTAGCCAGGTGTGGTGGTGAGTGCCTGTAATCCCAGCTACTCAGGAGACTGAGGCAGGAGAATCACTTGGACCTGGGAGGCGAAGGTTGCAGTGAGCTGAGAACATACCACTGTATTCCAGCCTGGGCAACAGAGCAAGACTCCATCTCAAAATAAATAAATAAAAATAAAAATAAAGAACTGACCTCCAGCTAACACAAAAGCCCAAGGTAGGTTTTAATAACGGTAATGATAAAAATAAGCATGGCCTTGCCTGACCCACAGTTTCCCATTTATTTTCATACTCTGGAATCTCAGCAAGAGAGGAACACACCCATTGCCTGACTGATCTCTGTGGGAGTCCTAGTTTTGAATACTTAAAATACAAGAGTTGAAAGTTATATCTTAGGTCAACATGAAGAATTTGAAGGAAGCAGGCTTCAGGGCCAAAATTTCTCCCAGGAAAAGGATTTATTTGTCACTCACATGGGCTTGAAAGGAAATGCCTTATAAGCATAATCCAGGAAAAGAGAAATTACTTTAGAGAAACCATACTTGTCGTAGACTAAATGAAAATTAATTTTTAATAAGAGAGAGCCAGACCAGAGGCTCCTAAAGCCCTTAACTGGGCTTTATAGTAAAACCTGGGAAAGGACTTGCTTTTATAATACATATGTTCAAAATCCACATTTCACAAAATGGCATAAAAATGCAGAAAGCATTAGAGAAGTGAAGGGAAATAAACTTGGTAAAAAGCACTTTGAACATTTATCTTCTACACTGAAGAAAGTTGCCTTAATGGGTATCATCATGTGGGAGATTTAGCCAAAGCGGAAGATGATATTCAAATCCCCAATGAGAAGAGACAAAATGCAGTTGTAGCACTCAGTGAAGGGTGAGAAATGCAACAGGCATGGGGGAGAGAGGTCAACCTGCTGTCGAGGGTGCCAGTTTCAAAGATCTGCACAGTAATCAGGGTGGCTGGCTATAGTGGTGTCCCCTATAGGTTGACCTCAGAATAGTTAGCAGATAGTACCAATAATAGTTCCTATACTGAACATTGAACATCTGCTGTGTGTCAGATACTGTACTAAACAGTTTACATGCACTATCTCAATTAGCATCACCAGCAACCCAGTGAGATAGACACTTCTGTTGTGCTTACTTTACAAATGAGTAAACTGGAATTCCAATTTACAGCCACACACACAACTAAGAATTATAGAGGTGGGACTTGAACCCAGATCTATCTAAGCACCCAGCCAATAATCACACTAATGTCTCTGTGAGCATCATCCAGCTCCAGGATGTCTGAGTTTGATTGGAGAATATGAGGCATCCTGTTCCAAAATGCAAGGTCAAGAGACAGGTAATACTCATCCCAGGCAGGAGAACTGGACAGAGAGGGCTCAGTGTGTGTGTGTGTGTGTGTGTGTGTGTGTGTGTGTGTGTGTGTTCGCATCCGCATGCACGTGCACACACTGTCATGCACCTTCTCTGAGACAAATGAAGAAGATAGAGAGCCCAAAGTCAGAACTTTAGTAAAGAGGGAAGCAGAGATCAAGACACTGTGGACTGGACAACTCAATATATACACAATCTTGAGATGTCACCCACATGATCTGACACTGTTATCTTTGGGAAATGTCACAAGCAACTTTGTCCACTCTACTAAACATTAACCTCCTGGAAGTCTAGGACGTTGGCATCTTCATTTTGAAAACATTCCTCATAATGCTCAATAACAATCACATTTAGTCTAGGGCTTCACAGTTTACCCAATATTTTCGCAGGCACAAACAGGATCTTTACAGTAATTCTGCAAGGCAGCTGTTCATGTCCTTACTTTATGTATGAGGAAATGGAGTCCCTGAGGGCTGAAGAAACATGGCTAAGGGCACACAACTGGTATAGAATTACCACTTCTAACCTGTCCCTTAGCTCCCCCAAGCATACATGCCAACATCAGACAATGCCCACAGCACCTCACAAGGGATCTGAGACAGAGGAGGTGCTCAAGAGATGTTAGTTTTTCCCCTTACTTGCCAATTTATGACAAAATGTTTTCTTTCCACTAACTAGATTCTACCAGGTACCCCAATATCTTCAACAGAGACTATTCCACATTCTCAGAGAACTTACCATTGATAAAAGGAAATATAATACACCTAAAATGCAAGAGCCGGAGAACAACGACTGACTGTTCTGTGGCACTAGCTCGAACGCAGTGACACTCAGCGGATGGTCCACAGATGGCTGGACTGGCCAGAAAAGGCTCTCTACTGAACACTGGGAGGGCCTGGAAGACCTAATCAATCCACCCACCCATCCATTCTTTTTTGTCTTGGTCCCAGAAAGAGGAACTTTTGCTGGCAGAAACTGTTTTGACCACCTTTTCCTTTTGTACTCAGGACATCAGTTCCTTCCTTGCTCACAGGGTTGTATACAAAGTGTCCTAGCCCTCCCCAACTACAAATTCCACACCCTCAATCTGCAATGACAAGAGCATGACATGGCCGAGTCTTTCCTCAAGAGAGCAGTATGTGGCCTCACAAACACAGTGCGGTCTGTGTCAACATCCACAACTCAGTTGCAGAGCAAATAGTTGAATTTTTTAGACCAAGTCAATAAGCTGCTTTCCACAGGAAGAAGAGGGACCAGGATAGACACAGTTTAAGTAAAATAGAAGACACTTTGCATTTTACCCTATATGTTTCCATCGTTCTCTGTCTTGCCAGTGATTGGTAGCAAGTCAAAGCAAAAACTGGCATTTGGTGTTCCAGAGTCTTCTGGAAGAGAGCCAGCTAATGAATTACCAGATGAACGGCTTTTGGCTCGCTTATCAAGGACAAATCTTATGCCAGCTGAGATGCTAAGATGCTGTAGCAATAGCAAACTAACAACAGCGGTAATCACAGCAATAATTTACCAGGATGATTGCAAGTCCAGAACGAAGGACAGACAATTTTCTTTGTTGGTTGCAATCTAGAAATATAATTAGTTTTGATTTTTCATCCACATTAGATTCCCATAACATAACATTCTAAACAGAGGCATTTTAGGCTGGATATCAACTGAGAATCATTTTTATTCATCATTAATTTCATCAAAAACTTAACAACTGATACAGATTTCATCCAATGATGAGGGAGATTAGTATGATATAAACAAATTCATGGTAGTGCCTGGTGGCTCACACCTGTAACCCCAGCACTTGAAGAGGTAGAGGCAGGAGGATCAGATCACTTGAGTCCAGAAGTTCAAAACCCCATCTCTATAAATAAATAAATAGTGGGGCATGGTGGGGCATGCCTGTAGTCCCAGCTAACCTGGAGGCTGAAGTGGGAAGATCACTTGAGCCTGGGAGGTCGAGCCTGCAGTGAACCATGATCACACCACTTCCCTCCAGCCTGGATGACAGAGTAAGACCCTTCTCAAAAAAAAAAGCACTATAAAAACGTATTTTATTCTACAAACCTCTTCTGCTCTGTATTATAACACTACTGTTCATCTAATATTCAGACATACTGAGGGTAGAAGATTCAGGCTGAATTGTCCCTCCCCTCCACCAATACCCCCTGTAGTAGTCTGAAATGACAAGGTAGGAGCTCCTCTTAGCAATATTTACAGACCATTCTTCTCGTAAAAGAACATAACAACTCTCAAAAAGCTAAATAGAGTACTCTAAACAAGCCCTTTTCCTGTCCTCCTTTTCTCAGAAATCTGCTGCAAAGACTCTTGGTGAGCGTCACAGGCTGTTCTTTTATCTCAGTAATGGGAGTGCCTTTGCAAAGCTGGCCTGCAGATCAGGTCTCAGGCTCACTCCCCTGTATTCAGTGAATTCTGAGTCAAGTCCAGGCTTGAGTCAGCTGCCTCCATTGAAGTCTTTTGCAATTCGATGGATGGCTTGGTCCTTATGTCTTGAGGATTGGAATCTCCTGGGCAGGGATTGGATTTCACTTTCCATGTCTACAGTGTTTGCACTAAGGTTATTAATATATTATCTACAGGAGGGATCATATTGAGAGCAAGCTGAAATTCAAACAACAAAGCCTGTGGCTTGAAGCTAGGCTGGGCCAAGTCCCCTGGGGGAAACTGGGTAACCCTGAGCAGCCAGTCACTCTTGGAGAACATTGAGAAGTGTCTGAGTCTGTCTTTTTGGGACACAGCATCTTTCTTTCTATATTAGCCCCACTCTCCCAGACTTCCCACCATACCTGGAAGTGCCCTGCAGTGCCAATGAGGGATAACATAACCTGAGGAACACTCATTTCCACCACAGGTGAGGGACTCAGATGATTCCCTTTCCCAAAGCTCCATTTAGAATGAATGAGTCATTTATCCGAGGGTAAGAATTAATAAGACCATTAAAGAGCAGGCAACTGTAATGGAAAGAGCACACTCTCTAGGATCAGATAAGGATTTGAATCTCAGTTCTGCTTTTTACTAACTGTGTGACCTTAGGCAAGTAGTTAGCCTATCAGTGCCTCAGTTTCCTCCTCTGTCTCTGTACAATGGGGATGATACTAATCAACTACCTTGTAAGGTATGCATGAAAAACTGGAGGATAATATACACTAAAGACCTTTTACAGGTCCTTATAGAGAATGGGTATCCAACAAGCGGCAGTTACTGCTATTGAATGAAGCAGGAGCGATGTCTGGGAACCTCTTAATGTCTTTCAAATCACATCCCTAGGGGAATGTTTATATCCACTATAGACAAGAATTACTCTTCAAATAACGTCATTGGATCTATATATATGGGGTTTTTTTCTTTCTTTTTTTTGTTTTTTGAGACAGGGTCTCACTCTACCGCCCAAGCTGACTTGCAGTGGCACAATCACTGCAGCCTCAACCTCCCTGGGCTTAAGCAATTCTCCCACCCCAGTCTCCCACCTCAGGTTTTGAGATGTTGCCCAGGCTGGTGTTAAGCTCCTGGGCTCAAGTAATCCTCCCACCTCAGCATCCCGGGTTGCTGGGACTACAGGTGCATGCCACTTTGACTGGCTACTTTTTGTAATTTTTGTAAAGACAGGGTTTCACTGTGTTGCCCAGGCTGTCCTGTGCTCAAGCAATGCTCCCGCCTCTGCATCCCAAAGTGCTGGGATTACAGGTGCGAACCACCATGCCTTATACATATGTTCCATACAGTTCCATTCCCTTTCCCTGAGGTAGCCACTGTTTTCAGCTTGTTTTTTTATGTTGGTGGGGGGGATGCTTTATTGTAAGCAAGTACACATATGAATACACATGTTAAAAAAGAGAATGTTGTTTTTGTGGGGTTTTTATAAAAAGTGAAATGTATGTTTTGGATGTATGCTTTTGCTGTTTTATTGAACTATAATATACACATGAAAAAGTGAGAATAGGTCTGCAATTGATGAAACATACATGAACTGAGCATACATATGTAATCAGCCTTCATATCAAGAAATGTTACTAACACCTCAAAATCCTCTCATGTGCCCCATTCCAGCCAGTGGCCACTATTCTGATTTATATCAGCATAGATTAATTTGGCCTGCTTTTTACTTTATATAAATCAAATCACAGAGTGTATTAGTTTTATATTGCTATGTAACAAATTGCCACAAATACCTCAGCTTAAAACAAAACGGATATATTCTCACAGTTTCTATGGATCAAAAATCCAGGCACAGTGTGGATGGATTCCCTTCTTAGGACCTTATGGGGTTCATATCAAGGTATCAGCTAGGGCTGTGATCTCATCGGGGGCCTAGGGTCCTCTTCCAAGCTCACTGGTTGTTGGCAGAGTTTCATTTCCTTGCAGTTATAACAGAGGTCTCTATTTCCTTGCTGGGTGTCAACTAGAGGTGACACTCAGCAACTAGAGGTCATCTACATTCCTTTTCACAAGGCCTCCTCCACTTCCAAGCCAGCAACAGAGAGCTTCTCTCATGTCAGTCTCCCTCAAGCTTCAACTCTTCAACTTCTGCTTCTGCAAGCAGCCCAAGAAAAGAATTTGCTTTTAGAGGACCTCATGTGGGTAGGTCAGGCCCACCTGGATAATCTCCCTATTTTAAGGTAACTGATTTGAGACTGTAATTGCATGTGCAAAATTCCTTTACACTGGTACCTAGATTAGTGTTTGGTTGAATAACTGGGAGACGGTCTGTGTACACCAGGGTCATGAAATCTTGGAGGACCATGTTAGAAATCTGCCTACCACATACAGCATTTACTCTGTTAGGCTTTCTTCACTTAAGATTATGTATATGAGATTCATCCATATTGTAAGGGGTTACAGTTAATTCATTCTCATTGCTGTGAAGTATTCCATTGTGTGAATTCCCCACATTTTATTCATCCAACATTTATTCATATCGATGGGCACTGTCCTAATTTTAAGTGCCGGGCTGTTATGAACAGTGATCCTATGAACAGGACTTTTGGTGAACATGTGTACATATAGATTGAACAAGAAATACACTTTTTTCAGTTATAAGACCCTAAGAATTTGGAGTTCATTGTTGCCACAGTATAATCCAGCCTATTCCGACTGATTCAAAAAGCTGGGAATAGAATTAATGCTGTGACTAAAGGCAATAGATACTGCCATATTGCCAAATTGCCCTTACATATGACATGTAAGTCACATGCTTACCAACAAATGGTATGATATATATGTGTATATATGCATGAACTTTGGCGAACCTGAACTTTACCTTCTACACATATAAAATAAGGATACTGCCCCATGTAAAGATCCAAGAGAATATGCTTAACCCTCCTGCCTGCCCCAGCATGAACATTATAACCGTGTATATCCTCTACTGTGCTCTATTATTTCATGGAACTTATCACTCTTAGATATTCCATACATTTACCAAACTTATGGTGTTTATTGTTTGCTTTCATCTCTGTCCACTAGGATATAAGCTTCTGCATGCAGATATCTCTTTAATTTAGCCAGTTTACTGATATATCCCAAAGGCCTAGAAGAATTTCTGATACACAGTAGCTGATGAAAAATATTTGAGCGAACAAATAAGTGTTAACTCAGGGTACGAAAGATGATGATGATTAACAATAGTAATTTAATTTCATAGTTACAGCAAGTATATTTTCTAAACAAAACAATTAGGACACTGACTGGAAAAAAAAGTTAGTTGAACTTAAAAGTGGGGAAAGATTTAATTATCCATTTATGCCCATGGAAAGTCCTTTACTTCGCTTCCCCTACCTCATCTTTAATTTTATTTTACATAGTTGCATTTTACATCATTTTTGGATACTCTTCATTCTTTCTGAACATTCCTATAAAATTGAGACTGCTATACAAACCTCAACATTTAAAGTTGCTTTTTTTACAGGGCTTTGTACCGTACAAAACCAATGAACATTTGTCTTTGCAAATTCTGTCCTGAAATGTCCTTCCTTCTTTCTGCAATTATCGATATTCTGCTCTTCCTTCAAGATCAGAGTCAGTTGAGGTCTACAGCAGAGTTGTCAAAGAGATCCTTCTTTGATGATGGTAGTGTTCTTTATCTGCACTCTTCAGTACGATAGCTACCAGCTGCATGGAGCTACTGAGCCCTTCAAATGTGGCTAACGTGACTGAGGAGCTTAATTTTTTTTTTTTTTTTTTAGGAGTTTCACTCTTGTTGCCCAGGCTGGAGTACAATGGCGCCATCTTAGCTCACTGCAACCTCTGCCTTCTGCGTTCAAGCGATTCTCTTGCCTCAGCCTCCCGATGGTTACAGGTAACCACCACCATACCCAGCTAAGATTTTTTGGTATTTTTAGTAGAGATGGGGTTTCACCATGTTGGCCAAGCTGATCTTGAACTCCTGACCTCAGGTGATCCACCTGCCTTGGCCTCCCAAAGTGCTGGGATTATAGGCGTGAGCCACTATGCCTGGCCAAGGAGCTTAATTTGAATTAATTTAATTTTAATTGAATTTAATTTTACGTAAGTTACATTTATGCCCAGCAGAGGAGCTTAATTTGAATTAATTGAATTTAATTTCAAGTAAGTTACATTTAAATGACCACATGTGGCTACTGGTTGCCATATTGGACAGCACAGCTCTAGAGAAAAGGGTGGAAAAATGGGATCCAGTTTTGATCCTCTGACAGCTAAAGGGATTCTGATACCCACAGATGAGATGGAAAGGTGCTCATGTCCCTTTCTTTACAACCGCTTCCCCTAGATGAGAGACAAAACGACAAAGTGCTCTGATCTATTCTCTTCAGGTAGGGGAGCTTGGGCTAGAGGGGAGGAGGAGGATATGTTTTTGATGAGTTCAACTAAGGCCCTTGTAGTCATTGGGCATCTCTTTGCCTTGTTCCTCCATGTGGTCATTGGTTTAGGCTTTGTCTACACAGACCTACTGAGTCAAGCTGGAGGTCTGAATGAGAAATGGGAATTGCAGAGACATAGATTTCACACCCCACACAGTTCCCCAGCTCCTACTGTGCTTGTGCAGCTCACTCTGGAGGCATGTGCAAAGAGGCATTCAATCTACTTGCCAGGGCTTGGACATTTCAGAGATGGTGGTAATTACTGAAGCAGGTAATGGATCACAAGAAAGTAAAGTAGATAGCTGATCCAATAAATAAAATAACGACCCAGGGCTTCAGAGAAAAAGAATATTACCTACTTTGAGATACTTCTTGGAGCAAAGCATATATGGCTTTCTACTGTACTGTTGTGAAATTAATTTGAAGTTGAGAAACTAATATATTGCAGCTATCAGTCTCCCTGGACGGCTTTACAATCAACATGTAGGATATGAAAAAAGAAAGATGCCAATAACATGTTAATGTGGTATTTGATGTTCAATCTTCTTTATGAAGCAGAATATTACAGCTGAGCAAAAAAATGATCAAAAAGTTGGTTCTCTTTTATGCAAAGAAACAGAAGAAGGAAACTTGAACTTTAAATTATCCCATCTGTCACTTTCCATTGATTGAGTCTTGCTCATTAAGATAAATTCCAAGTGAGACTATCATTTTTATCTTTTGAGCTCTCCAGAAATATATGCCTTTCAGCTGTCTTTCTTTTCTTTTCCTTCCTTCCTTTCTTTCTTTCTTCCTTCTTTCCTTCCTTCATCTCTCTCTCTTTCTTTCTTTTTTCCTTTCTTTCTTTCCTCTCTTTTGCTTTTCCCTCATATATGCAGCTGCCAAGAAGGAATGAGACACTATATCTTATAGTCTTTCCCTTTTTAATTGAATTCCTCTGGAAATGTATGTACCTGCAGTTTAACAGCTAACGCCCACTTACAGATATGCCCAAAGTCAAACATCCCTCTTTTCTCTATTTTGTATGCCATGCTAGGTGGTAAAAAGCTGCCCCCTTGTTCTTTCCCCTGCCATTCATTGCTAAGGATAAAGTGATGGGACAAAACAGGAATCATTCATATGTTCAAATCAACAATTCAGAACCAGATAGATCCTGTGCAAAAGGGGAAAGTCAGGAGTGGACCTTCATTACATACCTCCCTCCCCACTCACCTCACCCCTGTGGATTTACTTCCCTACTGCCCCAACCTGTTGGCTCAGTGCACTCCTTTTCCCTTCTCACACCATAACAACCTTCCCCATTCCCAATCATTCACTGATACTAAAGTGTAGGTGACAGATAATCCCCCTCTGCTCATGGGCATTTATTTGCACATAGATCAGAATCTTCAGTTAAAACGTATTTCCCTCTGCACGTAACATTTCAGGCATCCAACTGGGAGAATTGCCTCCATTTCAAAGGTCTTTTCTGGAGTTCTGGAAGTAGAACTGTGTAATTACATACCAACAGGAATAAGCCAACACTGCTAGTCTCTTGAACTACAGATGTGACCAATCATTCTCTCTTCTTTTGTGTGTGTGTGTGATAGTCTCACTCTGTCACCCAGGCTGTAGTGCAGCGGAGCAATCTCAGCTCTGCAGCCTCTGCCTCCCGGGTTCAAGCAACTATCCTGCCTCAGCCTCCCAGGTAGCTAAGATTACAGGCATGCATCACTGTGCCTGGCTAATTTTTTGCATTTTTTAGTGGAGATGGGGTTTTGCCCTGTTAGCCAGGCTGGTCTCGAACTCCTGACTTCAAATGATCCGCCTGTCTCGGCCTCCAAAATTTCTGGGATTACAGGCATAAGCCCCCGCACCTGGCCCCAACTATTTCTCCATGGAAATTGTCCAAGTACTTACCATAAATAAGAAAACCTTCTAAATCCCTGTCAGTTTGAACAACAGCGGACAGCAGAGACAGTTTGTCCGAGACACAGGGGCAGAACAAATGTGGTCGGATAAAATGATGAAAAGAGTTTGAAAAGAGGTTTAAGAGAAAGTAGGTTAGAGATGAAAACAAGGGTGATGCCAAGAGAACAAACAAAATCAGAGGGATAGGTCTAGGACTAGGGCATTGAGATGGTTTGGATGTTTGCCCCCTGAAAATCTCATGTTGAAACATAATTCCCACTGTTGGAGATGGGACCTGGTGGGAGGTGTTTGGATCACGACAGGGACAGATCCCTCATTAATGGCTTGGCACCAACCCCTGGATGATGAGTGAATTCTTGCTCTGGTAGTTCATGTGAGATTTGGTTGCTTAAAAGTGTGTGGCACCACTCTGCTGTCTTTCTTGCTCCCTCTCTCACCATGCAGTGCCTTCTCCCTCTTCACCTTCCTCCATGATTGTAAACTTTCTGAAGCTCTCACCAGAGGCAGTTGCTGGCACCATCCTTCCTGTACAGCCTGCAGAACCACAAGCCAAAATATACCTCTTTTCTTTATAAATTATCCAGTCTCAGGTTTTTTTTTTTTTTTTCTGAGACGGAGTTTCGCTCTTGTTACCCAGGCTGGAGTGCAATGGCGCAATCTCGGCGCAGCGCAACCTCCGCCCCCTGGGTTCAGGCACTTCTCCTGCCTCAGCCTCCTGAGTAGCTGGGATTATAGGCACGCGCCACCATGCCCAGCTAATTTTTTGTATTTTTAGTAGAGACGGGTTTTCACAATGTTGACCAGGATAGTTTTGATCTCTTGACCTCGTGATCCACCCACCTTGGCCTCCCAAAGTGCTGGGATTACAAGCTTGAGCCACTGCGCCCAGCCCAGATATTTCTTTACAGCGACGCAAAGGGACTAATGCAGGCAGTGAGACTGGCGAAAGGGAATAATGAAGGGATCTGTGTCCCCACATAAGAGCTCTAGGGAGGAAGGAGATCATTCTTCAAGAGACTAGAGCAGCCCTTCTCAAGCTTCTATGGATTGTGAAAAGACCTAGGTTTGAGAATTTGATGAAAGCAAGGGTCTTCTCCAGAGAAAAGTAGACATGAATGATAAATTTTGCAATAAAACTCAAGGGGCTTTCAGTTCCTACCCCAGTCCCACAGATAGATTCTAAGCCCAAAATTAATGTAGGCTTCAGAGACAGTAACAACAAAGTGTTTGATCATTCAGGCTGCTTGTCCTCCTGGAGGTGTGGACCTGGGACTGCCTTCTCACTAGGGAGGGGCCCTAGGCCTGTCTTCAGAGTGGCTTGGGTTTGTACTGGTTCTAAGAATCCCAAAGTAGCTGTGGGTTTAGGAGTTTGTCAACGATCCACATACACAGATTTGGGTGGGACCCACTGCTACCTCCTACTACTATTCAGTAGCTAACAGGGCTGTGTGTTCCTTGCCTAAATAAGTTGTTACAATAGAAAAGTTACTATTGTTATCCCCATTTAAAAAACGACAAAACTGAGGTTAAATCATTTGCCCAGGTTCAGAGAGCTGGCCAGTTACAGAGGTGGTGTATTAGTTAGTTCTCACATTGCTATAAAGAAATACCTGAAACTGGGTAATTTATAAAGAAAAGAGTTAATTGGCTAATGGTTCCACAGGCTGTACAGGAAACATGAAGGTATCTGTTTGCCTTCTGGACAGGCCTCAGGAAACTTGCAATCACGGCAGAGGGTGAACGGGAGCCAGGCTTCTTACATGGTAGAGTAGGAGCAAGAGAGAGGGAGTTGGTATGAATTTTTAAACAACCAGATCTCAAGATAACTCACTCACTATTATGAGAACAACACTGAGGGTATGGTGCTAACCCATTCCTGAAGGGCCACCCTCATGATCCAGTCACCTTCCACCAGGTGCTACTTCCAACACTGAGGATTACGATTCTACATGAGGTTTGGTTGGGACACAGATCCAAACCATATCAGGTGGGATGGGCATCCAAGTCACTCTGAGCCCTAAGTCTTGGGTATTCAGCATGATCTATACTGATTACCAGGTTCAGCTCACACTTCGGAACTTTTGGAACAACAGTTAAGCATCTTTATATGTAGAGACAATGTTCGGAAAATCAGTTTCAAGTCTTTACTTCTAATGAGTGGGGAAGAGCCTGGCCATCGAGATTGTTGTCCAGTGTTTGTTTAGGTAAGTGAGACATCCACCTGGAATGAGCAGGATTTCCTCACTTCCTGCATCTCTCAGTTAACATTGCCACTTCTTTAAACACATGCACCTCAGATGACTACATAGGTTTGTCAGTACAAAAACATTTCTACTCCAAAAATCCGTGCAACTTGTTGAATTTTGCAGTTAGATTTTCTTCGTCTGCCTTGTTAAGTTTTCCTAGATTTTTTTAAGACTGTGTCTTCCTGTGTGTTGCCCAGACTGCAGTGCAGTGGCATGATCTTGGCTCACAGCAACCTCTGCCTCCCAGGTTCAAGCAATTCTCATGCCTCAGCCTCCCCAGTACCTGGGATTGCAGACACGTGCCACCACACCCGGCTATTTTTTGTATTTTCAGTAGAGACAAACTCCTGACCTCAAGTGATCCGCCCACCTTGGCCTCCCAAAGTGCTGGGATTACAGGCATGAGTCACTGCCCCAGGCCATGTTCTCCTGGATTTAAATTGACAAAGTGAATCTATTAGAGAGATTGTTTTAGAAAAGAGAGATCCTCCGTGGTGTGGTGCGGACTGACTTTACACTTCCTTACCATGTCCTTTGCAGTTTCTTCCCCACTTGAGGACAGAGATTTGGATCTCTTAGTTGATAATGTGAACAGGTAGCAAGAAAACATGGGTTCAGTACCTGCTGCTGTAGTTGGCCTATACACACAAAGATCAATTTCTTTAAAAAATTTTCTTAAAACAACAGATATTTGTTAACTTACTTCCTGAAAAGCCCTACAGAACAGAAAAAAATATGAACACAAATAGCAGGCATTTTACAGAATACCAAAGCCAGATCTTGCATCGTACAAATAACAGATTCCTGTGGGTTAGTTTAGTTTAGTTTGCCTTCATATACAAAACTCAGCTACCTTCCCTGTGGTTCAGTCTGCTGTCATCTTAGATACAGAGAGCTTTTCACCAGCTGTATAAAGAAATTGGATCAAAGCTCCCTACAATAATATGAAAAATAATTAAAAATGATGTTTCTCAACCTCCCTGCAATGGTATGGCATTATAGCTGATATCCATGAAATATTCAAAGTAATGAGTTTTGCTCTACTTCCTATATTAAAGCAAAAATTTTTATTGAGACAGTCTTGCTCTGTCGCCCACGCCGCAGTACAGTGGTGTGATCAAGGCCGACTGTAGCCTCTCACTCCTGGGCTCAAGGTCTCTGGAGTAGCTGGGACTACCAACTAATGCCACCATGCACAGCAAATCTATTTTTTTGTGGAGACAAGTTCTTACTATGTTGCTCAGGCTGGTCTTGAATTCCTAGGCTGAAGCAATCCTCTGCCTCAGCCTCCCAAAGTGCTGGGATTCCAGGCATGAGCCACCATGCCCAACCTCTATTAAAGCAAATTTTTAAGATTTTTATTTATTTCTTATAATTACCTGAAAGCATGAGAGTATCCAGTCACTCTGACATTTTACCTCTAAGATACACTTTTCTCAACAGGAAAAATAATTAATTAACATGATTTCCTTGCATGTTTCTGAAGAATACAGTGGTTTCACAATGACATACTCTGCTCTGGGCATGCAATGTGTCAGAACAGTTACCTGTACAGAGGAATTGCTTCCTGCAAAACTACAGTCCTCAAGGAGGAGAAAGAAGAGAGGAGAGAGGGAGAAGAAAAGTAGAAGGAGAGAAAAAGAGATAGGAAAAGGGAGTAAGGAATGCAGGAAGTGGGGTGCGGAAGAAAATTCTTAGGTTGAGAGCAGCCTTGATATATCATATATATATATGCTATAAAATATATATAAAATATAGATATATAATTAATAATATATAATATATCAATATATTATATAAATATATATAATCATATATTATATATTATATAAATATATATAATCATATATTATATATTATATTATATATTATATAAATATATATATAAAATATATATATTAAATAAATATATATTTAAAATATATATATTAAATAAATATATATTTAATTATATATATTATATAAATATATAATAAAATATATAAATATAACTAATAATTATAATTAATGATATAATTAATATATATATAAAATATATACATATATAAAAAATAGGCAGAAGGTCTCACTATGTTGCCCAGGCTGGCCTCAAACTCCTGGGCTCCAGGGATCCCCCTGCCCCAGCCTCCTGAGTAGTTGAGACTAAACACCCTGCCAGACTGATAGGAATATTGAATGCAGTAGTTGAAATACAGGGCCAAATAAGTAATTAATTACCCAAAAGAAATTAAGTTTTTAACCAGAAAAGAATGAGTCATCTTAAAGAGGTAGGATTTAGTAATTTCTTCATCCATGGAACAAAGACTCATGAACAGGTTGAGATCAGCTATAGAGAAAGTTACATTTCTACACAGATGAGTTACTCGAAATCACAAATCTGTGACAAGATGCCAACCCCTACAAAATTTCCAAGTGGTATCAAAATGTTTGCATGTCTTTGGGAACTTCTTCTTAATCTACAATTGAACTTCATGGAATAATAGTTTTGCAATACATTATCAGCTAGTATGTGAAGAAAGTGCTTCATGAATAAAGACATGTAGGAAAAGCGGAGTTAAATAAAAGAGACAGACATTTGTAATTGCAGGGCTTCTTCGAATCTTTACTGCTGGTTGACACTGAACATCTCCCATAGGGGGATATAGCACATTATAAAGAGTTTCTCACCTAGCAGTCCCAGTTTGGGGCATATATTCAAAGAAACATAAATTATTCTACCATAAAGACACGTGCGCACTTCTGTTCATTGCAGCACTATTCACAATAGCAAAAACATAGAATCAACCTAAATGCCCATCTGTAATAGACTGGGTTAAAAATAATGTGGTACGGATACACCATGGAATACTATGTAGCCATAAAGAAGAATGAGTTCATATCCTTTTCAGCAACATGGATGGAGCCGGAGGCCATTATCGTAAGTGGATTTATGCAGGAACAGAAAACCAAATACCACATGTTCTAACTTACATAAGTGGGTGATAAACAACAAGAACACATAGACGCAAAGAAGGGAACAGAAGACACCAGGGCCTACTTGAGGGAGGAGGATAGAAGGAGGGAAAGGATCAAAAAACTGCCTACTGGCCAGGCGTGGTGGCTCATGCCTATAATCCCAGCACTTTGGGAGGCCGAGGGGGGCCGATCACCTGAGGTCAGGAGTTTGAGACCAGCCTGGCCAACATGGTGAAACCCCATCTCTACTAAAAATACAAAAAATGGTGGTGTATGCCTGTAATCCCAGCTACTCGGGAGGCTGAGGCACAAGAACTGCTTTAACTGGGACCCTGGAAGCGGAGGTCGCAGTGAGCTGAGATCATGCCACTGCACTCCAGCCTGGGCTACAGAGTGAGACTCCATCAAAAAAACAAATGAAAAAAACAAAGAACTACCTACTACCTATTGAGTACTATGCTTCTTACCTGGGTGATGAAATAATCTATAAACAAACCCCTGTAACATGCTGTGTACCTATATAACAAACCTGTGTGTGTGTGTGTGTGTGTGTACTCCTAAACCTAGATATTTTTTTAAAGTGTTTCTTGCCAGTTGCAGTGGCTCAAACCTGTAATCTTTTGGAGGGTGAGGAGGGAGGATCGTTTGAGCCCAGTAGTTCAAGACCAACCTGGACAACATAGTGAGACCCTGTCTTTACAAAAAATTTTAAAAATTAGCTGGGCATGGTGGCATGTGCCTGTAGTCCCAGTTACTTGGGAAGCTCAGTCAGGAGGATCATTTGAGCCCAGGAGTTCAAGGCTGTAGGGAGCTGTGATTACACCACTGCACTCCAGCACTCCAGTAGGGTCAACAGAGCAAGGCCCCATCTCAAAAAAAAAAAAAAAGTTTCTTAAACATGCTCATCAGGGAATTCATTGTTCACAAAATGCCTATTAATATCTCATTGATCTAATAGTCCCAGAAAGAGTTGGGAAAATATGGCTTTATAATTTAAAGTGCTTTCTAGGATGTCTAGACCTAGAACACTGAGGGGAAAAATGGGGGTCCCTAAAATAGTCAAAGGAGCTCCAAAGACAAACGTTTCCAGCTTCTCAACTTTGTTTTGACTGTCCAGGGGCTGGTCATAGTAAGAACCTTCATGGTTTCTCTGAGGATAGTGGACAAACTTCTGGCTCCACTAAGTACATACAGCTTCTTTCCAGTGTGAACATGGATTATGCTGGGTCTAGCCCAACACTTCACAGATAAATCCGGAGGGGAAACAGCGGGGTACTCCAAGCCACCAGGGGACCTCAGTCATTTACATGATGCCCAAAGACTGCAGCCCAAAGTTGTTATAGCTCCTAGACATTTCACCAATATGGGATGGTTAGTGGGACTTGGAGGAGGAGGAAGAAATTGATCCAGTGAAACTGGCAGGGAAAAGGTCTGTCAGTTCTAGAGTGAAGAGGTGTGATCCTTTGAATATTTTATTTTTATTTTTTCCATAAGAATGATGTCCAGGTTCAAGAATTTCAACAGAGGTCTAGGTGTTGGCTGAGATCAAAAGCAGAAAAATTCTGTCATTTCACACTTTTGTGACCTTAAATCACCCATGTATTATTGGGAAAGTGATATTTACTCTAAAGCATCTTTCTCACACTTTTCCATGAATGTGCCATGTCATTCTCTCCCAGAACAACTAAGCTTCTGTCAAAACTCCAAAGACAGGAAGTTTGGTAATGGAGTGTTAGGTTAGTAAAATGTAATCTTTCTGCCGTCCTTCTGAAGCTCTCCGATGTTTCCCATGTAATTATCTTTGACATTTGATTGAAAGCAGTATATATATATATATATATATATTTTTTTTTTTTTTTTTTTTTTTTTTTTTTTTACAAAGAAACCCATTTGAGCCCTTGGTGGTCACTTAAGACCTACTTCATTGCCATCTGGCACTCATCCGAGGCCAAGATTATGTAGTATATGTATGGTTCAGCTCCGTCTGCTATAGTCTTCTGTTGATTTTGTGGTTATTGGGGAAATGGCGTCTTATTCGTGTTTTCAAGTTCTATCTTATAATGAAGGTTCTTTGGCTTTACATGGTTCATATCTGCAAAATCAATGATTACTTCAGTAGCACTGACAAAGTACTACATTTTTGAAAAGAAAATTGAAAAATTATTACCTGATGGATGAGAAATGGTTTTGGCATTTAAAAACAGAAAATGCTTCTCCATATCTCTTCTAAATTATGTCTGATGTTGACATTAGCATTTATGTAATTCATCCAATTGTGGGAGTCATCATGTACTAATTCTTAACAGAAGTAAAAGCTATTACAGAGGGGAATAACATTCCTTCAAAAGGCTTCATTTCGGTCTTCTTCTTCTATGCAGTTTGTATCAATTCCACAGTAATTAACTTATTTTGCTTTAATTCTGTTCTGGCAAACACTGAAGAGGACATGAGGAGGCACCTAAAATTAAAGCTGAAATGAAAGAAACAGTAGGCCTCAGTCAAAACGTTTGCATTTGTTCAGGAGAGGCTTAATGGGCAATATTGAAAGGCCTCAGATTTCTTTTTGTAATGAGGGCCAAATCTTCACTTAACAGAAGGCAATTTTGATAAAGAGAGAAACAAGATATAAGGCTTAAGTTTGGGGCAATCTTAACAGAAAATTATAATGTGCCTATCTGTGATAAGACCAGAGGAAAGCATCATTCTACCTCAGTTTCCCCGCAGTAGTTGGTTTGGAAGGCTAAAAGCAAAGGGGCCCAAAATGTCTGCAAATGTAACTGAGTACATGTTTAGGAGCCACCTTTCCACAGTAAAGACTCAGCAGCAGGACCATATCCCATTAGCTCAGTCTGAAGACGGAGTGGTTCGTGCTCATTAAGCTCACCAACCTGTGTCTCCACCAAGGAGAACATGGTGGCAGTTCCAGAGAGCCCCCAGGGTTGTTACTAAGGTGCTCTGGGCACTACATCAACAAAGGTCACCTTGCCAAGCTGAAAACCGGAAATGAGTATTGTCAGTAATGGGCATGGTTCATGCAAAAGAAAGGAACCATCAAAGAGTGCATTTTAGAAATAGAGAAGTACAGTGTGACATAGAGTAGGTGACTAAAAGGGGTCCCAAAGGGAGTCTGGGACCGTATTTTATAGAGCTTCTTATACCATACTGAGTTTGTATTAGGTTTTGGAGAAAGATAAGCCCTAGGGCAAAGAGGAGAGCATTCTATAAACGGGGAAAGACTAGAAAGATATCCTTCTTTGTCTTCTCTCCCTATATATTCATCAGGACAGCCTTAGCTCAAACACGATCACAACACATTCTGTGAGACTCTCTGACTAACCCCACTGCTCTACACATACAGACACACTCCACAGATGATACTGCCTCCTCAACGCTTCCCTTTCACCTTGTAATTGCCTTTATGCTGCACTTGGAGCAATCTAGTGGGTGAATCTGCTGAAGAGCAGGGAATGTGCTTTATCTATCTCCGTGCATTTCCTGGTGCATAATAGGAATTCAGTATATGTTTGCTGGATGAAAGACATTTTGTTCTGTTTTCTGCAGACAAGAGAGGAGGCTCAGAGTTTGATTCTGCTTACATAAGGAGAGTGTGGTGCTAAGATTTTCCTTCTTAATGCATTAGGAGGATATGACCCATGTAGTTCACAACCACTGGTTTCTAGTCAGTTGAGATTTTTGCAGAACCCCCTAAGGGTGAGTTGTGTTTATTATTGTTTACAGTACATTACAGCTAATGATTTGGTATTCAAAATCCACCGTACTTTTGCCTCATTTAGTTCTAAAAGAGAAACCAGGAGATATTCTTTCCTCTTTAAGTAATGGACATGATGAGCCAACAAAAATACATTAAAGAACACGTGCATTCACTTTTCATTTGTCTTAGACAAAAATTAGATGTTTCTCCTCCATTATCTCATAAAAGCATGTTATTTATAAAAGAAACTGAAATTAATGTCATTAAAACTGATTACCCTAAGTGAATGGTGACGTATATGTGGGTATACAATTGTGATTATAATATTAGAGAGAGTAATCTAATGATCGGTGGGATAATGTGATTTTGTGGTGTTAGTAAAAGACTAAAAGCAGAGCCCCTTGGTGAAATCGCACCTGCTGATCTGAAACAGGGCCCGAATGGGAACCAGGCAGAACAGCTGTCTTGGCCTCAATCCTCTGATGCCATTCACAGCTGGACAATGCCCTCAGGCTGCCCCGGCTGCTCAGAGTCCTCTCTACCCCTATTGTGGTGACAGTTCTGAACCTGCCTGTGTTATGCAGAAACCAGAAGACAGAAGAGAGCGAAGAACAGGAAGGGGAAGGAATGTTCTCTGAGAGAGGAACAGGTCTGTTGAGCACACCCTTCCACGGATGAACCCAACCCCCAACTGGAATAACTGTTGCTTCCTCCGCTGCTCACTGTGTCTCTGATCCCTCCCCGTCCTGTGAGCTCTGGCTCCTGCTGCATCAGTGGCCTTCCTCCTCCTTGCATCTCATCCCTGTCTCACATGACAGTAGATCCTCCACCTCTCAGAGCTTCTCAACCCCCAAAATCCTTAAATTGCATCATCTTTCCTCAATGCTTACCTTCCACACCAAACTGACAGGAGATGCACCCCGTTCTTGCTCCCTCTCCTTCCTGACCCCTCCCTGCCTCCTTTGCTTGCTGAGTCTAGAGCGGACGCCTTCATCCTACTGGCCTGCTTTCCAATGGCATAAGGGAACATCTCAGTAGTGAACGCCACTTCCTCTTAGCAGTTCCTCACATCTCCCCTCTCAGAAGCATTTGACGACTGCTTGGAATTCTCTTAGCATTTAGGATCCCAATATTTACCTCCTCTGAAAACACTTACCTAATGCACTCCTCCATTCCTGCCACTTACATGTGGCTGTCTTCAAGACTCTCCTCATTTTGCCTCTCCTTTCCCTCACAGATGTTTTCTTTTCCCATGACATATGACCCTGTAGCACTCTGTGGTTAGCTCTCAAATCTGTGACTCCAGCCAACCATGCTGGCCCTTGTTTCTCGCCCCGGCTGTCAAACAGACAATCTTCCCTCTTTGCCATTCACCCTCTGCCCCTGTGACATATAGTTCACTGCGGTGCTAGGCATTTCACTATTATGGTTCAAAGTTAGAGATTCAGATAAAAACAGGCTCAACTGCCAGCTCTGCCCCAAACTTCCAATCTGACTTCGGACAAGTTTCTTCACCAGTCTGAGCCACAGTTTCCCTATTTGCAGAAGCAAAGATAATACTTCATCCATGCCTCCTGTCTGTTGTGAGAATGAAGAGAATCCATGTAAATCACCTGGCCCACAGTAATTGTTCCATACGTTTTAGTTGTTATTATTAATTTATTCAGTAGATGTTTATTGAATAAGAATGAACTATGGGGATGCTTCAGGTACTGTAGTAAGAAGATGGAAGGAGGGCATGAGGTTTGAAGACTTTTGGGCCTCCTCACATCCTATAGCATGAAGTGAAGGCCCCTTCTACAATGTGGGCCAATCCAACCCAATGAGAATGGCTAACCTTTGTGAATTATTACTTATTGAAAAATTGCATGTATGTAATATAATCATCTTTCAGATTAAGCCATTTATCCACTGTAGCCTACTCTATATAATCCCCCTTATGTGGTGATTCCAGTCTTTGTTAATTACTTAAATAGTGATGTAGTTTGGATATTTTTCCCTGCCCAAAGCTCATGTTGAATTATAATTCCCAATGCTGGAGGTGGGGCCCGGTGGGAGGTGTTTGGATCATGGGGGCATATATCTTATGGCTTGATGCTGTCTTTGAGATAGTGAGTGAGTCTCAAGAGATCTGGTCATTTCTCTCTCTTGCTCCTGCTTTCACCATGTGATGTGCCTGCTCCCCCTTAGCCTTCAGCCATGATTGTAAGATTCCTGAGTCTTCATCAGAAGCAGAGCAGACGTCCAGCGCCATGATTCCGATACAGCCTGCAGAACTGTGAGCCAATAAAACCTCTTTTCTTTATAAATTACCCAGTCTCACGTATTTATTCAAAGCAATGCAAGAATGGCCTAATAGTTATCTCAATGAAAATTGCACAAAACAAATGTGCTATCAAAGAAAAAATCACCATTTGATTCTCTTGAAATTAAAACGCCCTTCCCCAACTCAGCCAGGTTACCTTCTGGGATATAACTGGTTTTCTCTCCTAAGTAAGTTTTTCACATAAATCAAGGAGTCACCTCCCTAAAGAATTTTCCCCCAATGTGTGAAGGAGTCAGCACTTTGATTAGCAATTTTTCATTGTTTCTTGACTGCTCTGATCTGTTCTTAAGACTATTTTTTAAAATAAACTTTGGAGTCATTTTATATTTACAGAGAAGTTGCAGAGTTCCTGTATGCCTGTCATCCAGTTCCCCCACCTCGTGCTAACATCTTGCATAACAATGATATGTTTGTCAAAACTGAGAAATTGGCATTGATACATTAGTATTATTAAGCTACAAACTTCATTCAGCTATCACTAGTTTTGTCATTGATTTTTTTTTTCTATTTTAGGATCTGATTCAGTATACCACATTGCATTTAGTCATCATGCCCTTTTAATAAATATTCAGCTGAAAGTGAATCATGCCAAATCATTAACTATCGAAAGGTTCTCTGCTGCATGACAGTATATAAAACCTGTGAAATTCAACGTGAGGTGGGGAAAGCTGCCCAAAATAGAACTTAGGCCAGTCATCCGAATGAGCAAAATTAGTTGGAAAAAAAATGTTTTCAGATGGTGTCAAAGTGCAGTGTTAAACGTTTTGTTTCTTTGTCCTCCCCGCATCCCAGAACTTTCTTCAGTTTGTCTCTCCTGGAAGGATGAGCACCTCCACACTCAAGGTTTGACTATATTGAAACTACGTCATTGATCATCAAATCACAAGAAACAAGGAGTTTTAGTCTTCACTAGAAGCGCACCTATGTGACCTTGAGCAAGTGTATTCAGCCTTTCTTGGTCTCCCTTTCCCCATCTGTAAAATGAATGTGTGGTTTGGTGATGGCTGGTCTGTGGATCCATTGCATCAGAATCACCTGGAAAGCTACTGCAAATGCTAATTTGCAGGTCCTAGCCCAATCATGAATATCTTTGCACTTGGGCCAGGGGATCTGTAGTTTCGTACACACACACACACACACACACACACACACACACAGAGAGACACTCTCAGGTGATTTGGATGCACAGCAGGGTTTGGGACACATTGGATTAAACAATCTGCCTGCTTGCCTGAGTTCAGAGGCAAAAAAAAAAAAATGGCCCTTGGATGTATCCTTTAATAGGAGGCCAAGAAACGGGATCAGCCTCCTTGAGGAAGCAGGTTTGGTGCTTCAGGGAGCTACCAAGACTATCTTCTTAAGAAGCAATCACCACTTCCCAGGCTTCTCTTGCATTCCACCTGGGAATTCCGTGTATAATGCATATGTAGCCTACAAAGTCAAAGAACTGACTTTCTGCGCCTTTTATTTAAATTGGTTTCATGGAAAGTGGCTAAATAGGAGAACTGAGATAAATGAAAGTTTTACAAAGATATTGGAATTTAACTAAATAACAACTTATCTTCGTTATATTTGAAGTTTCTGCACTGATTACTTTTCATTCCCTTCTCGGGAGTACAGAATAAAAAGGAAATGATTTCACATGATACAATATGTTAATCCACTCATTTTATCTGCACTCTGCCTTTTAAGAAACCCTCTTAACTGTATTCCGAGGGGCAATAAATAACAAGGAAATATTGGCAAGTTGATTTTGTCTGTGATTTCTGCAATTTTCTGTTTTAATTGACAGAACCTCAGAGCTGAAAAAAGGGATCATATAATCAAGACAGATTATAGATCAAACAATTTTATTAAATGGGGAAGCTGAAGAAAACCAAATTGCAAGCGGACAATACCATTATATAAAATTTTCACTCAATTCATAATTAGTCACTCCACATCGTAATTCTTGGAGGTAGCAATTTTTCTGCATTTTACAGATTTAAAAACTGAGATCAAACCCACAAGATTTCATACAGTAGGTGATACAGAAATTCAGTCCAGGTCCAAGGTCTCTAGTGTCATGTTCCAGAGATGATTTTAGCAGGCTTATTTATGAACTAGAAATAGTGGATAAAGGTTTAAGGAATATACTACACATCTACTTGATGTATGCAGTCATTAAAATGGACAAGTACCCTCATATACTGCAGATGGGAGAATAAATTGATCATTGAGCCAGGTGCAGTGATTCGTGCCCATAGTCTGAACTACTTGGGAGGCTGAAGTGGGCAGATTGCTTGAGCCCAGGAGTATGAGGCTGCAGTGAGTTCTGATTGCACTGCTGCATTCCAGCCTGGGCAACAGAGCAAGACCTCACCTCTTAAAAAGATAAAAATAATTGATGCAATCAGTCCAGAAACCGATTTAGCAATATCCATAAAGTGTCTTTTCAAAGTTCATACCCTTTGGCCCAATAATTCACTCTCTAGGAACTTATCCTAAGGCAATGATCAGAAATTTGGCAAGAGGCTTATTTGCAAAACTCTGCATTAAAACAGTACTTTAAAAATGAAAAACCTGGAAGGAAACTAAAGGTTTAAAATTAATGAGTTAGATAAGTGATGGCTTTTTACATGCTATAATATCACATATACACAATGAAAAGGTGTTTTAGTGGTATAGGAAACTGCTTTTAATATTTTAAGAAAAAAGGCATGATCAAAATATTTTATGTCTACTATGATCCCAATATTGTTGAAAGAAAAATGTGTGCATGTGTAAAGAAAGCAGGACTGAAAAGGAATAAGTTAAAATATTTAAAGAGTCTTGAAAAGGAATGTTAAGGTGGTTCTCTCTCTGTGGTGAAATTACAGCACGTTCTTTGGTCTCTTCTTCGAGCCTTTCAGAATTGTGAATTATCTTTAGTAAGAAATAAACCGCTTTTATGATCAGAAGGAACACAATGTTATTTTTAAAAGAAATGAAAATTGCAGATTTTCATAAAAGGAAAACAGAAAAATAAAAAAGGAAAAACAGAAAAATCCTATGACATGTTTAGTAAAAAAAAATAGCAATTGCATACACAGTAGAGTTTATGCAGATATGTACATAATTATAACTCTGCAGAGGAAGGATTAGACGAAAGCACAACAAAATATTAAAGGTGTTTGGGTTTAAATAGCAAATTAAGTGGATCTCTTCTATAGCTTTTTATTTTCAAGAATTATATTAAGTCCAGGTGCAGTGGCTCACACCTGTAATCCCAGCACTTTTGGAGGCCAAGATGAGCGAATTGCCTGAGGTCAGGAGTTTGAGACCAGCTTGGCCAACATGATGAAACCCTGTCTCTATTAAAAATACAAAAAATTAGCTGAATGTGGTGGTGGGCACCTGTAATCCTAGCGTCTTGGGAGGCTGAGGCAGGAGAATCGCTTGAACCCAGGAGGCAGAGGTTGCAGTGAGTAGAGATCGCATCACTCCACTGCAGCCTGGGTGACAGAGCAAGACTCCGTCTCAAAAAAATTTGTGTTAATACTTCAATAATGTTTAAAATTTCCTTTATCTTCCCTGCCACCACTTCCTCCAAGTCCCACAGCAACCAAGGGTGCTGGGCAGCTAAGAGCACACAAGGTACAGACTCAATCACAAGTGGGCTCCCATCCTGGCTCTGAAATTTACTAGCTATGTGTCCTTAGGCAACTAATTTCTTTGAGAAACTCATATGAAAAATAGGATAGCACCTGGCTCCCCAGATTACCGGGAGCATCAAAGGAGATGATGGATACTAATTGCTTAGCATATTCCTGCCAGAATCACTAGAGCTTTGTGGCCATTACAGTTGGGGAGCTTGATGAGTCTGGGGTTTTCACTAGTGTGTCTTCGGCTTTACTCTTGATCTTACTTTGCCAGGCCCCAGTAAAGCAGGGTGAAGTTGGCAGGTTGTCTGAACCCTGCTTGTAACATGAGGAAACTTGTCAATAGTCTGTAGAGGAGAACTTGGAGGAAAACGTGTTCTTCCTAGTCCCACAATGGATATCTCTGTCTTGGGGTAACCCGCTTGGAATTCAAAGTGAATTCCAACTTTCGTCCAATTCAAGGTTATTGAACTTTAACTCAAAGATGTGTTGTTAATCAATGTCTTTCTTTCTTCTATATAGACATGCTTTTAAGGAATAATGGCGGGTGCTCAGATGGAGAGGCACACACATAGAACACAAAAAGATGCACTCCAATATCTTTCTGCAAGCTTTCCATTCCGTCTCATGGTCCACCATTCAATTCAATCCTTTTGGTCAACTCCCTAACTCTCCTAAAATGGAGTATTAATGTATACTCAATCACATGTCAATCTCAATTATTTTTTAGGGGCTTGCTCTAATCAGATAGCTGGGAATAAGGTCTGAGGGAACATGGATTTTGAAGACAAAATAATTTCAAAATTTGGGACACTAGCTGAGTGTAGCCTAAGTGTAGAGTCAAAGGCAGGGAGGTGAAGAACTCAAGGAGACTCCCCAGCTCTGTGCTGGTGTAAAGCAGCTACCTTCAGCTCTTCATTGCCCTTAGCTCTAAAATGGCCCAGGGGTTCAGGTCTTCTCTGCCTCTTGAAATAATCATAATTTTTTAGTGTTAGCAGATACTAGTGGTACAGGGCTTGAGGTCTAAGTCAGTCATGCATGGACTCCAAGTCAGAATGCCCATCTTAGCTGTGGAACTTCAAAGAATGTTTTGAAATGATGGCGCCTTCTACCAAGAAGTGCTGGAGTGATTAAGTGAGATGTTACAACTAGGAACAGCACAGATTCTGGCACTAAAAAAGCCCTCAATAAACAGGAACAAATATTACTCTACTCCTTGAGGTCACTTGTATTCTTAAAGACTTTGGTAGTTCCAAAGTTATTTATTCTCATGGAAAACAAACATGCAACCTTTTCTCTGATCTGTGGAAGTTGACAGTGCATAGAAATACTAGTAGCGGTAATTTCTGTCTCAGGGCTTTCTGAGACCATAGTTACTCACATAACTCTCTCATACAGAGCCAAGCTGAACAAAGACACCATACACTTGGCTAACTTCCCCCAGCAGCTGGGGACAAGTGGACCTGGGCATTGCAAGCTTTATCTGAACTATAATGAAAATTCATTATTAGACTCTCATTATAGCATTGCAAGCTTTATGTGAACTATAACAAAAATTCATTATTAGACTCTCATTCTAAGCTTAGGATCAGGCGTACAGGCTCACACCTGTAATCCCAGCACTTTGGGAGGCTAAGGTGAGAGGATTGCTTGAGCCCAAGAGTTCAAAGACCAGCCTGGGCAACACAGGTAGACCCATCCCTACCAAAACTTAAAAATTATCCAGGCATGGTGGTGTGTGTCTGTGATTCCAGCTACCTAGGAGGCTGAGGTGGGAGTATCACTTGAGCCTGAGAGGTCTAGGCTGCAGTGAGCTATGATTGAGAAACTGTATTCCAGCCTGGGCTGCAGAGTGAGACCCTGTCTCTTAAAAAAATTTTTTAAATGAAAAGTAAAAAATGAGGTTAAATTGATGTTCTGAAATGGAGTCAGGTTAATAGTAATATCCTAAATGTCACTATCATCTGCTAACCTAACACCTCCGTCTCTTACAAATGCCCTACAACCCAGAGCAGCATTTCAAAAAAATACATAATGGGAACACTACACTGGTTGGTGCATAGCGGAGGATAGCCGGTATGCTCGCAGCCTAATGGACAACTCATTCCTTAATGCAGAGAAGGTAATAATAGGGATATAAATAGAGTTCCTGCTGCTATAAGAGACCAGGAGTGGAGCTTCTTTGAATTCTCCAATAGGACATGAGACACAGCAACTTGGGCCCCTCCAGCTCAAACAGCAATAACAGAGTTGCTGATAGCTGCAGCCCAAGATATGTATGAAGTCTCAGGGAGACTTCCATGCCCAACCACCCACTGTGGCACATCTACAAGATGGACGGACTGCCACAGTGTTACTACTCTCTTTTCCCGTGGCAGGAGATTTTAATGAGCGTGATAACAAGGCAATTGGATGAAATGTTTAAACTATGGTAAGCTGTACAGAGAAGACATGTAACTTTAGCAAATTGGAAATTTTATACAAGCAGTATTAAGAGTATTATATTTTAAGGAACAAATAATTCAAAAAATAATCTTTCACTAGCTGACCTCTTTGGATCCTGTCCTTACAGGGACTTTATTAGACCAGGCAATATGGTATAATGAGAAATACTTCAGACTCAGGGAACCAACAGTCTGCTGCAGGTGTGACGAGAAGTGAACTATGTATTCACTCCCTCCAGTCCAGCTTCTCATAACTTCTGGACAGATCTTCAGTGGAACCATATGAAGTCTCTGCTTCTACCATACCCTTAGCAGGATCAAGAGATGCCCCCACCACACCTACAGTCTCCAAATATGTATTTGTGGCCTTCACGAAGTGGTCAAAAGGATCAATTCTCATAGGACGATATTAGATTACCTACTGCCTTTCTTACCTTAACAAGGGAGAAAATTTCCATCCTGGCTAGGCCTGGAGATCCTATACCCTGCCACCGACTCCTCATTCTCAATATATCAGTTCACATAACGCAGAGCTCTGCCCTGGAACACTGCATGATGTACCTATTAGAATCACAACCTTCCTTGGTCACACTTTTATTTATTGTGAATAATAATTTTAAAAATCTACAAGTGGAAGTTTTACAATAACAAAATTATTGGGAAAATATAAGTATTTTATAAAACCCAAAATAAAAAACCAAAAAATCCAAAGCAGCACGCACAGGTGCAGAAACAAGGGTAGCTCCGGAGGATTAAACATTAGGTCTTCTAAACAATGTTCTTTGTACTAAGAAGGCATTAATGAGACTTAGCAAGCCATCATTCAGTCTTGTGGTCTAGTTCCAAACTCCAAAATCAAAAGGTTAAGTGTTAAGATTGGTTCAACTAGAGTGAGGTGACAAAGATTAAACCAAGTTCACTGGCCAGTGAACTCAGTCACCACAGCAAACAGAAGGATGTTTGTGTAGTGAATAGTTCACAGACAAAAGATGCCTGCTGGAGAGACCAATCAGCCTGAGACTGTCATCCCGTAGGATACAAATACACTAAGTACCATATTTTGATATCTGCTGGTTTGTAAAATTCCAAGATTGCTTGTGTAAGCACAGCACACTTATTGTGAACAGTGAAAACAACCCGAAGTCCACACCAAGACCAAACCAAAGGTACAGCACACCGAGGACTGATGTCACCAGACTCGTCTTTGATTTTAACTCTGCCAGGTGAAGTTTACGGCTTCCGTAGAATTGATGTGATTCTTTGAGATTCAGAAACCTACAGACTGAAGGTTAATCTTTTTTAAGACAGGATCTCATTCTGGCACTCAGGCTAGAGTGCAGTAGTGCGATCTTGGCTCACTGCTACCTCCTCCTCCCAGGCTCAAGAGGTCCTCCTATTTCAGCCTCCTGGGTACAAGAGCATACCACCACATCTAGCTAATTTTTAAAAAAAAATTTGTGGAGACTGGATATCACCATGTTGCCCAGGATGGCGCTTAAGCTTCAACTCCTGGGCTTAAGTGATGCACCTGCTTCGGCCTCTTGAGGTGCTGGGATTACAGGCATAAGCCACTCTGCCCAGCCTGAAAATTCATCTGAAACACTGCCAATGTGAAATATTACATACAAATTGAAGACTCAAGGCAAAATAATTATGTGGAAGCTCTAAATGACAGTTCCCATTTCTGTAGTAGAAACATTCTTCTCCTTGAGTGCTAATATCAAAAAACATTTGAGGGGGAACATTCATTTTTATTATGAGAAGTTCTGTGTTTAACTTTGAAGCCAGGTTCCTAGACTCATCTATTCTGGACTCTGAAAGAGAAGCACAGGTGCTTGGATCCTGCCTAAAACTACATTCCACATGCTGTAGATCAGCATTTTGAGTGTACACTCTGTAGTTTCCAAGCTCATACTATAATGGAGTCTTTAACATTTGCAGCTTTCCATAAGGTCAATGATACCTGAACAATGGTATTGATTGAGAAAAATCAGTTAATAGCATTGGGCATCAAGCCACTGCTGTTTTTGATCAAGTTGTTAAGAAGTAGTACAGTAAGTGTGAATATGAAAATGAAGGGCAAGAGAAGCTCAGAAACCATACCCCAATCCAAAATGTTAGGTGGTCTGTCTGGCAGGATTCATTAATTCTTCTTATTCTTATTATCATTTTAATAATAATAATAATATTATTATTGTTATTATTTGAGACAGTCTCACTTTGTTGTCTACGCTAGAATGCAGTGGTGCAATCTTGGCTCACTGTAACCTCCGCCTCCTGGGTTCAAACGATTCTCATGTCCCAGCCTCCCAAGTAGCTGGAATTACAGATGTGTACCACCACGCCTGGTTAATTTTTGTATTTTTAGTAGAGACAGGGTTTCACCATGTTGGCCAGGCTGGTCTCGAACTCCTGACCTCATGTGATCTTCCTGCTTCGGCTTCCCAAAGTGCTGAGACTACAAGAGTGAGCCTGGCCAGGAGTCATTAATTCTTATATTGTGACATTGGAGTAAGCACAACAGCCTGAGAGTAAGAGGACAAACCCAAATCCAGAGGCATCCAGAGGAGACCATTCAAACTGCCATTATATCTCACATGCAGAGAAAATTATTCCCCACATCAACCAGCCTACAGCCTCCTAAATTCTTCAGAGATGTTTGAATCAGTTTGCAAGCCAATGGAATGCATGGATGCAACAAATTGTGTCCAATGGAAACTGATAAAATTATATCTAAGTCATCCCATCCACCAAGTCAGGGCTTGAAGTAGATCTGAAGTAGATCACGAGTAGGTAAGAATGCATGGAAAAAACAAATTACATATCAAACTCACGAAGAATCCCAATTATAATTGTTTTCCCTTTAACCACTGACACAAATACCCTGAAATTGGCACAGGAGTGTAAATATATCAAGGCATTCCTCACTGGCAGCCCAACAGCATAGACAGTCTGACAAAGAAAACTGGACTCCCAGAAAGAACATCAACAGAAAAGTAGGACCAAGACACAACCCCATGATGATCACACTGCCAATTTTAGATGCAGGACCTGTGCTTAAATTTAAGAGGCAAAAAGAGCCCCTGTGGTTTCTACTTATCTCCTTATCATGGTGGCCTTTTGTTCCAATGGTCAGGAAGCCAAAGTGAATTTCACAAATGCTTAATATGTGCTCACATCTTCATTTCAATTATGTTTTACATTATATTAATGAACAATGGATGACAAAAATGTGAAAAATATTTGGAGGAATCCCAAAATCCCTCTGAGTAAGTTTTTCTAAATGTGTGTTGAGTCTCGTACTCCTTGACAGCCAGGTATATGTGAAAAGAACTTCAACCTGGCTGGGTGCAGTGGCTCACGCCTGTAATCCCAGCATTTTGGGAGGCCGAGGCAAGCAGATCATTTGAGATCAGGAGTTTGAGACTAGCCTGGCCAACATATGGCGAAACCCCATCTCTACTAAAAAAAATACAAAAAATAGCTGGGCATGGTGATGCGTGCCTGTAGTCCCCACTACTTGGGAAGCTGAGGCAGGAGAATCACTTGAACCCAAGAGGTGGAGTCTGCGGTAATCCAAGATCGTGCCACTGCACTCCAGCCTGGACAAGAGAGCAAGACTCCATCTCTCAAAAAGAAACAACAACAACAACAAAAACTTCAACCTAGAAAAGTTCACAAATACAAACAATTGTATATATTGTGCAAAACTCTAGATGAAGAACCCAAGATCTGAAGATGGTTTGCTCAATCAATTCCTATATCCCTCAATATCATAAATTCCAAGAACTGTGTAACATCCTCTTCCCTTCCCCAAACCCTCAACACAAAAAATGAGACTGACCGTCATTTTTTTGTGTCAGCCTCTTTTAATCAACTTCCTTCAGGTTGTGTGCATAGTGTCCAAATTCTTTGCATGGGTCAAATACCACATGACAACGCCCCAATGTTTACATTTCATGCTGCTGCAAACTCTCACCGCAGAGAAATTTAAAACTTTCTCATTGCTGATTAAAAAATTTAAAGCTTTCAATTTAAAGCAAGTGGCCAATATAAATGTCTTCACCTACAAATTGAGCTACTCAAAGACATTTATTCACAAGTTAAGAAATATATTATATCTGAATAATTTATATTTCAAATTTTATGTCCCCTCTCCCAAAATGACATTTTTGCTTGGACTACATTCCCAAACCTTTAGTTGATAGATTCAAAAGAAAGAAATAAAGAAAATAAACTATTTTATAGCTTATCTTCAATATTTTACAGTTTTTTCAAAGTTCTGAATTTGTCAGTACTTTGAAATATTAAGGATCGTCAGTATAGCAAAGTTGATTTCTAAGCGGTACCAATATGATTTCACAATATCATACAAAGCCATGTCATCACAAAATGAAGAACAGAAAGTTAAAAAGGAAAGTCTCCTAGAAATTACTACTGTTATTAGGTTGCTGTATTCTCTTCCAGACTGTTGTTTACATATATACTAACTCCCATATGATCAAAATGGGATCATACCATATTAGTTTTTCTAAAACTCCCTGTTTTTATTTGATATTGTTTAAACATTTTTCAGTAACTTTAGATATACATTTGCTTTAATTTTAACCACAAAGTGGTTTTCTGTTTTCTGGCCAAACTTCAATTTATTTAACTATACCTATTAACGAACAGTTGCAAACAGCTAGAGCCCAAGAAAAGGCCAAACTCTGCACTCCATAACCCAACAAGTAGCTATTTTAGAGGCTAAGTCATTTCTAATGCGGAAGCAATCAAAGCACTCCACCAGTCTTTTAAAATGTCTTCAACCTCTCTCCAACCCCTGGTTGTCACCTTCTCTTTCTTACCCTTCAGATATTTTTGAAACCTAAATTATGTTCCTATCATCCACTCCTCCATTTACCTCTTCCCATAAATCTCAATTATTCTCTTACTCTGAAGTGCTTCACTGTACATGCCAAATATCCTGAATTGGAAGAGACATGGCCAATTTATTTTAAAGAAAAGCATCAGAATTTTTTCTTTCTTCTCCTTTGCTGCTATAAGGTGAGAGGATGTTTTTTTCTAATCCCAGAGCCTCTGTATGTAGCCCCCTTAGTCCCTCCCAGAAGAGGTTGGTAAGCACCTGACAAATGCACTTATAATTGTAAAAATGCTCCCAGCTGTATAACTTTAACATAGCTATACACAGTACACCATTCACCTTATTTATTCAAAGCAATTCTACAGGGGGCTGGGGAGGTGGAGGTGGTTAATGAGTACCAAAAAGTAGTTAGGAATAATAAATAAGACCTAGTATTTTATAGCACAACATGGTGGCTATAGTCAGTAATAACCTAATTGCACATTTTTAAATAACTAAAAGAGTGTAATTGGATTGTAATTCAAAGGATAAATGCTCGAGGGGATGGATACCCTATTCTCCATGATGTGTTTATTTCACATTGCATGTCTGTATCAAAATATCTTATGTACCCCACAAATATATATACCTATTATGCACCCACAAAATAACATATGTGTGTGTGTGTGTGTGTGTGTGTGTGTGTGTGTGTATAACAATCAGAGAAATTCCACAAATATTTTATAGCGGACACCGGAGTCACAGGGTGCTTATAAGATATGGCACCCCCACCCACAACTCAGACTGATCCCTGTTGCTCTTATTTGGCTATCAGTCTCAGATTTTAATTATCTAAATTCAGTACCTCACTCATATTCTTTCATGTTTTTAGCACGGACATACTGTCTATCTGGATTCTGACTTGGGTTTCAGCCCTAAACCATGTAAATGGGCTTATTCTCATCTCCACATAGAACATATGGGCCTGTCTCATCCCAGGTACCAACACCATGCCCCCATGCCCCAACCTGGGGAAGTCTGAACCTGGAGGACCTCCTTGCTTTCAAGGACAATTCAGATGCCATATACTAGCTATAAAATACTTTTAGCATCATATAATCCATTAAGTCTTTGCTCCAAGAATTCACAGTTGAATAAAATGAAACTCTATATGCATAGCTGTAGTCATAATATAGAAAAAAGTACCTATCTAGTATTTTTTCTGTTCTCTTAGATATGTCTACATAATCATAATATCAATCATTAGTAATGGTCAAAAGATGCTATTAAGCCCCTTCTTTGATTGGGCTTTTCTAGTTTCTTCCATTGTCTTTGAGAAAGGCAATTACTATGCTCCAGGCTTCTAGAAAAGAAGCATCATCATTCTTACTAGGAAACACTTGCAGGTGGTTTCATTTTTAATGAACATACACCATTTTCCTTTCTTGACTTGCTTCAATAAAATGGTGCTGGCAATGAAACAAGAACATTTGTGAACGGGTTGCAAAGCCACAAACCCAACCAGCCTGCTCCTGGTAACCCAGGCAGTTAACTAGCCTTCAAATGCAAACTTTGAGTAAGACTTTCTGTGGTACTTGGGAAAGAGCTCCAGCAGCAGAATTATTAGAAAGGAAGTAGGGAAGAGCTGCAAAACATGAACAAAATTGTTGTTAAGGAATGTAATCTATGATTGGTATGTATATGTCTTGAGCAGAAAGCAGGTACACAAATGGGAAGTTTTCAGGAAGAGAAATGGAAAAAGGACGGAATGGATTCCAGTGCCATCCTCTCAGATAAGGATGTGATTATCTACCTGCTTTTTGTGGCAATAAATCATATATATCACTAGCTCACCTATTAATATCTATTTCCTTTTGGCATAGAGCGGAAAGTCTTAATGCTACAAAGACACATTAGTATCAGTCAATCTAGTTCAACACCCTTATTTGACATGTGAAGAAACAGGCCCAGAAAAGGTGAGATGGCTCAATAAAGGACCTAGTCAATATCAGAACTAGAACTGAGTAAGGTTCAAGTCTCTTGACATCTAATCTAGTGCACTTTCTCTATAAAATTCTTCCTCTCAAAAAAATCATCTGGCACATGTAATCTGCAGCATCTTTAGAAAAAAATATCAATTCAAGTATTTTGTTTGTTTGTTTAGATATGACTCCCCTGGCAGCAAATCTTTTACCTTTTGAAACTGAAAAGTACTAACTGAAATTTCACTTGGACTGATTCACTAGAGAAATCATATTTGCATATGCATGTTGTATATATAATATAAATAGATTTTTATCTTTTTGTCCTTGGCTTGGTTTGATGCTTCAGTTTGGCTGCACTCATCTGTAGGCACGAACCAATAGGAAATGCTGAACTTATGAAAGGAATACAACATGCCCTGCAAGCAATCTGCAGTCATGTCAAACTAGGTCTGTTGAGATGGCACCTCACTCTGTACCAAGAACAAAGAGACTTTAAATTACATTCTATTTCCCATTCATGATCGTCCTGGCAGCCATGGACTAGCCTGAGATCACCCATCTTTTACTGTGTCACCAATTTAGACAGTACTTAAAAACTGTCTTATTCTAGAAGCTCCTCTGAAGGAGAATATGATCAGGTATCAACATAGGTAGCTCCAGACAAGAAAAAGGGAACTGCTGCAAATCGGATAACCCTCCCCTGCATGCATACTGCAAAAGTGCCAAATGTCCTTCCCAGACACGGGCAGTTTTTATGGGTAAGTGAACCCAGGGTTTCAATTTTGTAAATAATATAATATACACCCAAACAAATTACAAAAGCAATGATAGGCCCTAGCTGAAGTGCAAGCAAAAATGCATCATCAGCTCCATGGACATTTATGAACTGATCTGAGTTCAGCAGTCCTAGGTATAGCAATGTGTTTCTGGAAATATGAATCCTCCGTTGAACAGCAATAAGCGTACAAACACCTGTGCTCATTCCCTTCATTTTGATTCCCACACCTGCAGTTCTGAGGACCGCTACCGCTATATACACAGGGAATTATTCCCCACTCTCTGAGGGAGCTGCATTCCCAATTCCCAAGGGTAGGGTAGGCTGACCATTTTGAAGGCTGGGTGTTTGTATGTCAGCAAGCACCTATATTCATTTCAGCTTCCTGAAGCATTTATGAACATGGATTAGTCATATTTCAGCCACAATATGGGAGATAAGACAGCCTGGAGATCTCATAGGTAGGTCGTGAGGAATAAATAATGAAAAACCACTTTGCAAAATATGAAGTATGATCTTAATGCTCAATGGCATAAGATATGTAACTTTACCATTAGCCCACTTTATCACAAGCTGCCTGGAAGGGAGGCAAATGCTAGATGTCCTCAGCACAGCCTCTAGTTATGGATTAGGTCATAGAGAACAAAGTAACTTTGGCTGGAGCTGTTTCATCTAAAATAAAATCCAGTCATTAAAATTTTTCAGAAACATTCAGTTCTTGGGGTCTCATGACCCCCATTTACTATTCAAAATAAACTTTGTAATAAGGTATTAATAAAAGCTGGTTTAATCCATTCATTTCATCTGGAAAAACACCACTAACAATGTATTGATTTTTTTCCTTTATAAAGAAGGTGACATTATCAGGTACTCGAGCCTAGGACAGTCAAATGAAGAGGCAGAACACAGACTCGGAATTATAAATTCAAGCCCCAAACCTGCAATACTGAAGCCAGGAAACTAACACCGTTTTGAAACACTAGTATATAACAGAGAACTGAGACCAAACTATGTATACAAGGCTGACACCATAGAAAAATTGAATAAACAGAAACTGGCATAGGCCTATAGCTTCTGAAAAACAAGCAAACTTTCTTGCCAGGCTAAAGATACAATCTGAATATAGGATTACTGTTTCTTAAGGAGTTTATAATCAAGGTGAGAAGAAAAATACGTATGATATAAATAAAGAACAGGGCCATCTATAAAATATTATGAGCAGAAAGTGTCATCATTCTTCTTCCTGCACTTCTACCTACCCACAAAAAGAAAAAACATTCTGGCCCTAAACAGCTACCCACTGTAAATAGCATATTTAATGAAAGCCATTCATAAAGGTTTTCGCGTCCGCCTTCTTCTTTTTTTTTTCTTTTGGAAGATCAAAAACAGGTTTGTTTTATTTATACATGTAACTTATGTACAGCACTCAGGTGTGGACTATGTACATAACAATACAAGAGGCATTTGTTTCCATGGTGGTCAGTATATAAATCAAGATTATATTAAAAGGCAAGCTCCCAGGCCAGGTGCAATGGCTTATGCCTGTAATCCCAGAACTCTGGGAAGTAGAGACAGGTGGATCACTTGAGCCCAGGAGTTTGAAACCAGCCTGGGCAACATGGAGAAACCCTGTCCCTACAAAAAAAATACAAAAATTAGCCGAGCATGGTGGCACAAATCTGTAGTCCCAGCTACTTGGGAGGCTGAGGTGATAGGATTGGTTGATCCTAAAAGGTCAAGGCTACAGTGAGCTGTGTTCGTACCACTGCACTCCACCCTTAGTGACAGAGAGAGACCCTGTCTCAAAAAAAAAAAGCAAGCTTCCATACATATTTACATTTTACATAAATGAAATGTTATGATGTCTAGATTTTGCTTCAAAATAATCTCATGCTATTATGAAGGGGAGCAGGTAGAGATTACATCCCATTGACCATGGGTTGATAATTGTTGTAGGCAGATGATGGGGACATAAAGTTTCTTTGTATTACTTTTCAGCTTTCACATGTTTGAACGTTTCCGCTTTCACATGTTTGAACGTTTCCGCTATATGTTTATAAATTGCAATCTGTCTTGGCAAGCAACCTCAAATGCAGGTCATCATATACAATAAGTGCTGTATCACACTCACTTTTCTCTGGAAAGCAAGAAGTCAAACCAACACCACACGCTGTGCATTAAGAAGTGGACTCAGGGGAGAGGCACTGGAGCCTCAGCTATCACCAGACTCATCACCATTTGGCCAGGACTGCAGATGCTAGGGTCTAAAGATATTTGGTTTTAAGATGAGATCTCAGTCCCAGGAGACCATCAAGGGTTACAAAAGCATCTGGCTATGAGTAGCACAGGCAAATTCAATGGCTCTGTAATACCTTCTACAAAGATTCACATCCCTAGTCACAGACATGTAACAAAACCATCATGTGCAAATAATACTATACAATGGAGGAATAATAGCCTGTACTTCTGGAATTAGAAGCAATACAGATATGCTCCATGGAACAAGTTTGGGACCACAACTGTTTTTAGAAGAAGGTAAAAGCATCTGCCCATTTCATGCCTTAGCTCATTCTTTGTACTGACTCTGAAACTTCCTAACATCAGGGACAAATAGCCATGAATGGATTTGGGGCTGGTATCTCCTCGAAAATCCAAACCCATTCATCTTCTCTCTTGTTCTTCTCTACTGCAGAGGTTGCAAAGCTAAATACACATTTATCAGGCCATCTTGTAGTTATTGGTGACCATACACAAAATGTATTGTCTGGGGGTACAATACATAGGTTGAAAGGAGGAACCACGTGGTCAACATGCTAAGGAAAGCAGGGCTGAATGAACACTAAAGCATAACTCCTCTTGGCATAGTCAATACCCTGCAGTACAAACAGAATGATTCCCAACAATATCTGCCGAGCGTGGTGGCATACACCTTCAGTCCCAGGTGTCAAATATGTAGTCCCATGAGACAAACATGTTTACACTATTGTTCAGTTGGGTTTTCAATTATGTGAAACAAATACGTTTCTATGCTGCTCAGGAAGATAGTCAATGTCTCTATAGAGAACCCAAGAGGGATACGTGTGCTGGTAAATGTTTAACAACCAGCTCTCTGAAAGGCAAAGAAAAGACCAGATTTGTAGTATTTACCAACTTCCATGAAGTAAACACTCCCACCATGGCTAAGGTCAAGTTATCAACAGATGTCACCAAATGTGGGACTGGAAAAAATGTGCACAAACCTCTTGTACCAGTACAAACCAGCTCTGGCATGTCACTGAATATGCGCTATCTAGTCTTCTCAGGAAGCCAAGCTCAAGCAGTTTGCTTAGAAATTGCCTGTAACCCCATAGACAAATGGTGTTGGAAAAGGGGGTGGTGTGGCACAGAGAAGAGGGATGGGAAGGAGGAGGGAAATGGGGAAAATGTAAGTTCTTTAGTCTGTAATTACTTCTGAAACTGGAAAACATTAATTTTGACCCATAGCTTTCTTCGGGGATTAAGAGCTTTAGATTCGTAAGATATTAACAACGTGGGAAGTGTTTTGCAGTATTTATTTATTCCATTTGACTCTTAAATTTGTTTTCATAACCATCATGTAATCCTAGAATACAGGTGTACCCTTGTTTAACACTTAAGAACATACATGAGATCTTTTGGCAGGGAGGGTATCCATCCCCTCAAGCATTTATTCTTTGCGTACAGACAATCCAGGTCTATTGTTAGGGTTTTTATTTGTTTGTTTTTGTTTGTGTGTTTTTGAGACGGAATCTCACTGTCTTGCCCAGGCGAGAATGCAATGGAATGGTCTCGGCTCAATGTGAAACCCCGTATCTACTAAAAATACGACAACAACAACAACAAAAATAGCTGGCATGGTGGTGTGCACCTGGGGGCCCAGCTACTTGGGAGGCTTAGGTGAGATCGCTTGAGCTTGGGAGACTGAGGCTGCAGTGAGCCGTGATTGCACCACTGAACTCCAGTCTAAGCGACAGAGCAAGACCCTATCTCAAAAAAAAAGGGGGGGGGAGAAGTGGCAATCTTTGATGACTTTTCTCACTGCAAGGCAAACCTGTCTGGGATAGAGTAACAGACAGGGCAGTTTTCACTTAGTGGCTGTTGGATCAAGACCTAAAAGCATGGCTAATGTGGTTGTTTCTATAATGAAAAAAAACGCAATAGTTTGTTTCCTTTTTTTATGGAATTCATGCCCCTAAAAATAACAACAAACCCCACAGAGACAGCATATAAAAAATATTATCAATTTTTACATTTATTCCTTAGACTTCATAGTTTTCAATTTTAAGAATAACAACCCAGATCCCTGGTACTTCAGTTGCACTTACAGATAATTGCTTGTGAAATGAAAAGGGCAAAAAGAAAATTAGAAACTCCTAAAAGAGGAAACTGAAAATCCTTTACAGAAGATAATCATTTTCAATAATGGTCATAATTATTGCTAAAGAATACTCTCTGCTTCACAAACTTTTCATTTCCTACTTGTACTTCTCTCTTCTAAACTCCAACTTCTCCCTCAGAATTACTAATGTACTCCCAAATGGAAAAAAATATGGCCATTAGAGCAAAACCCAAGTGGCTCATATGACTAAATTAAGTATGTTTTATTCCCTCCCAGACTCAGGAGTGATTTTAGGACTCAATGCCCCAGGGCCTCTTTACTCCAGGGCCCTGGATGACATCAGTGAGAGGAGAGTGGAGTTTTAGAAAGGAAGGCTTCACCTTGACAGTTCAACTGCTATCATCCCAACATTTGGGGAGGACCTGCTGAGAAAAGGAAAGATTTCTTGTGCTGTAAAGGAAGGTTAAGAGGAGTGAGAAAGACCAATGAATCAGAGGCGATTGAAGAATGTGATACTTTAAAGAAAGGCAGTCTTGGGGAGGAGACTGAATGGAGGGTGTTAATAAATGGAGAGGCTTTGGAGACTGAATGAGGTGACAGCAGACATAAAGGAGGGCTATGAGAGATGAGTGGACTCAATCCAAAGTAAAAGTAGTCTATTACGTAACGAACCAGGCTGCTGCATATGGAGAGGATGAAGAACAATGGGCTTGCATGTTTCATCTAGTAGAGTCTGCCTCAAAACTAGGCAGAGACATTATGGGAATTGGAGACAATCCTATGGGCATTCTGCAGGTACCCTAAGCCCTCTGGGTAGACCCTGATCAAAGGGTGCCAACCGTGCAAAGGATATCCACTATGCACAAGAGGACATACTGGTGGCCTAAGCCATCTCAGAAACTGCTTGGTCCCATGATACCCAGGGCATCCTGTAGCAGCAGTAAAATCTCAGATGTAGACAATAATTGTTGTATCAGGTCAGCTTCTGTCTGGTACTTTCATTACCACCAACTATTCTTTTCTAATGTAAATCAGTAGACCTCTGCACCAAAAAGACTGGAAGGAAAGGGGGGGTGGCATGTTAGTGGCTCACGCCTGTAATCCCAACACTTTGGGAGCCCGAGGCAGGCGGTTAGGAGTTCGAGACCAGCCTGGCCAGCATGGTTAAAACCTGCCTCTACTAAAAATACAAAAATTAGCAGGACATGGTGGCTCGCAACTGTAATTTCAGGCTACTCAGGAGGCTGAGGCACAAGCATCGCTGAACCCAGGAGGCAGAGATTGCACTGGGCCCAGCTCGTGCCACTGCACTCCAGCCTGGCCAACAGAGTGAGACTCAGTCTCAAAAAAAAAAACAAATTCTGTGTGTCTGCGTCTTTCTTTCCTCAAACCTAAGAGCCTTAAAGCCTTACGTTTGTACAAGTGAGCCTAATCACCATTTTGGAGCATCCATGACTGTAGAATGAATGCATATTAGTTTTTAAATTTTTTAGGTGAAGCAAGTATTCTGTGGGGTAGAAAAACGTGGGATCAGGGGTTTTAGGCAAGATTATGAAGGACCTCTCAAGTATTTGGGGAATATGTTGCTGAAAATACACAAGTATTAAGCCTTTCACATTACAGATGGATCCAGGGTTGGGGAATATGCCTTTTGAGCTAATTCCCAAGGGTCAAAAAAGCACACACAAAAAAAAAACAATAAAAACCTGAGGCTCAGAAATTTACTAGCTCAGCAAAAAAGATTCCAATCTAAATAAGCAAGGTCCTGGTGATATTGAAGTGAAAAAGTTCTGCCAATTATCAATATATCGCCTCTTAGTTGCAAATTCATCTGTCAATACGTGCTCTGTGGTAACGGACAGAATTCTTTGAAACATTCCTCCTATACAGTGTGCACCGAAATGAAAATGTTGAGCTTTACCAGTAGAGGGCGATGGAAGGACATTGCAGGAGAAAGGGGCTCTGCTGTTTTATGCAGCTGGTACTGTGGAGTGGGTTGGCGATGTGGATATGAGGAAGTCTGGGGAAGAAGTGTGTGGACAGATGACTTAGGATGGACGCAAACTGTGAAGATATCAGGTAGACAAAATTATGCACCCCGTCAATGTCAGCTGCTTTCTCCAGCCATCTGACTGCTTGCCCAAGAAGCCTGTGGATAAAGTGGCAGTGGTGGCAGAGATGAAAGGTGGGCACGGGCAAAACAACATGAACAGCCTCAAGAAGGCTGACCTGCCTAAAGCTATCCTGAGGGTCTAATCTGCTAATGGCAGCGATAAACATTGAGCCCCAGATACGGCACCATTTCTCAAGATGACCAACCAGCCACCTGACTTCACTGGACCTCTTCTACCACAGAGAAGGCAAATAGATGAGATCTCCCAGCACCACCATCCATAGACTCACAGAATGCCTAATCTTCCATCACGGCATTCCACACAGCCCTGAACCTTATCAGCAAAGGGACTCATCTCACAGCAAAAGAAGTCTAGCAAAGGTTTCATACCCATGGACATAACTGGTCTTGCGACCTACTTCATTACCCAGAAACAGCTGCTCTAGCTGAAAGGTGGAATAGCTTACTGAAGACTCAGTTGCAGTGCCGATTAGAAGAAAACATCCTGATTGGATGGGAGTCAGCTCACAGGATGCAGTTTGTGCTTTAAATGGGAGACCACAATGTGGTGTTACCTTCCCCATACCCATAATACGTGGGCTGAGAAATCACGGAGTGGGAGTACGGGTGGCTCCTCTCATGATTACACCTAATAACCCACTTCCTGAATTTTTGTTTTCCATTGCAGGAATTTTGAGTTCTGCTTGTTTAGAGATACTGGTTCCCAAGGTGGGGATGCTTCCACCAGAGGCACAACAGTGGTTCCACTGAATTGGAAGTTGAAAGTGCTACTTGGCCATTTTGGTCTCATTGTGCTGCTGAAAATACTGGCATAAGGAGGAGTTAATCTACTAGTCGTTGATCCTGATTACTGAAGAGAGATCAGGTTGCTGTCACACACTGGAGCCAAGGAAGACTGTGTGTCACACAAACACACACTCACAAAACAAATCTGGACTTTGGTAAAGAGAGGCTTTATTTGAGGGGTCCGTTGAAATAGGAGGAATGGGACTGCTGTGGTAGGGATCACCCTCTGACCATAATATCTGCAAGTATATCAAAAGTCAGGTAGAAAGGGTTTTTCTTTTATGGGAAGAATTAAGACAGGCTAGAAATAACCAGATACAGGGGCATGAAATGAGTATGTGGCATAATTGGACAATTGATCAAAGATGTCTCTCTGCTGGGCACAGTTGCTCACACCTGTAATCCCAGCACTTTGGAAGGCCGAGGAGGGCAGATCATTTGAGGTCAGGAGTTTGAGACCAGCCTAGGCAACATGGTGAAACCCCACCTCTACTAAAAATACAAAAAAGTAGCCAGGCGAGGTGGTATGTGCCTGTAGTCCCAGCTACTCAGGAGGCTGAGGCAAGAGAATCGTTTGAACCCTGCAGGCAGAGGTTGCAGTAAGCTAAGATCGTACCGATGCACTCCAGCCTGGGTGACAGAGTGGGACTCCATCAGGGAAAAAAAAAAAAAAAAGGCTTCATTTTGGTCAGCCGACTTTCCTGGAGCCTGGAGGGAATCATTAGGGAAAGGAGTAGCTGTTCTGCATTGTGGTACTTGCTCAGGTTGAGCAAGGTCAAAGTTCAGGGGCCTGTGGAGACAGGTGAAGCCAGACTAACATTTGCTCAAGTCAAGTTAGTTGGTATTTTGTCCAGATTGGTGAGCAAAATACCAACACTGGGGACAACCAGGTCAGTTCAGTTTTGATACGGTTTTGCTCTGTGTTCCCAACCAAATCTCACACTGAATTGTAATCCCCAGTGTTGGAGATGGGGCCTGGTGAGAAGTGACTGGATCAGGGGGGTGGTTTCTAATGGTTTAGCAACATCCACTAGTGCTGTCTTGTATTCTCATAAGATCTTCCCCTTCACTCTCTTTCCTGCTCCACCATGTGAAGACGTGCTTCCTTCCTCTTTTGCCTTCCACCATGATTGAAAGTTTCCAAAGACCTCCCCAGACTTGTTATTTGTACAGCATGCAGAACTCTGAGTCAATTAAACCTCTTTTCTTTTTTTGTGAAAAGGTCATTTTAAGAAAAAAATTTAGTTAACAAAAAATTTGACAAGTTTCACTTAGCAAAATACACGCAAAAGGAAATCACAGTACAAAGAAAGTCAAGGCCTCACCAATTCCTGCAGTATTAATATTGTGTCTCAATTCTCAAAACTAACTTTTAAAAAGCTTAAACTTAACCTAAAGGATTTTAAATGAAACTATAAACTAGAATGAACAAACATGAGAAATATTTCTTTCTTTGCATCAGGGAGCTAGCCCCTTTGAGTTTTCCAAAAAAGCACGTCTCCCAGTGTGTTCAGTGATGTGGTGTAAAAGGTCCGCATCCAACAAACTGAAACTACTTAAACTCAGATAACATCACTCCGAAGTATACTACCAAAATGTTCATTGAGAAAAGCTGAAAATAGTTTTAGTTTACTTATTATCACATGCTAGAAGAAAATTTTGCATGAGAAACACTGAAGAGGTAATTTTTTAAATCCAGATTTCACAAACTCATGGTGCAAAATGGGTCCCACCGCTTCCTCTATTATAACTGCTCTTAACTGCTAGTTGGCTGCCTGTGTAAAATTTCATTGAAATAACTCAAATGTTCCTAACAAAACTAGTCATATCCACCCATGCTGTTCTGCCCACTGTAGCCGGCCCCATAACAGCCGCTCACTGACTGGCTCTCCAGGCCACTTACAGTGGCCCGGGCGGCAGACACCCCCATGCCTTGCATCACCTGGCTGCTATATGCCCCATTGCTGGCCCCTGTTGTCGAATTCAAGAAGAGTTCTATGTATCTGTGTTGCATGTTGGCCCTGTCTTTGGACATGACTGCAACAGCTTCTTCATGAATAGCAAACTGAACATCTGCATCGCCTGTCACTCTTCCATCTGGGCCGATCTCAATATGGACTCTCACAGGATTGAGAGGAGAGAAGAAGTTGTAAATGTCATTCTCAGTCGCTTTGTATGGCAGACCCTTCATGTGGACACAGCGGCCTGTGGTGCTCTGCACTGTGAACTCACTATCGCCGTATCTGTGGCCATACATTCCAGAGAGACGGTAGCTGAGGTCTGTCCCGAACAGGTCGGTGGTGAAGCCATAACCATCGCTGAGGCCACTGTACTCCTCATAGCCCCCATAGCCTGTGCTGTAGGCACCGGGCCGCATCCTCTCCAGTCCTGCCTGCTTCACAATGCCAATAGACCTCCTGGCGGTCCCAGGCTGGTAGTAGGGCCCCCGGCCGCTGCACGGACATGAACTTCAGAGGGGGCTCTGAGTATGACCTAACTTCCTCCTGGCTGCTCTTAAACACCTCGATGTACTGTGCCCTATCCTCTCCTTGTGCTTCCCTAGAGCTTTCTCAGATAACTCCTGGGAGGCAAACTGCACAAATGCTTCCCCTGTAATCTTGCCCTTGGGGTCCACAGGCAATGTGATCCCATTTGACACGATTTCCAACCCTGAGAAGAACTGAACGATTTGTTCCTTTGTGCATCCAAATGGGAGTCCTCGAAGCCGCACGAAGCCGTCGGCACTGCTGGGACCACTGTGCTTTAACACCCAATCCATCTCGGTTCTGTGGGGCTTGGACACTTCAATGTACCACTGGCCCATGCTCTCCCTGTCTTTTTTCAAAGCCAGTTTTACATCATCTTCTGATCCAAGTTCAACAAAAGCCTCACCACTCTGCCTGCCCTCTCTAGTGTAGATGAAATGGACACCTGCAGCCCCATAGTGAATCGTGCAGTCAGAGAGGAAGTTCTGCACATCCTCAACAGAGCAGGACCAGGGAAGGCCACGGAGCTTGACCACAAAGCCCTCACCTCCCTCAGGGCCCAGCATCATGGACACTTGACAGGATGGGTGTCAGGTGATCTTGGGTGCAGCTTTTTTGTGGCACAGAGGCAAGCGGAACTGGTTACTGTTCCTATCAGGCAAGCGCGGCTGGCAGCTAAGAGCCCCAAAATTCCACCGAAGCTCAACCACGCAGAGGGCTCCAGGAAAGTCTAGGTGCATCTTTTTGTTCTCAACCTTAAGGAAGACGTGGCGCAGACCTCCTTCCACGACAGACCGGAAAGACCAAACCTCTTTTCTTTATAAATTACCTGGTCTCAGGTAGTTCCTTAATGCAATAACAGTCTAATAACAAATTTATATGATAAAGAATGGGAATTTGGAGAGTCTGTGTCTGGCCTTGTAATTAAATAAACAACAAGGTTATGCCTAACTCATGGAGAAGCGAGATTCTTTGCAACAAGTCATGTCCTGGAGCACAAAAGGGTGAGCGAATTCATCACTGTTTTCTAGTGTCACAGAGTCACTCAGGTCAAGTTCCACATCGTCATCTGGAACCCGGGAGTCTCTGGGGCACCTCTTAGTACTTCCATACTGTATTAGTTTACTATTGCTGCTGTAACAAATTACCACAAAACTAGCAGCTTAACACGACACAAATGTATTATCTTACAATTCTGGAGGTCCTAAGTCAGAACAGCTTCTACTGGACCAAACCAAAGTGCCAGAGGGGCTGTGTTCCTTCTGGAGGTGCTAAGAGGGAATCTATTTCCTTTCCTTTTCCAGTTTCTAGAGGCCACACATATTACTTGGCTCATGGCCCCATCCTCCTTATCCAAAGCCAGAAATGTCCAGCTGAGTCTTCCTATGATATCATGTTTCTGGTTCTTTCTCCTTCTTCCATTTTTAAGAACTTTGGGGATTACATTGGGCCCTCCCAGATCATCCATGATAACCTTTCATTTTAACATCAGGTGGGAACAGCCTTAATTCTACCTGTAATTTCCCTTTGCCATTTAACAAATCATATTCAGAGATTCTGCAGGTTAGGATATCTTTGAGGGGGGCCTTTTTCCTGCCAGCCACACTCAGGGTATTATGTCTGTTAGGGATTGGGATGGGTTTTCATTCATTCAAAGGAAGTATGTCATTTGGTAGAGACACTGTGTTGTCTTTTTGGGGGAATACAAAACAGCGTTTATCCTGATAGTTGAATGATGAGTAGGGATTTGGCAATAGGAGTTCATTCCTGTATATTTGTCATGTCTGTAGTCACCTCTGTCCTGGCAACACTGCCCATCTGTTACATGTTGTTCAGCAGGAATATTATTCATGTACTGACCAGCTTCTGAAATGCATGGTGTTGGCAGTTGTGGGGACAGATGATGAATGGAATTCAACATTGATGTGAGAGTAATCAGTGTATATGGTGAACACAATGTGTAGCTCCCAAATCCTGAATTACCTCAGTGTATCTGTATTCATCAGATAACCTATTGAAATATTTAATGAGACCATTATATGAATTGTAGAGGTCACTGGACATGCTAAATGGCAGTGTGGTAATACAAATGGAAAATGGGGTGAGAGTTTTATCAGTGTTCATTTCCGCCATATTGGTCACCTGCCATGAAGATGACAACACTAGGGTAGGTGAGAAAGTACAGTCAACCTTCTGTATCTTTGAGTTCCACATCCTCAGATTTAACTAACCGTGGATCGAAAATATTAGAAAAAAAAACAATAAAAATAACAAAACAACAAAAATATGAATAACCAATATAGGACAACAACTATTTATATAGAATTTACATTGTTTTAGGCATGATAACCAATTTAGAGATGATTTAAAGTGTATGGGAGGATGTGCATAGGTAATATACAAATATTATGCCATTTTATACAAGGAACTTGCACATCCACAGATTTTGATCTCTGCGAGGTGGGAGTGTTCCTGGAACCAATGTCCTGCGGATACTGAGGAATGGCTGTATATGTCATAGACAGGTAAGAAAGTGCAGAGATATCATATTTCTCTTCAACAGTGGCTCATTAGATTGAATTATGTTCTAAAATATATAGCAAATGAGAGGCTTTTCCAAGACTTAGCTTTCCTACTGGTTTTGCGGACTATTTTGTTGTCTGGGGTGGATAAATTTGAAGAAACCAGAAGTGAATTTACATTATATTCATTTCTTGAGAATTTCACAGAGTTATAAGTGAATTTTATAAGCTCTTACTATTGTCTCAGTGTAGGCACAGACGCCACTTTTATTTCTTCATGTTGGATTTGTTTCACTGGGACGCTGTTTTTTGGAGAATGTATATGGGGTGTCACTTGCTCTCCTCCTACACACACAATTATGTTATATTTAGCATAAGTAGCAGTCTCCCTGGATACAAGAGACCATTAATCAGCACATCCTCTCATTAATTAAATGTAAGTGAGCAATCTAAATATGCTCAGCCAGCTCTTAAGTGATCATTCAGCTTGGTGGGGGTTTGGTCACTGTTTTTAATGGCTTATCTCCTATTTAGAGGGCAGAGTTTTAGGTTCTGCTTTAGCGCCACTGTGTGTCATAATATTCCACATTGTGCCATTGTTAGACTCACCCTTTTACTTGAGTTGCCATTTTCCCACGTCTTAACTCTGTGCAACATTCAAGGCTTAACTCAGTTGCCATGTCTGTCTTTAAGCTTTCTCTAATGAACTCAGGCCACAGCAATCTTCCTTCTCTGGAATTTTATCACTCTAAATGTCTTGTGGCTCTCTTTGGCACTGTATGGTGTCATCAGTTATATTTTTATGTATACATCATAGACTCAAAGGGTTATTAGTTGACTGAAATGATTGATGACAGTCTGGTCTAGAAGGGTAGCACTGGGAATGAGTGAGAAAGAAGAGACAGATGATTGATTGGCTATATGGTGGTTGAGAAAGAGGGTGGAGTTTAAGTTGATGCTATTATTTCAAGGTTGGTAGCCCTACTGACAGAAATGAATCAAGCTTTCTATTCTCAGCTAGATTATCCAACTTTTGTCTGCTAGTATAGATGAAGTACTCAATTAATCCTTGTTGAGATTAATTGAATTCACTTCAACTGGAACCTCTTCTGTATCTTTTTAGTATTGGTCCAAAGTCTCAGTGTAGTGCTCTCCATACCATTCTCTCATGTTTGGGCTTGTTCTCTCTTGCCAAACGTTGCAGGAAATGGTATTCATACAAGTCTGCCACCCCATATTCCTTATTCTCTGCATGTATCCTATACGGGTAAATCGTGTTCACTACCATACCCTCTCATACTCACAGACTTTGTCCTGATGCATCTCTGAATGCCCCAACTTTCTTTCTCCCTCCTTCTAACCATCTTCATTTCTACCATAGGCTTAATTTGGAGAGAAAAGCATCTTACCTCATGAACACTGAAGTATTGTATCTATCCAGGGCTTTTCCCTTTGCCAATAGGAACATTCCCAAATGATGTCTTCCTAATGGGGAATTTTAAGCACTAGCAGGGTGATAGCCTAAAGAAGGGGTTAGCAAGCTTTGCCTTTAAAGGGCCAGATAGTACATCTTTTAGCTTTTGTAGGCCTTTTCACAACTACTCAACTCTGCTGTTGTAGTTAAACGATATCTAAATGAATTGTTAGGCAATATGTAAATGACTGATATGGCTGTATTCTAATACAGTTTAACTTACAAAAACAGACAGTAGGCCACACTCAGTCCCCAGACCATAGTTTGCTGAAACCTAGTCTATAGTATTAGTTTTTGGCATTTCCACTGTCTGTGAAATAGTAACAGAAAAGCAATGGCAATTTCTCACCATCTACCCATCTCTCCCTTTTGTGTATATACATATACATATATGTGTGTATTTGTATGTATGCATGTATATTTACACACACACGTATCTTGCATTTCAGTGACAAGAAACTTTGCGGTGTGCAGAAAAGGCAAGGGAGTATATCTTTCCACTGAGAACCTTGGCTATCAATGTTACAGATGCCAGCATTCCAGACAGAACTGCACAGATGCCTTAGAGAAGTGCCAGGGGATGGTAATGCATAGAAGTACCATTAAAGAAGGAAAATTAGAGAGAGTGTCTATCAGATGAAAATACTCATTATTGGAAAACTTCCAGTTTTATGTAGTAAGTTTTATGCTGCAAGACTGGTGTAAAACAATCATAGTTCTTGCAATAATGAAACTGAATATTTGTTTGAGAGTTTTTCTAAGTAGCCTGAGGAACAATTTCCCTAAGAAGTGGGTTTTTGTGGGGTTTTTTTGTCCTTAATATTATCTAACTGAAGTTTTGTTCCTAAGAATCTGCTTCTCCTGTAATGATTTAGGATTATAACACAAAACAAAGTGTGTATTAACAAAATTGAACATTTTGCTCAGGCTTTTCTTAAGGCACTCTGAGTTTCTGGACTTAAATAATGCATGTGAGGATAAGTTTTATGTGTCAACGCTAGGCTATAGTCCCCAGTTATTTAATCAAACAGTAATCTAGGTGATGCTGTGAAAGTATTTTGTAACTGTGGTTAACATCTACAATCTGTTCACTTTAAGTAAAGGAGCTTACTCTTAATAACGTGGGTGAGCCTCATCCAATCAGTTGAAGGCATTGAGAGCAAAACCTGAGTTTCCAGAAGAAATTTTGCCTTAGAACTAAGCAGTTTCCAGCCTGGCTGCTTGCCTTGTGGATTTCTGAATCAAAACTGCAACTGACTTTTCATTAGTCTCCAGACTGGCCTACAAAATCCAGACCTGCTAGCTGTATAAGTTAGGGTTCTCCATAGAAAAAGAACCAATAGGAGATAGACAGACAGATAGATAGATAGACAGACAGACAGATAGATAGATTGATTTATCATGACGGATTGGCTTATGTGGTTATGGAGGCTGAGAAGTCCCATGATCTGCCATCTGCAAACTGGAGGCCCAGGAAAGCCAATGGTGTAGTTCCAGTCCTAACTCAAAGGCCTGAGAATGAGGGGAGTAAATTGTATAAATCCCAATTTGAGTCTGAAGCCTGAGAATTAGAAGAAATGATGTCTGAGAGCAAGAGACTCTAGATATCTCAGCTCCAGCAGAGAGCAAATTTGCCCTTCCTGTGCCCTTTTGTTCTATTCAGGTGCTAAAGAATTTGGATGAGGCCCACATGCATTGATGAGCATGATCTTTTTTTTTTGTTTGTTTTGAGACAGAGTCTCACTCTGTTGCCCAGGGTGGAGTGCAGTGGTGTAACCTTGGCTCACTGCAACCTCCGCCTCCTGGGTTCAAGTGATCCTTGTGCCTCACTCTCCTGAGTAGCTTGGATTACAGGTGCACACTACCACACCCAGATAATTTTTGTATTTTTAGTAGAGACACGGTTTGGTCAGGCTGGTCTCAAACTCCTGGCCTCAAGAGATCCACCTGCCTCAGCCTCCCAAAGTGCTGGAATTACAGGCATAAGTCACTGTGCTCGGCCTGATCTTCTTTACTGAGTCCGATTCAAATGCTTATCTCTTCCAGAAACACTCTTGCAGACACAAGTAGAAATAATGTTTTACCAGCTATGTGGGCATCCCTTAGCCCAGTCAAACTGACACATAAATCATTACACCAGCTGCAACACACATGAGCCAATTCCTTAAGTCAATCTCAATCTCTCTCTCTCTCTACACACACACACACACACACACACACACACACACACACACACACATCCATCCTGCTGGTTGTTTCTCTGGTGAACCCTCACTGATACAACACATTGAAAGAGTAGCCTGGCTGTATTTCTAGCAGAAAAACTGTAAAATATGCTAATGTGTTGACTAAATTATTCCAGAACAAGGGTCAGCTCTGCCTAGAAAACTGGTAACTCAGACATAAAACTTTCAGATGTACATTGGGGAAAACATACCACTCTGCTCGATTATGGAAACACACTTTTCTAAGGCTTCTCTTTTGAAATATTTTTACTGGGTGATATCAACACAGAGTGGAACTGTAAGCAGGTTGATAAGAGATGAATGTAGACAGTAGAGAGTGATGTCTGAAGTCCCTGTCATTGACATGTGAAACTGCTCTTCAGTCACCCCATAAAACTTTTAGTATTCCTTATTGTCATCCATATAGAAGATGAAGCCTGAAAATAAGAGGTGCTCAATTAATATCTCAGTTATCTGTTTTCAGAATTTACAGAAGAAACCAGAGTCCTGTGATTCTGAATCCAGCATTCTTTGTACTGCAACACATCAAAATACAACACTAAATAAAATCAGAACAAAAGATCCCACATTAAAGTCTTCAAATTGAATTGTAATATTATAGCTAGACTATCTCACATGCTCAGCCTCCATATCAGTCTGGGTCCAATCAAGAGAGAGAAATGATTTATTTAAACAGGAGAATATTAATATAAGAAATTATCAAATTAGGGTAAGAGTATCTATAAGAAAAATCTATATACTTTCTGTAGAGGAAAAGGCCCTTGGCCTTGTGGTTTCACCTCAAAATCAGCTTGCAAAGGGCAAATTAATTGGAGAAAAGGCACACACATTTATTTAATGTGTATATAGATGAAAACCTTCAGAATAAAAGATTCAAACATACAGGAGACATTGCTCATTTTTATGCTTTGGTTCAACAATGTATGGAGAGCTGTGTAGAAATATGATTGGACTAAAGGTATGATCTAATGCTAATAGACTGAGTGGAAAAATCCAGCAAAGTCTCACTGTCTGGATTGTTCCTGGCCTCTCTGAGCATGGGGTTGGTCCCTCTCTGGAATGGGAGTCTCGTGACCTACAGTCAAACAAGGTAGGTCAGATAATTTCTTTATGGCCAGTTTTTATATGGAACGGAGGAGGGAAAATCAGAGTAATATTTTTAGCGTTTATCCTGGCTTTGGGGAAAAAGGGTTCTGGTTTCTATAACTCACCTTGGGGAAGTAAGATTCTAGCTTCTATGGCTAGCCTCTGGGGAGAATGGGACTGAGACAAGATGGCAAGATGTCAAAGAAAAACTTTTGCTTCTGAGGCCTACATTTGGGGAATTGTTTTCTGAGTCTCAACATATATAAGGGCGGAGGGAGAGTACTCAAGGAAGGACAAATCTGGAAAGGTGCTCCATTTCCAGGGCTAAGGTCCAGACCTTGCTGAAAGTCTATTGTAGTTGCAGTCCAATGGACTGCAGAAAAATCTGACAGTTTGAGGCAGACCTGGTCTGCAGTCACTGAGCAAACAGGAAGCAACCCTCCAGAGGGCAGGTGAGGTGTAGTCAGGCTGCAGGCAAGCCCCAGACAGCGTATGGATGCAAGGGCATACAGAGGGAGTGGGATCCCCAGTGGAACCCTCTAGCACATAAGCAAGGCTACAGCCAGTGGCCAAGTATGTGGTCATGCTGAGGAACTGGGAGTGCCAATGTGGCAGGAGGCCTGGAGTATACCACATCTTGTCAGGAGAGCTGGATGTTACAAGGACTGTGGAATACCAAACTGGGAAGGACTCTGAACAGAAGGAGTCGGGACACTGGAGCAGGTGCATGGTGTCCATGTAAAGATGGTGAGAGCACTCTCACCAGGCCAGTCTGGAGCTGTAAGGGTATAAGAAACCACAGATTCTGGGTCTATGGCTGGCATAGTGCACCACCAGATACTCTTGCAGTCACAATGTTAACCTACCACGAACTGGAAACAGCAGGAATCCCTTCCACTTGCAATGCAACTGTAGTGCTCACTACTGAGAAAGCACGCCATGTATCTACTGTAAAGGAGAAATGCCTAAAGCAATTCTGTGCATTATCTCTGAGCACACATTGAAGGTGAATTTGAAGCTGAGGTGCAATACATTGATAACTGGCACAGTCCATTCCGTTGTTTGCCTCCATGTGAACCCTTTGACCCACATCCAAATTCCCCTGCAGCAGCAAAACAACTTTTTCTACCTAACATGATACATCAATCCTTGTAAGTGAAGTGCTCACTTTTACCTAAAATTAGATGACCAGGATTTTCAAGTGATTGCAATTATCATAGGATCTATTAAGTATTTCTCAAATTCAGTCAGGTTCCCACTGAGTATTACCTTACCTAAAGACAAGTTAATCTGCCTTGAAGTTGTGCATAAAATTTAAAATAGGAACCAGGATTTTAAAAAAAGAATGATACAGATATATAAATAAATGCATCCATATGATAAACATAGAGAAATATGCAAAGTAACAATAGTCTTTGTTTCTATAATTTGTCTCAAGGTCTGAGCTTTTCAAGTTCAAATTATAATTTTCTTTCACTCTCAGCTAAAATCTCAAAAGCTTTCTTTACATCAGTTCTTTACCTAGTGAAGCTATCCAAACTTTCATTTCCCGGGGGTGTCAGTCAGTCTTGAACTACCCTACATTTGTTGTTGAGGTATATTTCCATTAACATTTCCTGTTGAGCACATGAAGTACGGAGAATAATGGCATTGCAAAGCTGTCCACATCCTAATACTTAAAAATGTAATGTGTTGTGTTATAAGACATATAGGAATTAAGATTGCTGATTTAGGCTGGGCATGGTGGCTCATGTCTGCAATCCCTGTGCTTTGGGAGGCCAAGGTGGGAGGACTGCTTGAAGCCAGGAGTTTGATACCAGTCTGGGCAACAAGACCCTGTCTCTACACATGCACACAAATTAAACAGGTATCATGGTGAGCACCTATAATCCTAGTTGTTTGGGAGGCTAAGATAGGAGGATCAATTGAGCCCAGGAATTTGAGGTTACACTAAGCTATAATGGCACTACTGCACTCCAGTCTGGGCAACAGAGCAAGACCCTGTCTCAAAAATAAATTATTTAAAAGATTGCTAATTTAAAATAGGGAGATTATCCTGGATTATCTCAGCGAGCCCAATCTAATTACAATGGTTCTTAAAAATGGAAAAGGCAGAAAAGGGAGAACCAGAGATGGCAGCTGAAAAGTCAATTCACCACTGCTGACTTGGAAGATGGAGGAATGAAGCCATGAGGCCAGGAATGCAGGCAGCTTCTAGAGAGCCGGAAAAGGCAAAGAAACAGATTGTGCATTCGGCGCATCTAAGACTGCAGCCCCAGACACCTTCATTTTAACCCAGTGAAAATCATCTTCGACTCTTAACCTCCAGGACTCTAAGATAACAAAACTATGTTGTTCTAAGCTATTAAGTTTGTAGTAATGTTACAGAAGCAATAGAAAATGAACATACTGAAAGTCAAATGTTTATCTCCATGGATTACTTGAAAACTTGACTCATAAATTAAGAGCAAAAATAATAGCCATTGAGTCCCTGAAGAACGTTTAATCTTTTATCTGAAAACATACCATGTAGATAGTATACAACCATTCATAGTGCATTCAGAATTTCTTCTCACGGGGCAACAATGAATTGCAGCCACCATCCTCCCTGTCAAAGATATTCCTACCATCTTCCTCACATTTCATTTTGCCCTGCATTTGGAAGTGCTATATGCTGAAGAGCAGCATGTCCAGGATGTAAACTCAGCACTAAAATATCAAGCTATTATCATCTTCACACTCCTTTCAAAACAAAACAATTTCCCCTCATTCTTACCAAAATCCTGTTCTGATAACTCTGTAACTGGGCTCAACATAAAGTATTCTAGAGGCTGAAGAAACAGAATTTAGAAACCAAACTGTCACTTTCCTCTAAATGCAACTCCAGGCATATCCTTCAGCTGCTGAAGTACTGCGGAAGTTGAACAACCACTCATTGTGTCTGTAACACCTTCTTCCATAAGAGTGATTAATTCAATCTATGATATTCCCTCCTATATACTTTAACAATCTTCAGGTCCCATAAAATGTCCTTCTAGATACCCTGTGTTCTGAATAGAATCTCCAAGCTTTGGAATCTGGTTTTCCCCTTACAGGGTATTATCTAGTAATAACTAGATAATTTATTTTTAAAAAGTTATTATCTAGTAATAACTTCCCACACCACTAAAATCCAACTCACCTATTTTAAAGGACCCTAGGCTTAAAATTATCAGCAAGCTCTTATACAGGTATACTAAGGCCATACCCCGTATACAAGGGGGCACACTTCTGTTGGTAAAGGTGTGGCTGAAAATTCAATCCTATGTTATGTGAGAAAACCTCTTAGTGTAAGTCATTTGTTCATAGCAAAGGCACAAAGTATGACAGAGTCACTGCCTCAAAGGCAGGAAAAGGTTATAATACAGCAGTGGCACACACTCGATGGCAAAATTACTTAATATCCTGGATTTTAATGAAATATGACCAACCCAGGATCCATGCATTGTTCCCCAGAAGCAGACAATCTTCATATGGAGACCATGAAAGACCAACAGCTTGATAGCAGACACACAGGAAATGTGGGTCAATTTCTTGAGACCAAATCAATTTAGAGATTTGACTTGGCGTTTAGTCTCATCCATATATGCTCAAGATGATTCAAAAGTTATCAGCCTCATTTTTGATTGCCAGGATCCTTGTAGCTACTTTTTCCACCAAATTCTAGGGTATGATCTGAAGTTATTTTTATGAGTTTTACTTTTAATAAGTTAACCAAGGCATACATTCATATGAAAAACACAAACATTTAATCAAAATCTTTTAGAAAATTGGGCAATTTAAATACACAGCCAAGATAGGGTATGCAGTACAGTAGTGGTCCTCAAACTGTATTAAGCATCACAGTCTCCAGCAGATTGCTATCCCTCACCCCGAGTTTCTGAATCAGTGGGTCTACAGTGGAACCCAAGATTTTGCATTTCAGATGAGTGCCACCATGCTCCTGGTGCTGCTGGTTTAAGGAGTATACTTTTTAAACCACTGCATTAGAACATGAAAAGAGGCCAGGAGTTCGAGTCCAGCCTGGGCAGTATAGTGAGACCCTGTCTCTACAAAAGGCAAAAAACAAACAAAAAATTTTTGCTTTGTGTAGCAAAAAGAAAAGCAAAAATAAATAAATGAATAAAATGCGCGCGCGCAGACACACACACACACACATATATATTGCTTTTTGTAGAGACAGGGTCTCACTATGTGGTGGCATATACCTATTGCCCCAGCTGAAGTGAGAAGAGAAATTCCTTTCTTTTCAGGAGGCTGAGAAGAGAGAATTGCTTGATACTGGGAGTTCCAGGCTGCACTGAATTATGATTACACTGCACTCAAGCCAGGATGGCAGAGTGAGATGCTAAATATATTAAAATAAAGAAAAACATGGAAAACACAATTTCAGTCTTGTAGGAGATAAGGATGCTCATCAGCCAGAGCTAAGGGATTGGGGTGACTGTATCAGGATTAGAATGGGGATTTCCCCAATAAGTGTTTCTGTTTTGACATTTGATCCTAGACTAATTGCCTTTTCATCTCTGGATAAAGTTTAGAGTTTTTCATCCATGTAGGAAGTATGTTACTCTCATTTCTTCTGAAGAATCGCCTCTATCTTCTTGTTATGAAGCTGAGCATTCTGTTCTCTTTTCAACACCTCTTCAAAGATCTCATTATGCATGTAGAAGAAGATGTACCCAGTGCAACGCCTATCCTCCTGCATCTGGGCCTCCTGGATATTTAACACCTTCATATCGTTGTAAGTGAGCCAGGTCTGCTTCTCAAAGTCATAGGCATCACAGACATAATGGCCTGAATTTACAGTCTTCCCAAGATGGCTGACAACACTAATGAGCCGGTAGGTATGATCTCCCTTATTGGCATTTCTTTCTGTTTTCTTAGCTTTAGATTTTACCTGATGTAAAATTTCTTTTTTTCTAGGGTTCTTATTGGAACCCATTGCATGCAAGGAATTCCCGTTAGGCTTCTGGAGATTTAATTTTGCAGATCTTATGAGTTTCTCTGTGCGCCCCTGGGCACCTGGCTTTGGAAGGCTTTGGGGCAGTGCCTGCGTAGGAACTTGTTCACAGAATCTCTTACTATCATAATTCTGAGTCTGTTCAGTCACTTTTTGGAATCCTTCTGGAACTCTGATATTTTTATCTTCACAAAAATCTTTAGTAGGATTGACAACCCTATCAAAAGCTGCAAACTTACTCATTTTCATGTATTTCTTTTGTTTTGGATTTTCAGGCACTGCTTGAAACAGAGCTTCTGGAAAACATGTCTCTGGGCTGCTGGTAGGTTTACCTCCAGCTTTGTGGCACTGAGAAAGTGAGAAGTCTTCTAGATATGCCATTAAGTAAGCTAATGGCTTGTTTTCAATTGATGCTCCATCTCCTGAGTGTACAAATTCTGGCTCCTTTGCTTTTGACTTTTTCCCTATATATTTTTGCTGCTGTCTTCTGCTTGCCCCTTTAAAGACTGTCTCGAATTTTCGTTGTTCAGACTCCTTATCAGATCCAATGTATGCAGCCAGGATATCTCTGGATTTCTTTGTTGAAGGCCATGATACACTGATGCTTCCAGAAGTCATCTTTCGAATAATTTTTAATACTCGGAAATCCATAATGTCTGCATCCTCACTCAAGGGAAGAGGTGGTTTGGTGTCTTCATTGCAATGAGAAGATACTGTTAAATATTTGGAAATGTTGACTTCCTGGTCATTCTTCTTTAATGAACAAAACGCATTCAAGCTGTAGCGTTTCAGATGAACAATAAGGACTCTAGGTAGCCTACTGAATGAGTGCACTCCAAGAGAAGTCTTGTGCTTACAGTCTGCACACTTATACTCAAGCTCTTCTGCTGCAAAATAAAGATCAAAAGTAGACTGAATGGATGATGGAAATACTTTCATTCCTTGAGGAAGGTTGATGGAGAGGTAATTACTCAGTTCTGTTTTGAGAATAACCTGACCACAAGCTTTACAAACAATAGAGTGCAACAACTCCAACTCAAAATTAGTAATGACAGGGCAAGAAAACCCACTGGTGTCAGGATCATCAGCACAAACTTGTTTAGGAAAATGATATTCACAAACTTTACTTTTAGGCTTCCAAATTGTGTTGAGTTTTTCTGTGTTATCTTTCAACTGATCTAAACAGTGACCTAAAAACTCATGAGCATCCTTCTGTGCATTGCCATGGAATATCTCTGCAACTGTTGACATGACCTTTTTAATATTCAGAAGTAACATCTCCTTGATTTTTATATTATAAATATCTTTAAAAAAAAGCAGCTGTGCCAAACTCATGGTAAGAGCATTAAGAGGAATCTTACTCAATGGGAAACCCCGATTAAGTATATCATTAGCAAACGATGGAATTGAAAATAAAGACTGTAAAACTGAATTCATATAACAGGTGTTTCCCAAATTGGGGAGGCCATGGCATAGTTTCTCTGGAAACGATTCAGAAAATAGTTTTAATTTATCCCACTTTGAGTAATCCTCACTATACCCCGGTTGTAACACAAATGCCAAAATCACTTTCTCAGTGAGCGCTTGAAGGAGACCAATGTCATCTCGGTAAGGATTTCCAGTAGTGTTAATGAAACATGAAGATTCACGTTTCAATTTCTTTTTCTCTTCTGACTCTTTTAACTTCAGTTGTTTCTCTTGTTTGTAGCTTACACACCTCAAGCGATCTGCCTTGGATTTCTCGTATTCTATAGAATTATTTTCTTTCAAGAATTCCTCATTCATCTCTGGGCTAGACAAGAGCATTATTTCCCTCTTCTTGTGTTGCTTTTCTAGTAACTTTCTGCAAGTAAGTGCTGACAATTTTGATTTAAGCAAAGGCATCCTCTGAAGGACACCCGTCCCACTACCTTTTGCTTTCTCAAAAGATTTGTGACTTGATTTCGCACCAACTTTGTGGAATGAAGTTTTGTTGATTTTCTTCTGTGGTCTTGTGCTGGAAAAGACACTCCCACCTTTATCAGGTCCCACAGGTGACCGAACCTTCTTTTGATGAAATCCATCCAGGAATATCTTCAATATTTCAGCATCTGTGGAGGATAATCCTTCGACAAACAAGTATTTATTACTTTTTAAACTTAAATGCAGGTGATTTTTGTTTCCTCTATAGGATCTAAAGACTACACTTCGAATACTATCAGTTAGCAGAAAAGTCACATATTTTCCATTTTTGAAATAGAGCACCAGTCTGACTTTATTCTGTTCTTGCATTGCTCCAATGAGTGCTTCTTTTGATTTAGACATACGAGTCCTGGAATTCCATATTTGGACAAGACCATGTATCATTTGGGCAGCCATGTTTTCACATACTTATCTTCGATTATTGATAATCTTGAATTTCCAATCTGTTTTGCAAGTTCAGCTGTGGAGACAACACCAAAGAAATGGTTCATTAGTTCTCTATGCAGAATGATCCTATTTCTACTATTGGTTTTATACTAGAGTCTAGTTCAGGTTCTATATATCCAGCTCTTCATTTATGAGATCAATGCCTTTTGAGAGCCTTCCACAGTTGCATGAAGGCAGAGTCTTGATTCCCAAGACAAAATCCCTATGGGAAAAATCAAGAAATGTTATTTAAACTATTACTTGGCTTGGACAAAACTCAAACTCCACACTCATACACTACATCTAGTTTCCACCAAAATATTGGGCTCCCTTCTGATTAATTTTCCCACTTCAATTGAAATCATGAAACACTTGGAAGACTTTCAGTACATAACTGAAAAAGTATATATACTCAGTAGAGTCTCAAGTGCATGAATACAATATACTACTCTTCCTGTTACAGAATGACCCCAGAGGACAACTACAATAAGTGAATAAGAAAGTGAAGGCACCAAGAGGCCTTCAACTCAGTAACAGATGAAATCTTCCTTGATGTCTACAGAATCTCATATATGGGACACTCAAAGTAAATCAACCTACCTCCTTCAAAATCTAGTTATGTTCCTACATTTCACTTGGCACTGGGGCACATCATTGCATTCTTCCCGCCTACTGACAAAAGTTTAAGAATAACAGCTTCTTACCTATCAGATATAGGCTAGTGAGGCTCCTACAGCCAACTCTGGCCATAAGGCCCACCTAACCAGAGCTAACTCCCTGTATTCAAAACCAGTGGGAAAGAATCAGATGTATTTCGTCACGGAAAATCAGAATCTCTGAACAACTCTGGAGCCCATGTGAATTACTGAATAAGTTAACAGATAGCACTACAAATATTTGCATCAGAAAGTATACATCCAAGAATTAGCTGGAAGTTGTTTCCTCCTCAATAGTTAAATATTCTTCCTGAATCTTCTCTATGTTCTTAACTTGCTTAAGCAAACCCTGTCATTACAAATAATACTGTAGGAAACTTCTGTTCAGTCCCTGTTCAAATTATCAACATAGCAAAATTGGTGGAACATAAATTAATGAGATTTTTGTTTTATAAAGTATTTCATCTATCAACCTATGTTCAAGGAAGGAGGGATGGTATCCATCCGTATACAGAAGTGCATATGCATCCAAGTAAGAGAATGATTATATTTTTCATGGTAGAAATGGGGCCATAAAAACATTCAAGCACAGCACAAATTTAAGTTCTCTGGATAATTTATATTTCACTGTCCTACTGTAGATGCTAAGTAAGGATTTAAACAATTTCCTTTCCACAAAAAAGGCAATCTTAATTGTTCCTTTTTATTTCAACAACTTGAGAGAACCTGCAACCACAGAACCACTCGCAGCCTATTTAAGTTTTACGAGTGCAGCTCATCTGTGTTTATCAAAAATTATTATCTTCTTTCTACCGGTAGCTGAAATAATCTAAGACCCTCTTGACATTTCTTCTCTCTGCCCTCAAAAAATACAGTTAAGAGACATTCCTTCCTCACAGTCAATCCTGCCTACATTTCCCTCCAGATGAAAGGAGGCTTATTTGAGCCCACTGAGCATGGAAAGTAAAGATTAAGAACCATATTGCTGATGTACAGGCTGAGTGGTCTGACCACTGCCTACTTCCCTAGGACATCTCAAGCTTAAATCCTATTCTTTATTCTGCCTTGATTGCTTGCTTTGAGAGTCTTTTAAACTAAAATGTATTGTTTCCCCAAGACTCCCTTGAAGAGCTCTATGTGACTATTCCATGCAGCCTAAAATAAACCTCAGCATTCCTCCTCCCTTGTCACCCCCACACCAGATTCAAAACAAATAGACGACAGCTATGTTCCAAAGTTATGAAAGCCAACATGCATTTCTCTCATTTTACCTACAAACTCAAACCATTCAATTTGACTTATCAACTACTAGTGCAACACTTCAGACTCAAAGGATAGCCAGACATTCACAAAACTGCACTGCTTCTGTCAGATTTGGAGGCATGAACTATGGTGCCAAGCAATTGATTGTGCAGAAAAAAAAAAAACTAATAGAAATGTCTGCTCCATTATTAATTTACTAACTCACTCTACATTGATCTTCATGGTCACTGAGAAAGTTGCTGAGCATCTGCTCTATGCTCCCTGCATATTATGATTTGCTGAGTATCTGCTCAATGTTGGGTATTGCAGCTGGTGCTCTCAGGGACACAATGGATGTGAAGATTCACTGCACCTAAATGATTTAGACTCTAAACATCACAATAAAAGATGGGACTCCTTTAATTTAAGGAAGGTTTGTGTTGCTTTTGGAGTATTTACCCTCTGTATAGTGCATTTATATCTCCACCACTCAGGCTTTCATTATTTCAAAAGGTAGAAGACCTTGAAGACAAATCTGTATACACCTTTCAAATCTGAATTTGCATTTCCAAATTCCAAGGTGTATATCACAAAAGAGTAACAAAGAGAAGAAAATGAGACAAAAAAATTATTGTCTTTCAAGTATTTCGGTGAAATGGATGATGCTTTAAGAAGACAACCGTTTGTTTTGAAAAGTTTAGAGGGAGCTTTGGCCTAGAGGCAGATTAATAAACTCTAGAAGGCTCGTAGGCTCAATGACTATGAGAAAGTGACATTTCTATGTCAGTTCTTCTCTGCTGACATGAGTACAAACTGTCATCAATTATATAGAATTGAGTGTGCATTTATCTTACTGAATAGGCGAGGGTCAAGATATATGGCAGTGTGGTACAGGTGGTGTGTTTTAATTATCTTTTTTTTTTCACTTCTTGAAAACATGTGAAGTAAGAGAACAAAGATATACTGAGAAATCCTGCCAAGTTACTTAAGAAAGTCTCACTGAACAAAAATGAAGTACCCATGAGGTGGTGTGTCAGCCCACAAATGCAATAAGTGAAAAGACAGAGCCAGGTAATGGCATCATGAGTTTCTAACCATTTCTGGGTATCTCCAGTAATCCCAAGCAAGGGTTCTGAAAAGCAGAACAACTTCAACTCACATTTATTTTAAACTACACTTAGCTTAGTGATCCTGGACAAGCCAATTCCTCTATTAGGGCCCATTAAACAAATCGGGAAATATAAAACTCTCTTTGAGGACTCCATTCTGTGAGACTACAAGTACAAAATGCTTAAGCATGTTCCACTTCCCAGGACAGTCCAAATAAAAGATACTTTCTCCAACGATTAGATGATGTGCACTAAATCTGGACTTGGAACCCAGGGGCACAATACCAAAAACTATATATGGAACGATGGGTAGGGTAGGAATATTCTAGGTTTGGCAATTGGGAAGAGGAGATATTCAAAAGCCAGCAAGTATCCATTTATTCATTAAATAAATATGTATGGAGTACTAGAAAGCATTACATTAAGCTCTAGGTTGAGAAGAATGAAAAACCCACAAAATTCATGCTCTCAAAAAATTTTAATTCTAGCAGGGGGATAGAAAAGACAGTACATACACACAAAATATGGAGAACACCAGATGGTGGCAACTGCTAAACGCAGCAAAGTTAGAGGAGGCTGGGTGCAGTGGCTCCAGGCAGGAGGAAGAGTAAATGAAAAGGCCCTCAGGTGAGAATGGACTTGGCACGTTGGAAACAGAAAGCAGGCCAGTGTGGTAAAAGATCTGAAGAGAAACAAGTTGCGGAGAGTTTGTAAAAGAGCAGGAGACTGAATGGACTAATAACCTCGCTGAGCAGCACCGAGGGCTAACTTAGGCTAGTAGTCATATATTTACAGCAAGACCAATCTGCATATTTTTTTTCTCCAGCCAGGATTAGCTGCCCAGTAGTCATAACCCAGGTGTGTAATAGGCAGAGCCTTGAATTTAACTTGCTTGAAATGTTGCCATTCATAAGTAACCAAGGAAGAGGAAGATGGGAGCTGAAGGTATCGAGAAGCAAATGATTTAAGTACGGAACCAGAAAGGGTGGAATGGAACAATGAACAGAAACACACGAAAAGGCCTAAATATCATAAAATGCTATGGAGTAGGGGAGAAGCATCAGGGGACTAGGAGTCCAGCTCTCATTTCAGCAGCCATAATTCTGTCCCCTGCTTCTAAGCAGCTGTCAACTGCTTGCAGACTTCCTTCTATTCTCCACCCACCTTCCTTTCTGTTTTTCTATTCATTCTCATCCTGGCTCCAAAGCTAGAAGTAAATAATGGAAATGGAAGTGGAGAGTTGAATGTTACGGGCATGTGGGCTGGGTTAGAGGCAGACAAGATCAGGTGCAGGGAGTTGGGGGCAGCAAGCAGAAGGGGAAAGGAAATCCTTCCCTCCCCTTTTTTACCCTCCCAAGTTTGGGTTAAAGGTCAACACATCAAGAGACGCATTGCCTCTAGAGCATTAGCAATTAAATCCTGTTATTATGTTGGGTCCCAGCTTCAGTGTGCGTGGCTTTTCAAAATGATTGGATCAGGGCAGACTCTCTTTTTCTTTCTCGAGCTTAAAGGTGCATTTCTGTACTCAGCAAACGTCGAAGTCATTGTATAGCAGAGAAATGCCATTATTTTGTCTCTTGACATACACTGCACATAAATCTCTCCATAGGAGGCCCTGACCAAAATGGGAAGAATTCTCTAGACTAGCAAATTGTTCCCATGAACTATTTAAGCTTTGAACCCTTTCTGAGTGACAGATTTGGCAGAGCATTTTTTTCATTCTTTAAAAATTATGCCAGTGCAAGTAGTACAACGTAGCTGATTAGGAAAACAGAATGCGAAGATTATTTTCCAGAATTTAAATATGATTTCATTAAGAAAGAGTGCTCTTTCATGGGAAAGCTTGCATTTGTTACACTGAATAATGATAAATGAGGTTTTTCTTGAAATTAATCCTTTTTCTCCTGTTGAAACCTTCCTAGTATTTTGCAGCCCTTTCTGCTAACTATTGCATTCATTTGTTTACTCACTTAATAACTGAAATATTTGTTGATACCTAGTCAACTATGGATATCAACTATGGCCCATATCCAAACATGAAGCAGTAAAAATATTCCTGACCTCAGATTTTAAGACAAATACAAACAATGGCAGTACAAAGGAAAATGTCTTAATTAAGGAAGTAAAATCCAGTTGGTGTTACCTAAAAGTCCATGTATTTTCTGCTATCTTAGATTTTGCAGCATTTCCTCTCTGCCTGGAATCCCCTAATAATTCCCTTACTTCTACCTTAGTTCTACCCTTCTTAATTTTTTTTGTTTTGTTTTTTGTTTTTTTTTTTGTTTTTTTTTTTAAATTTTTTATTGGATTATAGGTTTTGGGGTACATGAGCAGAGCATTACCCTTCTTAATTTTTAAAGACCCAGTCCAAGTCACACTTTATTTAGATAATTCCCAGGTCTGAGTTTTCCTGCCTCAGAATTCACCAATCATTCAGTTTTTGTAAGTAAGACTGTTACTTTGCCTGTGATACCCTGCAGTGCTGCTCCATATTACCCGACCACAAAGTTAATAGCTATCAGAGGATGAATTTATTTTCAGTGTATGTGTACAGCCAAATTTTCCTTTGCCAAGAGAAACCATAAAGTTGGACAAGTAGGACTCCTTTAAGGGTTGGGACCAAAGAATCTTAACTTTCCTGAGGAAAACAGCATCTAAAGTTTTAAAATAAGGGCTGACATGCCAGGAAAAGATGAAATTCATGGGCTAGAACTGTTATGGGAACATCAAGCTGACTATGATATGAAGGCCAGGTTAAATAAGGCAGGAGACTAAACAGATGGACACCTGTATCCATCAAATTTTAAATGCATACACACTTTAATTAAGCAGTTATTCGATTAAGCTTTTGTCCTATACAGAAAACTATAAATCTTTCTAACAATCACTATCTTTGATCATTTTAAAAGGACTTAAAACATGAAACTTTTCTTCTTGTCTCATGATACTGGCAAAGATGCAAAACTGAGTAACAAGTGCTATAATACATTGGACAAGAATTACCATACACGTGAAGAATATAGTTATCAACGGTTATTGAAGGTGGGCTGGGCGTGGTGGCTCATGCCTGTAATCCCATCACTTTGGAAGACCGAGGAGGATCTTTTGAGCTCAGGAGTTCAAGGCTACAGTGCAAGCCTGGGAAACAGGGCAAGACTATGTCTCTTACTAAAAAAAAAAAAAAAAAAAAAAAAAAAAAAAAAAAAAAGATTATTTTAAGGAAGGAAATTCATGAATAGGAAACATTGTGGCATTTCCCCTACTCCCGTGTCCAAGTCAAGTGGGGGGAGGGGGACTAAAATTGGTAAATCTGTAAAAGATTTCAGACTACATCTTATACCTTGGCTGCATACTCGCTGAGAAGCCAAAACCTGTAAAATACACTGATCGTCGAGTGTGAGAGTCGTGGGAAAATCTGTCCTATTTACTCTGGAGATAGAGGGGCAAAAACACTGGTGCCTGACTGAAACTGGTAAGTTACGAGACTGAAGGAATCCCACATGACATGGCAAAAGTGAAAGCAATTCTACTCCCTCTATTTGGAGAAGCAATGGTACGGGATAAAATCCGTGTAATAAGTGGGAGATAACTGGACTACAGGAAAATCTTCCAAAGGAACTGTTTGCTGGAAAACATGATGCTCCAAGATAGACGCTTTTTTGGACACACCACAGGAGGGCAGGAAATAAGGGGGAAATCACAAAAGATTAGCTGAAAAGCTCAGTTTATCAAAGAGTGGTACTAAGTGTTGGTCCCAAGGGGAAGAATTTCCAAGAATTTGGTAATGCCTCTCATGAAAGAGTAAGCTTTTAGAGCCTATTATAACAGAAAACATTGAGGAGTTGCAACTTCAAATACACATGGTGCTAAAGAAAAATATTTTGACCATATTTTCTTCATCTATGGAGACTAATTTAGCCAACAACCCACCCACCTCCTTTATTTATTTAATTTCCTGTCTCAGGAATCTGGCTAGAGAATCAACGTGCATTTCTTGGGCTTTTTCTCCCATTTCCTTTTTTTCCCTTGTCTTTTCCAAATGAGGCATCCGAATCTTACAGACCATTTGGGCAAATATCCACAGTAATGGATGAGCAGGTAAAGAACAGAAACAAGAGGGAAAGCAATTCTGTCTAAAAGTAGAGCTTTAAAGTGCCAGTTGAGGCTGGGCACAGTGGCTCACACCCGAAATCCCAGCACTTTGGGAGACTGAGGTGGGTGGATTTATTCAGGCCAGGAGTTTGAGACCAGCCTGGGCAACATGGTAAGACTCCATCTCTACAAAAAATTAAAAACTGAGAGCTGAGACAGGAGGATTGCTTGAACCCAGGAGGTGAAGGCAACAGTGAGCTATGATTGTGCCACTGCACTCCAGGCTGAGTGACAGAGCAAGACCTTCTCAGAAAAAAAAAAAAAAGCCTTAAAAATGTGTGTGTGTGTGTGTATGTGTGTGTAGTACCAGTTGAAGAAGCTCATTTTTAAAAAATGTCTTTTTCCTGGAACCAATCCAAATGCCCATCGATGATAGACTGGACTGGGAAAATGTGGCACATATACACCATGGAATATTATGCAGCAATCAAAAACAATGAGTTCGTGTCCTTTGTAGGGACATGGATGAATCTGGAGAACATCATTCTAAGCAAACTGACACAAGAACAGAAAATGAAATACCGCATATTCTCACTCATAGGCGGGTGAGGAAAAATGAGAACACATGGACACAGGGAGGGGAGCACTACACACTGGGGTCTATTGAGGGGAATAGGGGAGGGACAGCAGGGGGGGAGCTGGGGAGGAATAGCCTGGGGAGAAATGCCAAATGTGGGTGAAGGGGAGGAAGGCAGCAAGACACACTGCCATGTGTGTACCTGTGCAACTACCTTGCATGTTCTTCACATGTGCCTCAAAACCTAAAATGCAATTTTAAAAATGTCTTTTTTATTTTACTTTAAGTTCTGAGATACATGTGCTGAATGCACAGGTTACATAGATATACATGTGCCATGGTGGTTTGCTACTTGTATCAACCCGTCATGTAGGTTTTAAGCTCTATATGCATCAGGCATTTGTCCTAATGCTCTCCCTCCCCTTCCCCGTACCCAGACAGGCCCCAGCGTGTGATGTTCCTCTCTTTTTGTCCATGTGTTTTCATTGTTCAGGTCTCATTTATGAGTGAGAACGTGCAGCACTTAGTTTTCCGATCTTGTGTTAGTTTGCTGAGGATGATGGTTTCCAGCTTCATCCATGTCCCTGCAAAGGACATGAACTCATTCTTTTTTATGGCTGCATCGTACCCCAAGGTGTATATGTGCCACATTTTCTTTATTAAGTCTGTCATTGGTGGGCATTTGGGTTGATTCCAGGTCTTTGCTATTGTAAATAGTGCTGCAATAAACATACATGTGCATGTGCCTTTATAGCACAATGATTTATAATCCTTTGGGTATATACCCAGTAATGGGATTGCTGGGTCAAATGGTATTTCTGGTTCTAAATCCTTGAGGAATCACCACACTGTCATCCACAATGGTTGAACTAATTTACCCTCCCAACAACAGTGTAAAAGCATTCCTATTTCTCCACATCCTCGCCAGCATCTATTGTTTCCACACTGTTTAATGATTTCCGTTCTAACTGGTATGAGATGGCATCTCATTGTGGTTTTGATTTGCATTTCTCTAATGATCAGTGATGATAAGCTTTTTTTTTTCCATATGTTTGTTGGCTGCATAAATGTCTTCTTTAGAGAAGTGTTTGTTAATATCCTTCACCCACTTTTTGATGGGGTTTTCCTCTTCTAAATTTGTTTAAGCTCCTTTTAGATTCTGGTTATGAGACCCTTTCGAATGGACAGATTGTGAACATGTTCCCCCATTTTGTAGGTTGCCTGTTCACTCTGATGAAAGTTTCTTTTGCTGAGAAGAAGCCCTTTGTTTCATTAGATCTCATTTGTTCATTTTGGCTTTTGTTGCAATTGCTTTTGGTATTTTAGTCATGAAGTCTTTTCCCAAGCCTATGTCCTGAATGATATTGTCTAGGTTTTCTTCTAGAGTTTTTATAGTTTTAGGTTTCATGTTTGAGTCTTTAATCCATCTTGAGTTAATTTTTGTATAAGATGTAAGGAAGGGGTCCAGTTTCTGTTTTCTGCATACGGCTAGCCAGTTTTCCCAGCATCACTTATTAAAGAGGAAATCCTTTCCCCACTGTTTGTTTTTGTCAGGTTTGCCAAAGATCTGATGGTTGTAGATGTGTGGTGTTATTTCTGAGGCCTCTGTTCTGTTCCATTGGTCTATATATCTGTTTTGGTACTGGTACCATGCTGTTTTGGTTACTGTAGCCTTGTAGTACAGTTTGAAGTCAGGTAGTGTGCTGACTCCAGCTTTGGTCTTTTTGCTTAGGATTGTCTTAGATATATGGGCTCTTTTTTGGTTCCACATGAAATTTAAAGAAGTTTTTTCTAGATCTATGAAGAAAGTAAACGGTAGCTTGATGAGAATGGCATTGAATCCATCAGTTACTTTGGGCAGTATGCCCATTTTCACGATATTGATTCTTCCTATATGTGAACATGGAATATTTTTCCATTTGCTGGTGTCCTCTCTTATTTCCTTGAGCAGTGGTTTGTAGTTCTCCTTGAAGAGGTCCTTCAAGTCCCTTGTAAGTTGTATTCCTAGGAATTTTATTTTCTTTGTAGCAATTGTGAATGGGAGTTCACTCATGAGTTAGCTCTCTGCTTGTCTATTATTAGTGCATAGAAATGATTGTGATTTTTGCATATTCATTTTGTATCCTGAGATTTTGCTGAAGTTGTTTATGAGCTTAAGTAGTTTTGGGGGTGAGATGATGGAGTTTTCTAAATATACAATCATGTCATCTGCAAACAGAGACAATTTGACTTCCTTTCTTCCTATTTGAATACCCTTTATTTCTTTCTCTTGCCTAATTGTCCCAGACAGAACTTCTAACACTATGTTGAATAGGAGTGGTGAGGGAGCGAATCCTTGTTTTCTGCCAGTTTTCAAAGGGAATGCTTCCAGCTTTTGCCCATTCAGTATAATATTGGCTATGGGTTTGTTATAAATAGCTCTTATTATATAGAGATACATTCCATCAGTTTATTGAGCGTTTTTAGCATGAATGGGATGTTGAATTTTATCAAAGGCCTTTTTTGCATCCATAGAGATAATCATGTAGCTTTTGTCATTGGGTTCTGTTTCTGTGATGGTTTAGGTTTATTGATTTGCATATGTTGAACCTTGCATCCCAGGGATGAAGCTGACTTGATCGTGTGGATAAGCTTTTTTGATGTGCTTCTGGATTTGGTTTGTCAGTATTTTGTTGAGGATTATCACATCAATTCTCATCAGCAATACTGGCCGAATATTTTATTTTTTGTTCTGTCTCTGCCAGGTTTTGGAATCAGGATGATGCTGGCCTCATAAAATGAGTTAGGGAGAACTCCCTATTTTTCTACTGTTTGGAGTAGTTTCAGAAGAAATGGTACCAGCTCCTCTTTGTACCTCTGGCAGAATTTGGCTGTTATTCCGTCTGGTCCTGGTCTTTATTTGGTTGGTAGACTATTAATCACTTCCTCAATTGCAGAACTTGTTATTGGTCTATTCAGGGACTCGACTGTTTCCTAGTTTAGTCTTGGGTGGGTACATGTGTCAAGGAATTTATCCTTTCTTCTAGATCTTCTAGTTTATTTATACTGTATAGAGGTGTTTACAGTATTCTCTGATGGTCGTTTATAATCATTATTTATTGTTTCTATTTGATTCTTCTCTCTTATCTTCATTAGTCTGGCTAGTGGTCTATTTTGTTCAGCTTTTAAAAAAAACAGCTCCTGGGCTCATAGATTTTTTTGAAGAGTTTTTCGTGTCTCTATCTCCTTCAGTTCTGCTCTGATCTTAGTTATTTCTTGTCTTCTGCTAGCTTTTGAATTTGTCTGCTCTTGCTTCTCTAGTTCTTTTAAGTGTGATGTTAGGGTGTCGATTTTAGATCTTTCCAATGTGGGTATTTAGTGCTATAAATTTCCCTCTTAATACTGTTTTAGCTGTGTTCTAGAAATTCTGGTACATTGTGTCTTTGTTCTCAAAGAACCTTGTCGTTTCTGACTTAATTTCGTTATTTACCCAGTAGTCATTCAGGAACAGGTTGTTCAATTTCCATGTAGTTGTGTGGTTTTGAGTGAGTTTCTTAATCCTAAGTTCTAATTTCATTGCACTGTGATCTGAGAGGCTGTTTGTTTTTATTTCCATTCTTTTGCATTTGCTGAGGAGTGTTTTACTTCCAGTTATGTGATCAATTTTGGAATAAGTCCTATGTGGTGCTGAGAAGAAAATATATTCTGCTGATTTGGGGTGGAGAGTTCTGTAGATGTCTGTCAGATCCGCTTGGTCCAGAGCTTAGTTCAAGTCCCAAATATCCTTGTTAATTTTCTGTCTTGTTGATCTGTCTAATACTGACAAAGGGGTATTAAAGTCTCCCACTAATATTGTGTGGGAGTCTAAGTCTCTTTGTAAGTCTCTAAGAACTTGTTTCATGAATCTGGGTGTTCCTGTATTGGGTGCATATATATTTAGGATAGTTAGCTCTTCTTGTTGCATTGATCCCTTTACCATTATGTAATGCCCTTCTTTGCCTTTTTTGATCTTTGTTGGTTTAAAGTCTGTTTTATCAGAGACTAGGATTGCGATCCCTGCTTTTTTGCTTTCCACTTGTTTGGTAAATCTTGCTGCATCCCTTTATTTTGAGCCTATGTGTGTCTTTGCATGTGAGATGGGTCTCCTGAAAACAGCACACAGATGGGTCTTGACTCTCCATCCAATTTACCAGTCTGTGTATTTTTATTGGGGCATTTATCCACTTACATTTAGGTGAATATTGTTATGTGTGAATTTGATCTTGTTATCTTGATGTTAGCTGGTTATTTTGCACATTAGTTGATGCAGTTTCTTCATAGTGGCATTGGTCTTTATATTTTGGTGTGTTTTTGTAGTGTCTGGTACTGGGTTTTCTTTCCATATTTAGTTCTTCCTTCAGAAGCTCTTGTAAGGCAGGCCTGGTGGTGACAAAATCCCTCAGCATTTGCTTGTCTGGGAAGGATTTTATTTCTCCTTCTCTTATGAAGCTTAGTTTGGCTGGATATAAAATTTTGGGTTGAAAATTCTTTTATTTAAGGATGTTGAATATTGGCCCCCACTCTTTTCTGGCTTGTAGAGTTTCTCTAGAGAGATTTGCTGTTAGTCTGATGGCCTTCCCTTTGTAGATTACCTGATCTTTATCTCTGGCTGACCTTAACATTTTTCCTTTGTTTCAACTTTGGAGAATCTGACAATTTTGTGTCTTTGGATTGCTCTTCTTGAGGAGTATCGTATCTTTGTGGTGTTCTCTGTATTTCCTGAATTTGATGTTGGCCTGTCTTGCTAAGTTGGGGAAGTTCTCAATAATATCCTAAAGGGTGTTTTCCAATTTGGTTCCATTCTCCACATCGCTTTCAGGTACACCAATATATTACAGGTTTGGTCTTTTCACATAGTCCCATATTCCTTGGAGGGTTTGTTCATTCCTTTTCATTCTTTTTTCTCTAACCTTGTCTTCATGCTTCATTTCATTAAGTTGATCTTCAATCTCTGATATCCTTTCTTCTGCTTGATCAATTCAGGTACTGATATTTGTTCATGCTTCATGAAGTTCTTGTGCTGTGTTTTTCAGCTCCATCAGGTCATTTATGTTCCTCTCTAAACTGCTTATTCTAGTTAGCAATCCCTGTAAGCTTTTATCAAGGTTCTTTGCTTCCTTGCATTAGGTTAGAACATGCTCCTTGAGCTCAGAGGAGTTTGTTATTACCCACTTTCTGAAGCCTACTTCTGTCAATTAATCAATCTCATTCTCCATCTGGTTTTGTGCCCTTGCTAGAGAGGAGTTGTGATCATTTGGAGATGAGGCATTCTGGTTTTTGGAATTTATCCACCTATGATCTTTGAGGCTGATGACCTTTGGATGGGGCTTTTGTGTGGGGGTCTTTTTTATTGATGTTGATGTTGTTGCTTTCTTTTTGTTAGTTTTTCCTCTAAGAGTCAGGCCCCTCTTCTGCGAATCTGCTGCAGTTTGCTGGAGGTCCACTCCAGACCCTGTTTACCTAGTTATCATCAGTGGAGGCTGCAGAACAACAAAGATTGCTGCCTGCTCCGTCCTCTGGAAGCTTCACCCCAGAGGGGCACCAGCCTCATGCCAGCCGGAGCTCTCCTCCTGTATGTGTCTGTCAACGCCTGTTGGCAAGTCTCTCACAGTCAGGAGGCATGGGAGTCAGGAACCCACTTGAGGAGGCAGTCTGTCCTTTGGCAGAGCTGGTGCACTGTGCTGGAAGAATCCCACTTGTCAGGATCTGCTGCTTTCTTCACAGCTTGGAGGCAGGAAGGATTAAGTCCACTGAAGTTGCACCCACAGCCACTCCTGCCCCTAGGTGCTCTGTCCCAGGAAGATGAGAGTTTTATCTGTAAGTCCCTGACTGGGGCTGCTGCCTTTCCTTCAAAGATGCCCTGCCCAGCAAGGAGGTATCTAGAGAGGCAGTCTGGCCATAGCCGCTTTGCTACACTGTGATGAATTCTGCCCAGTCCAAACCTCCCAGTCTCCTTAGCACTGTCAGGGGAAAACCACGTACTAAAGCCTCAGTAATTGTGGATGCTCCTCCGCCTGCCCCCCCCCCCATTAAGCTTGATCAACCCAGGTCGACTTCAGATTGCTGTGCTGGCAGTGAAATTTTCAAGCCAGCGGTTCTTAGCTTGCTGGGCTCCATGGGACTGGGACCCTCTGAGCGAGAACACTTGGCTCCCTGGCTTCAGCCCCCTTTCCAGGTGAGTGAACAGTTCTGTCTCACTGGGGTTCCAGGCACTGCTGGAGTATGGAAAAAACTGCTGCAGCTAGCTCAATGTCAGCCCAGTTTTGTCCTTGAGACCCAGGGCCCTGGTTGTGGAGGCCCACAAGGAAATCTCCTGATCTGCAGATTGCAAAAACCGTGGGAAAGTATAGTACTCAGGCCAAGTAGAACAGTCCCTCCTGCCTTCCCTTGGATGGCGGATGGAGGTTCCCCAGCTCCTTGCACTTCCTGGGTAAAGTGACACATCACCTGTTTCTGCTTGCTCTCCCTGGGTTGCACCCACTGCCTGACTAGCCCCAGTGAGATGAACTGAGTACCTCAGTAGGAAATGCAGAAATCACTCACCTTCTGCATTGGTCTCACTGGGAGCTGCAGATTTGCTCTGTTTCTATTTAGCCATCTTGGCCCCTCCTCCAACAAGCTCATTATTTAAGTCTCTCAACAACAATATAAAAACAGATTGCCACTTTTTTTGCAACCAAGGATTGCTTCCACCTATTGAGGACACATTATTAACTGTCTTTATGTGTACAGTATCAGTGCCTGCCACTGCTAGGGATCCTTATTTTCTAAGCATGTTAATAGCTAGACACTATAACCAAAAAGTAAGAGGGAAGACCTGGAACCAACTTTGACAGCAAAGCAACATGAAGCCTAAAAAGAACACAGTCTAGACTTGAATTAGAAAAGGAATAAAAGACGGCCTTTGTTTAATTCCCTGAAACATCTAGAGTGCTGACAGAAATACAGGGAAGGGGGCCAGGCGTGGTGGCTCACGCCTGTAATCCCAGCACTTTGGGAGACCGAGGCGGGTGGATCACGAGGTCAAGAGATCGAGACCATCCTGGTCAACATGGTGAAACCCCGTCTCTACTAAAAATACAAAAATTTAGCTGGGCATGGTGGCGCGTGCCTGTAGTCCCAGCTACTCGGGAGGCTGAGGCAGGAGAGTTGCCTGAACCCAGGAGGCGGACGTTGCGGTGAGCTGAGATCGTGCCATTGCACTCCAGCCTGGGTAACAAGAGCGAAACTCCGCCTCAAAAAAAAAAAAAAGAAAAAGAAATACAGGGAAGGTACTAAGTATTTCTGGGCAGAGTTAATTTGGTGTCAATAAACTGATTCAAACAATAGGTGCTTAAGAGTTCAGAGATGGAACTGGTAGGGTTGGTTTGAGTTATCAGAAAGTAATCAGACTTAAGGGGGCACCTGAAAAAGGATGAGGATTTTTGAGAAGGTATTGGGAAAACCTTAAGCACTGTGTTGTATAGGAATTCACTTGCTTTAAAAGTTTCGTTAGGTGAAAAGAAAGGTGAGACTGTAGGAAGTTTTAGAAGCCTACTATAGGCCAGTGATAACTGAGCTACCACTGCTAAAAGATTTCCTGGGATACTGAAGCTTCCAGACAGCTCCTTTTCCCTCATACTGTATGTGTAATCTTACCTAGTTTGGACTTTCTGCCCAGCGTAACCCTCAACTTCACTCATATTTGACATTCCATTACAACGTTCTTTGCTCAGCAGAACTTCCAGCCCTGATCCTGTTGTCCTCCACTCTCTTGTCCTTACTGGTAAACCCATTTTTATCCCTTCACTGACGTCTTTGCTTGCAAGTCCTGACACTTGACTAAGGAGTGTTGCCATAGAAGATAGGCGGGGCTGGGGCTTGTCCAATATCAAGTGCGTCCTGCTGGGAGCAGTAGCTCATACCTGTAATCTCAACACTTTGGGAGGCCAAGATGGGAGAATCACTTGAGCCCAGGAGTTGGAGACCAACCTGGGCAACATAGCAAGACTTCATCTCTATAAAAAATAGAAAAAAAAATAGCTGGGTGTGGTGGCATGTCCCTGTGGTCCCAGTTGCTCAGGAGGCTGATGTAGGAGGATCAGCCCAGGAGGTTGAGGCAGCAGTGAGCCATGATTGCACTAAAGCCTGAACCACAGAACTAAAAAAAAGCTTCCAAAGCCAGATTTGCTAACGAAGATTATTGTTTCATTAAAAAAAAAAAAAGTTCAAAAAGAAGTAAGTCCACAAGTGAGCAGATGGTTAAGTATGCATTGATTTTCTCTTTGAATTTCTGCCAAAAAGCTCAGGCACTTGATCTCTGAAGGAAATCCCAGGGTAAACTGTACTATTTGTGCCCACCCACCCGTCTACTACTATCCTCACATTCTTCCTTGAAATAAATATGCTGGGAAGTCTAAATAAGGAAAACAAATCACAAGCAGACAGCTTATGATAATAAAAAAGAGTTACTTCTTGCCATTGATTATTCCAACAATCACTGTTGGATCAAGGTCATCCTGGAAACATCCATGACTACAGGTCCAATTTTGGAAAAGAAAATATCTTGTTCCAATTACTGAGTAGTGGGTCAGTTCATTTTTCAACAAGCAGGAGTATGACAGAGGCCTCCTTGGAATGTTTTGGGGTGGTCCTACAAGGATCCCTTGGTACTTATCATTCTAACAATGTTCCTATCTCCCAAAAGCCTTGCAGAGATACTATTGGGACACTAATGGAATAGATTCCATGACTGGATCAGTCAGGGGTTGTTTTGGCCTCACATGACACAAGGGGGAGCTATAGCATTTTCCTTTCCAAGGAAAAGAGGGCAACAATTCTTCAATGCATCCTCTTAGTTAAGGGCAACTACAACGTATACCTAACAAGAGCTGTGAGGGAATTTTACATAGCCACTTATTTGGAAAATGAACTTGAAAATGTATTAAATGCCACAGGTACTGGAATGAAAATCCCTTAGAATGCCTTAAAAATACCAATTTGTCTTATCTAAGGGATCAGTCTCCTGAGCAGGAAAAATGCAAAGTTGCCTTAATTTGCCCACTCTTTTTAAAACCTAGCCTGAAATATCCTTAAGACTGGATTCCCAAAACCTAAATCATACCTCTAGCCCCTAAAAAATTGATTCTCATTCATCTCCCTACTTAGGTGGTCCCTGATTCTGCATACCAGATCTTCTTCCTCTTTTCTGCCATTTAAAAAGTATGTGTGAGACAGACAGAGAGAGAGAGAGAGAGAGAGAGAGAGAGAGAGAGAGAGAGAGAGAGAGAGAGAGAGATCGAAGAAAATGAATGCTTGCACAGTTGTTTGGAGCTTTGCATCTACTGCTTCCTGGAGTCTATAATCCACTGTTTGACAAAAACAGGGCTCTCAGCTCAGTCACCTTGGAAAACAAAGGAACCCATAAAGCTCTGATGAGAAAATGAGCAATTGCTGTGGATATGCATGCTTCAACATAATCCTTTGAGTCCAACAAACCACCTCATTCCTCTTCTTTCCCTGCTATTTTAGTGATTTTTATGTGATATTAATGGAGGCCATCCTCAAAGAAAAGAATGCACAGAACCAAGAAAACTGTTCCATGTTCTAAGATTTATGTATAAAAGGCAGAGACAAGAAAACATGCTGCTTTGCTATAGAGAGGGCCCAGCAGCTTTCAAACATAAGGGTCTAAACCTCAACCAATGACTCTGCTTTCATTTTTTTTCTCCACAGGATTATGGCAAAATGAAAACTCTTACTTGCTGCAAATGAACCCATAAAGAAGAAAGGAAGCCATGATCAGCCAAGTGGTAGTAGTCTTTAGCACAAAACAGTAGGCTACCACCCAAACTCTACAAACTTATGTCCAGTGATCAGGGCACATAACTCAAATGCTATCTTCTCCATGAATGTGTACCCCATTCTCCCAAGCCAATAGTATGTCTATTCCTTCAATTCTGCCCTTTGCCTCTGTGAATTTTAAAATACATAAGTACTTGGAGAGCAGCAGGGCATATGTATTTCCCCTAGTACATAGGTGCTGAGAAGCAAACCATCTACCACAACACAGTTTACTTTCTTCATTAACATGAGTCTGCTGTTACACTATATTCATCAATATTACTTTACTGTTCCATGAGACTTTTGCCCAGGAAGATACAAATTGCAAAAAGTTTTGCTGCTCATTCCAGCAACTCTTCAAGAGAATGTGCAATGGACTGAATGCTTATTCCACCTTTTCCCCGTATTCAGATGTTGAAATCCTAACCCCAAAGTGATGGTAGAAGGAGGTGTGGTTTTGGAGAGGTGATTAGGTCATGAGGGCAGAGGCCTGATGACTGGAATTAGTGTCCTTATTAAAGAGACCACGGATAACTAGTTAGCCCCTTTCATCATGTGATTACACAGCATCTATGAACCAAGAATAATGCCCTTACTAGACACCAAATATGGGGGCACCTTGACCTCGAACTTCCCAGAGAAATAAATTTTCATTGTTTAAAAGCCACCCAGTTAGTGATATTTCATTATGGCAGACCAAACAGACCAAGACAGAAAGTATCAACTTTGTACCCTGAGACCTTCTGAATTTCTTCTCTTCCAATCCATTTTCCATACTCACCAATTTTAAACCATTACATCATAATCTTTACCTAATCTTAATCAGTTCCCCCCTCCCCTTAAGCCAGACTTTAAAGTCTCAATATCCTGGCATTGCCTTCCCCTTCCTAAAATGCTATCAGATTTTGTCAAGGTAGAGTTCCCCCTTACACTGCTAAACCATAAATTCGGGTAGCTTTGTCTTGTCAACAGGTTATTGTGGTGATATTTTGAAGAGCCAGTATTCAACATGCCCAAACAATAACTGTTAATTATCAAGTAATTAATTCATGGGGTTAAATGAAAGGATTGGTTTGGAAATGAAAGGCATAGTGTAATTATACAGTTCTCATTATGGGGTTTGACTTTGGAGCCGTTGAAAGGGATTTGGCTTTGTTTCTAGATCCCTGTTTTCATAATTACTCCTTCATGGATTTTACTTTTTCATGAATTTGACTGAACACATGAGAGCACATGTGACAGAACCTTCATACCCTGGAGCAGGTGCTATTTTAAAACCAACAACATAGTGAAACAGTTGCATTCTTTGAAGGCCACTTGTTTTTGCTCCATTAAGCAAAACACCATTGGAATTTGGTAAACCACCTATGCTTACTTCTCTGAGGAGGTGTTGGACATGTCACTCACCATATGGGGAAAGACGCAGATGGAGAGAAAAGATTCATGTGAGCAGCCTGATCAAAAATACATTGATTTGCTCAGTGCCTCCTAATGAGGGTCAGAATTCATGAGAACTTGCAATTTTCTCATGGAAAGAGACAATGAGTTGTACTGGGCATTTTCTACTGAAGTTGTTTTCAGCAATTTCTAGTGTACTTTTTCATGTATGCAGAGGGGTTACACATTTAATGATTTCCAAATACTAAGGCAGGGATATTTCCCACAGAATAATGAAACTTGGGCCACACACACACAAAAAATTTGTCCACGCTCCTCATTTCCAAGTGAGAAAAATAAGTTTATGGATAAATTACTTGTTTAAGGGCACAAAGCTAATTTTCTCACATTCTTTCAATATCAGTACATAGACTGTTAAAGTACACATCCTCATAGCTATGGAGTGAACTCAGATCAGATTCTCTGCTGATTATCTGTGCTGTATTTTCCTAAGATACACAATTTCCATTTGTGTTTTCTGGATGTATGAAAACAAAGCACATCTCTAGAAGAAACCAAGATCTTCTCAACCTATAGATGATTATGCTAGTTATTTAATTCCTTGCTGAGGGCTTGAAAAACGTGCACAGAGACATATACAGAGACTGACTAGACCAGGGAAATTAGTTATATGAAAGGTTAAATTTCTTTGTATGAAAAAAATGAGATCAATGGTCAAAAATATTGAACATGTTCTAACTAAGGTACTAGACTGGGTTGTCACCAAGTATTTGGTTTTTACTGCTAAGGTTTTATTCGTTATACAAAGGGAGTCAGAAATGAAGGCCAGGTATGAAACGATGATGCTCACTCCTCGGAAACACTTTCATCTCTAGCTATAGCCACAAGGTGATTAATGATGTCTACTTCAGGCAGCATAGGCAAAACAGCTTAATTTTTAAGAAATCAAGAATAGCAGCAATAAAACAGATTATGTGTGCCTGTACTTTTATATAAATAATAAAACAGTTAACATTTCCCATTTACTATTCATAAAATAGCCCACTTAAAGAAATTATGACCGAAAAAAGAAATTCAAATACAGGGAGCACACTTATCTCTGACTTCTAATGTTCCTTTTTTTTCTAACTAACCTCTTTTGTCCCCCTCACCATCACCCAAGGCTATTTGCATACACTTTAAACCAGGTGTTTCCATTTACAGCTTGATATTACATAGACTGTAGGTGATAAAAGCCTTTCTCCTTTTCATTACTCTTATGAACATCATTGCTTCTGCCCGTCTCCCACACTAGCCCTGCTCTATGCTGAGGATCTCAAAAGCTTTCTAAGAGGTGAGCAATACTTTGGGCCTCCAGCTGTTCCTCCTACTCTCTTTTAAAAAACTCAATTTTACCATCTGATTTCTTAAAGAGACAATGCATTTTAGCCATCATAAAAATGAAAACAGAATTAAGGCTAGAACAGATTACTTCATTGTCACCACAATTTTTACCTAGTCTCTAATGACTTATTTGTGACCACTTAGGTCTTCATTATATTGTAATATTAAGCAGCTGAGTGAGTGAAAACACCACAAATTGCTCATGTACTTTTAGCCAATCATATTCACTAGGGCACAGAACAAACTATAAAGGTATATTTAAAAAAAAAAGAAGCAATAATATTAAGCAGGAGACAAAAATATTTAAGAAGCCATGTTATCTACTTAAAAGAATATTGATCAAACATCAGAAGATCACATGCTTGGTGTCTGCTTTGCTGCTACAAGCTCTGAGAACTGTAAATTAACTCTGTTCTTTCACTGACCGTATTTTATCTAGTACAGCACTGTGCAACAGAACTTTCCGCAGTGACAGGAAAGTACTGTATCTATACTGTTAATGTGGTAGCCACAAACCATATGTGGCTATTGAATGCCTGAATATGACTAATGAGAGTAAGAATCTGAATTTTACTTAATTTTTTATTTAAATAGTTATAAGCAGCTAGTAGCGATCATATTTGACAGTACGGATCTAAGATCTATACAATAAGGTGACTCTAGGTGTATCTTAGTACCTTGACAGTTCTAGAAAATCTATTGTGATATCTGATTCCATTTGGCAGGTACTAGAGGTTTGCTGACCCAAGCCCCTGTCCACAGCATTTCCCTTTCCAATCCCCATTCTAGGGTATGGAGGACATGTGACACAGCTGTCAACCAACAGAAGCAGAAGTCTACTGAGTTTCTTGGCCTGATAAAGGACAGACACGTCTAGAAGGACCCATTTTGCCATTTGACATTCACTTTTTTCCTTTTCACTGGCTGAATACATATATGACAGCTGGAATAAGGAAATACGGTACCATGAGACAAGTATAAAGAAGATGCATAAGACAAGAAGTATAAAGATGAAATACAACCAGAATTGAAGAGTGAAAAGACTTAAGAACACTGTTCCTTGAATATGCCATTGAGTCACTGCAATAACCACCATACTTATTTAAGCTATTGTAGCTGTGTTTTGTTACTTGAAGTTGAAAGCCCAGGATCACTGAATATGGAATACCATGAGGTTTAAGACTAAACGTTGAGAAGAAATGTTGTTTTACATTAGTCGAATTGGAAAGCTAGCAAGTTCATGATGGCAAGGTAAAATGAAGGATCACTAGAGCATTGACTCTTAACGATGTGGAGCTACTATACAAAGAATGAATTTACTGCCAACACATTTTCTGTGATAATAACAGTTAAACAAACTCTTATTTGATTCAGAGCCTGTAGTTGGGGTTACATGCAGTAAAATCTTTTACTTCAAAGTCAACATGCCTAAATGATTCTGTACTTAGTTTTAATCATTAATTCCATATTCATTTAGTGAAGTAGCCTTAAATAGAAATTTTGACAGCCCAAGTTACAGTTGTTATGTGAAACAATTAAAATAATTAAACTCCTACTTAAGTCACTAGAGTTCCTTGCAGTGAATTGCTTCCTAACTGATGTTCTGTTTGGTCTCTATTTTACATTCAAGGTTTGCTTATAGTATGAAATAAATAGGATTTTGACAGATAATGACACACTGGCAAATAACAGAAATCAAACTGTAGAAAAGAGTGATCAATATCAGTAAGAGTAAGGCAGTAGAAAAGCATGAAGAATGGTGCAATAGCAGTTAATGTTCTTATGGATGTAGTCCAAAGTCACGAGAATATGGAATTTACTGAGTCCAAGATGTGGCCCCAGAGATAAAAGGTGAAAAATTGATTTATGATATGGAGTCTGAATTCAAGAGAGATTACAGTAGACAATCAGTTACACACTTAGAGAGTTCAGGCAGCACATGTAAGTGGAAATGGAGACTTGACATTCAGATCACAAATGGCATCTAAGTGGGTCTCAATGTTTACAGGGCTTAAAAATCATTTGAAGAACCACTTTAAACTGCAGGAAAGGGAGTGAATGTGTTTGTGACTATCAAAAAGGTGGAAAAAAGTAAAATTGGATTTTCATTCCTATTAAAATCTATTCGCATAACTAATTCCACGATTCCGGAAAGAAGTTCCCCATAGATATCACTGAAAACATCAACTTGATTGTTTTTTGGTTATTTTCAGTGGGAAAGAGAATGAGTATGTTTGTGATTCCAGCCAGGAAGTTGTGTAACAAAGAGCCCCAGGAAAAGAAGTGGGACTGCCATGTGCATTTCAAGGAGAGTCTGAAGAGTGCTGAGCAGAATAGGAATAGAATATAGTAGACTTCTGTTGATTTTGTGAGTCAGCAGGGAATCAGAGTGGGGCCTGTCCATCGTGGGACAACAGGGCATCCAAGCCATGTGGGGAAAATGAGACCTCCCCTCCAGTTGGAAGGTCTCTCCTTATAATGTAGATGGGGATGGGGTGGGGGTGCTGGTAGCTGTCTCCTACTGCCACATTAAAAAGGCATCTTTCTACATGAGGAAAGAGCCAAGACTCAGAAAACCAGAGAAAGCAGAGCTGGGGAAAAAATACTATATGTGAAACTAAGTGTCACCAAATAATTTCTCAGTAACATGCCACAAATTCCTTTTCTTACTTAAAAGCTACTTCAAATTCTGACACCTTCAATCAAAAGTGACCCCACTCATATACCTTGTATATAGTATTCATTTCAGAATATACTGTTATTCTAAGAAGCCCATGACTGAGTATAATGTTAAGAAATCAGGATATTAACCATTAGTATAGTATGAGCTCATGTCTTCTTAAAATATGAATAGAAAAAGTACAGAGGGTTGGGCACGGTTGCTCACACCTGTAATCCCAGCACTTTGGGAGGCCAAGGCGGGTCGATTACTTGAGATCGGGAGTTTGAGACCAGTCTGGCCAACATGGTGAAACCATGTCTCTACCAAAAATACGAAAATTATCCGGGCATGGTGGTACATGCCTGTAATCCCAGCTACTCAGGAGGCTGAGGCAGGATAATCGCTTGAACCCAAGAGACGGAGGTGGCAGTGAGCTGAGATCACACCACTGCACACCATCCAGTCTGGGCAACATAGCAAGACTGTTTTGTTTTTGTTTTTAAGTATAGAGGGCTAATATTCCCTGCTGATATAAAACAGATTCATACCTGAGACAAGCAAAGAGTATAGGATTAATTTTTTAATGTGAAAATTCAGGAACCAAGTTAGTGTTCTTTTCTAGACATAAGTAAATCTTGCATGGCCACGGGCCACAAAGCAGGGAGATCTCTTAGGTTGGTAAATGTAAGGATTTAAGAATTCTTGGTGATGATGGGCTATGAGTACAGTCTCCTTTTTTCAGTCTACTTTAGCATTTAACTAAGCTTTTTTACTGAATAAGCGAAAGGCTGGGAGGGCACATTCCAGAGATGGGAAACAGCACAAAAGTCAGAAAGTACAAGGAGTTGTGCTGGGCTAGAGAAGAGAGTTTGAGAAATGAGGATATTTGTTATTGCAGTAACTAAACTCTCCTGGATAAGCTCTAAGAATGTCTGCCTAATCCTGATTTCTATTTTCTAGTGCATAGAGTCAGAATATGTTCCAGGGCCTATGCTTCCTACATACGGGCGAAAGGTTAACAGCCTTTCAGAGATTCTTAAGAAGTGACTCATTTAGAGTCCTCTAGACAGCATTTAATTCTTTAACTATAGATGGGGCTTGACCGGATGGGAGTGTCATTGGTCTCACAGATCCTATTAATTTTTTCACCTTCCTCTTTTCTACTCACTCTATATTTTCCCTCCTGAGTTTTAATGATGCAAACAGCACTGAGGCACCATCATCTTCCATACCTAAACTGAACTGGATTCACATAATAGTTTTACCACACTGAGCATTCAAGTCACAATTGCTGTCTGGTTTGCCTAGCTTTGCTTAATGGTCAACAGAAAATACTCTCAGAGACCCTTATAGGAAAGTAGAGGACTTCTTAACATAATAATAGCATCTTAACAATTCACTGGAATGCATTATGGGCTTAGCTGGTTTTAAGATTCTGGCCTTTTCCAAGCTTCTGATGTACTTTTTTTCTTCTCACTCCCCATAATGAACCTAATTCTCTTAATTTCTCAGTCACTCAAAATCTGAGTGACTTGAAAATTGAAGACCATCCACATGGATAAATTATTTGGTGTAATAATGCCTAATGATACAACCTAAATAATCACAGCAAACCCTGCCCTCAAAATCCAGTCCCATATTCTATTACCCCATATGGCTATCAAATCAGCCTAACCCACAGAATAACTGGTTCTTAGGTACTCTCAATGAACTGCAGTGTTGACAGTAAAATTACATGTACCATTTAACAGCTAAAAGATCTATTATAGTCCTAGAGAACAATCACAGAGATGGTTGCTGCTTAAATGCAGATGGCTAGAACTCCAGTTACAGTGAAATATGGTAGCTAGTTAGGGAGCTCAGGTACTAATTACATCCTTAAAAGAATGCATCTGAAATTTTCAACAGAAACATGCTCATGAATACTTTAAATGAAAAAAAAAAGCTTAAAGTGGCTGTCTGCACTTACTGAAAAGTAAGTGGGAAAAAATATTTCTTCCACTTAGTTTTAGGAGAAGTGATGTATAACAGTTGCTGGGGTTGGAGAAAGGGATGTAATTAATTATATACAGCACTAGTTTTCTGATTGAATGGGATATCCCAGCTCTCAGAAGGTTGCCAATGAGATTAGAGCTGCATGGACACAGTGATGGCCCTTGCAGTGGAAATCATTACATTAGGAGTCAGGCGATGGAAATCACAAGCAAGAAATGCAAACCCCCTTCGGCAGACCCAGATTAGAGTCAGCCATGGAGTTAAATTATGATGTGAAATGCCATTCTGCTGTTAAAACACAAAGAGACAAAGAGACAAGCCAAATCGCCATTTAAACAATTTGATAAACATCAAGCTTCCACACAGGGAATTTATTTGTAGTGGTTGCCTCTAATGATCCTCCAGGGCTAGAGAAAAGATGGAAGATGTCATAGTCAGCTCAGGTTGCCATAACAAATACCAAAGACTGGGTTGCCTAAATGACAGAAACACATTTTCACACAGTTCTGGAGGCTGCAAAGTCCAAAAAACTGAGCCAGCAAGGTCTAGTTTCTGGTGAGGCCTCTCTTCCTGGCTTGCAGATGTGGTCATTTGTCTTCTTGTGGCCTTTCTTTGGTGTGTATGTACATAGAGGAAGAGAAAGAGATCTCTCTCTTCTTGTAAGGCCACCAATCCTATCAGATTAGAAGCCTACCTTTATGACTTCATTTAACTGTAATTACCTCCTAAAAACTCTATCTCCAAATACAGTCATATTGTGGGCTATAGCTTCAAAATATAAATTTTGCAGGAAAATACAATTCAGTCTGTAACAGAGATAATGCCCTTTGGGGCTGGGAGTGAGTATGATTATTTTGTTCCAGTGATACTTTTTCTTTCTACATGGAAATAATCCGAAGAATATAATAAGCCAAAGGGGTATAATCAGGGTCCTGCAGTAATCTATTAAAGACATTGCCCATGTAGAACATAAGCAAGTGCCCAGTAGTCTTTGATAGCAAATTTTTCAAAGAGCCAAATAAATCTTGGCAGTATTAGTTCAGGTACATCAAACTGTGGACATCTGAACCCTCCTCACCAAATATCTGAGCCTTCCCATTTTCTAACTCTTCTCTCTCACAATCTCTGGCTGCTAATAGAGAAGATATAATGACAATTGATTTGGCTCTTTTCCTTCTTCTTATCTGTGGACCCCTTGACATTACCCATGCCCACTCCTTTGTGACCCATATGATTTTATTTTCTGAAAACTCAAAGCTAGAGATTCCTAGGAAGAGCCAAATAGGGGATTTCTCTCTGTTAGAAGCTAGACTACCAGCCCTGTGACTCCCAGGCAGAGATTTGGGACAGGAATTCAGCATTTGAAATTACATACAATCGTAAGGTATACCTCAGGTGAGTCATCCTTAACGTAAATTTTAAAAGTTATTCAAAATGTATTTGCTCAAAAAACCTTGGCATAAGGCAGTTGAAAAAACAAATGATAGGCACTGTTCACTATCAGCTGCTATTATGGTTGTCGTCATTATTTTCAATCTTTCTTCCTTTTACTGACTACCAAAGGCCCATTTCCTCTTAAGGGAAAATAAAAGGCAAGTCAGTTTCACCTTGAGAAATTTCACTTAAATTCTTGTGGATACCCATATATTCAACAGAGCTTGTAAGACTCGTGAGTGCCAAATAAACATGCCCCCCAAATGCATTCACAGGTCTGCCTAAGTAGGCCAAGCTCTCTGGGGTCTTTCTTCTACTGTCCCTTGCAGCCATAGCACGCTAGACACTGATACACAAACTAAACAAGATATTTTATGAGCTCAGCATTTGCATGCACTCTATCATCTACCCAGACACCCCTATGCTTCAGCAAACTCCTGATCAATCACTATTTATTTAAAAAGTTTTAACTTTTTTAAATTTTGTTTTAAGTTCTGGGATATATGTGCAGAATGTGCAGGTTTGTTACATAGGTATACATGTGCCATGGTGGTTTCCTGCACCCATCAACTCATCATCTAGGTTTTAAGCCCCACATGCATTAGGTATAAAAAAGTTTTGATATTTTAAACAGACTTCATTGCTTTAGAAAGTTTTAGATTTTCTAAGACTGAAACTAATACACCACAGGATCTGTAGTAATGACCTCGCTCTTTCATTTCTGGTATTAGGAATTAGCGTCTTTGTTTTATTTGTTAGTCTTGCTAGAATTCTGCTGATTTTACATAGCTTTCCAAAGAACCAGATTTTGGTTTTGTTGATTTTCTCATTCTCTATTGTTTTCCTATTTTTAATTTTAATGATTTCCCCTCTAATTCTTATTGTCTCTTATGTTTCCTTTAGGGTTGAATTTTCTTCTTTCTCTAGTTTCCTAAAGTATAAGCTAAACTAATCGATTTGAGATCTTTCTTCTTTTCTAGTATATGGATTTAATACTATACATTTTCCTCTAAGCATTGCTTTTGCTACATCCCTTCAGATTTTGGTAAGCTGTATTTTCACTTTTGTTAAGTTTAAAATACTTTCTAATTTCTCTATATACTTTGTTGTTGACCCAGCTGTTACACAAAACTCTGCTGTTTAACCAGCAAATATCTTGGGACTTTACAATCATCTTTCTATTATTTTCATTTTAATTTCATTAAGGTCTGAGAATATACTTCACGTGATTTATATTCTTTTAGATTCGTTTAGGTGTTTCACATGGACCAGAACCTGTTCTATAATGATGAATGTTCCATGTGAGCTTGAGAATATGTATTCTCTGCTTTGTCAAAGTAATCTATAAATGTTAATTAGATCAAGATGATTTATGGTGCTGTTCAAGTCAACCATACATTACTGATTTTCTGCCTGCTTGATCTTTTAATTAAAGAGGTGTGTTAAAACCTCCAAGTATAAATAGTGGGGGCCTTTCTATTCTTCTTGCAATTCTATCAACTTTTGCCTTACATATTTCAACAAACTGTTGTTAGATGCACACACATCAAGGATTGTTATGTCTTACTGGTAAATTGACCCCTTTTATCATTATGCAATGCCCAGTTTTATCCCTGAAAAATTTTCATGGTCTGAAGTTTGCTCTGTCTGAAAATAACATAGCTACTCCAGATTTATTTTGATTTCCCTTCCTCCATCTCTTTCTTTACGAAGTGTTTGAATCTTTATATTTAAAGGGGGTTTCTTTTAGATGGCATATATTCGGGACCTTAGTTTTTCATCAACTTTGACAGTCTTTTAATCTACATATTCATACAATGCACATTTAAAGTGATTATTGATATAGATGGATTAGTGACTACTATGTTGGTAATCATTTTCAATTCATTGTTCTTTTTCTTTCTTTTTTCTTTTTGTTACCCAAGCTGAAGTGCAGCGGCATGATCTTGACTTGTCTCACTGCAATTTCTGCCTCCTGGGCTCAAACAATCCTCCCACCACAGCCTCCCTAGTAGCTTGGATTACAGGCATCTGCCAGCATGCCTGGCTAATTTTTGTATTTTTAGTAGAGACAGGGTTTTGCCATGTTGGCCAGGCTGGTCTCGAACTCCTGATCTCAAGTGGTCCACCTGCCTTGACCTCCGAAAGGGCTGGGATTACAGTGTGAGCCACTATGCCCAGCCTCTTTTTCCTTTCCTCTATTTCTGCCATCTCTGGTTTTAACTGAGCATTTCATATGATATCATTTCACTGTCAATATTAGACAGATCGACAAGACAGAAAATGAACAAGGATAGTCAGGACTTGAACTCAGCTCTGGACCAAGCAGACCTAATACATATCTACAGAACTCTCCACACCAAATCAACAGAATATACATTCTTCTCAGCACCACATAGCACTTATTCTAAAATTGACCACATAATTGGAAGTAAAACACTGCTCAGCAAAAAAAAAAAAAAAAAAAAAAAAGAAGAAGAAGAAGAAAGAAAGAAAAAGAAAAAACTGAAATCATAACAGCCTCTCAGACCACGGTGCTATCAAATTAGAACTCAGGATTAAGAAACTCACTCAAAAACACACAACTACATAGAAATTGAACAATCTGCTCCTGAATGACTACTGGGTAAATAATTAAATTAAGGCAGAAACAACAAGGTTTTTTGAAACAAATGTGAACAAAGATTAAACGTACAAGAATATCTGGGACACAGCTAAAGCATTATTAAGAGGGAAATTTAAAGCACTAAATGCCAACAGGAGAAAGCAGGAAAGATCTAAAATCGACACCCTAACATCACAATTAAAAGAACTAGAGACACAAGAACAGACAAATTCAAAAGCTAGCAGAGGACAAGAAATAACTAACATCAGAGCAGAATGAATGGAGATAGAGGCACACAAAACACTTAAAAAAAATCAATGAATCCGGGAGCTGGTTTTTTGAAAAGATTGACAGAATAGATAGACTGCTAGCCAGATTAATGAAGAAGAGAGAGAAGAATCAAATAGACACAATAAAAAGTAATAAAGGGGATATTATCACTGATCCCACAGAAATACAAACTACCATCAGAGAATACTATAAACATATCTACACCAATAAACTAGAAAATCTAGAAGAAATGGATAAATTCCTGGACACATACATCCTCCCAATACTAAAACAGGAAGAAGTCATATGCCTGAATGGACCACTAACAAGTTCTGAAATTGAGGCAGTAATTAATAGTCTACCAACCAAAAAGCAGCCAAGGACCAAATGGATTAACAGCCAAATTCTACCAGAGTTACAAAGAGGAGCTGGTACCATTCCTTCTGAAACTCTTCCAAACAATAGAAAAAGAGGGGATCCTCCCTAACTCATTTTATGAGGCTAGCTTCATCCAGATTCGAAAACCTGGCAAAGACAAAACAAAAAAGAAAATAACAGGCTAGTATCCCTGATGAACATCAACGGAAAAATCCCCATAAATCACTGGCAAACCAAATCCAGCAGCACATCAAAAAGCTTATCCACCACGATCAAGTAGGCTTCATCCCTGGGATGTGAGGCTGGTTCAGCATATGCAAATCAATAAATGCAATCTATCACATAAACAGAACCAATGACAAAAACCACATGAATATCTCAATGGATGCAGAAAAGGCCTTCCATGAAATTCAACATGCCTTCAGGCTAAAAGCTCTCAATAAACTAGGTACTGATGGAACATATCTCAAAATAATAAGAGCTACTTATGACAACCCAATAGCCAATATTATACTGAATGGGCAAAAGCTGGAAGCATTCCCTTTGAAAACTGGCACAAGACAAGGATGCCCTCTCTCACCACTCCTATTCAACATAGTATTGGAAGTTCTGGCTGGGACGATCAGGCAAGAGAAAGAAATAAAGAGTATTCAAATAGGAAGAGAGGAAGTCAAATTGTCTCTGTTTGCAGAAGACATGATTGTATATTTAGAAAACCTCATCGTCTCAGTCCAAAAACTCCTTAAGCTAATAAACTTCAGCAAAATATCAGGATACAAAATGAATGTGCAAAAATCACAAGCATTCCTATACACCAATAACAGACAAACAGAGAGCAAAGTATGAATGAACTCCCATTCATAACTGCTACAAAGAAAATAAAATACCTAGGAATACAACTTACAAGGGACTTGAAGGATATCTTCAAGGAGAACTACAAACCACTGTTCAAGGAAGTAAGAGAGGACACAAACAAATAGAAAAATATTCCATGTTGATGGATAGGAAGAATATCGTAAAAATGGCCATACTGTCCAAAATAATTTACAGATTCAATGCTATTCCCATCAAGCTACTAGTGACTTTATTTACAGAATTAGAAAAAGCCCACTTTAAATTTCGTATGGAACCAAAAAAGAGCCCGTACAGCAAAGACAATCTTAGGAAAAAGAGAACAAAACTGGAATTAGCGCATTACCTGACTTCAAACTGTACTACAAGGCTACAGTAACCAAAACAGCATGGTACCAGTACCAAAACAGATATATAGACCAATGGAACAGAACAGAGGCCTCAGAAATAACAGCACACATCTACAACCAACTGATCTTGAGAAAACTGACAAAAACAAGCAATGGGGAAAGGATTCCCTATTTAATAAATGGTGCTGCTGGGAAAACAGGCTAACCATATACAGAAAACAAAAACTGGATCCCTTCCTTACACCTTATACAAAAATTAACTCAAGATGGATTAAACACTTAAATGTAAAACCCAAAACCATAAAAATCCTAGAAGAAAACCTAGGAAATACCATTAAGGACATAGGCATGGGCAAAGACTTAATGAATAAAACACCAAACACAATTGCAGCAAAAACCAAAATGAACAAATGGGACCTAATTAAACTAAAGAGCTTCTGCACGGCAAAAGAAACTATCAGAGTGAACAGAGGCAACCTACAGAATGGGAGAAAAATTTTGCAATCTATTCATCTGACAAAGGTCTCATATCCAGAATCTACAACTAACTTAAACAAATTTACAAGAAAAGAGCAAACAACCCCATCAAAAAGTGGACAGAGGATGTGAACAGACACTTCTCAAAAGAAGATATTTATGTGGCCAACAAATATGAAAGCAAGCTCATCATCACTGGTCATTAGAGAAATGCAAATCAAAACTACAATGAGATACCATCTCATGCCAGTTAGAAGGCGATCATTAAAAAGTCAGGAGACAGCAGATGGTGGTGAGGATGTGAAGAAATAGGAAGGCTTTTACACTGTTGGTGGAAGTATAAATTAGTTCAACCATTGTGGAAGACAGTGTGGCAATTCCTCAAGGATCTAGAACCAAAAATACCATCTGACCCAGCAATCCCATTACTAGTCATATACCCAAA